>NC_134831.1:73550810-74176005 GCF_004210375.1 Tachypleus tridentatus
TTAGTTCGAAAGGAAAGAGGTGAACACTCTGCCCGAGTCTTGATGGCCAAGAAAGTGGAGGAACAATCAGAAGTGCAAGATACCCAACAAAAGCTTTCATCTAGAGTATCGGCGATGCTCCGGACATCAGCTACCTCTTGGCCATGAGAAAGTAAGATGGAGAGGGGGACAGAAATATAGTGCCCACTGACCTTTTGAATACTGTCCCATATTACCTTGGAAATGGTGGGAGAAGATATGCTAGTTGTAAACTTAATCCAAGGTTCCTTCTGGCTTTGACGTCTTACCCACCTAGCATGTGCACGCGGCCGTTGGAAAGCAATGTGATTCAAAAGTGTGGGATATCTACGGAAAGTACCCCAGGCCTGTTTTTGAGCCTTCCGTGCCAAGTGGCAAGCAGGATTCCACCACTAACGAGAATATCGTAGAAAACATGTGGAGGTTTCAGGAATACACTGAGCAGCTGCTTGTATAATACAGTCAGTTACTGCTGCCACACAGTCGTCTATTGATGGTTGATTCATGATGGCAGGATCAAGTTCTGCGAGAGCAGTGGAAGTGGACCAGTCTGCTGATCCAGCATCCACCGGGGCACGCGGGTAGGGTGGCATCGACCACGGCCAGTCTCTCTCAAAAGTAGAGGAAAATGATCACTGCCGAGTGGATTATTGTCAACCCTCCAGGAAAAAATGGGAAAATAATGAAGGGGAGCAAATCGAGAGATCAATAGGGGTAAAGGACTGACTAGGTGCATGAAAATAAGTGGAAAAACCAGTATTGAAAAGAGAAAGATTATGATCAGAGACCATATGCTCTACAGATCGGCCCCTCCCATCATAGCACTTCCCAGAGGGATGATGTCCATTAAAGTCCCCCAGGATTAGAAAGGGAGACAGCAACTGTTCAACGAGAGCATCAAGGTCTGATTGATCATATGTCTCTCCAGGAAACAGGTAGAGAGAACAAACCGTGATGGTATGACCCAAGGAAACACGGATGGTATATCAACCTCCATGGATCCTGCCCTGGGTCGATTGGGCAGGTCTTTGTTACTGGAAGGGGATTCCAGTGACTGAAGATGCAAATGAATGATTGTTTTGCCTCTTGGGGTGTGAGAAAAAGATATATCAGAAGAAATGCTTGTATTTGAAACTGAAGGATGTGGATCTTGAGGTTTGTTAGAATATATGGGAGGAACAGAGATGGGTGTGGAAGTCGATTCATCAACCTTTTTAACCATGGAGGTCAAAAGGCTTTTCATTTGTTTTGAAAACGATTCTCTTGGAGGCACAGAGAGATCTGTCTGCACTCCCACTGTAGTTGTGGAACCAAGTGCAGCAGCATATGTCCGAGATGGAGTGTCGCACATCAATTTCCGAGTCTCAGGATAACTAATGTTATGAGTCATTTTCAAATGCTGCACCTCTTTTTCTTCCAACCATTTTGGGCAAAAACGAAAGAAGGAAGGGTGGGAACCATTGCTGTTAACACAATGTGGGTCCGTGTGACACTCACAGGCATCGTGGTCCTTGCCACCACAACGAGCACATGTCAGGGAACCACGGCAGGACGTCTTTGAGTGGCCAAACCTTTGACATTGGAAACATCGAAGAGGGTTTGGAATGTACAGCCTCACCCTACAAATTAGATAACCTGCCTTGATGGTGGCAGGTGCACGTGGTGATGTAAATGTCAAAACGAGGTTATCTGTCAACAGTGTAACTCCATCATGGCAAGTAATGATGCGCCTCATTGCAGAAACTCCTTGAGTGGAGAGACCAGCGAGAATCTCTGAATGGGGACGTTCTTCAAATCCCTCTCAACAATAACACTTCATGAAGAATTCAAGGTAGCATGAGGGGTAACCTCAATAGGTATATCCCCAATTGCCTTTGAATTCAAGAGAAGTTCACTGTGTTGGGAAGTGGATGTTTTAACCAATATGTCTCCAGATCAAAGCTTCTTAACTGACTTTGGAGAGCCAGCAAGACCCTCTAGTCCCTTCTGAATGAAAAAGGGGGACATTTGCCCTAAAGGTTTTTCTAAAAGAGAATGTAATATAAGAAAATGAGGTACATGTGTTACAGATGTTGAAGATTGCTGCTTAGAGTCTTCAAGACGTGGTCGTTTACCTATTGACTGTTTTTTCACTATTTTATTTAAAGTTTTTGTAGGAGGATCCATAGGAAAAAAGGAAAATTTCAGTACCCACTGACCCCACCCACCATGGAGCCCTACAACGGAATGCACTACAATGTCATGCTAGGACATTGCAGCAACGCCAGGGTTTCGTGAGCACTATACCCAAATACCAGCATCAGACACAATGTCCACAACCCCTGTTGAGAACTTCCAACACTGGTACTTGGTTGACTCTAGCCCAAGTGGACCAGCTGATTGACCCAAGGGGAGCCACCCAAAGGCCACCCATCTACAGAAATTCAAGGCCAAAGTGGTGTGTTAGGGTTGGACCCCTCAACTACCAGGATCCTCTCCTCCCCTTCATGGGTCGCCACGCACGGCAAGCACTTGGGTGGATGTTTAGATCCCAGAGGAGGTCCCCTCACCACGTATAGGAATCCACACCGAGGGATCATATTCAAGGTTACACTGAAAAATACCATAATGAAAACAATTGTTAATAACAGAAGCATAGTAAAATTAAGAAATGTTTAATTAACTGTATTCATTAATGGATGAGTTTTAGTTTTGACCTAAGCAGGTGAAAAAGTCTAATTAGAAGTTAATATTAGTGTAACTTGTACATAAATAAAATACATAAAACAGTATAATTTTACAGTTGTACTTAGAACAAAAACTACAATAAATTATGCATATTGAACAGATTAATCTTGATTAGATGAACCACGATAGTGGTTCTTCAAAAGATCTACCTGGGACTTCCACAAAAATTCCAGTAAACAATATGGGTAAAACCCATCTTAAAAGCAAACTTGTTCTCAAAACACTTGAGATCTTCTTTTTCAGTGGTTAAAGTTGCAAAAATATTGTTAACAGCAAAAATGTTGATTTTCCCAATTGTTAGACAAAACTTAATATTCATCTGTTGGCTTGTAATATTATTATAATTTTTGTTTCACAAGCTTACAGAAAAAACAGCTGTGAATATTTGATTCAAACCTGGACAAACCTACTAAAACAGCTTCTCTGCAGGCTGTAGGAGTTTTGTTACATTTATTCTTGAAAGAGGAGGAGAGATTTTATCACTTTTAGCCATATTTCTCTTCAAAGCCATTCAAGCACCAAAGCCTACAGCAAATTCAACATGGTATATTGTGCCAAAATCTATGCACAGCTACCAAACTCCTGCAAAGGTTGTAGGGCAATTTAAGTCTTTAGTTGTAGGTTTGATAATATAATCCTTGCATTTTGATTCAACTTGCTTTTGTACCTTTCTAGTGATCCCAATTTCCCTTTCCAACTAAGAGTTTTTAATTATCTTATGCTACACTACAAGCTGTATGTACATTGTTATATCACTCTCAGCATATATCTTTTAACAATATATCATAAACAATACCTTTAAGAGTACTAACTATAAACTACAGCTTCCAAACACTATTGTTTATAACCAATACTGACCTCAAATTTTTGTGTAGAATATTCATATGTCCAAAAACAAATTATATATTTTTGTTTACATCTTACTTTAATTGTTTTATCATTATAAAATAATAACTGATAAATAAACATATATGTAACGATGTTTAAGGTCTAGATTACACCTCCATCTGAATAATTACTTTTTAGCAAACTCTAATTTGTCCAAACGTTGTGCCTTAATTTAACTACACATGCATTTGCTCATAGATAAATTAGAAGGGGCTCATAATGGTTGTAATGGCAGCAATTTATTGCTTTCTACAGTTTAGTCTGTATGAATTCTGTTGAAATTAGTTCATATCCCAAAGGAAAAATGCATGTGTCATCTGTTTTCAGCATAAGAAACTGTTTTACAGCTATACATTGGACTTGTTCATCAGTAGCATCTGTTATGAACTCTACAATAAATTATCCAAGTACAACCACATACTCTAGAACTATTATACTTAGGAGTATATTGTTATAATTTAAACAAGTTGTATTACTAGTGCTAGCGTTACTGTTATTACTATTAGCAGTAAGGGTGTTAGTGTAGTGACATTTTCACTATGTAATCCATGATATTAAAATCCAAAGGCAGAAAGAAAAGTTAGGCTAGATAAACTATTAAATGCAGTACATTAAATTAGGATCAAAAAGCGTTTGATTTTTGGGCAGACACTGAGAAATTCCAATATAAAATAATTTTATTTCGAACTTACCAACGAGGCATCCTTTATCTTACGAATGTACGATAAAACACATCTGCTAGCGCCATCTGAAAATTTGATTAAACACAACCCATCATTAAAAACAAAATAGAACAAACGAAACTATAATAACAGCAGTTATTATACTGAGTTTAATAGTCGTAGTAGTAAATATTATAACTTACATCAAAATACTAGCCCCCCGCTAGTACATCGGTATGTCTCCAGATTTACAACGCTAAAATTAGGGGTTCGATTCCCCTCGGTGAGCTCAGTAGATAGTCCCATGTGGCTTTTAAAAAGGCCCGGCATGGCCAAGCGCGTTAAGGCGTGCGCTTCGTAATCTGAGGGTCGCGGGTTCGCGCCCGAGTCGCGCCAAACATGCTCGCCCTCCCAGCCGTGGAGGCGTTATAATGTTCGGTCAATCCCACTATTTGTTGGTAAAAGAGTAGCCCAAGAGTTGGCGGTGGGTGGTGATGACTAGCTGCCTTCCCTCTAGTCTTACATTGCTAAATTAGGGACGGCTAGCACAGATAGCCCTCGAGTAGCTTTGTGCGAAATTCCAAAACAACAATGAGTATATCTCTCTACCAAATTTTAACGTTTTATATTAGTAACACGGATTTTCTAAATTATATTCTTTGTTATCTAAGCTTTAGATCGACTTTTCAAAATTATAGTGCACTGACCTTATAATCATATCTTCTTCATTCATTATTTGAATAAGATTTTATTAAAAGTTATGTTATTATTGCTCTTATATATATATATATATTGTGTGTAATTACTCTTTTTTCATCTAAAGAGCAAAATGTTAACAAATATAATATTTTAAGCATATTGATTGGAGCTTATATGTTTACGACGTAGAGTTCTAAATTCCTAATATAAATTATAGGCATGCGCCATCTAGTATGCTTAAATGGTTTTATAGTTATTCCGGCAGACAACCTGGCTATTCAATTCTAGTTCAATGTAAAATTGACATCGTGAAGTTTTAAATATAAATTATAAGTAATTTCGTTCTTGTTTGCTTTAATTTAAAGTATTTGTGTGTAAGTACACTCTTATACGTAGTTTACAGTACAGAGATAATTTTATACTGCTATTGACAAAGTGCCTTGGATTGGCCTTTTTCATTTTTTACTAAAAAATTCAGTTTATTAACACTAGTATTGATACTGCTGTTATTACTAGTGATAGTATTACTCGTTATTACTATTATAAGGATAGTAAATTATGAGTTACGAACTTGACACTGTGTGGAGTTCGAAATATGGAAAGGAGATTACAAATCAGCATATCCACTTGATTTCGTGGGGAAAGAAAACATATAGTAGAAGTATATTATAGTAATGTAATGCAAAATGTTCTTTTAAACCTTTTTTTCATTAATTATGAAAACAGGTTTAAATGTTGCATTTTTGAATAAATATTGTGTTTTAACCTTATGATAAACTGAAGTTCACAAAAGAAAAAAAATCCACATCGTTTAATTAAATTCTTAAAATGTCTATCTATACCATTCAATAAAGCATGCTATACCAAAGCTAACCACTGTGTTAGAAAAGAAAAAAAAAACTGTCTTAGCTGAAAATGATTCCTACCATATCAAAATGTACGTTTTTATCCATTAGCCCTATCATTCTTATCATTAATTATGTAAAAAGATGGTTCATCAACACTGTTTATTCCTTTAATCATTCTAAATACCTCATTAAGATCATCTCTACCTTTTTTCAAAAGAAAATTTCAGAGATTTTAACCTGTCCTTATATGAACCCTAGAGAGTTTGATTAAAGAATTTTTACCAGATCATTAAATGAAGTATAACATTTTATGGATAATAAGGACTTTTTTTAAGCCATTGTTGCTGTTCTGGAGGCTGAATTGTTACTTGAGGTCAGTATACAGCAAATGTCTAAAGGAGCAAGTATAAGAAGATTGTAAATTAGGATTCAGAAGATGTGACTCAAAAAAAACATCCTCTACTTAAAACAGGACTGCTTACCTGTGTAACAGTCAAATTAAAACAAAACTTTTGTTTTCTCTCAGACAAACATGTGAATGAGATTATGTTATGCAGCTAGATCTTGTTATTAGTGTTCTGACTCAACATCATAGCAATAGTGGATCAAAGACTGAGATTAAGCCATTCAGTCTTGAACTTGAAGAGGCAGACATACAGATGTTACTTCATATTGCCCATGATATCGGACAAGGTCACAGCTATCTGCTCGTAAAGACTGTGAATGCAGATCTTGTCTTCCTGGCTATGGCCCAAGTACAGCATCTATAATTATGTTTGAACCATGGAGAATTTTTTATGTTGGCAAATACTGCCATTACATCTATGCCCACTCTATTTCATCAAGCATGGAATCTGTAAAGTACAGTGATTTGTGTTGTTTTTTTTAAGCTCTAACAGAATATGGCACAACATCAGCCTTCATAAAAAAAGGAAAAATGACTGCATGGGACACTTGTGAGGTTACACCTCATTATACTTTGAATTATTCCAGAGGAATTATAGTTGAGAGGGATTTAAAGATCATTCCAGAGTCAGAGATTCTCGCATGTTTCACCAACCAAGGTGTTACAGCCATGCGTCGAATTTTTACTCATACAGACGAGATTATGGAGCCAACAAATGTTCTACTAATAACATTTACAACATCACATCCTCCTACCACAATCAAGGCAGAAAATCTGAATTGTAAGGTACAACCTTATATTCCTAACCCTGTAGGTGTTTTCATTGTCAACAATTTGGTCACTTGAAAACATCTTGTCATGGTTCTTTAACATGTGCCTGTTGTGCTGGTAAAGCCCATGATACTTTTGAATACCAACTAGAACCACATTGTGTTAACTGTAATGGTCCATGTCCTTCCTATTTTACTTCTTGCCCTGAATGGGCATAAAAGAAAGAAGTACAACATATCAAGACAGTTCTCAATATTACTTATCCAGAGGCTTGGAAATTACTATTCCCAGTTTCATCTTGGACTTATGCTGCTGTAATCCATTCCACTACTACAGTAGTCCAGACAGACCATTCTGTGCCTCCTACAGAATCCTTAACAGTGCATCTTAATTTAGTACCTTCCAAAATCAACAAGGTTAATGAATCAGTACCTACTTCTACCTCTGTGCCTATCACATATTCCAGTCATTGCTCAACTTCACCTTGTTCAAGCCCATGTGTTTCCATGGGGTCTTCCTCTTTTGACACCCCAAAAATTAACCCATTCGTTCATGTCCTCAATCACTGGAAAGTATGTCTACAAACTCCAACCTGCCTACTCAATCCAGAGCAGGATCACTAGAGAGTGACCAAGCCACATCCAGTAAAGAAAATATGTTTGGTCACAAACAGAAGGTCTCCTTGCCATATTCTCCTCCAAAATAAAGAAAAATGGCCACACTAATCCAATGGAACTGTCAAGATTTTCAATCAAATGTGAATGACATCAAGGATTTGATTGACTTCTATCATTCCAGATGTTTTTCTCTACAGGAAACATTTTTAAAACCTACTAATACAGGTACAATTCAACAATATTCCTTATACTGCAATGACAGGCCATGTGTAGGACAAGGACATGGGGAGTAGCACTGCTGGTTGGTCAACATGTGCCCACCTGGTCCTTGTCATTGAATATGCCCTTGGAGGCTGTAGCCATTTGTATCTCCCTGGGTCATATCATCACTGTTTGCTCTCTGTACCTCACCCCTGGGAAAAAATTATCATCCCTCAGACCTTAATACCATCATTGAGCAACTGCAAACCCCCTTTTTATTTTTTGGGGATCATAATGGGCATAATGCCCTCTGAGGTTGTTCTAGTATTGATGTGAGGGGTTGTGCTATAAAGCATATGCTCCTGAATCACAACCTGTCTCTTAAACTTATTTTCATGCAATCAATCAGTCATTTACTGCTACTGATCTTTCTATTTGTCCACCCTCGCTTTTCACTTGCTTTTCTTGGGAGGTTGACATCAATCCATGGGGTAGTGATCATTTTCCTATCATATTAAGAGAGATTGGCCATGGTCAGTGCCTCAGTGGAAGTTGGACCAGGCCAACTGACCCTCTTTTACTGTTCTCTTAGAACTTGATCCTGCCATCTTAAGTAAATCATTGATAGATGATTGTCCAAGCAGCAGTAACTAACTGTATTGTCCAAGCAGCTGCTCAGTGCATCCCCAAAACTTCGACATCTTTCCCACAGCATTCTCGCCCTTGGTGGAATTCTGCTTGTTCTATAACATGAAAAGCTCAGAAACATACTTGGGATAAATTTTGTAGATATCTCACACTTACAAACTGCATTGCATTTCAGCAAGCACAGGGTCGGTGAGTTGGATGTCAAAGCCAGAAGGAATCTTGGATTAAATATACCTCCAGTATTTCTTACCCACCAGTTCAAAAGTCATATGGGACAAGATCCAGAAGGTGAGTGGATGGTATACTTCTGCCCTCTTCCCTATCTTAATATTCAATAGCCATGAAGTTTCTGATGCTAAGAGTATTGCCCAGAACTTTTGGTGAATGTTTCTTGCATGTATCTAGCTTTTCAAACTCATCCCCTTCCTTCTTAGCTATTAAAACATGAGTTGAACATCTGCCTCTTTCCTTTTCGACTGATCATCCCTGTGACTACAACTGCTCTCTTACACTGATGGAACTCAAACTTGTGCTTCATAGGTCTGGCAATACATTAGTTGGACCTTATGATATACATTATGAGATGCTACGCCACCTTTCTCCTGCCTCTCTTACTATTCTCCTGACTGTCTTTAAATGGATATGGTAAGAGAATGTCTTTCCTGATGCTTAGTGCCAAGCTATTGTACTCCCTATTCTTAAACCTGGAAAGGATCCAAAGATTCCTTCAAATTACAGACTCATTGCTTTGACAAGTTTTCTCAGTAAGACCTTGGAAAGGATGATTAATGCTCATCTTGTTTGATTCAAGGAACCAAACAACCTTCTCTCACCCACAATAGACCACTTAATTCACCTTGAAACAGAGAAGCCTTTTTTGAAGTGACAACATCTTGTTTCTATTTTTTTTATTTGGAGAAAGCTTATGGTACAACATGGAGATATGGCATTTTGAGAGACTTTCACTCATATGGATTGCTTGACAACTTGCCACTTTTTATTAAGCTTTTTTTAATAAACTGCTGATTCCAGGTCCGTGTTGGCTCAACACTTTCTTGTTTTCCCACAGGAACTTGGAGTCCCTCAGGGCTGTGTTCTGAATATTACACTTTTCATTATAAAGATTAATGCCATCAGTGAACAGCTACCCCCACAGTTGCAAATAGTCTTTTCGTTGATGACTTTCACATCTCATGTCAGTCATCAAATATGAGGTTTCTTGAGCATTAGCTACAAACTGCAATCAATCATATACTTAAGAGGACCACAGCAAATGGTTTTCAACTTTCTCTCTCTGACACTTTGTGTACATTTCTGCCACCAATGGGGTAGTCATCGAGATCCAGAACATTGTATTGATGATCTTGTACTTCCTGTCATCCCTGAAGCAAAGTTCTTAGGGCTTATATTTGACTGTAAATTAAACTTTATTTCCCATATCAAGCAACTTTGTGCCAAATATACGAGTGAACTGAACATCCTACATGTCCTCTCTTAAACCTCTTGGGGAGTGGATCTATACTCCATGCTTAAAATTTATCGTGTCCTTATCTGATGCATACTTGACTGTGGATTTATGGTTTATGGTTCTGCCAGAACCTCAGCACTGAAAATGTTGATTCTATCCACCATCAGGGGCTTCGGCTTTGCACTGGGGCTTTTAGTATTTCTCTAGTCCAAAGTTTGTATGTGGAGTCCCATGAACCCCCTCTGTGTATTTGCAGTTTACAACTGTCTCTTATGTATGCTTCCAAATTTCACTCTTTACCACAGCATCCTACTTGGGGTTGTGTTTTCCATCCTTAGAGGGCCACACTTTTCTATAATACAAAATCTGCCATTGTTCCTTTTAGCCTTCGTATTCGGGCACAATCAGAAAAATTGGATATATCTTTGAATAGCATAGCAGTACCAACAGTTCGGCCTCTTTCATCATGGCTAATTACTATCCCCAACTGTGACTTATCTTTGAGTCATCTGAGAAATGCTGGTACTCCCAATTGGAAATATCTTTCTTCATTTGCTGAACATCTTTCAAACAATCCATCCATTCCCATATATACAGATGGTTCAAAATCAGGTGACTGTAGGCTTTGCCATGGTTTGTTACAGTTTGGTTGAAGCACACAGAATCCCCTCTATAGTTTTTGTGTTCACTGCTTAATTGTATGACATTTCTCTTGCCCTGAATCATATTGAAACTATGCAATATACGAATTGTACGATCCATACTGATTCTCTCAGCTGTCTATTGGCCCTGACATCATTTCATGTTAGTTACATTCCTGTTCTTATTAATATCCAAAATAAACTGGCCCATCTCTCTCTATCACCTATCTCTGTCCAGTTGTTTTGGCTACCAGGTCATGTTGGTATTGGTGAGAATGAGCTAACTAATAGAAAAGCAAAGTTCATCTGCTCTGGCTCTATCACCACCATCCCTGCTCTATATATGGACTATGGTCCAGTTAACAAAACCTAACTGTACACCAGTTGGCAGTTGACCTGGAGTGAGCAATGAAATAATAAGCTTCTTCAAATCAAGCTTCCTTTAGCTCTTTGGTCATCTTGTTTCTGTAAAGATTGAAGGGAGGAAGTTGTTTTGACTAGGCTACGCAGTTTTTTAACTCGCCACTTCCTTTTATCTGGTACTGATGCACCAATGTATGGACTGTGTGGCACTCAGGTCACAATTGTACATATTTTATTATCAAGCTGTCATTACAACCAAGAACGACGACACCATTTTAAACATATTTTTAAAGTAAGGTTGCTCTTGACATTAGCCAATATCATAGGTGATACTGGCTGCCTAACTCATGTTTTTACATTTTTAACCCTAGTATACACACACACACAAAAAATTACGTTGCCCACACTGGGGTCATTTTTGACCCCCACCAAAAATATTTAAAAAAAATTTATTTTCATATAAGCAAAGTATAAATTTGGACAAAATATTTATTCTATACAATTTATGCATACACTCTGGGTAACTTTATGGTCATTGCAAGCCATTTTACTATATTTGATACACTTTGAAGAATTTTTTTTCCTTGAATCACGTGCGCATATTTGACACCATTTCCTAACGTTCTCTTCAGCAACTTTTTGTCTTTTTGGAGGGATCACTTCATTTGTATCTTCTTCAGGCAGTAATTCATCAGTAAGCAACTTCAGAAATTCACGTCTTGCTCTTTTTTTGGTAGTTTGATGCAAATTCTGGATGGCACTGGCGATAGAGAAGGTAAGCATTGTATGCGGCAGCATCAAGAATGTTATAAAATAGTGCCATTGGCCACCTTCTGGTCTTTCTTTTTGTGGAAAAGAATCTAACTATTTGGTCTAGTGTATCGACTCCTCCTTTGGTGGAGTTATAGTATGATATTATTTCAGGTTTTCCTGATTCATCATCGATTGAGGGCTCTCCATGCAACGTAGATAAGAATATTCTAGAATGCTCGAGAACATTTATAGTGTTCTAGAATGTTCTAGAACACAAAATTTCATATCAATATATTATTTGATTGTTTACCAGAAATGTAATTGAGTTTTTTAAACGGGGGTCAAAAATGACCCCAATGTGCAAAACGTGAATTTCGACATTAGACAAGGGGTGTAATACCCCATTTGCATAAAATACGTGTTAAACGTATTAGTATAGTATGTTATTAGTATAGATTAAATTAGGTACATTTTTAGGCCAGAAAGTCACACCTTTGATATTTCTATAACAACTTAAACACAAGTGGGCCCATTTTTGACCCCCACCGTGTGTATGAGGGTTAAGAGCCATTGTACTTTTTAACTTAATTTAAGGTTTTTATTGGACTATATATTGTTTTAGCATGATTTCTTTTACACATTTCAATTTTATTTTGACCTGAACCCAGTACTGGAAAGGTCAACTTCAGGTGACTGACAGCAAGTTTGAACTTAATGCTTCAGTCTTCTTGGCAGGTCTTAATTTTACATATTTTATGTATTTTTACCTTCATTTCCATATACCATTACAGTATACTACATCTTGTTTGGCACAGATAGCCTTGTAGCTTTATGCCAATAAACATGAAATATTTACCTACCTTCCTGAGGCAAAGAAATCAAGACTGAACATAGTACACCATATGTGGCCTAATCAGTGGCCTACACTATGAAAGTATAACTTCTAGATTATAGTATTTCTGTAAGTAAAATCTAAAATATTTGCTAAAATCACTAACAGAAACCCAATGTTTTGATGACTTAAAATGATGTTGAAGCAGAGTACTAATATTCTATTCCTCTATAACATTTATTATAACTAAAATCCATCTGCCATTTATTTCACCATCTAACCAAATAATTAAAATTACTTTCTAAAGTAGCAGCAGAATCTTCACAAACCAACAACACTGAATACCCTAATACTGTTAGCATATGTAATTAACTTAATGATTGTTTTTCCATACATATTTGAATAACTTATTGACCATTTTTTGATACATGACATTGAGGTGAATTAGAAAAAGAAGAGCAAAGGTCCCAACACTGAGGTACCCCACATTTAACTCAACTCCATTTGTAATAAACCTTTGAATTCTTTCATCCACTTTCTTTTATATCCAATGGATCAGTCACATCTATAGAGATTGTCTGCTCCTGTATCTTTGTAAGCAGTAACCTCTTCAAAACCAAATGGTGACAATCAAAGAAAATCTTAAACTTCATTTTTTTCTTTCAGAAACTTTTTCCTGTCACTGAAGTAAGTCTAATAGGCATAGAATTACTAGAACAGTGCTCCTCACTTCTCTTAAAAAGAAAGACGACTAATATTAACTAATTTTCATTCTTATGGCATTGGAAAAATATCTGATCCAAGAGCTTTTAAACTTCCCAATTTTTTCTTAAGCTCAAAGTTAATGTGGCTTGACTTATTTCCATATAGTAACTCTTTAGGATAAAAATGTTACTTAAATCTTTATTAGTAAAAATTGAAGAAAAAGTAGAATTCAGTAACTCAGCCATTTCATAATCACCAGATATGAGCTTTCCTTTTTCAACACTCAAGTGCTTTATTCCATCAAACACTCTTGACTTTTTCTTCCTTGATGTATTTAAAGAAATCCTTACATTTTGTTATTCATATAACAACCTCAGCATACCCATATTTATATGTTCCTTAGATGACATGATAATCAAACAGATAAATGTATTTGATTCACTCTATTCTACAGGGTGGTCTGTAAGTCCCTACCTATCCATATGTTATTATAAATGATGTTATAATACTAATGATGAGTTGAAGGCAGCTGTTACTGCAGCATTTGGAACAATAACCCCTGCTATGTTGAGGAAAATGTCTTGCAGAACATGGCGTCGCATAATATGTAGCGAGAATGAGGTATAGCACACAGATATACTGGATACATAAGATATATGGATGGGTAGGGACTTACGGGCCACTCTGCATATACCAACTAATATAATATGCAACACTTATTCCAAGGAGTTCTGTGAGTCTAGATAACACCAATAATGTTGAAACATTTAACAGCAATGGAGGTTGAAGCTGGTGAGGCATTAAAACAGCTTTTTTGAAAACCGTTAAAAGTGCCACTGGTTAAATGTCAACCTTATAAGTACTTTTATGAAGAATTTCTGATAACGTATTCCGATAACTTGCCAATACCAAGGTGCTTATTGTAGTACAATTCTTATATGATACAAAACTGGATTAGAAGTTTTGATTATGAGATTTAAGTCTTTTGACTGAAGGAATGAACACTTTAATAAAAGGACCAGTCTAAATTAACTAATTATTTTTATAAGGTATTCTTACTTAGCTATATTATTATTAATTAAAATTCATTTAAGATTTATTTTTTCCAAATTATTTTGATATATATTGAAAAAATAACATCTAATAGTTCTATTAGGTTAACTACATTATTAGTTGATAGTGCTGTAAAATGTATCATGTGTTGCTTGTCAAATTAGAATAATTATCAAATTGTCTCAATTAAAAACAAAGTTAGAAAGTTTGTTATTCTTTACAAATGTTGTAAATTATTAAATAAGAACACTTAACTGCATAGAGGAATTGTCTTATACTTGGTAAAATGTCTTGTATGAATAATTAGTAAAATGTGTACTATGTCATGTGTGATATATATGCTTGATCTATTAATAAATGTCTAAATATATTTAAGACTAAAAATGACAGTAGAAGCCCAGAAGGTGTCAGCAGAGTGGAAGAAACGAGTAAAATCTGAATACATGAGAATAAGACAGCTAAAAAGATTTAAACGTCATGATGAGGTCAAAGTGAGTGTTTTAATTTTTCTGTTGGAAGTTCATAGATGCTGTTTTTCTCATGAAATGACTACTTTTTTTCTATATATTTTCCTTTTGGTACTAAACTGGAAGATACAAGATTTATGTATTTGTTAATATTAATTTGAGGATTTTGATTAATGGTTTCTAAGGAAATTCCACTGTTGGAAGTTTTGGATGCATTCAATAATAGTAACTTATTCAGATTTCTTATTTTCAGCTTCATTACAAAAATTCTAAATTACCCATGAAATTAGTTGAAATTTACATGCAGTAATGACAAAATGTTTGTACTGTAGTTATTCTGATAGCTTGTAACTTGTTTTGTAAACATAACTAAAAAGTTTTCAATATGATAAACAACAGAAGTAAATTTTCATGGTTTTTACAAGGTTATATTTCTGTTTTGCTTTCTTTTTAATGGTATTTAAAGTTTTATAGGAATTTCTTGTGAAAAATAATTTATTTTAAAATATACTAATTTAGAATACTTTGTTTAATTTCTAATTCTGACATGATACCTTACCACTACACTCAAAATAGATTTTCTTGATTTGTTCTACAGTTTACATGCAGAAAATATGTCACTAGCCTCAAGGCTCCCATCTAACATTGCATGTTTATGAGTGGTGCAGCTGGGTTATAGTATGTAAATGAGCATGCAACAAACCACATCAACAAGAATACAGTATACCCTTTTATTGCAACTGACTCCCTCTGTATTATAGAGCACAATCATCACTTCTTGATTTTGCATTATCAAGTGGAGTTGTACATATTTTCAATTTAGTATGTAACTTTTTTGTTCAAACTTCAACTTTTTAATAATTTCAGTTTGTTGTAATTTTCTTCTTGAAGGTTTTTCTCTATTCTTCCATATTATGAACTTCCAATTTAATGTACTAACAACTGCTTGTGGTATGGAAACTTCTACTTGTCTTTCCAGACTTAACATTACTATGGCTTTAGGATGAGGAAGTTTCAACCTTGATGCATTGGGAGTTGGTCTTAACATGCAGCCTGTGGTGTCTCCTGACATGCAGTCAGATCTCCTGTTTCCTGAGGGTGAAGAATTGAAGTCTTTTTTGCCTCCAATTTTTCTCCTTCTTCTGAGTATTCTCCTCTGGATGTCCCTCATCCTTCATCTCTTTATTACCCTTTGTTTCTTTCTCCTGTTTCCTACAAGTCTTCCCCCTCCCTTCTTCATGCTGATTTAAAATCCATTTATTTAATTTTTTTCCTTTCCAGATATTTATGTTCATGCTGTTTCTTTTTCAAACTGCATGCTGCTGCCAGCATGCCTTTACCCCCACATTTTGTAGGCATAGATGCTTTGAGTTACTATAGGACTGAGTTTCTTTTCTTGATTCTCAGACCTTGGAATCACAGATTTAGGCATGAGACTCTGATTTTTCTGCTATCATTCTCTTTTCTTCTGCTAATTCTCTCATCTTTGTCAGGCCCTAACAATTCTCCCACAGTACCTTTTGTCAATTCTGTTTCTTTCTTAAGCTATCCATCATCCCCCTGAAGGTTTTTTTGGTAGATGTGCATTTCCTTTGTTTCTCCATGATAGTGCATTTACCTTCTGCATCTTTATCCCATTTTGTGTGATTGCTTCGTTAATGCAGTCTCCTTGGCAGGGATGCCCTTTTGTTGCATGTGCATTTGCCTGACCTTTGTTGAATCCTTCTCTACATCACTCTATTTTTTTTTAGATGTTCCTGATACTTTGTAACTTGTATGGGTGGCTCATCTATTTCTTATCTTGTTTTTCATCTTTCTCAATCCTCTCCTGTTTCTTGACATCCAGCTTCCTTTCCTCTCCCATCATTGTCTTTTCAGATGTTAATATTGCCAGTGGATATCCCTTGGGTTTTGGCTCATTAGGGGTACAGTTGGCCCAATTTCTCATCTGTGGAATCCTTTCATTGCAGGGCCCGGCATGGCCAAGCATGTTAAGGCATGTGACTCATAATCTGAGGGTCGCGGGTTCGCATCCCCGTCGCGCCAAACATGCTTGCCTCTTTCAGCCGTGGGGGCATTATAATGTGACGGTCAATCCCACTATTCGTTGGTAAAAGAGTAGCCCAAGGGTCGGCGGTGGGTGGTGATGACTAGGTATCTTCCCTCTAGTCTTACACTGCTAAATTAGGGGCAGCTAGCACAGATTGCCCTTGAGTAGCTTTGTGTGAAATTCAAAACAAACAAACAAACAAACACACTTTTCATTGCAGATTGTTGGGTTTTCAGGTGTTGGCAGATGATCTGTGTTTTAATTGACCACTCCTTCTCCAGTTCTCATTTCTTTTTCTCCAAGGTAATTTTATGTTCCTTACAGAAGGATGTTACCAAACAGATAAAAAATGTCTCTCTTCTCTGGGAGTATATTCCCATCTATTCATTGTCCCCAGGAGAACATTATGATATAGATGATTAACTCTGTCTTGCCAGACTCCTTCTTCTGTTGAAGATGTCTCATCTGGGTTGGCTAGTCTGATGCTTCAACTTCATTGTGACTGTGTTTAATATTTTGTCTACCTGGGTGTCTTTCTCAATTTGAGTACAAGATCTGGTTCAGCCATCAACTGTGCATCTTCCTACCATAGAGATTTTAATTTCTAAGATTCTTCAGTCTACTACTTTTCCTTGTCATTGTAGTGGCTTGGTCATTCTAATATGAATTTCAGTATTCCCCATCTTTCCTTGACCCAATCTGTATCTGGGGTTTGGAAATGTTGGCTTCTTATCAAGCTTGTCAATGACTTCTGTCAATAAGACATTTCTTATTCAAAATTCTGAATATCCATCAATACAGTGTTATTAGCAGCTTGGTTTTGTTGGAAATAGTGTATAACACATTTTGCACCTTAGGTCTTCATGTACAGTTGTTTCCATATTTTACATCACAACTTCTAGATAACTTCACAAACAAACTGATATTTAGTACATACATATAAAACATTTTAATGTTTTATGTTATTATGTTATATATATTCCTCCAATAGTAAGCAATACAATTTACTGGTCTCTGGCTGTAAGCAACAGAATTATAATAATACTGTTGTATTAATTTGAATATGCTTGTTACTTTGTGTATGTTAGTGAAGATTTATAAATTAAAGTTTTCATTTGAGGTTTAGAGGTATTTTTAAATGTTTGTGTATGTGACAGAGTTTCATAATTCAGAATTTCAGAAATTTGTTTGGCTTTTTAAAATTTTTCTCTCAATTTTTCTAGCAATAAAATGAAAGGTTCAAGAAAAAACGTTTTTTTACCAATGGACAAAGTATTATGGTAATCGTTATTGCTCCTAGAAGTATGAATTCCATGCCTTTGTCTACATTATTCCTAGTTAGTTGTGGGTATGGTAGTTATTCCTTAGTACATATACCAATTAATATAGAACTTTACTGCTTATCAACATAGCTCGTAATTTAGTCAAATATGGTGAATCTGTTAATTACAGTCAATGTTTTAAAGGCTTGTTTTTTATTATGGTAATCAGGCTGCCTACATGTCCAACAGACAGTTCATCAATGAAACCACAGCATTGGTGAAGAAATGGCACCTAGAAAAAAAGGCAGAGGCTGTCTTTCCAACAGAAGTTCCAGCTCACTTTCCTCTCATGAAGAAGGTATAAAGAACAGTTGAAAATTAAATACTGAACCATCTGTAAAACAGACCCCCCCCTTTTATATTTTGTACAACATATTATGATGTCACGGCAAATGAAATATATGAAATTTGTATTTTACTACTATCAGTTCAGTGTTGAAATGGAGATTTTAGTGGTAAGTTTCAAAACTTTAATGGATTACAACTGCCATTTTAAATGAAATAAAATGAAGTTTCAGCTTCTGTACTGAGGCCTTCATAATTTTCTTCTCCCAAAGCTTTGCTACAGCTCTTAGATGCAAGGGTGCAAAATAGTTTATCTTGAAAGTATAAACTGAAAACAAACGAGTAAATTTATACCTAATTTTCAAATAATTAACCTTAGGTAGTTTCTAAAACTTTTACTGTAGCTAACCAAGGTTTGTTTACATACTTTGCTGTTTAATGTACACAAAAACTGTTAAACATTTTATTCTTAATGTGAATTTCTTTCTTATTAGTGTATGCTAAAATCTTTACATTGTGATGAAGTGAAAGTTAAAGACATTTTTTTAAAATAAATAACCCTTTTAGAAATTTATTTCAGTACTTTTTCATACTAGACATTTTATTACAAAAATGTCTTGAGTAAATTAGACAATTACACATGTATTAAGTGTGCACAAAAATTAGTATTAACAAACTGTTAGTCTGGTTTAGAATTATTAATGTTGTTTCTCTAATACATTCTTTACTATTTATAATGCAACTTAGTAATGTATATTATTGTTGATAGAAATAACTTTTACTTGTTAATTATAAGTGTACAGCACATATGCAGTTTTAAAGAAAACATAGTTTTACAGGTTGCAATAATTTTATTTCTTCATTGACTGGCCTTGTGCCTCCTTAGCCAATCAAAATCTTTCTTAGATAAGAATGAAGAAAAATTATTTCATGTATTACTTCTAACATTTGTCAGCTAATTGTATTAAGTTTAAAGTGTTGTAATAGAAACACCTTTGACATTACTTGATAAGAAAGCAAGAAAAATATATCTGAAGCATCAGATATTTCCAATATAATCCTTTATTTATGTATCAATGATAAGATATGTTCCTGTTTAAATATATAATGTAATTTGGTGATTCACTATTAAACATGGTTAAGGAAATGTTTTGAGAAGCTTTGCTTTATCTTACTGTAATTCCTTCTTTAACATTCTATCAAAAGTAAAGTGTATAGAACTTTTACATTATTTACATACTAGGCACCAGTGAAAGAAAACATTAAGTCAAAGTGAGTTTTTGCTAACTGTAAGGAAAAGAATACTAGTAAGTTTAATGTTTTGCACTTTTTAGCAAGAGAAATTCTTATTTAGTATTAGGGTGTAAATCCCTATGATGAACATTTTAATATTTCGTTTCTCACACTTTAAACTATTATGCTTCTTTCAGGCTGAAATTGAAGTTTCTGATGGTACAATACAGAGCAAACCTATTAGGATAATGTATGGTGTAAACTCTATCCCTACTATGTACACGTGGGCACCAATACAACAGAACTTTATGGTAAGGTATTACATTTTGTCATTGGATGAAACTGTGCCATTTACTTCCTGATAATTAACATGCTTATATTATAGTGCTTTGTGATTAATAAAACTTGCATATGTGAGTAATTTAACTAACTTGCATTATATTATTTAGATTTCTAAACTTGTTTTATGTTTGTTTTGAAATCATTCAATCTACTGACCCAAATATGACAAGATTGCCTGGCAGAATGTTTAAGATCCTTGCTTGAGAAATGCTTGGTTAAAATTACAGCTTGTGCATGTATTCTTCCAGGTCAAGAGTAATTCAGCTTCTGCAATTTTTTGTTCTTTATATGGTTTACTGAATTTTTCTGATGTTACACATTTTATGCTATCATCAGAATAAGAAGACATTACTTTTGATGATACTATAACACGTATCCAGATTTCTTTGCTAGTTTGATGTGCTTTTCCAGATGTTGATCTTTGGTTATTCTTTAGTACTCTATTTAATAATTTGGGAAATGATTTCCTGAAAAATACACGGTGTGCAGAAGTTACAAAAATATTGTTCCTATCTGGCCAACTGAGATTAAATACTTCTTGAGAAAAAAACAAAAAACATCAGTTATGATAAAGTTTCAGGGGAGAATATGTGGATTTGTTCAAGAACAATTAACATTTAGCTTATACAGAGGTAAAATTATATTGGAAGATCACTCAATTTGATGACTGTATATCTTGACAATGCTTATTTTTAAAGTAGTTGGTGTTTATTATTTTTAACTGCCATTGTTATTAAACAACACTCATACAGATGAGTTTCAAACAGCTTTGCTTTACCCTTAAATGGCAACCATCATCAGTTGATGATGCTAACTACAACATTCCTGCTGTTTAAGGGTTAAGGTGGATAATATAAGGCTAAGATACAGTTAACAGTCTTTTGTGCTCTTAAAATAAGATTTTCTGGAAATTATAAAATATGAAACTCATTGTTAGCCTTTTTCTCTTCTTTCCCAATGAAGGAGTGTAAACTTTGATGCAGTTTTCCTGGTATATTTTGTTCAAGAGGAAATGTCTCAAAAGTGCTTGTATAAAGTTGTGGAAAAATCATCTATTTGTATTTGCGTATTCAGTTTTACTCTCTGTTTTTTAACAGTTTCTTTATTGAAAGCTATATCTCTTCTCTCCTTTTAATGTAACATGTTAGGTTGAAGATGAAACAGTACTACATAATATTCCATATATGGGAGATGAAGTTCTAGACCAAGATGGTACATTCATTGAAGAACTACTTAAGAATTATGATGGCAAAGTTCATGGAGATAGGGAATGTGGATTTATAAATGATGAAATTTTTGTAGAATTGGTTGAGGCATTACAGTTCTACCAAGACACAGATGATACAGAAGCTGTTGCTGACAAGAGAGATAAACTTGAGAAAGACAAGTTACTTCTTCCCAACAGAATTTTGCCTCGCAAATCAATTTCAAGAAGCAGTTCTGTAGATGCAGAGAACCCAGATCAAAGTAAGTCACATAATTTTGAAAGGTTGCTAGTTGGATCAGCCATTTTTTATAAAGCTAAAATTCCTTTTTCATTTTTAATCAGAATAAACTTAAGAAAAACAAAAAGAGAATGAACAGTTATCTAGAGGTAAAGGATAGATTTATGAATGTGTTTTTGCCACTTAAATTATGTACTAATACACTGCTTGAAATCAAAAGAGGTATATTTTTGTTACTGTCCCTTATTTTCTTTTGCAAAGATGCTACTTTTAAATTACAAGAGTGGTGTGTTATTATCTTGAATTTTTTGAGCAAACTTTTATTGTGAAATTATAAATGAGATATTTTTTGTTATAGTTTGATATTTATGCTTAGTTCAAAATTTTGAATTACTCTTAACTGGCAACATGGAAACAGTTTTAATCTGAAATTTGTTAGATAGCTTTAAAACTGAATGAAAATTATCTTGGTAAAAGAATGGTAATTGAGAAAAAACTTAAACATTACCACATTAAATATAAGGCTATCTGTAGAATTCCCACTAACAAGTTAAGCCTAAAAAAAAAAGAAGAAAAGAATGACCTTACTTGTAATGGTTTAAATATGAGAGTTTGATTACTTAATGGATTTTCACCATTTGTGGATTTATTGGACAGAAATAATAATATACATATTTTAAATCAAAGTTAAATGGAATTTTGTTCACAGTTTTTCTCTTGAAAAGTTGAGCATGGTGAGTTAATGTATGTATTTTTTTTCATATTTCAGATGAAAAAAAATCTATAGCAGAAATTCCAGATATCATATTTGAAGGGATATCTGCTGTTTTTCCAGATAAGGGACCTCCAAATGAACTACGGGAAAAGTAAAGACCTTCTTCTCTCATTAAATTATATCATATTCTGGTCCTCAAGCTGAAAGTGCATGATAAAACTTCTCTACAACTATTGGTTTATAACTGGAGAGTTGAAAATTTGGCTTCTGACATATTTTTAGTGTATGCATGTGTTGATTAAGGAACATAAGTACTTAATTAGAACAATAAAGCAACATGAAGGGACTATTGGCTCTCACATATGACATATGAAGCTACACCTTGGTTTGCATCATACAAATATTGATAGCCTACTTATATATTCTTCCATGTACAAGTTTAAAAGTGGAGAAAAGTGGTTTATAAAGTGCAATCATATACATATATTTAAAACAATTTTATAATAATAATAGTTTACAATTTTCTTTCTCCTCATTTCTGTTTTCTGTTGGCTTGTTGATGAGTAGACAGTGCTTAAAATACATTGTTACTGCTCTTTCTATGAGGTGTTGTTGGGGTTTTGTATCTATAGGCTTAGCCCATAAATTTACCATGAAACAGTTAGGAGAGAAATGCTCCTCATACACATAAACAACATTTTTTAACAATAGGAAATGTCTTTTATTTGATAATTGTGCATCTTGACAGAGAGACGAGTACAACCAGCCTTGCTTGACGGTAGATATCATATGGCTGAGATACAGTTTATAGTCTTTTGTGTTCTTAAAATGAGATATTTTGGAAATTATAAAGTATTAAACTCATTGTTAGCCTTTTTTTGTTTCATTTTTAGTGAAGGGACATAATTTTTATGTGGTAAGTAACTGTTTCCATACACTTAGCTGTATTTCTTTATCTTTCATCGTAAAATAAAAGGTCTACAAAGTCAAAGGTAGAGGCAATCTAAACTGTGAACAAAATAATTCCTTGAAATTCATAGAAACTACAGTTTCACACAAAACTGTTAATAATTTATATGATTTGTTTTTCCTATTAAAAAACAAAAGTAGAAAAGGCATATTTTTTAAATACTGGTTTTTATTAGTATCTGACATTTCAATACTTTCTTAATGGAAGCTAACCACATTACGAGTTCTTCATTTTAGGTGTTTATTTCTGTATGGTAACTGCCTATAAAGTTGTAATGATTAGTACTCAAGCCATCTGTGTTCCTTATCTAATCTAATGATGTCAATTAATGGTAAAATGGGAAGTGTATGTGCCCTGTGGTAGAGCTTTGAATTATAATGGTTAAGGAACCCAATTTTGTATCTATGAAGTAACACAAAATATACTATACACAGGGTAGGCCCACTGGACTGGCCCTGTATTGTAGAATTAATGTTTGCTATAATTCTGAATTTAGTGCATGTGTCTCAACAAAATTTGACAGCATTTAGTAAATATGAAAAGTCTGTTTTATTAAAAAAAAATCAGATTTTTTTAAATAAACTATTCTCACTAAAGATGTTCTTCATGTTTGGTGTTATTACAGTTGGAATTATCCCTTACAGGTACAGAGATTTGAAAGAGAAGAAAGACCCCAACATTCTTCCACCAGAATGCACAGCCAACATTGATGGCCCAAATGCCCAGTCAGTTATGAGAGAACAGAGTATGCATTCTTTCAATACTCTGTTTTGTCGTAGATGTTTCAAATATGACTGCTTCTTACATCGTAAGTATTTTAGGATCTTTTAGTTTTCAAGATAAAAGCTCTGAATTATAAGTGTTTACAGGGTCTGTACACATCATTAAAATCCTGAAAAGGTATAGATAGTGTAAACACATTTTTTTGAGTAGTGGAAATCCTGGAAAATCAACGTTTTTTTTTTACAGGAAATGCTGGAAAATTCTTTATTTTTATTTTATTGAAAGTAATCCTCTCACTTCTACATCCTCTTGTTTCATTTATGACAAGTCTCTAACATTGTGTTTGTTGGAGTTTCATGAAAAACAATCCTTATAAAATGTGACATGTAATAATAATATAACTTGGTAACCATTGTTCAGTAACATACTTTGTATTATGGACATTTGAACATAAGCAAGCAGATGTCATGTGACTATTGTTGTAATGATGTTGTCAGTGTAAAATAAATCAAGATTAATTTATTAAAGTATAGATAGGATAAAGAACTTGGACATATCAGAATTTTCCTAAATCCATATAAAACAATCAACAATATTTTTAACCTAAGTTTTTAGTCAGTTATCACCTAAAAAAAGCAAACAACTCCAAACAACAACAATATAACAGCATGGGTATCGTGAACCTAATAACTGTGCAAGAAATACACGTTACTTGCCATAAAAGACAGCTCATGTACCTGATTAGGTCATCTATTATTTACATGATGATCACTCTAAGCTAGATTGAGTGACATTTTGGAGTTTGTTACCAAATACTTAGGAGACAGCCTTTTATTTCTGTGGTGTAATCAGAATTGTAAATAGTTTGCTAATCTATGCTATTAATATAATTTTTCTCTGTGTTTGTACTTGACTTTTTCTTTCTGATATCTTAATAAAATTCTTAATAACTGGTTCATGATTTTACTTGTAATAGTCACACACTGTAATATATGACAGTTGTTGTTTTAAGTATTATTTATATGTAGATATGCATTATTGTATAAGATATCTTACAGGCTGAATCCCTTGTTAAAAATATGAAGATTTCCAGTTTTGTGAAAAGTTCTTTGTCAGATGGACTTGCAATAAGAAACTTAGAAAATGTTTCAAAATAATGAAATGCAGTTTTGTAGGAAAGACTGAAGATATAAAACATTGTTAATGTATTCACTAATATGAGAGTGGTTTCAGGAACAAAATGAGTGTGTGAATATTTTCTTAGTTGGCATGGTGATGTGTCATGATGGTATGTTCAGCAGCCAATCAGGTACAAGTTGACTTGCTGTAGTATTGAAATAGCATGTCTTATAAATATTATTTGGTTTTGGTTACTCTCACTAGAGGAGCTTTTAGCTCCGGTCATAGCTTAATATTTGGAATAAGGCTTTATCACTTGATACTAAGCTGAAGAATTTGTTACTTTTTTATTTAGTAATATAAGGCCATTTAAATTTCTTTGTAATGGCTTATTTCATAGGTTTTCTTTTATGACTCAGGGGGAACTGTTATTGTTACATTTTTACAGATGTTACTGTTTTTTTTTGTAAAATATAATAAAATATTAGTTTTTTAATTTTGATGAAATCAGTAAATCAGGTCCTTCAAAGTGATAATTTGGTTCTCAAAAGACATATCTTCTCCTTCCCCCTTTAACTTGTGTGATCTATGCATTTATTAGGAGTATAAATGCATCAATTTTTTCTCTGTGATAGACTTGGGTAATACTGTAAGTGATTTGCTGGTCATTGTAATATAGTAATTTTAGCTTATTTATAAAATAATTATTCTTTATTTTCAGGAAAATAAAAAATTGCCTATACATTTCTTTTTAATATTTCAATTTATTATTATTATTATTACTGCTTATTAAGCTTTGGTATTACTGAATTTGTGTTTTATTCGCTAATGATTTTTAAAACAGCAATTACAGTGGTTTATACTAAAGACTTTGATTCTCCAGTAATAAAAAAAAATTACACATTACAAGAAAACTAATAATAAAAGTGATCGCAATAAGAAACTACTGCTTGATTGAATAAAAGAAGATGTCACTTGCAGTCAGTATAAACTATACAGGAATGAATAAACTTGTAAAATTTTTGTGTGGTTAGAATATTCCTCTACAGAAATAAGGGTGGATCTTACATGTTATTTAATGAGCAAACCACCCTTAATGAGGATAACATCTCTAATACATTGATACAAATGTTTTTAAAATCATGTTACAATACTTGTGTAGTTAAGTTGTAATTGAATTTCCTATGTTTTAGTTTGTAATGTGTTTCTAAGTAAAAATCAAAAGTGCTTAAGATTAAAATAATAAAATAGGTTTTATTGATTAATTTTATTAAGAAGACAATTAATGGTTAGATACCAGCAGTTTAATTATTGTTATCATTGTTTTAATGTTAAGGAAAATAATCATATTTTGAAGTTAATCCCGTGGCTTTGTTATTTTTAATTTCATTTGTTAGTTTTTTAATTTATATTTACTTGAAAATTGGTCATTTTATGTTATCGTGTAATAGGACCCACAGTATATACACTGAAATAGATGTTTCACTGCTGGATATTATAGAACTTTTGTGTAGAATATTATTTACTAGGAAAAAGAAAATTGTTATCATAAAGACACTTCTCTTATACCTGTTTTTACACGATCATTCTGCACTCCTGTTCTCACCTGGCATTTTATAGCAAAACTATTCTTGTCATAAAGGCACAATAAACATTAAGATCTTTCATTAATATTGCTCAGATTACCTCCTGTAACATTATAAAAGGGTGACCACAAAGGGCTGCAGTAACAAAAAAACTACAGAAACAGAAAGAAAACCATGTGGTAATTAAAATGTGAAACATTATAAATACATTCTGTACAGGCAAGATTCCTTGGAGCTATGAAGAAATGGAACATTCTTCTTTTTGTTATTTTATGTAATGAAATGTCAGTTCTAAACTATTTTTGAGTAACAATTCATTGAAATGGTGTTATAATTAAATTTGTTTAAGTTAAATTTTAAATGTTTTATGCAAGGTGTACTGGCGACACTTGAATCTTGGACATGATATGCTCAATAAGTAGAGGATTTTGTTGTCCTGAGTTTTCACAGTTCTGTGATTTACATTTTGACTATCATGCTGTTTCTTTCTCTTCAAGTTTCTGAATCTTATACCAAAGTTTGAGGATCCAAAATGGTTGCTTCTTTTTCTTATCTGTGATGAGTTCCGTTAATGTCTGAAGCTCTTTTATGAGAACAGATATGCTGTGTGTCATTCTTCTGTACTCTCCAAATTGTGTGGTATTTTTGTGTTTTGGGATTGGATGAGCATGGAACTTCAGTTATATTACATGCAATCTATTCTTATACACAGGAGTATATGATTGATCACTTCCTCAGGAATTTAGATTTTGTAGCTCTTTCCATTTGGATTTGTGAAATGATTTGTCTCACCATCACATCTTAAAGCTTCTTGTCTCAGTTCTATTTATAGGGCATTCTATGTGTAGGCCTGCTGACCTTCTTATTTTATTCACGTTTGTTTTTATTTGTATTTTCTGACCTTAATGTCAACTGTCTCTTGAACGTTTTTGTATTTTTTTTTATCATATCAGTTTTATTTGTTCATTTTATAACAATGTTATTAGCCTTTGGTCTGACAGTGGTTTCTTGTAATTTTATCATGGTTTAATTTTTGTGGATAATTCAGTTTAATTTTGCACAGACAACTGACTAATATTGGTCATTTTGTAGAGTGTAGCTCGTTTCATTTGTCTGACCTTTAATAAAGTTGCTGGTAAGGTTCATTAGTTAATCTTTAAAAAATATTTTTACCAGCCAAATATTTTGTGGAATGTTTGTGATCACAGCTGCTGGTGGGGCATGCATTTCTTTTACATATTAGATTTTATCACGTTACCAGATCAATCATGTTTTATTCTCTCCATTCACAATTCAAAAGGTTCCATCTCGTTTGTTAATCTTGGTTTATTTCAAGGGCCTAGTTGTTTTCAGGCATGGCCCATATCTGCTCATTATCATTGTCAATAGGTGGAGAAAAGTTCAAAGATCTTCTATAGTTAAAATTTTCTTCCATTTTAATTGTTTCTTTACAGTGGTGTTACTTCCACATTGCAATGAGTATATTTATTAATTCTTTTCTCTAGGGTAGGTGAATTTTTTCTTCTTAGATGTTAAGTATTTAGTTTCCAATAGCTCATTTTTCTTAACAATCTTCAGAAAGTTTCTGCAACTTCAAGAAACTTTTTCAAAACTTTTCCTTCCCTTTTTTTTGTCTAAATAAATAATTCTTCTATTGTTTTATACATAAATTTTCAGTGATATGTTCTGAGCTGTTGTGATTTTAGACTATAACTTTAGACCATTATGTTTTCTTTTAAATTTGTTATGTGCCAGGTGTTGGTAATCTTCTAACAAACTGTCATTCCCAAAGGATCGGGAGTTGCCTGTCAAGTAGTCTCTCTGCCTTTATGTGTTTTGTTAACTAAAGGTTACTCATTACCTATAAACTCTTCTCATAGAATAATCTGTCCCACATCATCTTTATGAATTGATGGAATGATTCAGCTGTTGGGGATGATTTATGAAGAGAGTTCTGTATCATTTCCCATAAACCTTCTTAGGTATATTTTATAAACGATGGGTTGCACTGACATCTCACATGTTGCAGTGGGTGAATAACACAAGTATTTGCTTGTTTTGGAATTTTGCACAAAGCTACACGAGAGCTATCTGCGCCACGAGTATTTCATAACCCACTTAAGACAACGGTTCCTGAGCACCCCAGTTGGGAAGAGAAGTCAAACATAATATTATCCTCCTGTTCCTTTTGAGTTACTACCATGTCGAGTGTTGTTGTTGTTGTTTGTTTTAATAGATTGTAACTATTTGCCAAAGACAAAAGGTAAACATTATGTATGAAAACTACAAATAAACGTGGTATAGCAATAAATGAAAGTGTTATGTAATTTTAAAAAAATAACGTATTGAAAATATATATAAATCTTTATGCTTTCTCACTTATGCCTAAATTAGATTTCATTATTCCATGTTAACTTTGAAACACCTAAGAAAAGTCTCTTATAGTTAAACATTATTTTCTGAAAATACAGGAAACTAAGTTCTGATACTTGTTTGAAACTAAAATTATGTTAATTTCTACTGGTAGAAATCAAGACTGAATTTATCTTGTATTGGTAATGATATTAGTTTCATAAAAGTACAAGAATTTTCTTTTGATGCACGCTTGTTGTTATTCTGTAGATCATGGTACGTGTATATATATGTCAAATACAAGTTTTGTACAGTGAAACTTGAAGAACAACAATACTCTTTCAAAAATTTCATTATGTTTTTTTTTTTACATTTAATTATGACTTTGCAAAGTTTTTAAAATACTTGTATGCATTCTTTAAAATTTAAAGAAAATGTTTTTCCTAACAATAACAATTAACTAGTAAAAATAGCCACTGTATTTTCATCCTCTTGTAATATGGTTGACCATTTTGTTTGAAATGTTTCTGTTGATTATTTTCAAAAACTCTTTACATGTTTCTCAAACTGACTTTATATTCCCTTAAGAGTAAGAAATTTTTCTCTGTTATGCCACTGATACAAAACCATGTGAACCTCTGAATGGCATGTCCATTTCATCACTCTGCTTGTATAAACGTAAATTTCATAGCTATTGAACAAACAAAAATATATTATATTTGAACTCATGCTATATTCTCATCAGGCTTATTTTATTTCTGAAGAAAGATAGTAGATGAGTACTTTACAATAACAGTATTTCATATGGTTTTATATAAATTCAAGAGAGTGTGAGGACAGATGTTAAATTGTACTTACTTGGAACACACATGAATTTATTTTAGTGACTATTCTGTCAATAAATTTAATCACAAATAGGAAGATATTGCCTCTCATTGGCTCAGTAATTAGTCTGAAGGTGTATGGCATTAAAAGTCAGATTTCACTATCCATGTGGACAGAACACAGATAGCCCATTATGTATCTTGGTGATTAAAAATAAAGAAATAAAGAAGGCTTTCTTTAACAAGGTCTGTTAAGTGCTTCTGTAAACCTTTTTGAATCTGATTTAACATAATCATACAAGTTTATAAACCCTGCAGTGAGAGAACAATTTAAATATGCAATATATCAAAATGTTTTTTTTTTAATCTTTTAGCTCTGTTTCCTCATTCATTTCTTGGGAAGCAAAAGAATGAATTTTGATTAAAAAATAGGGTCCATGAAGTACTTGTATGAACAAAATGATAGTGATCATACAGTTTTAAAGTACATTTATTTTGTAATACTATTTGTACAATGAAGAAACACATTCAAAAGTTGTGTTGATAACCATTCCAAGCTGTAATGTAGGGTGAAGGTAACACCAGTTGTAAGTACTTTGTAGTAACTAGATACACATAATAAAGTAACAGTAAAAGTGAAAATAGTGGATTAATTTTTGTGTTTGTGTGATTTGGACAAGAAACGATTATGACAAACAGATATTTAAAATTGCAATATGTTTAAAAGTTTTAAACTTAATTCTTTTAAAGCATTTTAAAGTTTTACAAAAGCACCATTAAAGTCTAGAACAATTCAAACCTCTATTCCTTGTGATGATCATATTTATAAATTTGATTGTCCATGATCCGAATTAGTATTTTTATAAGTAATATAAACTTGCTATCTTTTAGTAAATTGTAGTTTATATTGTTCTTCCTACTTCTATCACTGTGTTTTTTACTTTTATATTCTTTGTCCATAGCCACTAAGGGAGGGGATTCCCCCCCAGGTAGGACTGCTGTTTCTTGTATTTGGTGCATGCTGCCTGGTTTGTTCCTTAAACATAGCTTTTGACTTCTAGTGGCTTCTGAAAATCATTGAAAATTATTAGTATTTTCCAATATAAATGTTGCACGGGTCATTTAAAATTAGTCATAAAATAAATACTGATATCACGATAATTGTCTAGATGTTAACACTTTCCCTGTGATGTTATTGTAAATGGTTGACACATAGAATTACTGCAGTGTGATTTCATCTGTCACATGGTGTCTTCTAGTAATGGATCTTGGAAAATATAAGAAGGAAGTAGCAGTTTTATCACTTAGTTAATACACAGGCATTTGTTTTCCTGTGAGTTCTTTGTATGTTAAAAGTGTTAAAAATTTTAATAACTGCCATTTGAAAGCACTCAGTTTATAAGGTTTTGTATCTTTGTAAATAACTGATGTTTATATTATTAAAACCGTAAAAGTGGCTCAGATGCCCAGTTAAAATGACAAAAAAATTCAAACTGAATCAAAAGTGGCACCAAGGGATGAGGTTGATACATTCAGAAACTTGAAGACTGAGATCATATGAGGTTCAAAAGCTGTAATTCCTCTTACCCTGTAGATTCTTGGACATATTAAACTACTATGTCGTAAATGCTGGAAGTCTCAGTTTTCACTTAACAATGGTGGAATTTGGCATGGTGAAAGTGTTAAACAGGGATGTGCTTGACATTGCCACTTTAAATGTATCGCATAATCCTTTTATGTTTTTTTTCTTTTGTACTTTCTTGTGTTTGTTCTTATGCATGAAAATAATATTGTTAAAAGAGAGATATTGATTATGTATCATTCAGTAACAGCATGAAAATTCTGCTGCTGGACCATCCTTTATTTTTTAATGTTAAAGACTGTTGTGGATGTTTTTTTCAATATTTTCAGCTTTAAAGAATCAAGACAGTTCCTCACTTTGCAATGATATATTTACCACTTGAAAGCATGGATACTTTTTAAACTGTAAACCTTTGTAAATTAAGAATGCTATTAATAATTTCAATTCATTTTGAACAAAGTAAAAGTTTTATAACTAGTATGCTAAAAGAAGTTATTATTTCATCCATATGTAATTTTTATTAAGGTACTTACTTTGTTTTGTTTTTCTAGCATTCCATCCTACTCCAAGCCAGTTCAAAAAAAAGAATTGCGATATGAAACCAAGTACAGAACCATGTGGCCCTAACTGTTATTTACATCTTGTGAGTACCAAGCAATATATTAATTTATGAATAGTTATTATTTGTAAAAAAATAACTGACAATGTGCAACATACGAAGCAAATTAAATGATAAAAGAACTCTTGGTACTGTATTGTTATATTTAATTCATTCCTGCCCTCTACATGTGAACCTTTTTTATGCATGTCACAAGCCTTTCACACAACCTCATATTGGAATCAACTGATTCCAACATGTGTTTAATATAAATCATCATGCATTACTTCTCCACGAACAGGAGTGTGACATATTCACATAATGCATATGACTCCTTCTATAAGCTTCTACTGAACTATCACTTGTTTGGCAGTGCTTGTACTTGGATGCATTCCTTTGTTTGTTTTGACTTTCATCTTTGATGCTCACAGAGTGGTTTTCATTTATATTACTTCCAAGTTTCTTTAGACTGTTTCTTCACTGTAGTTTAAACCTGGTTTATTACAGACACCTTATTAATTATGCTTTTGATTTTGGTTGACTTATCTTACAAATGAAATCTAAAGTTCATATTTCTACTTTGGTGATCAGACCTCAGGTGTGGCCAATTCAGAGGGGGATTTATTGACATTTACTTGTGGGAAGATTCAACATTACATGTTTCTCTTTTGACAATGGTGGAATGGAAAGAAGCTTCAATGGGAGAGAATATTTTCAAGTTTTTGGACCATGAACTGACAAAGAGGAAAATTCCATGGGAAAACTGTCTTAGTTTTTCTTCAGATAATGCCTCAGTTATGTCTGGTATAGGTAAAGGTGTGATGGGACACATCTCAAGACAACAGCCTAGCATTTACTTCATGGGCTGTGTCTGTCTCCTCATGAATATTGCTGCCCAGAAAGCTTCCAGAGAACTACCCTGCCCAGTTTCTGACATACTGATAGATATCTACTATTTTCTGGACAAAAGTACTAGCAGAAAACAACATTTCAAAGAGTTTCAAGGATTGTATGACAAAGAAACAAGAAAAATTCTACAACTTGTTAACTCAAGATGGCTATCACTTGGGGTGTGCCTCAACAGAATATTGGATATGTGGAAGCCATTGAAGAAGTATTTTCACTGTGAAAAGGAAAAACTAGATTCAAAAGGATCTAAGCGTGCAGCTCAGTCAGGCAGCAAGACTTTAACAGTCAGGATATCCTCTCAGCCACAAAGGGACACAAGACAACAGTCTCTAAAAGCAGACAAAGAAATATTTGATATAACTCACTATATGTTTAGGCAGTCGGACCTTGAACTAAAGAAGAGACAATCAATGAAAAAAGAGAAGAAAACAAAAGCTAACAAGGAAGTAACCAAGAAAAGTTATGTGCAGAGCAAGTTAGATATGTTAACAGTTTTCTTTGACAACAAAATTAACTTGTTATTTTGTCTTTTTCTTCAGTCTGCAATTCCTCCATTTGAGCAAGCCAAGTTGATATTGCAAAGAGAAGAACCTTTCATACACATTATGCATAGAACTCTGATTACACAAGTTAAAAATATACTTGTCAGATACATCAAGCCAGAATGTCTTGAAGGCAACATCACTGAACTTGACCACAACAATGAATCCTTACACAAATCTGATGAGGCAGTTTTTATTGGAAATGCTGCCAAGGAATACATTGTTAAATATGAAAAGGACTTGGACCTGATCAGCTTCTACACCAGTGTCAAGAAATACTATATTGCAGTTACAAATTACATGATGAAACATTTCCCTCTAAATCATGAACTTCTGATTCATGCAGTGGTTGCTGATCCAAAATTAAAAGTCAGCAAAGGTTTCTCTTCTCTAAGCTTCTTCACAGACAGGTATCCTGTCCTTGTCAACACACATGAGCACGACACTATTGACAAGTTGGAAGGGCAATATTTGAACTATCAAATTGATACTTTCTCAGAAACTGTCCTTCAGTTGAATGTTGACAAGTTTTGGGTTCAGCTGTCTACAGTTAAGGATGGAAATGGCAACCAGAAGTACGACATTCTGTGTATGGTTATGCTTGGAATTCTTAAATTTTTCCATTCTAATGCTGACAGTGAAAGGATATTTAGTTTAATGACTAGAAACAAAAGCAAGTTCAGACCAAACTTGAGCACCTCAGTTTTGAGCAGTATTATAACACACAAGATGTGTATGCAGTCAAATGGACAATGTTGTTATAACTCCCAACCATCCAGAGACATTCTCATGAAAGCAAAGGCTGCAACAGCTGCAAAAGTATTACAATAAGTGTCATAAACATGATATAAACTAGTCCTTACACAAAGGCTTTTTCTGCTTACTGTTTGTGCATGTTCAATGTTGTTTTACCAGTATGTTTGTTACTCTGAACTAAATAAAAGACATAATTTCAAAAGAATTTTTTAAAATTTATTTATTAAGTACACAAAACACGGTCATAAATGAGCAATCTATAGCAGTAATAAATAATAATAGTTATAATAATAATATAATAATAAACAGCTTAGAGACATTGGTCAGGCCTAGTAGCCGCAAATGATAAAGGGCTCTGTCTACAATCATTACACTCAGTCATTTGAAATAGTTGGCATCTCTGCAACTGAGGACATTTGGTGTTTTTGCTCCTGGATTGTCAGACTGCCTTGTCTCGTTTTTTGTTGTTGTTGTTGTCAGATACAAATAAGTTTTCTATTTCCCATGCCCCTGTCCTTACTTTGTTACTTACAGATCATCCCTTAAGTAATGTCCGATTTTAAGTTCAGAAAAAGAGAAGAGATTTCAAATGCTTTTGATATTATTTAATCAATAATGTATGCTCCATTATTAATTACTTCTTGCCAATGATTCACAAACTTCTAAGTTTTATAAAATTCTTGTCAACTTCCTTCAACTCTTTCTTCAACAGAACAAGAATAGCTGTTTATGTGTGTAGGGAGAAGTATCTATTGGAAAACCATTTTTAGTGTAGGTAGGTTATAACTTTATTTTACACTAAACTGTTAAACCTTATCTAGAGAAGGTAGTTTTGAAAGTAGATGGAACAAGGACTGGAGAATAAGGAGAATATGGAAGTTTTTCCCAGACTAGCTCTTCAGTCTTTGCAGATATGATCCTTGCTGTATGGGGCCGTGCATTATGCTTGTGTAACACAACACCTTTACGATTGATCAAAGCAGGCCTCTTTTCTTTCAGTGCAACATTCAAGCACTCTAACTGTGACAGTGGAAGTCTAATGTAATTATTACATTGAGTGGCAGCAACTCTAGTCACTAATCTGTTGAAAAAAGGTGAATTATGTTCACGAGAGTGCTGAAAAGCGCAAATGTCCACTCTTGCTCTGAGGTTAGCATCTGTCAAATGATGGGGGTCCCATTTTCTAAGTTTTGACATCTTTCCACCTTGATGAACTGTTGAATGGGTTGAATTTAGCTTCTGTGTTAGATCTTCAACTGTTACAGCACAATCTTTATCAAGTGTAGCCATCAGCAAGTCATTAAACTCAACAGGATAGCCTGAATGTGGCACATCACTTTAGCTGTAGTCACCTAATCTGAACTTCTGAAACCACCTTCGACATTTTCTTTCATTGAGACTAAACACCATAAACACCTTAAATGTTTCGTGTAATTTCTGCTGCACTATTGCCTTTTTTAAACTTTTAAAACATTATATGCCTGATGTGCTCCACAAACACATCCATCTTCTTAAGGGTTTATTTGATTAATCATCTAAAAAAGTGGAGTTGTGTTCTTTTCTGTTATTTGTCTGAACATTTTTATACACATCCTACTACATATGTTAGTTATTAAATCCTTCTACAAAGACAGAAATGATGATGCACTTTCTGTATTAAATTTTTGAACATAACTTGTGGGATGTCCTGATATATTCCTTCTGTATTTGTCATACCATCAGACAGCCTAATCTTATGGATTGGGATATTGATGTAGTCCACCATTCTCTCACTTTACCTACATTCGTAACTTATTTTTTCATGTTCTAGGTTTCACCATAAAACATGTTTCCTTCTCTGTAAATGTTGGAGGTTTGGTTTGTTTTTCATTGACATTTCATGCATGTGTCATGCAAAAAAAAATTTTGCACATAGAGTACATCACAGAACAAGAATAGCTGTTTATCTGTGTAGGGGTAAGTATCTATTGGAAAACCATTTTTAGTATAGGTAGGTTATAACTTTATTTTACATTTAACTGTTAAACCATGAATTTAGTTTAGTTCCTTCTTACAAACAATACCAGTTTTCTCTCTTGATGTTATTTTATTTTTATGAGGGTCTTCCATGTTATGCTGGATCAATCAAAATAGATGCATGTATGTATAGGGAGAAATTATGATTTTGTGGACATTCTATAATCATGTTAAATTATAATGAAATATTCAGTTATTTTATGTAAACACATTTTTAGTAGTTTGTTTTGTTTTTAGGTTGTGTCAATGATTGTGTACGATCTTTCTGCATTTAAGTTATGTTGGCTACAGGAAGCTCTGCATGAGATATTTATGTTCAGTGGCTGTATACACCTAATTTTTATACTTTCTTTATCACATTATAATTGCTTTCTATTATTTGAAGCTCCAGCTTTATATATTTCTGTTACAGATAACTGACAAAGACAATGGTTAGTGAGAGCAAATTCTGTATGGAAATTTATTTACATTGAGTACTTATTTATAAAGGGGGAAAGGTATCATAAATTATTCCAATTTTTAATTGATTTAATCATTGTTTTTGACATGTAGGTGTTTTTACTAAATTACAACAATTTTTGGTTCTACTTCGTAAACTTTAAAGATCAACAAAAGCTCAAGTGTGTAAAAATGAACATTTTGAGAGAACGGGCTGTAGACTATGATGAGAGTCATTTCTTGTGCTTTAATTATTCCATCAGCAGCTGTTGGCATACAGACTCAACTTTAGCATGCATGTAAATTTGATTATTTGAAACAGGAATCAGTGAAGGAAAAGAGACGACAGCAAGAAATCAAAAAGCAGGAAGAAGAATTGGCTGAACGAGGAAAGCTGAGAAAACAGAATTCTGTTGATAGTGGAAATGAAGCCAGCAGCGAAGATAGCAATGACAGCATGAAGTCTGCAAAAGCTGAATTAGTGGAAAAAGTAGAGCCAGAAGGTATTTATTTTATCCAACATTTTTTTCTTTTAGTATTAATATATATATAGATATTTTCAAAATAAAATGGTATCAGTTTTGTGTTTTGTAACTTCACAAATTTTTTCACTGTATTTATACCACCATCTGGGGAACAGTAACAGTGTTTTGTGTTTGTATAACTACTTATTTTACTTTAGCAACAAATATAATCAATATTATATTTTAATATTGAAATAAAATAGAAAAAAATTATCTTTCTAATGATATATCTTCCTGGATTATGTATTGAAAGAGATGAATTATACATGATTTCACAATTCTGATGAGAGCCATAGTGATAGGTAAAGGTAATAAGTACAATAGGACATGATAAGAGTATTGGATACTATTACCTGCTAAAATTAGTGAGTTAAAACCACAGTGTAAGATTAGTATTATTAGATATTGGTAAAGCTAGTTGGTGTCACTGTTCTGCTTTTGATTTTTCTCTAAGTTTTCAGGATGACTTTGATAGAACTCTTTAGTCATATCATTTAACTTGTAAACCCATTTTCTGTTTGTTTGTCTTTTGTGTGGAATTGCTCGGTAACATTTTTAACTGTAGAGAACTTTAAGAGTGGAGTGAGGCTATACTGGGTTTGTATCCTTTATTGCTTGGTCAGTTACTCAACTAAGTCTGTGTGAAAGTTTTTATACTTTAATTTTTTTAAATATGAAATATGTGCTAAACATTGTGTCAAGAACCTTTTTTTTTAAATGAACATATGACACTAAGTGGTAGGGGCACTTACTGTTAAAAGTACTGAGGAACAAAAGGCTTAGATACTGATAATGTCTTACTTTTGGTTAATACCCTTATTGCAAGGCAGTTATAAAGAGTTTTATATCTTTATAAAAGTACCAGTTCAGTTATACAATAAAAAAATTATTTCACAGGAACAATTCATTTAGCAGACACAATCACTGATGCATAGAAATAAAGAATTTCCTAGCATGGCAAATAAATAATAAAATAGCTATAAGGAAGATGGAAAGCAAAAAAAAGGAAAGAAAGCTAGAGACATTGCAACATTTTAACAAGTTTCTCAGTGTCTTTGTATGTAGATCAAACAAAGGTTTCTCCACATATATTTATTACAAGGCCACCTATACTGACCTCTACATATCTTGGAATTTAGCTTATTCCAAATTGTGAGTTCAGTAGTCCAACATTTAAATCTGTTTTATTCATATAGGTTAGTTTCCTAACCTCAGTTGAAGCAAAAATACCAGTATCTCTTTTTTTTTTTATATTAATACCTTGTGTTTCTATGTATGTAAGACACACAATACAAATGTAAATGATAAATATGAATTTACTCTTGGTACAAAAATAGATAATAGAGGGGGGGGGGCTCAGTTGAAGCAAAAATACCAGTATCTCTTTTTTTTTTATATTAATATCTCGTGTTTCTATGTATGTAAGACACACAATACAAATGTAAATGATAAATATGAATGTACTCTTGGTACAAAAATAGATAATAGTCTATCAGATAAATTCCAGGACAATCCTATTACTAATTTTGTTTATGCACACAAATTCTAAAACTGTACATCAAGTTACATAAATGTAACATGGAGAAAACTCAACATTCGTGTTAATTTGTACAATCAAGCAACTTCTCACATCATTCAACTTAAACCAGATCAAATACAACATTTCCACTCATTCATTTCAGATAGTTTCTAAGGAAAACAACAACTGGAAAATAAAAAAACCAAGGAATCTCTGTTAATAAGAAATAAATTGTACTTTATTGTTTTCATTGACTACAGTTGATTATCTCATCCAATATTGTAAGTAATAAGTCAGATAACATGAATATTAATTCTTGTAATGTTATTCAAACAGTTTGATACCTCACAAAATGTTTAAGAAATTCAGATGTATAGACCTTTTTTCATTCATGTTTTTCAAGTATGAGCTGCTGTGTATATTGTATGAATATGCATAATTCTTGCAAGTGTTAAAGTGCAAAATGCAATATCAAGAAAAGGAAAGAAGTGTTTAGGGATTCAGGTATAAATATATTTTAGATCTCAAAAGCAAAGGAAAAAATTATACTGGTAAGGCTATTAACAAAGCATGTTGATATGCTTGTGAAAATAAATCATCTTTAAAGTGATGCTGATGTCAATTTTGTAGCTTCAATAGAATTTAAACATTAAACAGATATCAGTACTGTATGTTTTAAGATTTCAATTTTATGCAAACTTCAAATGTGTTACATACTTAAGTCACTGCAACTTTCAATACTTGGCATTACCAATGAATATTTGTCATTAAAGTAAAAACATTTTTCAAATCTTCAAAATTTAGGTTTTTTAACAGTGTAATTCATTGTGATTTCTGTGATTAACTGAATACAGTGAGAACCCCATTATCATTCTGTAAGCAGAACGTGCATGTTTGTAGCCCCCTCCCATTTTTCCCACATACCACTTGTCCATCAAGGATGAGAATTTTGTTCTAGTTGTCAGTTTCTCACTTTTTAGAAACGCTACTAGGCATTGTTTGTCAAAATAGTGATGCTTGAGCTCAAAAATATCAGCAGAAAACATGGCATACAGGCTGCATGCCTTTTTCTTGAAAGAATAATACTGTTTTCTATTGTTATTAGTGTACAAATATAGGAGCTCCCCAGTATCAAAGCAGTACTGTTATTATTAATTCTACACAAATATCTAAATGTTGAATTAAACTGCACTAGATTTTCTTTAATAATAACCACTTTACCACTCCCTTCATTCAGTGATGCCAGTCATAGACTTGGTTTTATTTGCTATTAATCTCTATATTTTTCAGTCTGACCTGCTTTCGTCCATGTTTAATAACTAAATCCTCAAGTCCAAGTAATGACTTTTTATTAGTCAAGCAAATTATATCAAATAATTTCTGATATTTTTATCAAGTTGTGATTTTGAATATTAATATGTTTTACAAGGTGAAATTAAAAAGCATGTCATATATTGTTGAATAATTATTTTACTTAATGCAATAGTAATTAATCATACAGTTTTATACAAACTTGTCATTTATTATGCACTTTATACAGTAACAGGACCAACCTGTGTATGGTATCTTGCCTGTTCTTTGTGATATTATTAATAGTCTAATAAACAATTTTCACATCAGATTTGGCCCGGCATGGCCAGGTGGTTAAGGTGCTCGACTTGTAATCTGAGGGTCGCAGGTTTGAATCCCCATCTCATCAAACATGCTCGCCCTTTCAACCGTGGGGCATTATAATGTGATGGTCAATCCAACTATTTGTTGGTAAAAGAGTATCCCAAGAGTTGGCGGTGGGTGGTGATGACTAGCTGCCTTCCCTCTAGTCTTACACAGCTAAATTAGGTATGGCTAGCGCAGATAGCTTTTGCGTAGCTTTGTGCGGAATTCAAAACAAACCAAACCACATCAGATTTCTTATAGTAAATAGTTCAGCAAAAATAAGGTACTTTGTTTTAGACTGTTAGGAGGCAAATACTTAAATAGTCGGTATTCTGAATGACAGAAATATTCTGCAAGTAAGTGTTTTTTGTTGATTTTTTTTAATACTGAAAATGCGTTAGCCCTCTCTCATCTAACATGTTATAGAGGTCACTCCCAGTGCAGAATTGCATCTTTATATATAAAAAACTGTGCCCAGAAATGATATTGAAATTATAGGTTAATTCATTTTATAAATAAGAATTTATCAGAATTAGTGTAAAATTAGAAAGAAGATATCTTTTTTGAGCCATTGCAAGTTAAGCTGTGATTTTTCTGATTGAATCCTCTTGTCTGTACATCCTCCACACAAATGAGCATGCATCTCGGGTTCAAAAATAGATTTGCCTTCCAGCTAAAAAATTAAAAAAAAACATTGAATAGGGAAGGCTCTAATCTCCAGAACAATGCAAACAACTAGCCAGCCATTCCTTACAACTGTGTTCTTCATTTATATGCTATGATAAAGTCAGGTACTGTCTCACTTGAGATGATAACACTGTGGTTTTAAAATAGTTCCTAAACTAGAGGAACAGTATTGGTTTCTGAGAGTATTTTGCTTGTTGTCAGTACTGGGTTTATGTTCTTGTTTTTCTAAAGTTCTCTACCAAAATAATTCAAGTAAGGATATTTAAAAATAATGAGTTTTCTGACCAAGAGATCCTATGGAATCTTACTTTTTTATCAGTTGAGGAAGCATTTCAGTAAGTTAAAAATATATCAAAAGAAGATGTATTAATGAATATAACACAGTTCAAAATTCATTGGTTTTATGTATATATAACATGGAACTTTCTTATTAATAATGAAAATATTTTGTACCTTACTCATTTCTCTCATATTTCTTTTTACATTGTGTAAGCAAGTAGCCATATGTAATGCTCTGTAAGTTTCATGTGATATGATTTCGTGAAAACAAATGGAAAAAATAGTTTTATTGAAAAATTGTTGAATTCATTTACAAGATCTTAAACTAAAAATGGGAAAGAATAGGAATTCTGAGATAAATGGAAAATTTTTTGTAAACACTGTTTATGATGAGCTGTCATAAATTTCAGAGGCAAAAAATTGATTCAAATCCTAAATCAAGTTATTTGTTTTACATTATATTGTTTAAAAATTTTGTGTCAAGTCTCATGGAAATTTATTTAATATTCTTTTGTTTTTGTGTCTTCTGAAATTGACACATTTGGAGCTCATAAACTATGTTATATCGAACAGTAAAGGAGCAATCTAGTAAACTTCTGTGGAGTGGTGGAAAGCTTTATAATGTTGTACGAAATGTCCATTTTAGTAAGAAGTTTCAATCATTATCAAGTTTAGTTTTGTTCTAATTTTGAAATATCTAGCAGAATGCAGTTTGACTAAACTCTGTGATAACACTGACTCATGAACTGTGACTGTGAATTTGTCACAGCACCAAAACATAAAGCTTCATTTTTGTATGTAATTTCTTTTCAATATTAATATTCTCATGTAATTAGTCATTGTACTTGTGCTAAGGAACTTAAAAATATTGATCTGTTACTGTATATTTGTTTGTCCTCAGCTTAAATAGCTTTCATTTGTAGACCAATAAAAACGTTTTTATTGGTATACTTTTAATTGTTTATAGAAAATGATATATGCAAAAAATAAATTTTGAAAACAGTTGCTCCACCTGGTTTTGTACAAGTTTGTTTTTATTTGGCTTATTGATTTCTTGCCTTTTCAAATGCTGCAGGTTTTTATTTTCTTTCAGTTGTATTTTTTGTTGCTTTACCTGGTTCATTATCATTTCTTTCTTTTCTCATCTTTATTAACCCTCAAGTAAATATCTTTCCAACCTATTTTTTACTGAGTTACACCTTTTGCTTTCATCCACTTTAACCAGTTTTCTCAACCCTGTCAGTTGTGTTTTGTGCCAAGAGGTTTGGTTTTATGCTCTATAAAGGAGGGAGGTATATTTTACTAGACAGATGTATATATTACTTAATCTTTTCCAGATGCGTGTAGGCAGGGGAGACAGACTAAGTCAGAGAAATCAGGGTTAAGAGATGAAAACAAGCCATTTTCTTCTTCCTTGTTCAAGCAATGTGTCCCCTATGATAATGAGACTACCCTGTCCTCTTTGTCCTGTGAGGATGGTAGTACCATACTTGAGGGTGACCCTGAAGGAACTGAAGAGTTGGCCTTTTCAAACCCACCCAATCTGTGTTCCAATTTCTCTGTGGTGTCTCAAAACCTCTGGCAAGTTACTGGTAATAATAATCTAACAGTTCCATCTGAGACAGGTGAATCACAATCATCTAACCAATACATTCTTCCTAACAATCATGATTACTGTATGCCTCCTCTCACTCTCATGGATGGAACGGGAGGTCTTAATTCCTCTTGCTCACCTGGATGTCAAGAGTTCCTGGAGAAAAAATCCACATCAGTACAGACCGATTTTCCTGATGTTAGTGAATATGGTGAGGAATCTGAAATTCCTCTAGTAGCAGAAAAATCTACAAGCACGTCACCTTGTGAGTTAGACTTTTTTTCTGCTTGTGAGTTATCTGACTCCATGCTTGATACTAATCCCTCTGACTTCTTCTCTTCTAACACTGCTAACTCTGACTTAACACTTTCCAGTACATCCAAAGAAAATCCGTTCCTTCTTCCTCTATCTAATAAAGCATGGTACCTTTCAGAAGGATATGGAAATACTCCTGTAGTACCACAAAACCCTTCAGATTTAGAAGTGGGATGGACTGGAGCTGAACAGTCACTGTTTCGTGTAATCTGGCGTATTTTCTACAATAATTACTGTGCCATTGCTCGGATGATTATGTCCAAGTCTTGTGCTCAGGTCAGTACCAGATTAAAATGACATTTAATAATTATAAAATATATTAATGTTGTTAAGAGATATTTTTATATATTTAAACATCAAGAATTCCATGAACATGTCAAAGAAGTTACAAATTATTTATAATAAATATATTCAAGAGATTTTGACAAGCTTGTGTGATCAAATTTGACATGATTTACCAACATCCACTGATTTATTTATGCTCATTAACATTTTAAATAGTCATTCACTGTTTACTTTACCATGAAATAATGATATTGGATCTATGTATTTTTTTTATATGATAACTATAAGTTATTTCCTCATAAAGTGGGTGGCTGAAGGCTGCCTGGAGGAGTTACCTGTTTTAAATACTAGCATCACTGTATATTGTCTGTCAGTCAGTAGACACTAAAATGACATTACATCAGGGGTGTTTGATGATGTAATTTATACTTTAGTAACATCAGTAAAACATACTCATGCCATGAATCAGAAGGAGAATTATTCACTCTGTAGGTTACAAAAAAGCATAATATATACATTTCAAAAGCAAAAAATAAAAATATTTGTTGCTGTTAATTTGGCTTTTATTTACTCTTGAAAGAGAACACTTTTGGAGACACTGCTGAAGAATATCTAGTATTTATCTTATAATAGATATTATTTTCTTGGCACTTGTATATAAAATTAAAATAGTAAATACAAAACACAACATTAAAACTTATACAAAACTGAAAAAAGTTTCTAAAATGTGGACTCTGTATGTTTCATGGTATGCCATAATATCTTCAAGAGTGAATTTGAGACAGAAATGCCATATTTACTTCTTGTTAGCTAGATTATGTGACCTGTGTGTAAGTCTGCATAAATCTCAGAGGAGGTCTGTCCATATTCTTATGCATATATTTGCTAGACCTTTGTCTTAACTTAGTAATTCATGATGTTTTTGTAAACCTTATTACTTCCAAGGGTTTGTGAATACTACTGGCTCTAATACCCTTTTGTAGAACTAGTAGTACTGTTTTTCCCATAATATTTTAAGAGTATTAGAGTTAATGATATTCACAAACCCTTGGAAATAATAAAGTTTAGAAAAGATCATGAATTATTAAGTAAAGATGAAGGTCTGGGGAGTACCTGTACAAGAACGTATAGAAATGTAAACTTACACCCATGTCACATGATCTAGCTAAGGAGAAGTAAATATGACACATCTTACAATTTTGCTCCTGAAGATGACGTGGTAAACGTCAAAACATCAAAAGTCCACATTTTAGAAATCTTTTTACTTGTGTATGGATTTTTGATGTTATGTGTTTATTTATTATAATATTTTATCTTATAATCTTCTGAATTTTGGGAAATTTAGTATTTGTATTAAGCCTTAATATGTCATCTGATAACCAGCTATATGAAACGATAAACATCAAAACTAAATTACAGAGATACAAAGCATACCTTTAAGTCTCATTGTCTCTTTCATGTGAGTATGGAGTTATAATTTGTGTACATCTTTAGTCTCAGTGTTAAGACCTTGTATTTTATGGGGAAGGAAAGAAAGAGGAATTTAACAATGTAAAGAAATTTATTTATCTGATTAATACATTTAACTTTCAGAGTTTCTTACATTGAGATTGTATCTTTTCTCACACAAGTGCCAGGCAATGAATCTATTGATTGTGTCATTTTCCATGTTCAAAAGGATGAGTGTCCTTGAACACTTCTTTCTATTGGTGTATTAAATGTGTTTCTTTTTGCAGCTGCATGAACTGCATTTTAGTTTTATGATTTTTTTTCTTGTGGTGAAATTAAAAACTTCAAAGCAGAGTACACATGACTCTCAAAGTAGTTTACTTCACTTTGAATTCAGTAAATTTTATGCCATGTTTCATATTTACTGCTAGTAAGTAATAATCCTTGATGTGCATGGATGGAATCAAAATATGCATGTCACAACTTTTAATGGAGTTACATTCAAAATATATTTGAACAACTGTATTTTTATTATATGTCAATAAACGTAGCATTAAAACATAGATTATTATCCAAATTTTATATCATATAACTTTAGTTATTAATTAAAAACAAGGAATTACTTAAATATGCAATTTTCATTTCTCTGTATCATGAGACCTCTGTGCTCTGAATTCTCCATTTTAGATTTTTATGCCTCTCTCATATGGGTTTCAGGATGTTGGTTTGTTATAAATACTAACTACGAGTATTGACAGGCCAGAATTTAAACAAGAATCTGCTACTTTTATTTACTGAGTTATCAATAACCACACCACAGAAGCTCCTCCCAACTTGTCATGCTTTTGAAATTACTTGTTTACTCATGCTTACTTGGAAATGGTACATGTTTATAACCAATAGAAAGGCCATTTGTGAACTACATGATTATGACACCTTTATATTAATTTATGGTAAGTGATGCCATTTTCCAAACAAATTTTATTGAATGTGAGTTGAAGTTTGTAACTCGATAAGAAAGAACTTTTCTTCACCTATTTATAGGTTAATTGAAGGTATGGTAGATAATAATAATAATTTTATGGCTTTCTATTTTATTGTTTGAATTATTTTTTTTGTGTTTAAAGTACATATTTGAAAGCTGCATGAATTATTTTTTGGACAACCATTATAATACAAAAAAAAAAAGTTCAGTGAAATGTGCTGCAGGCCATAAGCAGTAATTAGGTAGTCACATTCTTGTTTTTATGTATATTTTTATTATTTGTATATTTATTTTTTAACAAAATATCATGTTGCATATGAAATGTGATATTTTCAAAGGAAAATGTGAAATAAGCTCCTTTAGACTCAACACACTTCTGCCAATGAGTTGTAAGCTTATAAATTCCATTTGTAAAGAATTGGATATCCTTTGATGCAATGAAGTATTCAAAGGCACTTTCAATTGACTGTTGATTTGCAAATGTTTTGTCCTTTAAAAATGTCTAAATGTGTAAAAAAGTGATAATCTGTAGGGGTAAAGATTTGGTAAATATGGTGGATTAGGTAAAGTTTCATACTGAAGTTCATTTAGTTTATGGTCACTGACGTATGAGACACAAGGTTGTCATGAATGAAGCACTATGGGTCCACTGTGATTGGCTGTTGATGCATAATTTCAAGTTCCTAATAATAGTTCTTTGTTGTGATTGTTTATTTGGGTTGAAAAATGAATAATAGATCACACCTGCTGATGACCAACAAACACTGACCATGAGCTTCTTAGGGTGAAGAGCTGGTTTTGGCATGTTTTGGTGCTTTTTTATGGTCAGGTTACTGTCTGGATCATTGTTGATTGTCATAAAGAATCCATTTATTATCACATGTGATAATTCTTTGGAGAAATGGATTATTTTTGTTGTGAGTAATGACTGAGGAACAAATTTTAGTTTGTATTGTTTGAGGGTTTTCATTCAATTCATGTGAGGCACTCATTTATCAAGCTTTTTCTCCTTACCAGTTGGTTCAAGATGTTGGGAAACTGTTGAATAATGAACATTAAGTTTTTCAGCAAGTTTTCTCACTGTTTGGCAGTTATTTGATTCAACTAGAGCCTTCAATTCTTTCTCATTAATAGCTGTCTGAGGGCAGCCCCAAGGCTTGTATCACCTAAACCAATGCTACTTGCTGTGCCATCACCAAATGCATGATTGTTATTATGAGCTGCTGTTGCTGCATTGTGACCAAGCTTGAGCTAATACAAAAAAAATTACACAAATATCAATTTTATCTGTGGTGATAAAAATTAATATGAATATGATTTAGTTTCAGAAATAAGAAAAATAAAGTGAGCTTGAAATGAACCAGATAATATATTATTCTGACTTAAAATTGAGTTTCAAATTTAGACATGAAAATCTGACATTTTGTGTGCAACAACCTGATAATTAAAATGTAAAATTTAAAAACATAAATGAAAAAATTTAAACAATTTTTTTTGTAATTATCGTGAAGGAACTTATGGTAATGTTATCAGACATTTTGTTTATCCTAATCTCTCCACACCTCTGCTGGATTATTTGTTGCTTGTCACAGTAGATTATTATTGTTCAAAGAACAATAAAACAATAGAATTAAATGATATAGTGGTCAGTCCTATGGACCAAACCCACAGTGGATTAATTTCTTGTGTAATGAATATTGCACAGGCTGGCTTACACCCAATTCTTAGTGTGCCTTTATGCAGTATAAGCTTTCAACCTACTAACATTTTTGTTGAGCCTTCAACAACAGATTTGATGCTGTTGGTATTCAAAAAAAGTAGTTTTGCACTTTCAACTTATCTTTGGTCAGCTGTTTATGAAGCATAATCTGTATTCATTGCATGTAAGTAGGTGGCTTTATACCATGCTAGTTCCATAGCATTTCTAGACCATTGTAACCAGTGACTTTGTCTTGGATAACCCAGTTTAAGCCATCATATTAAACTTCTTGTATCATTGGTTTTGGTACTCAAAGGATTACCCATTTTTCCATTCATCAACATTTCATGGTATGATTTATTTCTTTAAACAACAAATTATAATTACTTAAAGTTCTGTAAACATGGTTCACTAACATATGCACCAAATTAACTTTAACCCTTTCAGGTCATACATTTTTTTTCAGCTATATCACATTCACAATCATTGTAAGATAACTTAGGGTCATAGTCATAAGCATCATCAGTTTACACAAGATTGTTTCTTCAAGTGTGAAAACACTGGAGTGACTTCAAGACATTTTGGGATCATTTTCTCAGAACAGTTAATCAGTTTTCATCTGCAATTATTACCACTGTTTTGAATAGTAATGTAGACCATGTTGGATATGAATTGACTGCTGAGATTATGTTTTGTATGTTGAATTTTTGCTCTCATATCAAATTTATAGCAAGAAATTCAAACTGTTTTATGTGATTGCCCTACAGCAAAGGGTATGCTTAATGAGGTGAAACCTATATAAATGTGTCAGAATGACTAATTGCCCTGGGAGTAGAAATTTTGTGATGTACTCCAATTTTAAAACTTCCTCATTTAGCACTGAAAAGATCATCCAGTATCATATTCATTGACATGAAATTGATAGATATGTATAGTGGAAATAGTTTCTCATCTGTTTTCTTATAGTTTGAAGCACTTTGTGTTTGCGTATAGTGTTGATTGTGTACAAAAAAACTAACCTTATCTTGTATTCATGCTTAATTGTGAATTTTGTGTTTGGATATTTACTCTGCATCATTTTTAAATTTTGTTATCCATGCTGTTGCATAACTTGGTGGTACAAAATGTTTCTGAGAAAAAATATATACTATATTCATAAAAATTTGTATGCTACTTTAGAAAAATATTTCTGTGACATAGTATTGCAGAGATCAGTTACAAATGCGTAGTATTTGTTTATCTAATGAAGTATATAGTTACAGATATCAGTTCTCAACAACACATCTTTACTTTTTGATGATAAATACATCAAATACATTCTAGTCCGTTCTCATTTCTACATGGGCCCAGCATAGCCCATGTTGGGACGCTTAACTTGTAGCCTGAGGGTTGTGGATTTTAATTCCTGTCACATCAAACATGCCTGCCCTTTCAGCCATGGGGGTGTTATAATGTGACTGTCAATCCAACTATTCATTGGTAAAAGAGTAGCCCAAGAATTGGTGGTGGGTGGTGATGACTAGCTGCCTTTCCTCTCGTCTTACACCAGTGAATTAGGGACGGCTAGCACAGATAGCTCTTGTGTAGCTTTGCACAAAATTTAAAAACAAAACAAACATTTCTACACAGTGCCTCCTACAACTGGAATAATGTAATGTATTTGTACATCTCGCAGGTCTACACATTTGCTCAGAAAGAACTGGCAGACTATCCCCTAGAAGAAAATGTTCATGATAACACCCCGCCCAGGAAGAAGAAAAAGAAGCATCGTCAGTGGTATATGCATTGCAGGAAGACACAGTTGAAGAAAGACACGTCGTCCAATCATGTTTACAACTATACTCCATGTGATCATCCAGGACAACCATGCGACCAGTCATGCCCTTGTGTTATTGCACAGAATTTTTGTGAAAAATTTTGTCATTGCAAATCAGATTGTAAGTTGTTTTTCACCACTGAGAAAGGTTTCATTAGATTGTAATGTGCATATTTAAAAACTTAATTGTCATTTTCTGGGTGGCACACATAATAACCTTTTGCATTTTTTGGCCTTTTACTTTGGAAAAAGCTGTGTGTTTAATCCATATTTAAATGGTAAGAAAATGCATACATGGTTTAATTAGACCAAAATATGGCATGGTTGAAGATAACAATACTTAGAATATGTTAAATAGTGTTTGTAGTCATCAAGTTTACAGAGCAATACTGCCACTGTTACATTTTTTATATGCGATAAAGTAATATTTTTAAAGTAATGTTATGTCTGTTTGCTATCACACATATTTGTATAAAAAAAAGTAGCTAAACTTTGCTGTTGCTTTATCACCATCAGAAGAGTGACTACTTAGGATACTCTGTATCCTAACTAGGAGAGTTTTGAATAACCAGTTACTGGTGGTATCCTTTGTTGAAAGCCACTGACTATTCTGAATTATGTTTACAGCTAATTGTAGAAATTCCTACACATACTTAAATTTCTTATCTGATGTAGTGATTAAAGAGTGAGTGAATACTTCTTTAGAAAGCTTTTATGGCATATGACATGAGTAAAATTTTGTGTACACTCAAAACATAAAAAAATTCTCACAGTTATTGGTGTATTTAGGTAGGGACTAGAGGGGGTACAGCCAAAGGACCCATGGTCTTAATGAGGACCCACTGTTAATTTTATTTTATGTAAAATTACATGAGATGTAGGGCCCACAGAACTTATTAGCTCCTGGGCCCACACAACCTTAAATCCACCGTTGCTTTCAATTAGACACTGTGAAGAGTTTAAGATTTACCTTACACTCTTGTCATAAGTTATAATTACCATGGAAAGCACTATATTTACTACTATTTTTCTAGGCTTTTGATTATATCAGTTATCCCTTTTAAAAAATAGCTAGATGGATGATCAGATTGTAATAAGCTTGCAAATGAGGCTGCACCAGTAATAAAAATAAAACTAACTTTTTATTGCAAAGTAATTCTACTGTTGTCTAAATATGATGCTGGGACTTGTAAATAAAACACTTTATTTGTGCTTGTTGTAGAAAGTGTTTTATCAGTCATGTTTCTGGCATCACATTAAGCTTGCTTAGAAAGCAAATTTATATCTTATTTTGATCTTAAACTTTTAATATGATAACACTTTTACTGTTGATAGAAAATTACAGTAACTTGACATTTGCATGTTACTATAAACATGAACGTTTGCATGGTCAACAGAAATATTCAAATGTGAATTTATCATCAAATTTTCACTGATATTTTTAAGCTATCCATGAGTTCATACTTTCATTAAGGTGGTCAGGGGATTTGACATGCAAATTTTTGGTCATTAGATTGTAACTATTCTTCAAACATCCTGACACTTTCAGGTTTATAGAGATTATACTGTGAGGGTCAATTCATCAATCACTAGGAAGAGCAGCCCAAGAGTTTGCAGTTGATGGTATTAACTAGGTGTCTTCTAAAGGGAGGCAGTTTATCACTTTAAAATTAGAGGTGGTTAGCAAACAAAATCAACAAATAATAGAGACGTTTACGGTTTCTTTGTTAAAAGCAAGATTTTGTATCATTTAATTATGGAGATACTAGTGAAATTGTCTTGTAATAAGTGTATTAAGTTCTTTTTCAACGATTGAGTGCAAGAATGATGTTTCTTTTATTAGTTTGTTTTTGTTGTATAACATTTTCAATGCAATTTATTCATGTCTGTATACAAATACTCTTCAGTATATTCTTATATCATCAACACTTGCCTTTTCAAGTGTGTTCTTTGATTAAAAGGAGAGATATCCAGTGGTTGACTAGTGAGAGAATGTTGAATCAACTGTGAGTAAAGATCAAGGAGAAATTGTGTTATAAACAGCAGCTTTGTGTAAAATAATTAGTAGATGTTGGTTACATGCAGAAATAAAACATGAGGAAAACTGGTAACATAAAGAACTTGTAAATATGCAAGAAAAAATATTATAAATAAATAAAAGTGGCTAGATCAGGCTTAGAAACAACAACAATTCGTTATTTGTATGCAAAATTTAATTGCTATTCTGTTTTGAATACAAGTAATATTGATCTGTTAATACAGTAGCAGTGAAGCTTGGAGTGCATATTATTTTGCTTATACTTACTGATTTAGATTTATAGTTGAAGGCATTAATTATATCATACTTTTCACAATCCTTCATATTTTGGCCTGAAATGTGTTTCTCAGCTATACCTCTGGATTAAACAAAGAAAAATTCTTTACTGTCTCCACCAGAAGGGTTTTATTTTAAAAGTATATCTCATAAGTTTGTTTTATTTGTACGTCAGGTCAGCAGCGGTTCCCAGGATGTCGCTGTAAAGCTCAATGTAATACTAAACAGTGTCCATGTTATGCTGCAGTTCGTGAGTGTGACCCAGATTTGTGTCAAACTTGTGGTTCAGGTAAATAAAAATAAATACACTTAAGTTCACAAAAAATGAAACTATTATTGTTATTAACATAAATAGATTGGTCCTTGAGATAATCTGTTTTCTTTTAGTACAGGGTCTGTCATTGTTCTCTTCCCCAGTGGCTTGGCATTAAGTCTGGATGTCTATAACATTTCAGTACCAATGGTGGGCACTACACAGATAGTCCATTATGTAGCCTTGTATTTAATAACAGAATATTTAATATTCATGTATCTGCTTTTTTTTGTTTGTTTGTTTTCTGTGTGTGTGTGTTGTTGTTTTTTGCCCTTCTAAAATTAAATAAGCTGAATCATGAAATACAATCTGAATATTAGTTTTAAACACTAATTCAGTTTTATCAGTCTTGCCTTATGTTGAATTTATGTGTATATGAAAAAAAATCAAATGTTTACCTTATTTGCACTGACAGTAATGTCTATAAATGCAGTTAATAAATCAAATTTTAATGTAGCAAAAGTTTTATATTCTTTAGTATAATCATGAAAAATTGTAATAACAATTCTTTATAAAGTAGCACACATGTATATTGTGCCTGATGTCATTTAATAAGGTAAGGTGAGTTAGATAAAGTTCAAAGGGCAGGAAATGAATAAAATTAAGAGGAAACATGTTATGAGTCTTAAACTATTTAAGGTAAGCAATTATAGTTTTCTGTTGCAATTTGTAGTCATTCTAGAAAGAAAAAAAATGAGTAATTTATATTTATTTCATATTTTTATGGTAGTTATGAGATCAGTCAAGCCTTAGGAGTACACATAGAATTAGAATAGAGAAAATGGCAAATAAAATAAGTTTCAAGTGAAAAATAATGTTTTATATTTATTTTGGAGGTTTCAAAGGTTACACAAATTTTAAAATTTCTAGATGTAGGAAAAGTATTTTTAATATTAACATGAAAATCACTTTGCACTTATATTAATAGATATAATCTGATATTTTGTATACAAAGGAGTTGTTATGTTTAGTGATAGCTTGCCAGATTCTGTGAAGATATACTTACCATATTTAATGTTACAGTTAGCAAAGCAATGGTTACTTTGTGGTTAGCCCCCCACTAGTACAGCCTATGGATTTACAATGCTAAGATCAGGGGTTTAATTCCCCTCAGTGAGCTCAGCAGATAGCCCAATGTGTCTTTGCTATAAGAAAAACACACACACACTTTGTGGTTAAAAGATTGGTGTTATCCACCAACCCTGTGTAGAAATAGTTTAGTAGACAGTAATGCTACTCTTGTTTAGATGCTTGAGATTATTGTGTAGTTTCTCATAACATTTTTCATGCTGTTAATACTGAATTTGTATTATGTTGTGTTGGAAACTACAGAAATATTTTTATACAACAAGAATTAATGTAAGAATATTAAAGATTAAAATAGTACAGTAACCTAAGGAATCTCTCAGTAGCTAGCCATCATAGTCATTTATTAATCTTACACGATTTATGTACTGTTGGCATGTCATGTTACTGTTTTAATGAAGGAAATATTACTCCAAAGAAAAAATATGTTCATGCACAGGACTCATAGTGAAGCCTAGTTTCCAATTTAACAAAAGATTCTCAAAAGTTCTTTCTTTTTAAATAAGGTCTAACTTTTCAAGTACTCATTTCTTCATTAAATTTTCTTTTCGCCACACCTCATCCAGAGTTAAACCTGAAGGATTATTTGAGTGAGAAAAATACTCGTTGTTTTGTGATTATAATTCTTAAATTTCTTAAGCAGAAATATTAACACAAATGTTAAACCAAATTGTATCATTTTTTTTTGCAGATATGTTATTATTTAGATTTGCAATCTTTAAGAAAAATATGCTAATTCTTAAAAAAAATCATCATTAAAAGAATCATGTAAAGTATGGAAACTTTAAATATATTGTTAATTGATTGAATACAAATAATAATTAGATAGTATTAGTATTTTTAAAAGTGTGAAACTGTTCCTTTGATTTTAAATTCCTAGGTTACATTTGCTGTTCCTTTCATTCCAGATCAGTTTGATGTGAAAAACATATCTTGTAAGAATGTGAGTGTACAGAGAGGCCTTCGAAAAGTAAGTTTACATTTGGAAGTAAAGCACTGGAACTTTTACAGTTATTCTATAATGGTACAATTTACTCACATCTAATGTAATTTGAATATCTCTGTAATTAAGAGCTGATTGTACAATAACAAAATATGTGAAAAGATCCATTTTGATAAAGAAATAAGCTAGGACTCTAATGAAGACACTTTTACCATGGCACACAGATCAATAGGTTGGCTTGAAGCTAGACACCACAATAATAATTATAAGGAATTGATCATGTAAAAAAAATTGTACTTTTCAGTAATTCAAAAAATATTAGACTTACCACATAGCTTTTTTATATTGCTTGATGTATCTTTGACAACTGATTGTTACTTGATGTATGAATAAATTCCAAAAAATTGTTTAAATGATGTGTCTAAACATTTTTAGCATCTTTTATTGGCTCCATCTGATGTAGCTGGTTGGGGTATTTTCTTAAAGGACACAGCACAGAAGAATGAATTCATCTCCGAGTATTGCGGAGAGGTTTGTAAATTCTTGTACTGTTTATTCTTACTGTCATAGCTAAGCCTTTTCAAATATGGATTCATTTACTTTTATTGCTTTGCTGGTGTACTTCGTTCCTTTCAGAGTATGCTAAAAGCCATTTATCTCAACCAGACAGCTTTCATAAATAAATGATCAAGTTAAAATATATCACAGTCAAATTACAATCATAGTTCATTAAGTGCACGTGCTATGAAGTATTATAAGTAATTTTTGTGTATAGGTTTTATGTCTAACTTAAGTGTTATTTTTACATTTTAGCTACTTTTATAACAATGAATAAATAACTTGAATAATTTTTTGAAAGACAGCATGTTAAATAAGGGGTATAACAAGTTTTATTTTTGTGTGGATATACATCTGAAGTAGTTTTTCTCTTGTATTAACATGTCTCTCTTCTTTTCTTAGTTTTATAAGACTACTTTATAAGTTGTCTTGTTTAAACTTTTTAAATATAATTATGGCTTTGAAATATAAGTGTCTACAAAAGTAGACATAAAACAGTAGCTGTGTTATAAAAGCTATCACTTATCTTCCTACCAAACAGTTATAACTTTTGTTCTATGAATTAAGGTACAACTAAAAAGTTAAAATTGTAAAGTTATTAGTGAACAGATATCAACGGCTGCAAATGGCATAAAACAATCTTAAGTTATCACCTGTTACGTATATAACAAGACAAAACTGTGCTATAAGGAATACTCACAGCCTTCTTCCTAATAGTCAGCTTAAATTAACTATCCAAATGTTTCTTTTGTCATTTTTTATAACAAACTGTTTTGGGTTCAGGCTGAGGTGAATTGTGACAAAGGTAATTGTATTTAAAAAGAGGGATGTGTAGAAAACATCTTTGTCTGACCTATAACTTTAACATGAATGTTTTTTCTGTTAGTTTCATTTCCTCACCATTGACATCTATGTTTTGATTATCATCCAGTTACATTTTGTAAACATCTCAATATCCTTTTAGCAAGTTTGTTAAAAATGGACGTCTCTATTGTGTTATCATTTAGATAATTTCTCAGGACGAAGCTGACCGACGTGGAAAAGTGTATGACAAATATATGTGCAGTTTTCTTTTCAACTTGAACAATGGTAAGTGACTCCTGAAGAAACATTTGTGAGTTAAAATAATCACGTAAAGAAAAGGCAGCCATGCTTCTTTAAAACATTATTTGTTTTGAATTATTTGGCTGAATAATTTTACAAAAGAATGTAGAATCACAAAAGTTAATAAATAAAGGGTTGAAAGTAAAAAGGTCTTAATTATGTAATTACTTACAGAGAAATGTATTATTTTATGCGGACGCTAACTTAGAAAGTAGGTCATTTGTTGTTAGTGGGTTGGAAGACTTACTGGTGTTAGCATCCATGTATACTATAGATGTTCTGCAGGATTCTGTTTATGTTGATTAGTCTTCTTTTAACATCAGCAGTGCTTTTTTTTTTCTTTGTGTAACACTGGAATATATTTAAAGCAGGGCTTCCCAAACGTTTTATTAACTGTCGACCTATAGGCAAACTTATAGTTGTTGTTCACCTCAAATTAACACTTTTCAAAAACAAATTAATTTTTTTTAAATATATATTTTCTTTATTGTATGAATTTATACACTATAGACGGTTCAAGAAAAGGATTGAACATTGTTCACTTGGTGTTGCTACTAGGCATAGGGCAGTTAATTGCATAGGCTTACCTTACCCTAGTGTCCATTCTGTATATACTCTATTCAACCCCAGAGGGTCAATACTGATCACTTTGGGAAACTGTCTAAAGGATGTGTATGTTTGAATCTAGATTTCTAACATCAAAGTGGTTGGAACTTTTCATACCTTTTGAACAAAGATACAGTAATGGAAGTAATTACAGAAACACATTACAGGAGTCACAAACAACCTGTAAAGGTAACCAGGCAAATGAATTTGTTAATGATACAAACCATTATTATAGAAAATACAAAAGTGAATAAGTTGTAGAAGACATTAGTATTTTGTTATTATTACTTCCAACAATTCAGACAGCTTATGTTGTATGCTCACCTTTTGACTTCAGTTTTTACATAAGCCCACACAACTTCAAGAATGTTTATGGTAACAAATGTTCCATTGGCCTTTTTTTACAAGTGAGATATTGTATTACTAATTTTCTGTCATCTCACTGGAAGGTGAATTATTTTCTTATGGTTCATATTCTTGGAGGAATAGGATATTGGATAATGATCTGTATGTGCTTGTCAGGACGTAAAGTACCATCAATTTGCTGATGTACAGTCCTCAAACTTGTACTGATTCACCACCATTAGATTTATATATAGGCTTTATTCTCTCCACCATACAAAAAATGTAGTTATTTCCAAGCAATCTGAACTTGGATTAATCTCCAAGTTATCCACTCATCTCCATCTGTACTCACTTATTGCTCATTTCCACATTTGGTTCACTTCCACTGAGACCACTTTGTGCTGACATGTATCATACTGTTCTTGGCAGGATCTGTAATCAACTATTGTCTATTTTCTAAGGAAGATACTTGAGATTCTTATCTTTACTTTTGGAGAGTTTCAGTGTCAGTTACAAATACCATATTCACTCTTGTATACATCTGCTACTAAAACACAGAACTTAGTCCTAGTAACCAATAATGGATTACACTACTACTACTGATCAAAGTATGACTGCCTGTACTTTTACAGGTCTTATGCTGTTTAACATTTTCTGATTGGTTGGATGAAATTAATCACAGTGTGAACTGTTTTAAAGAGGTTTGTTTTGCAGTAGTTATTTCTTGTAGAACAGTGGAGACCAAGTACAATAATGTTGCTTTGTTTGATTACCTTTCTTATTCTTAAATATAAATCAACCGTGATAAATAATATTTTTGTTAACACCCTTCATGGCTCTTTTTATGTTGTATAAGTGGATAAACAGGAAGTATTAAAGGAATGCATTGTAATTAATAAATTTGTTAGAAAGTTATTGGAAAAATTTTTGCAATATAACTTGGAAGTATTTAGGAGATTTGACAATATAAAGTTAGCTTTTATCAAATTTAATAGTAGCAGATGGTGAGGAAATAGTATAGAATCTGTTTACTTTTAATAGTTAGGTTTTTGTATATTTGCTTTTTCTAGGGAGGATATTTGATACATGTTGAAACTGGTAAAGTGTTTATTTTTTACACTTAATATTTTGTTCAGAAAAAGAAAATAATGACACTTTCTAAGAAATATGAACATTGTAACTAAGAATTTGTCAGCTGGTGAGAATAAACTAGTATAGATAAATCCTAAGTATTTATTTAGTAGTACTACTTGGGGATCATACATGTTTCAGAATTAGGCACAAACAGTTGAGAACTGTGAATTAACAGCATAAATACCAATATAATTCCTCAGGAACATGAGTTATGTTTCAAGACTCAGATGCTTCTTGATTCAGTTACATACTGTTGCCTAGGGCATGTGGACAGCTTTTGCCACTGACCTTCATGTGATAGAATACTGTAATTTTGCTTTCCACTGCTAAGGTAGGACTTATTGCAGGTCTTTTTCTGACTCATCTTGGTTTTTATGTTGATCTACATTTCATTGCTATTAAGTACAAGGGATATCTCCTTAGAAATTCTAAATCTCCAGTCTCAACATATCTTTATAATCTTAGTGTTTAAGAATTTTGTATCAGAAAGAACTTGTATATATTCCTTCAGAAAGCAATCAGTTTTTGGTGCCAGAATGTAATACTGATTTATATACTTTCAAAATTGTTTTAATACATTATGTAATTAAACTTCTGTAAATGTAAGTATTTAGGTAAAATGCTGTCCCAGAAGTCTGGATCTGTAAGCAAAAAAATACACAATTTAGTCTTTATTTATTTATTATTCAAATTGCATGCCCTTAATAGCCATGAACAAATTAATTCTTGCTATATTATGCAATGATGTTTTTCCTGAAATATGTACAACTGACATTAACCTCAAGAATATAATGTCTATTTTCCTTATGGGTCCATATTTCTGGGACATCCTGTACATAAGATCATTTAGATTAAACTTAGAGCAATTGTGTGAAATGTCACTATCAAGAAGTAATATTTTATTCACTGTGTTCCTATTTACTAAGGGAAACTTTAATGTTGTAGGGAGTTTTTGCTGCACTGATTACTTGTAATTTAATTAGTAAATATATTAGGTATAGAAGAGATGTAAACAGTTCCAAATTTATATTAATTCTAGAAAAACTTGGATTTGGGGTCAGTACAGTGTGGGTGTAATATAGTGAAATATAAATGGTTCTTTTGGTTTCTTATAGATTTTGTTGTTGATGCTACAAGAAAGGGAAACAAGATTAGGTTTGCTAATCATTCAGTTAATCCTAACTGTTATGCCAAAGTGATGAGGGTAAATGGAGATCATCGTATTGGAATTTTTGCCAAACGCCCTATTCAGTCAGGAGAAGAACTTTTCTTTGATTACAGGTACAAATTAGGGTTAATTGGTGTAATTCTGGTTTATGAAGAAAACATTAATTTGTTATTGTATGCTTTTTGTTTTCTAAAATATAAAAATTACCATTAATAATAAGTTTAGTATTTGTTTGAAGTAGCCCTAACTGCAAATATGGTAATGTCTTTACAGAGTCTGCAAAATGGTGGTAAATTTCACTGATTTCTTTTAATATTGCTAACTCCCAAAAAATTGAGTTAAATATTTAGGGCATTTAATTACGTTATAAGTGAATGAGAAAGGACTAAGAATGGTACCATTGGTGAACCAATTCTGTCATTTAATTGTACTATGATTAACATTTTAAAATTTGAAAAAGTAAAAGTGGTTAGACAGAATATGTAAAAATGATAAATTACATTTCTAGATGGTTAAAAAGAAGAGCTGCACTGGTTCATCTTTGTGTTCTTTCTCCTCAGATATGGCCCAACAGAACAGTTGAAGTTTGTGGGAATTGAGCGAGAGCTGGAGTTTTTATGAGTTTAAGACTGTAAGGAAGTACAATTGTAGTTTTGTAGGTTGCACACAGTAATGAGGTAAATTCTTCATCTCCTGGGCAGTTGGTCAAGACATAATTTAATAGTTAAGGTACTAGTTATTGATAGCCATAACCAAACATAAGAATAGAGATTATGTAATTGTGTTTTGAATGTGACTACAATGAACTAGAGTTATGAGAGTGTCTGTTAAACAGTCATTTTTCAATATCAAGGTTTGAGTGTGTAATTCATGAAATATATTCTGTACATTGTTTGTTGTAAATGCAGAGTTTTCATAGTTGTTCCTCAAAATGAATATATTATGACAAGGAACATTTTTATTTGAAATTAAAAGAAGTTAAAGCACTGCATGTTGAATGTATTTGTACATACAATAAAAGTACAATTCTTAAACGGAATGTTTTTTATTACATAGAATTGTCTTTTCACACTTGGAAGAATTACACTCACAATTCTTATATAAATTTATTTTCCATAAGTCTAAAATCATGTGGTTTGATTTCAGAGCACTCTTTAGAAGAAAAGATAAAATAGTTTTTAACAAAATAGCAGTAATTTGAACCTTTAACTTCAATACACATCCACCTGACATGCACAAAGTTCTACATTCATTGTAGAAGCTAAGCTTTGTATAATTTTCTTTCAGACAGAAGAATTGTGCACCTTTCAAATATAGATTTAAAAACAAATATATAATTCATTAACAAAGAATGACTAACAGAACTATAAGACAGAACAGTCTGAGCTTTTACTAGTTAGAAATATCATTAACTGCTGTGAGCTTGAAAATAAGCTTTTTCTATTGGTTATTATAGCTGTTGACGAGTCCAGAACATTTACTAATAGAGAAATCAGAAAGATGAAAATACATACTGAAATAGGTCAACTGAAAATGGTATAGTGAAGTTAAGATTGAATAATTTGCTTAAATATCTTCTTTAGAAATTAAAACAATTTTAATTATAAACTACATTCTGATACTAGTGTTATCAACATACACAGGTTCATCAGTACTGGGAGTGGAAACTTAACCTTTTGAGATATGATTTTCTTTTGCTGTGCAAAGTTTTAAATTAACAGGTAACTTCTTTGCAATAAAGGAGTCATTTTGAAATTCTCTTTTAATGCAAATAGTGAAAGAGTTTCAGTTTTACTTGCGCCAAGAAAACATGTTACAATTTTGGAGTTTACATTTCATTAGTGTATATTAGGTTGTTCTACCAGTTTGACCATGCATTGTATGACAGCATAACCAGCTTGTTTGTGTCATATGGGAACTGAAGGATACTAGTAGCAAAGAACACTTACCGTTGTCACGTAACCACAAAACAAACTTGTACGTTCAAAAATACCTGTCCATGCTGCAGCTTCCACTGTTTTGTCCACCCCATACACTTGTGCAATAACTCTTAAAGAAAAATAATACCTAAATTTTTACACCCAGTCCATAAAGTAGATTCAGTCCACCTCTATTCCTCAATTTGTACAGCCAACATTAAGTGATTGTTTTAAACATCATTCTGGAATGCGAATAAATCGGCGAGATATATCAGAGTACGGACAAACAAGTTACACCCATTAGTGGATAAAAACATTTTTGGTCGAACAAGTGACCATTGATTGTGCATATTTGACATTTTGCCACACATACATGCCATCCAAATGTAGGATGGCAGCATCGTTATTCCATTCTGATAAAGTGTCTGGTGCAAAATATCTATCTAGTTAGATGTAAGTTATTGTTTATTGATGCAAAAACCTCAGCTCTACTCCTAATTTTAAACCTAGAAGAAAACTAGGGATTAGTATCAGATTCATGTATAAATTTTATAACATTCAGTGTTAGTATGGATTTACTTACTCTTCTATGTACGAATACAAAATCATCAAATAATTAAAAAGTATAATTACAAGAGAGTGCATTGAGATACTTAAACTACAGTCTAATGCAGAACTGTATAATAGAAATTTAATTCTTCATGCTATGACCACTGTCATAGGAAGCAATTTTGGAGTGGTTAGATTACAGGCATATTCCCACTTCTAGAATGTGCCCCCATCATAAAAAGTTTGAAAATTTAAGACTACGAGATTAAATCTTGAGCCGTTTTAACTACAAATACTGCATCCACACAACATAACGTATTCAATTAAAAGTAAGCTTTGATACATAAGTTCAAACTATATATATCATGAAAAAATATTCAGTCATGACCTTGAATGGCTTTATTGATATCTATGGCCCTGTGACCTCCTAAGACTTGCCAATGATCCACAAAGGTCGAGTTTTAGCAAATGACAGTTAAAAGAAAAGGTTTACTTCATCAGACCTAGTGAAGTGCATGCACTTCTTAGTTTTAATGCAGTACTTTTGAGGTAAAATAGTTTTTTCACCTTGGAACTAGGGTTGCCATTTCATACTTTTCAAAACCAAAACTGGGCAAATTTGTAACTGAACAAAGCTATTTGGTACTGTAGCAAAAATTTGGTATTCAGCTTTAATTTCCGAGATTAAATATATTATTACTGGGCCTTTAGTTTTTTTTATGTATACAACTAAGCTATACTTTTGATATCATTGGTCATCTCTTTTCGCGCTCCATATCACAGTCTTGCATGCATACGGTACAACGTTGCCAAAGCAACATTGCTTGTGTGTGACCAAACCTATCAACAAGTACTGTGTAAAGTTAAGTTTGATGTTCAACCCGACAGCATATAGGCTTTCTTTCGCTCGAATTATTACATTAAATATACTAACAAAAATTTGAAAATGTCGAAATAGAAAAATTACGAGACTGCAAGAAAGTTTCAAAACGATTGGGAAAGAGAGTACCATTGGCTAAGTAAGAATACAGTTGGCAATGAGCAGGCATATTGTAAAGTAAGAAAAACCTGCGACCCAGAAAGGCCACCTTAAAGACACACAGTGACACAAAAGAACATAAGATTAGAAGTACCATTCTTTCCTCGTACAGTACTATAAATGTTTCAAAGAGAGCAAAAGCTTCCAAGGAACTTAAGAAATGTGCAATAGAATTTGCAGTTCCAGTGTGTTGTCACTGCTCTGTTAGTATTATTAATCACATTCGTGATGACATCAAGAAGCATGGTAAGGGAAGTTGCCTCAAAAACCTTCGATTGCACCAAACTAAGTGTTCAATGCTCATTCAAAACGTGACTGATCCTTGTTTAGAAAACAAAGTAATGAATAAAATGAGAAACAAGAAATACTGTTTGCTTGCTAATGAGTCTACTGACATTTCTAGTGATAAAAATGTGCATTTGTGCAAGATATTATGAAGACTATGGGAAAGTGAAAACATTTTGGGACTTGTTCCTGTCGTCGGAACAACAGGAGAAGTTCTCTACAAAGCACTGTTATCTCAGCCTGAGAAAAGAGAGTTGAGTCTGTCTAATTGTATTGGTTTTGCCAGTGATAGAGCTAGTAACATGGTGGGGGAAAATAACTCATTGTGATCGAGACTTTGAAATGCGTCACCAGATTGCCTTAAGATACCATACACCTGCCAAAGTCTTGCGCTTTGCATTCAGAAGGGCTTTGAAAAACTGCCTTCAAATTTGGGTTTTCTTTTAAATCAAATTCCTGCATGGTTCAGGAAAAGTACCCTTAGGCATTCAAGTTTTAAAGATTTATTCGAAATTATAAATGCAGGCGATGAAAGGGTTGGTGTGCCATTACCTTTTCAAAAAAAGTCAAAAACAAGATGGCTAGTGCGAGGCAAGGTTATGTCAAACATTTAGTTGAACTTGGAAGAACTGAAGGCATACTCTACATCCACAAGCCAGTGTAGAACACAGGACGTGTTACAAAGCACGTTTAATTATGGACATGCTAGCAGATGACACCAATTCTTTCTATTTTGTTTTTGCGGTGCCACTCGTTTCCGAGTTTGAACAAGGAAATGCACTTTTTCAGGCAACAAATGCCAATCCTGAAAAGCTAAAACCTTGACGTTTTCTACAGATCTCTTCAAACCACAGTGTATGATGTGAATGGAATACAGCTGCCTATGTCAAAAGTTCAATTTCATGCAAAATCCGATTCTGAGTAAGAAAGAATGTAAATGATGTAAAAAGAATACCAAAGACCAGATTCGATTTGTCAAGAAATGCTTATCGAATTGGTGGTTCAAGTTGAAAAAGACTGCCCACAAACTGGCAGTTATTCACTGGATTGAAAAGGACAGACACCTGGCATTGTTCATTTTCAAACAGACCGAATGACAATCTTTCAAGGAACTTAAATTTCAGAATCTTCTACAAAAATCAACAGATGCATGTAACAGCCAATACCACAAAATTTTGGGTCACCCTTGAAATGAAGAAACTGGTGTGTTTAAAGATGGCGTAATTCCAAAAGATTCCGTTGAGTTTTGGGGAGGAATTATGAGGTATCAAGATGCTTGCAACATGCATTTATGAAGATCTAACGACCTACATATTATCTTGTTTGACCATCCCAAGGAACAATGCATTGTCGAACGCATATTTTCCCATGTCACTTCTGTGAAAAACAAGGCCCGCAATCGTATGGGACTGCACATCTTCGAAGCCATTTTCAGAATCGGAACACACCTCATGATGAATAGTAACTGTTGCTAAGATTTTAAAGCAAAGGATGGCATGTTGGCACTATTTAACACAAAAATGTACGATAGTAAAAATGATGATGACGATCTTGATGAGCTCTTGGACTAACCAATAAGGAGCTAAGATGTTCAGCAAGAGACATTCATCAAAACAACAAACTGTTAAAAAGTTCTTAAGTATTCCGTTTCTTTCCTTGCAGTTTGAATATTTGAAGGTTATTCCTCCAGAGTTTGTTTAATATTAAAAAGTAAGAAAGAAATTGTCACGTGTTCTTGTGTTTGATTTTACTGAAAGGTTGTTTACAGTAGTCCTTCAGTCCTTCCCTGTAGACAAAAATGCAATATCAAGGACATAAACCAGGCCCCTTTAAGTTTTCAGTTTTTCACTCTATGGTAGAACCTCACCAAACAACCTCCTCCGAAACTGTCGGTAAAGTTAATGTATTTGTTTGCTTTATTTCCATACAGTAATATACAGATATCATACAGGTCATTTATAAATCATACAGCCTGAAACAAAAGATAACAATCCCTTACACACGAATGGTATGATACAACAAATATACATGAACAATAGATAAAAAAATATATATGTATTTTAATCCACTTTTCCTGCAAGCTTAGTCTGATGATGAATTTTAAATTTTATTAATTTGGTACTGGAGTTACTTAATTTGGTCCCAAGACCATACAAATTTGGTCTTGTGCAGCAAAAGACATCTGGCAATGCTGCTTGGAACAAAGAAAACAGATTTGTGATATTAGGGCAGTGGATCTTTATTAAGCTCTTTGGCTTCTTACCCATTGTGACAACACTTAATTTTTGACAACTGGAAAGGTAATTAAGGTGATAGAGAAAGCTAACTTTGCTTGGGTTTAAATGCACTCCTTCATTCTATCATAATTTCAGTCAGACCAACATACAACATGCATCTAAAGACCAGTTTCATAACGTAAAGAAGTAATTTAGCCACATCTCTACCTCTAGATAGGCCTAGAGAAAACCTACTTCTAACCATGAATGACCTGCAGATTTATTACACTATGTAGAAATTTTTACTTTTTCTTGTTCCTAAGCAGAAAGTGTTATTTCCCAATTGCTTATGCCTAAAGTAAATTAAAAAAACAACCTATTTTTCTCTTCAAACTTTGCTTTTGTGACTTTTGGTAATGAAATTTTAAAATTTACCCATTTTCCAGAACATTCTAAGTAGATTCAGTGCTGAGTAGCCGACAGAGAATTTTCTAGAATGTTGTAGAACTTACGAGAATTTTCTAGACATTTCCACAGTATATATATATATACACTGAGACTCACCACTTCAGTTTAGTTCTAGATGTCTAAGTGAACACATAGGCCTATCCGATTTTATCACAGATGGAATCAAGAAGCTGAAAGCATTCTCCAGATGCAGTCTGTTATGTATGTGACCAATTTATCAAAACAAGAATGAAAAAGTACTCTGTGACAGCATTTGCTAAAATGTGTGAAGCTTACAAGGCATATTTCAGCATGCCTGTCAAGAATCAAGACAAACTCTGGGCACTTCATTTTACCTGCAAGCACTGCAAAAACTCCAGAAGGTAAGACAGACAATTTTTGCTTGCTTGAATATCAAGATTTTATACAAATTTTATACCTTTTAAAACTTAAATATCATTTAATTTATTTTTATAATTTCCAATAGTACAAAAAAAATATCACAAATAAAATATTTTGCATGAACCTCTTACACATTTGTTGTGGATGAAATAAATTTATTTTTCATAATAATTTTATTTTGCTCTTTTGCAGGATGGTACAGAGGGGAAAAGAAAGCCATGAAGTTTGCAATTCTATTATTCTAACAATATGGCATGAACCCACTGACCACTCAAGCAATTACTACTTCTGCATGGTGAACATCTCCAAACGTTGGGCTGGTAAAAATACATCTGCTATCATGTATCCATCTCCCCAGTGCCACACTGCCCTGAGCTCCCTGTACCCATTCTGCCTGAGACAGCAGCCATCCTCAAAAAAGAGCAGCAAATCAGAAGAGGAGGTAGACGTTGAAGATCCATATTACAATTTCAGAGGTGCAGCTGATACCCACACTACCCCAACCAAGGAGACCTCAATAACTTGATCCGATATCTTGGTCTAACAAAGTTGAATGCCGAGCTTTTGACATCTAGGCTCAAGGAGTGAGATTTGTTAAATGAAAGTGTGCAAGTTGCAAGTCAGAAGAAGCATCACCAACATTTTTAAAGCTTCTTCACTCGTCAAGATGGGCTGTGCTTCTGCTGCAAAGTATCTCATCTGTGTGAGGCAAATGGAATTGCCTGTCAAATGAGTGGCACCTCTTCATTGATAGCTCATCCAGAAGCCTCAGAGCTGTGTTGCTCCATAACAGCAATAATTATCCGTCTCTTCCCCTGGCTCATTCAGTGCACCTCAAAGAGGAATACAAAAGTGTCAAGACCTTGCTAGAAACCTTGAAGTATGATGCATATGGTTGGGAGATTATCGGAGACTTCGAAATGGTGGCATTCCTGATGGGTCTCTAAGGAGACTTTACCAAGTTTCTCTGTTATCTTTGACTTTGGGACAGCAGGGACACCACAGCACACTACAACACGGACCCCCCTAGTCAGGTGATTCAACTCGCATAATAAATTATAACAAACCTCTGAGAGGTAATGAGAATACTTAGTTTTTGTATTTTAAACTGACTAACCTTTAGAAACATTCATTTTTTACTATCCGATTATAATTATTACAAGTTACAACCCTTACGGTGGGAAAGAATATTATCAACACAGGAGCAACATTTTGATTACTCGTGATCATTCTCAAGTACAGAAGTTTTAACAGTAGTTAAAATTTACTGTAAAAGCTGTAACTTATGATACAGTGGAGCCCCTCACTAACGACCCCCTTACTAACGACTTCCCCTGTCATACGACCGGAAAATATTTGACGGTACCCTGTATGCATTAAATTGACCCCTCGTGGACGACTTCCCCTCAAACGCGACTAACGACCTACCAAATTGAACAATTTTGATTATTTTACCTCTCACTAACGACTAAGTGACATTATCATGTGGCATATTCTGTGAAGTTACATAGCGGTCTGCCTTCTCATTTATGGCATATTACAAATGAGTTTAATTATTCCGTAGTTAAACAGTATTACGTAATCTACTTCAACAATAAATCTATTTCCAGTGCGTCGAATTGAAAAGAAGATTAATTTTCATTGGTAAATTAATCTTATTCTCAATGCGCTCAGTGCGCTTATTCTATAGTACATAATGAATTAGGAACACTAAATCGGATTATTTAACAGACAGGATTAGTGTGCATAATATGAAGATTCCTCATAACACAGACTCATGTTTCACCAGAATGTCGAAGAGAAAGTTGCTTAACTTAGAAGAGAGAGTTTCCATCATTAAACGACACGACAAAGGGGAAACTGCAATAAAAATCAACACGGATCTTGGAGTTGGTAAAACCTAAATTCAGACAATCATTAAAGAGAAAGAAAAAATTTTGAAAAAGTGGGAAACAGGCGAAAATCCAGAAAAAAAGCAGAACAAGAGAAGATGCCTATACGACGAGTTGGATGAGAAGGTGTGGCAGTGGTTTGTGAATACAAGATCCAGGAATCTACCGGGAAACTAATTCAAGAAAAAGCATTAACATTGGCGTCTCAGCTTGGCAATGAAGGCTTCTCTGCTAGCAATGGATGGTTAGATAGATTCGTAAAAAGGCATAATATCAAAGCAGCTATTCACTGTGGCGAAAGTGCTGAAGTTTCTCAAGAAGCAGTTGAAGATTGGACTAATCGTCTCCCATCCATCTGTGAAGGCTATTCCCCTAATGACATATTTAACGCTGATGAGACTGGGATACAATACAGATCACTTCCAACGAAATCAATGGTCAAGAAGGGATAAACGACATCCGGTGTAAAAGTTTCGAAAGAAAGAGTTACAGTAATGCTTTGCTGTAGCATGTCGGGAGAGAAAGTTCGGCCACTTGTTATTGGTCATAGTGCTAAGCCACGTTGCTTTCGTAATTCTGATATGAATTCATTGGGTGTAGATTATTATCACAACCGAAAAGCCTGGATGACAATTCCCATATTTACCGAATGGGCAAAAAAATTTAACAACAAAATGAAACTTCAGAAACGCAATGTTTTGCTTTTAATCGACAACTGCACTGCCCATGTTGCAATCCCTCTATCTAATGTAAAAATCGTTTTACTTCCTCCTAATGCAACTTCTAAGCTACAGCCTTGTGACGCCGGAGTTATACAGACCGTCAAACTGCTGTATCGCAAAACATTCTTGAGACAACTTTTGTTTCACATGGATAACGACCAGACTGCTACAGGTCCCGAGTTGTGCAAAAAAAAATCACTCTTCTGAACGCAATTGTGTGGTTACGCGTCACTTGGCTTCGAGTTAAGACTTCCACAATTCAAAAGTGTTTCTTGAAATACGGCTTTAACTTCTGTTTAGGCGAAGTGTCAAACGAAAGTGAAGACAATGTTTCAAAAAACCAATCTGACCCCGACTTCAGACCTGTCTTGAATGGTGTAACTCTTGGCGAATATGTCAACTTCGACAACGAAACTCCAGTTTGTGATGATTCAGTTTCTGACAATATTATCGCGTGTCCTGAAGAAATCGAGAGTGATGATGGTGAAGAATGTGACGACACAACTGTAGTCTTTCGAGCCAATAGACTGTGCCACTGCAATGTCATATGCAGAAAAACTTTTATAGTTTGGTCTCAAACACGGCAAAATGGACATTGTAGATTGCATGGTAGCAGTGGGCAAAGACATTGAAACTGTACAATTTTCGAAGAAAAAACAAACAAAAATTAGTGATTTCTTTAAGAAAATGTAGTTTCTTATCGTATTTTAAGTCTGTATTTGATCATTTTTGTGCGTGTGTAGCATTTCTTCTACAGTGATTTCTTTATAAAAATGTATTTTATCATCGCATTCTAAGTCTGAATGAACATTAGTGATTTCTTTAGTTTACGATCGTATATCCAGTCAGTATTTGAACACTTTTGCGTGTAACATTTTACAGTGATTTTTTTAAGAAATATATTTTAGGATCGTATTTTAAACCTGCATTTGAACATTTTTTGTTTACAGAATGGTGAATAGACTTGTGTTTAAACATTTAATAGCCTCATAAAATCAAGGTAAAGTAGTGAGAACTAGTGAAAATATATTTTGCATTACATATTACCGCATTTTTTATTTCGTTTTTAAATACTCCATACCCTTAAAATGAACAGAGACCGATTGCCTATTATAAAAACGTACATAATTTAAATCTTGGTAACGAATTGGGTATCCACCCCTCACTAACGACCTTTTTGTCGAGGCATTTTTGAAGTCGTTAATGAGGGGCTCCACTGTGTATTAAAACGTTAAATCATGTCTTGGAATTGATTCTAAAATGATGCGTCTATTAGAACACGACAAAAATGTATAAATATATTAGAAACAGTAATTTATTCATTCAAATTTAAATCAAAGTGAAGAAATTCAACCCATTTGCAGGTAAACGGCAGTAGTAACTATGACTCTCTTGACTCTGTCATAGAACATTGTTGATGCACTGTCCTCAGAAGTACCTTCTCGAGGTGCTGCCAGATGCAGGGCAACCTGTAACTAAACCTCCGCACGTGAAGGAGAACACTAAAAATCCATGTGGTGAACTCGCCGACCACCATGTGTCCAAAGGCAGGAGTAGCCAACTCCAAAACAGGGAAAGTAACCCTTTAAACCATAATGAGGACTTACTGCACTCATCAGCTATGTGGGTACCTGGTAAAATGTGGCAGCCCTACCCTGTATTTTGCCTTTCTTTCTTTTCTAGGATCCGGCCGTTGGACGGTGCCAACTCAATGTGACTCTGGCCCAGTGGTCAAGTGATGATATTCACATGAGTACAGGTAATGGCAAGAGTAACTACGGTTTTCTTGGGAAGGGTGTATACCCCCTCAAGCAAGTGCTCCGTTCTTGGAGGTACCTCTCTGAGGTACGGCTGGATACAGGACAGCCTGTAACCAAACCTCCACACGTGAAGAACAGTAAAACCCATACAGTGAACTCTCCACCCACTGTATGTCCAAAGGCAGGGGTAGTCAACTCCAGAGAGGGAAGGTAACCCTTTCAAACTGTGGCGAGGACTTACTGCACTCATTAGCTACCTGGGTTCCTGGTAGGGGGTTGCAGCCCTACCCTGTATGAGCATTTTATAGGAGCATGAGCAATCTTATATCAGAGCAGGTCATTTTAAGAATATGGAAAGTTGAAACCCATGCTACTTGGCACCATCCAGGGATGGTGGCTTCCAAGCAATTCCCCAGTGTCAAGGGAAAGGATAGCCTAAGATCTGGAATAGAAGCATTATCAATTACCTATTCCGACAACCAATCACAGATCCAGAGTGATTGTGGTGCAACTAACCTTACTGCTATTGGAGGCAGTAGCTGAACCACAGAGGTGGATGGCTCAAGTTATAATCCCTCATAGGATGAGGCAAGACTTTTTTCCCAATTGGTGACAACTGGTGCCAAACCACTAAGGTGTACGGCTCAAGTTCTAATGGAGTTTCCGTTACTAGTGGCAAGGCAGAACTGACTATAGAGAGGGTAGACACAACACCCTTTGTGAACCTACCAAAGTAATATTTTGCATGTGACTTGTGTCCATACCAGTTTATGGCTTTTTCTAAGTTTGCAGCCCATCTTGCAAATGCACATAACTCGGTGGTGCAGGCACGGTGCAAATATTGTGGTAAAGACGATAGCCACCATCACGCTATCGCATGTCATGTCCCTAAACGTCCATACCAGCAAACTCTCACTTTGCCACTGAATCTACCAGCTTTGGCTGTAGCCTGAGATTTAAGACCAAGTCAGGTTTGTCTCAGAACAAGAGGCACAGGCATCCTAACATCCGTAATGCCAAGCTCCTTACACGAATCATACGAGTCTAAGGTCACTAGATACCAAGACTTTGTACCTCAAATTAAAGAACTGAATGGTGACTCTTCCATTGTTTTTCACAGCTTACCCGTCAGTGCTCATGGCACCTGGTTTCCCATCAATACGGAAATCTTAGCTGGCCTGGACGTTAACTCCAAGTATCTTGGGGAGTTCTTGTGTCAGCATACTATCCTTTACACACTCGATATTTTGTAGAAGGCGAATAACAAAGAGCATCTCGCCTGGCAAGATTGATTGACACCGCTTTTGATCTTCTCTTTCATTCCTTATTTATGTTTTTCATCCAGGATCTGTTGGTATCATCAACCCTGACCAGGTGTGTATATTCCGGGTGTGCTAGTTGTGCGCCGCACAGCCAACAAAATTAAATACGTAGCGAAAGAGTACATCAAAAGGTAAGTATACTTTCTTGAATTTTTTTAGAAAAGCAAGTATAACATTACAGTCTTATGTTTTATTATAGCCCTCATATCGCACTTTCTCTTCTAAATAAAGATTACTCTGCTAATTTTGAGAAAAAATATACATCGCAAGTCGTGCTGTAGGAACGCTGAACACCTTGATGGGCGGAGTCTTGCAGCTGCGCTGTGCCTCTCCCCGTAGCCGACTACAAAGAATAAAGGGAGATGATTGGTCGAAAAACGGATCAGAGTGTGCTACTCGTCAAGCGCACCACGTACCATCTGTCGTTCTTTGTCCTATTTCTTGGATTCTCTTCAGCCTTCATCCTTTATTCTCGCTGTCTCGCTGATAAGGGAAAGAAGTCTGAAAGGAAGGTTCCTTCCTTTTTTCTGCCTATTGTGGAACATTATAAACTTTTTAAAAATTAACCATTATCAATATGGAAAATGATATTGAGTTGTTACGTTCTCCATTTTCCACAAAAAATTATGCGGACAAATTAAGAATTGTTCAAGCAGGCAAGCCTAGGCCGTCTCTTCCAAGTCTGGTATCTACGCACAAAGATAAGAAAAATGAATATGTTCGACACTTTTCAGAGTTTCAATATGATACCATTGAATGGCTAACAGGATGTAAAATTCGATCCAAGCTCTTTTGTTGGCCGTGTTTGTTATTTTCAACAGAGAAACAGGTGTGGAATCAGCAGGGTTATACAGACTTAAATAATTTAACTGCAGCACTTCAGAAACATGAAAAGTCTCGTGCACATGTTCAGTCTTCCTTGTCGCTTAAAATGTTTGGCAAGCAACGCATAGAGACATTAGTTGACACTCAACAGAAGGATGAGATATCTCGTCACAATGAGCAAGTGAAAAAGAATAGGGAAATATTGAAAAGATTAATTTATGCAGTGTGCTATCTTGCCAAACAAGAGCTTCCTTTTGAGGTCATGATGAATCGAATACTTCAAATGATAAGGGAAACTATAAGGAGTTTCTCAATACCCTTAGAGATTATGATGCATGCTTGGACAGTCATTTGAATACTGCTACAGTTTTTCAAGGAACATCGCCAACTGTTTAAAATGACTTAATTCAGGCTTTGTCTAATGTTTTAAAAAAGCATATCAAAAAGGAAATTGACAGCACAAGATTTGTTGCAATCATTCTCGATGAGACTTCAGATGTGATGTCCAAGTCACAATTATCAACAGTGTTGCAGTTTGTTTGTAATGGAAAAGTTTTCGAAAGGTTCATTGGTTTCTCTGATGTCAGCACAGATAGAACTGCTGACGGTCTTTTTAGTCATGTTGTTGATATCGCAAAGGAATTTGAGATAAAAAATAAATTGGTCGGGCAGACGTATGATGGCGCGAGTGTAATGAGTGGTCACATGAATGGATTGCAGAAAAAAGTGTTGGATAAGTATCCCTTGGCGATTTTTACTCATTGCTTTGCGCATGTTTTGAACCTGTTCTTGCAGCAAGGTCTTTTCAGCATTAAGGAATGCAGAATTTTTTTCCAAACCTTGAGTGGATTATCGGCATTTTTTTCCAAGTCTTCTAGAAGATTACAGGCTCTGCATGAATATGTAGGCAGAAAATTGCCTTCTGTTGCACCCACGAGATGGAACTTTACCTCTCATTTGACAAATACTGTACAACAAAATAAGAGTTCATTTAACTGAATTCTTTACAAACATTATTGAAAATCCTGAAAATTGGAATACTGATGCTACTCTCAAATCGCGCAAGTTTCTGAATTTTTTGGAAGAATTTCAAACAAAGCTGCTTCTTGAAATATTTTCCAATATGTTTTCTTACACTGATACTTTCTACAACATTCTGCAGAGCAAGTTCTATGACGTAATGTATTGTTGCGGTAAAGTCCAAGAGGTCTCAAGGCAAATACGGTATGACAGAAATAACAAATTTGATGATTTTTAGAAGGCAGCTTCGTCTAATGAAACCAGAAGCATGGAACCTGCATGCAAGAGATCGAAAGGATGCATGTCTGAGAAAGATTATTATCTTCAGCTATACCACAAAATTGTTGATAACACTGTATCGCAAATAGAGTCAAGATTTTCTTCCCTTTCGAAGTTTGACTTTCTTAACCTTCTTTGGCACAAAAACTACGAACAATATAAAATCGTATTCCCAGATAACTTGCTTGAGGCATTACAGCGCCAGTATGGGTAAATGTTTGATTACGTCCACCTCAAAAATGAGCTCGCCGTTCTATACTCCAGCCCTGAGTTCTCAAAGCTGCAAATTTTTGAATTGGTTGAATTCATTGTCCAAAATGATCTTGCAAATCCCTTCAAAGAGGTTTTCAAAATGGCAGAGCTGGTATTAACCATACCAAGCAACACGACTTCAGCTGAACGTTCTTTCTCTTCTTTGAAAAGAATCCACACTTGCTATCGCGCCACACAGGGCCAGGAAAGGATGTCAAGCCTAAGTTTGTTGTCAATCGAAAAAAATCTCTTGGCAGAATTGAGACGAGAGAAGCTTCTACGATGATGTCATTGATCAATTTGTTTCACAGACAAGAAGAATTGAGCTGATTTATAAATGAATTAAAGTTTTCTTTCCTTTTCTCTTAGTGCATTGTGAGGTTTATAATGGCACTGGGTTTTTTTTTGCTACACTTTTCCAAATGTCTATAAAATTAAGTTAATTTTAAATGAGCTAGAAAAAATTTACGTTTTTTGCTTATATTTGTATGGATGCATATTTTCATGTTCAATGTGAAACTTTTGCTTACTACAATGTACCTTAGGTAGCAGCCCACCCAACTACAAAACTCACGATACGCCACTGACCCTGACATATAATTGGGTAATTCTGTAATAACAGTACTGACGAAATGTGATTTCTGCCCAGTGCTCTGAATGTCAAAGTGAAGAAATTCAACCAAGCACAGGTAAATGGCAGGAGTAACTGTTGCAGCCCTACCCTGTATATTGCATTTTCTAGGGTCTGGCTGTTAACAGTGCCAACACAATGTGACTCCTGCCCAGTGCTCTGAATGTCAAGTGATGATATTCAAGCAAGCACAGGTAAACTTCAGGATTATTAATGGTTTTCTTGAGGAGGACGCAATACCCTGTATTAGCATTTTGTATGGATTTGACCCACCCTACATTAAATCTGGTCATTTTTAAGAATGGAAGGTTCAACGATAGATAAAAGCGATGGTTTGACGTACATGGGGTGCCAGGACGACGACCAAACCAAAGCTACTTGGCACCACCCGGGGATGGTAGCTTATGAGCAATTGCCCGGCAATGAGGGAAATGATTGCCTAACACCAGGACTAGAGGTATTGTCTATTACCTATTCCGACAACCAATCACAGATCCAAGGTGATTGTGCTGCAACTGAACAAACTGAGGTGGACGGCAAAAGTTACAATTCCTCGGGAAATGAAAAAACAGACACTAAACCCAACTTATGTCAACAGCCAAACCACAGAGGTGGATGGCTTAACACTCCTACGAAAATTGGGGCCTAATAGGCCCCAGAGCAACTTGAAAGGTTATTAATATTGGGCTAATAATTTTGTATTTAAATGAAATTGCCATTAACTGACTATCCCTTTATATTTTAAGGAGCAATAATATTTTGACTTTTCAAACATTTGCAAAATAATATTTAAATTTTTTTTAAAACATCCACTAAGGGTATTTTGGGGCCTATTAGGCCCCAGATGAAAAAACATAAAAATGACTATTTATTTCCTGAATAATTCTAGAACAGGCCTGGGCAACCGAAAAAAGCAAATTATAGTAAAAATATATTAATTTTACAACTTATTTTCAAAAGATGGATATTTAGGATAATAACTCTACTGATTATTGCCTAGTTTGTCCACGCCTATTCTAGAACATTCTAGAAACTTTACAGAAGTATTTAGAATAATCTAGAATATTCTTCAAGCTTCTTCAAGAATCTTCAAACAGTGTCCAAAATGTTATCTCTTGATGAAGCTGTACATTTACTGACAAAACCATCCGACGATGAAAGTGAACATGATAATGTCGAAGACTACTCTGAGAGTTGTGATGATGATCCTTCTGAAGCCGAAAATAATGAACAAATTGCGCCGTACCCTTCTGAAAGTAAAGAAAGTAATCAAGAAGATCTTACTACGATGCCAGTGAACGAACTTTTCTCCAAAGATAAGAATTTTAGTTATTCAACAACACCTTCAAGGATCAACAGGAGAACTGCAGCTCTCAATATATTCAATGGGAACCTAGGCATTACAAGGCAAGCTGCTCCAAGAGTCTCTACACCATTCGAAACATTCAAAATTTTCATTTCTGATAATATGATGGAACAGATCATTCACTCAACAAACACCATCATGAAAGAACCAATTTTTGAAGAAGACCTCTGGAAATGGATCGCAGCTAATCTTTTCCTTGGAATAAGCAAATCCAAAAATGCATTGATGGACGAAATGTTTTCATCCGAATTCGGTTTGCCATTTTTGCAAAAACTGATTATACAAAACAAATTCAAAAAAATGTGCTCAAAAATCAGATTTGACATCCACTCTCAAAGAAATAGAGAAATCAAAGATGCCACCATCTCTGGAGTCTGGAATTTTTTCATTGAAAATTGCAAAAACAGTTACAACCCAAGCAAATACCTGACAGTGGATGAACAACTATGTAACTTCAAAGGAAGAGTTGGCTTCACAACATACATTCCGACAAAGCCAGGCAAATACGGAATAAAGATTTGGTGCCTAACAGATGCAAAGACAAGTTACCTCCTCAACGCTCAAATTTATACTGGAAAGGTTAGAAATACGACAGAAACAAATCAAGGAGAAAGAATAGTCAGAGAACTGAGTCAGCCATTTCTTGGAAAAGGAAGGACAATAACAACAGATAATTATAATTTCTTCACAACAATGACACTTGCCAAGTACCTACGAACAAAAAGAACAGGACTTGTTGGAACCATATGGAAATCAAGAACCTTCCTGCCTCCTGAAATAAATGCAAAATCTAGAGAGTTATCACCAAAGTTTTTCTACCATGACGACATCACTCTTCTCAGGCACTCACACAAACCAGGAAAATATGTGCTACTACTGAGTTCTCAGCATCAGTATGGTGAAGTAGAAGAGAATGGAAAGCTCGAAATCGTCAATCTTAACAATGCAACGAAGGCAGGTGTCGACACTCTCGATCAACTGGTGAGATATTATACAACAAAGAGGCGATCAAAGGGCTGGTCAGTCTGCATATTCTATAACATTCTAGATCTTGCTGCGTACAATGCTTTCGTTCTATACTCGAAGAGCCAGAAGAGAATTTATACAGCAATTGGTGCTTGAAATCAAAGATATTTACTGCAAAGATAATGATAAAACAACCTCATGTGAACCGCCTGCAAAGAGGGCAAAAAGGACGATGCCATTTGTGCGGCAGATCAAAAGATAGACAGTTGAAAATTGTTTGCTCAAATTGTAAAAAAAATGTTTGTCAGAGCCATTCTAAAGTTGTTTGTAATGAATGTTGCTAAATCACTGTGTTTCTATTGGAAAAATATATGGGGCCTCATAGGCCCCAAAATCACTTTAGTGAATGTAAATATTTTTTTCGTAGGAGTGTTAAGTTACAATCCCTCAATGAATGAGGGAACAGAGATTTTACTACCGAACAGACGAAAAAGCAGAATTGAGAACCTAAAGGGTAGGCACAATAGTGTTTGTGAACCTACCCATAGACAATAAAATATTGGCTTGTGACCTGTGTCCACTCGAGTTTATGGCATTTCCTAAATTTGCAGACCATCTAGCAAATAAACATAACTTGGTGGCACAGGCACAATGTATACCCTTCAAAACAAGAAATGCAAAAGGGATATTTTTTTATTTTAAAGATAAATATATGTAATAACGTCACAATAAATGTTTCAGAGATCTGCATGTTCTGCAAGTGTAACATGTGCAAAATCTCTATAAAAGTGACAGGTTCTTGGTTTCCATAGCTCAGTGTTAAGCCAAGACTGACTGAAGCACAATGCAACAACGCCATTGGTCGCTTTGAAGCAGGCGAATCTCGATCAGATGTTGCTAGAGCTGTGAATGTCCACCCAAGCACCATCACAAGGCTATGGAATCGTCACCAACAACATGGATCAACTCATGACTGTCCACGATCTGGCAGACCTCGTGTGACCACACCTGCACAAGATCGCTATACCGGTTAGGTCACCTTCGGGATAGGAACACCACTGCGACGTCTACTGCCTCAACCATACCAGGTCTGCGTAGGATTTCCGATCAGACCGTACGCAACCATCTACGAGATGCAGGAATCCGACCTCGATGTCCAGTCAGAGGCGTCATCCTCACCCAGCAACATCGTCAAGCAGTCAAGCACAGCTGCAGTGGACTCGGGCACATCGGGTATGGCCTCATCGACGATGGAGGCATGTTTGATTCAGCGATGAATCACGTTTTATGCTTCGTAGGCAGGATGGAAGGACCCGTGTTTACCATCGCCGAGGTGAACGTTTTGCAGCAAACTGTGTGCAGGATGTTGACAGCTTTGGTGGTGACAGCGTAATGATGTGGGCTGCCATTGCCTACGTCATAACAGACGTTTTGCACATTCGAGGGAATCTTGCGGCTCAACGATACGTCGACGAGATTCTTAGGCCCCATGTGCAACCCATCATGGTGAACGTCAACGACGTTTTTCAACATGACAACGCCCGTCCTCACACAGCCCGACTCACCACTGTCTTCTTGAGACACCACAACATCAACGTTCTTCCCTGGCCCTCCAGATCACCAGATTTAAACCCCATCGAAATCTTTAAGACGAGTTGGACTGATGTCTGCAACAGCAACAACCTCAACCGCAGACTCAACCTCAGCTTGCAGCAGCTTTGCAGGCTGAGTGAACAGCCATTCCATAGGATGTGATTTGTCATCTCATCGCTTCCATGGGCAGGAGATGCCAAGCAGTTTTGATGCTCATGGGAAGGCATACTCGTTATTGACGTTGAGTGACGTTAAACTTCAACTAGTGAGCGTGGACTTCACCTTTGCAGACTTTGGATGTTCAGCAGTGAATGTGCAAAGTTTCACACGTCATACAGAACTACCCGGAATAAGCTTGTTAACAATTTGTATCATATTTTGCCTTTTGCATTTCTTTATTTGAAGAGTTTAAATACTGCAGGAAAGATGATAGCCACCATCATCCTATCGCACGTCACATCCCGAAATGTCCCTACCGGCGTTTTGTAGCATTCGCCACCCAGTCTTCCAGCTTCAGCTGCAAAGTCTGCAGCCTGAAATTTAAGACCAAATCAGGCCTGTCTCAGCACAAGAGACACAAACATCCAAACATCAAAATGCCGAGCGCATTCTGTCAATTGGAGTTCAGATGCCGTCAGAGCATCCCCACCAGGTAGTCTGGTCCAAGGAAGAAATACGAACCCACCGAGATGTGGTAGTATAGTCGGGCCAAAAGAGCATCAATGTTCTCTGTGCAGAACATCTACCTGGTAAAACTCCAAAACAGATCTCTGACAAACGCCAAGATCTTAATAAACAACAATCACTCGTCCGCACTGCTTCACATACCATCCAGAGTCATGTAGATCCTGCTGAAGTCGTTCAGTATGAGGAGCTTGATTGGAAAGGGATTACTATCTCCGACCAGAGCTCCAAATTCTGCTCGTACATATGTCAGCTAAGAGATCAGAAGGGACTTGACGAAGCAACCTGGCAGGAGGTTGAAGTCGTGACCACAAAATTCACAGACAACTTGGAGAAACGAGAGATCTTTGATGCAGGATCTTAAAGTCCTTAATCCTGCTCGAAAGCCATTCAAAAGGCACCTCCACAGAGTAGAACGTTTTAAACGGTTCCAGCGAATGTTCGACTTCAAACAAAAACGCCTAGCTAAGGAGATATTAAATAGCTGGGATGCTGTCAGATGTCCCCTTAGTAAAGATCAGGTGAAAGACCATTACGATCAGGTCTACGGCGTTGCTAATGATAACGTCAATTTTGATGACTGTCCATTTCCACCTAGGGCAGACAATACCCATATCCTGGATTCGATAACATCAGATGAAGTGAGGGAGGCACTTCGAAACATGAAGAGAGGGGCCCCTGTTCCCGATAACATCACTCTTCTGTTTCTACTCTACCACCTTAAGTTTGGTATCAATGCCTCCTTGGCAAGTCTGCTTAAATCTGGCAATTCACAGGCCACATCCCAGAATGCATGAAGGTCAATAAGTTGGTGCTCCTTCTGAAAGGGTCCAGTAATCTGTATGAGGTCAAAAACAGGAGACCTATCATGATATCCTCTATCGTGCTCAGGCTGTATTCCAGGATTATGACCCATCGCCTCGAGCAGGCCGTACAGATAAATCCCAGACAGCATGGTTTCATTCCTCAAGCAGGCTGCAAGAGATAACATCTTTCTGCTCCTTTCCATCATGAGGAGGGCCAAGCGACATGGGACTCTGCCTTCCTAGACCTGTGTAAAGCCTTTGACACGGTTGGCCATAAACATCTCCTTGCCAGCCTTGCTAGATTCAATGTCCATCCACATTTCGTCCAACTTCTGGAGGATATGTATCAAGATGGTAAAACATCATAAAACTCAAAATACCAACCCTATTCGCTTCCTTCGAGGTGTGAAACAAGGGGACCCCATGTCTCCTCTCATCTGCAAACTTGAAGAGGTTGGCCAAGGCGTATTGCTAGATAAGAAGCTGGATCCAGTTTCTACCCTAGCATATGCTGATGATATGGCAGTGCTGGCTAAAGATCATGCCAGTCTCCAGGAAATGTTGAATATTGTAAACAACTACTGTTTGGGTAACGACCTCTCTCTAAACATCTCAAAGAGTGTCAGCATACTGATTAGAGGTCCAATAAGACCTTTACTGTTAACAATTGTCCTCCATGGTCAATTAACGGTGATGGACTACCAATGATCAGACCTGAACAATCATACCGCTATCTAGGGGCCAATGTCTGTCCATGGACCTGGGTGTACAGCGAGCCTGTAACTCCTCTCCTCGAGAAATGGATAGACAACATCTCAAAAGGTACTGCTAAAACCTTACCAACGTGTTGAGATTCTCAACAGATTTGCGGTACCTCGGCTCCTTTACCAGCTCGAACTGGGTGAACCGAGTGGTAAAATGTTACACAACCTTGACAATCTAATCAAAAAGACTGTGAAGAACTGGTGTCATCTTCCAGCTTGCACGGCCGACGGGTTGTTATACTCCCATTACAGAGACGGTGGTATAGCTCTAGTCAAGTTGGAATCTCTGATTCCAACGCGTAAAATCAAGACAGGGTTGAGACATGTCCATTCTTTGGACTAAACTATTGCACACATAGCTAGAGTAGATGGTTTACTAGGGACCATCAGGGGTATTGCCTCGAAAGGATTTCCGACTCCTGAGCCTGAATAGACTTCCGGAACATATTCTAATTGGAGAGGTATGAAAAAGAAGAGCTAGGAAGGTCTTGCCCTACAATGGCCAGTATACTTACATCTCGTGTGAACAAGTATTCACACTAACCAGTTCTCTTGCATGCACCTAACCATAAAAAAACAGTCCCCACGCTATTCAGTATTTTCATAAACTTGTTAACAACAAGTGTATGATAACCTTGGGAAATAGAAGCAGAACTGTTTTCAGGTGTTTGGTAAAAAGGTGTCACTTTAATGTTACCTGGAAACAAGTAATCATGATAATCAGTATTAACCAGTGCTTTCCACACATCAAGTGATCAAGTATTTTTCCATATACCACTGACAACTGGTACTCAGAAGAAATCTTTTACCAATTAATCAGAAATACCACATCTCATTAAATGGTAAAGCAGTCACTACTATAGTAGCAAGAACAGTTTGCATCTAACTGAAAAAACCTTTAATATGAAAGATTTTGTTTCAGAGCAAAGCCATATAATACTATGAGCTGTGTCCATCATAGAGACTTAAAACCATAGATTTTGCACTGTAAGTCAGTAAACTTACTGCTGACCCACTAAGCAACTAATCTGAAAGAAAAAAATGAGATGCAAAAATGAGTAAAGTATTTTCCATCAAACATTATGCAAAAAATGTAACATTTTTCAAAACTTCAATCTGTATTAGAATTTTGTAAAACAAAACTTCAATTTTCAAAAAAATGTTTTTTTAACAGAGTAGTGTAAGCTTAACTTCATGTGATCTCATTTCACAACTTAAAATTAACCTAATTCATACCACTTGAAAGAAGTCAAAATTCACAGCAAGTTTTTTTTTGTCTTCACCAATAGCTTTAAATTTACAAAAAAGACCCAAGGCTCAAAATCTGCCATTGGTTACCTAAACCAGTGGGAATGAAGGCCCACCACTGGGTGAAGTGTCTTGCTCTAAAGGCTAATGTATGAGGGCTGTTTAAAAAATACGCGGACTGTTTGAATTGCGCGGCTCCATTGGTTTCAGGGGAATCCGCTTGGTGTCGCTAGGTTTGCACAGATCAGCTGATTACGATGCCATTTCCCGATTGCAGATATCTTCATTTGTGTATTAGCTACGCGGTTTTAAGCGAAGTGCGATTTTTTCCTTTGGCGGATTTCAGAATGAATGATCTGAAGGAGTAACGACTTGTGAAATTTTGTGTTAAACTTGGAAAATCTACGACTGAAACTTTTGCTATGCTTAACACGGCTTACGGTGATGTTGCTATGAAGCGTACGGCATGTTTCAAGTGGCATGAACGTTTTAAGGATGGTCAACAGTCCATTGAAGATGATAGCATCCTGGACGTCCTTCCACGTCAACTGACGACCCACACGTCGACAAAATCAACACCCTGCTGCGGGCAAATCGACGTCTGACTGTTAGGGAGCTTGCTGAAAACTAGAATATCAGTTGGATCTTGTTACAAGATTTTGACCAAAAAATTGAAGATGCACCTCGTTGCTGCGAAATTTGTGCCACGCCTGATGACGGGCGAACTAAAAGCCCATCGCGTCCAGGTTTGTCAGGAACTGCTTGATCGTTCAGAAGAAGATGAAAACTTGTCAAGGATCATAACAGGTGATGAATCATGGGTTTATGGTTATGACATTGAAACGAAAGTCCAATCGTCCCAGTGGATGGGTGAAACATCCACCAAACCCAAAAAAGCTTGCCAAGTTCAATCCAAGGTCAAGGTGATGCTGACAGTTTTCTTCGATGCTAAGGGTGTTGCTCACCACGAGTACCTCCCCGAAGGCTCCACAGTGAACCAGACTTACTACATTGAAGTTTTGAAATGTCTGAGGGACGCCATCCATCACAAAAGGCCAGAAATGTGGAGGAGTGGTGACTGGTTTTTCCATCACGACAACGCTCCAGCCCATTCAGCCCTCAGAACTCGTGAGTTTGTGGCCAAACACTCGATCACTGTTCTTCCCCACCCCCCTACTCACCTGACCTTGCTCCTTGCAATTTTTTCTTGTTCCCCAAACTCAAAAGAAAGACCCTTGAAAGGAAGAAGATTTGAGACGATTCCCGAGATTAAGGCAAATGCGATGAAGGAGCTGGAGGACATTACAAAAGAAGCATACCAGGACTGTTTCAACAAGTGGAAACACCGTTGGGATAAGTGTGTGCGTTGGGGAGGAGAGTACTTTGAAGGGGTCCCAGACCTGTAACTTCTAAATAAAATACATTTTGTTTTATAACGTCAGTCCGCGTATTTTTTGAACAGACCTCGTATTGTGGAAAGTATGATAGCCACCATCATGCTACTGCTTGTCATGTCCCTATCAGTAAACTTTGATGTTGGTGACAGAATCATCCAGCTTTGGCTGTGAAATCTGTAACCTGAGATTTAAGACCAAATCAGGTGTAACTCAGCATAAAAAAAGCATGTAGATAAACCTTTTACCTATTAAAAGAGTATTCTTCACCATGTCAACAGAATCATGAAAATGAAGAGTACCTTGATATATGTATTAGCCACTTATATAAAAAATTATGCTTGGAATTTGTGGCTTGAGCATCGTTGGATTTTCCAGCACAACAATGACCCTAAGCACACATCGAAATATGGTTGCAAAGGAACCATATAAGCATTCTGGAGTGGCCATCACAGTCACCCAATCTCAACCCAATTGAAAACGTTTGGCATGAGTTGAAGACCAGGGTTTGTAGGCATCATCCAAAAAACGTGCAAGAGTTGGAGGCCTTCTATAAAGAAGAATGGAAGAAAATACCAGTCGAGTACTGTCAAACGATCATGGAGGGCTATAAGGAGAGATTGCACCAAGTAATTCACCTGAAAGGTTACACAACTGACCATTATAGTAGATGCACCAACACTTTCTGCCCCTCCTATGTTTGGTTATTTGTTTATAAACAGTTTATTTGTCGTTCAATTTACATAAAGATTTATGTAGATATGTGTTAGTATAATAATTATAATTCCAATACTTTCATTATCTTAATCATGATACTTAAGGTATGAGGAAAACTACTCACCCAAAGAATATCAATGTTCTCTGTGCAGAACATCTACCCAGCAAGACCCCTAAACAAGTCTCTGATAAATGCCGTGACCTCAATAAAATTCAACCGCCCATCCACAGTGTTTCAAATACCACCCAGAGTCATGAAGATTTTGCTGATGTTGTTCAGTACAAGAAACTTTATTAGGATGGGATACTTCTCCCTGAACTAAGCTCCAAGTTCTGTCCATATTTAAGTCTGCTTAGTCGAGCCCCTTCTCAGCTACCTGGCAGGAGGTTGAAGTGGTGATTAAACAATGGGTCGACGAGCTCACCCATTCACAGACGTCATGGAGAAACAAAAGATCTTTGATGCAGACAAGTGGTGACCAAACAATGGGTTGAGAGCTTTCCCATTTACAGGCATCTTGGAATAACGAAAGATTGTCAGTGCAGGCAATTAAGGTCCTTAATCTTGCTCGAAAGCCATATAAAGAGGCAACTCCATCGAGTAGAAGATTTTAAACAGTTCCAAAGAATGTTCGATTTCGAACATAAATGCCTTGCTGAGGAAATATTAGATGGCCGGGATGCTGTCAGATGTGACCTCAGAAAAAAATCAGGTGAAAGGCCACTATGATAAGGTCTATGGTGTTGCAAATAATGTGAATTTTGACAGATGCCCACTTCCACCTAGGGCAAACAACACCCATATCATGGAACCAATGACACCAGACGAAGTGAGGGGCACTTCAGAACATGAAGGAACCCCAGGTCACTCTTCCTGTCTTGTTCTATCGTCTCAAATATGGCTTTGACATTTTCTTGACGAATGTTTTTAACCTATGGCAATTCACAGGTGGCATTCCCAAATGTATGAAAGTCAATAAGTCAGTGCTAATACTGAAAGGAAAGAGTAATCTACACAAGGTCAAAAACTGGAGACCGATCACAATATCGTCTATTGTGCTTTGGCTTTATTCCAGCATTATGGCTCATCGCCTCGAGCAGGCCATGCAGATAAATCCCAGATAGCGTGGATTCATTCCTCGGGCCGGATGCAAAGACATCATCCTGCTCCAGTCTATCATCCAGTTCTAAATTCTGTTCGTAACTCAATCAACTGACAGATCAGAAGTCTTCCCGTATCACGCCTTCATTCATGTTAAGCACCATTCTGCATTTGTTGGTATCGTCAACCCCGACATAAAATTGGGCAATTTAAGATATTTACAGCCAAATGCCTCATCTAATTAGTGTCGTGCATGAATGGATTAATGAGAGTCTCAGTAACCCTATCTATTATCTAGCAAAACCACAGTCAATTGAACGGGTGTGGAAATGATTATGTGACACTTGTGTCATGATATTAACTGTGCACATTTGGAACACTTGTCATACCAACCCTTCGAAGAATTCATGTGCTTTACCACTAATCAGCATGTTTTCTAAACTTCAAAGTGCCATACAGAAATTTTACTTACATTTAACTTTCTATCAGTAAATTAATATAATCTTTCGATTATAATAAGCTATGTACACTTAAAGCGATGCCGAATACCACATGGCATTCACTATAAGTTTCTTTTCATAAAATGAGAATGCATTATTTCATCAATTGCATATCTTCACTGTTAGCAATGTTTTCGTCCGTAATACCAACAATACCTTATGAGTTTCAGTCACCTTGAGATATTTAGATTGGTCCTTAATACATATATTAAAGTACAAAACAGTCTTTACGATAGAAAAAGTAATGATATTCGATATACCAAACAGTACACTAATATTGTTAGTGAAAATAATAATTGTCTTATGTTTGTTTTAAGTTAATCACAAAGCTACACAGTGAACTAGCTATCTGTGGTCTGCCCATCAAGGGCATCGAAACAGTTTCTGTGCAAGTCTGCAGACATATCATTGTGCTACTGGGAAGCAATAAAAATAAATAGTATACCTTATTTAGGAAACACAGACACACTAGCTGTCTGTTTTAACTACTGTTGTACAAGAGAAGGTTTTGTAAACATGGGCTTAGTATAACGTTTCTTTTCTCCATTCTTTCCTGTAGAGGTTTTGCGTGAACCTATTAGTATCACGTGACCACAACGAGGTTTGTAAACATACCGCCATATTGGGTGGCAAGTGTCCCGCATGACTGAACGAGTTAACAACTGCTGTATTCAGTACTATTCACATGTAAATGGCTGCTGCTGGCTTTTCATCACTTGTAGCACACCTGACAGGTGCTGAAAAGGCCAGGTATGAGGAAAAAGTGAAGGAACTGGGTGTAGGAGACCCGTATATGCTCCCGCCACGTGTATTTACGCCAGTAATATCCAGCCAAGACAACGTTGCTCAGAGTCAGACTGTTGTCAGAATAGATCTGCCAAATATTACATATGGTGACATTTATATATATTTAATAAACAGGACTTCCACCTATACAAATGAAAGTCTGAAAGGTTACAAAAGCCTTGATGCGTACAAATACTTTGTGGCAGGATTTGTACAGAATGTCCATATAATCAGGGCAACATCGGATAAAGTCATCGTTACAGCAAAGGTTTGTACATCATGTTATATTACATACATGTATCATGTACTCTGTATGATAGATTTAACTACATTTTAGACGAAGACTAGATACTGAAGTAAAGTAGGGTCCCCATTTTAATAAATGGTTCAATATTATTGTACTACATGTGTACTGACTGTTGTCAAAGCTCTCGCCTAGGAGCGCTTCTATACATGTTTGTATAATGATATTATGACACCTAATTGTCTAGGCTGTTTCAAAACTTAATTTTTGATTTATGATTAATTTTTGGTATGGTATCAATATATAGATAATAAATAGTACAAGTAGACATAGACCTTTAAAGCTGGTCAATAGCCATGTTAGGTTTATATTATTTTATTATTTGAGTGACACCTGATACCCAGTTGTCTTTAAAAGCTTATATATACACAACATAATATTTTTTGTTATTTTACAGGTGTGCCACTCTCAGCAGCTAAATGAACCACCACTAAAGCCATGGGTTGCTAGCTGCAGGAATGGAGAGATAATATCTTCCCACTGCACCTGGACTAGGTGAAGTCTGCTCCCACGTAGCAGCAACTTTGTTCTACATGGAAGCTGTCGTAAAGAGACATCACAGCACAGCTTGCACATCAATGTCTTGTGAGTGGATTGTGCCACCCAGAGGAAAGGGACACTTAAAGCAGGTCACAGACATGGACTTCACAAGTGTCACAACCAAAAAAAAACAAACTGACCAAGCAGTCTACAACAGCATGCCAAGCAACAGCACCAGCATGCCCCAATGACTGAGGAAGAAGTAAAGGCATGCTACCTTGCAATTCAGAACACTGGAGTGAAGTCTGACTTCCTCTCATTGACTAAGGACTATGCAAGACACTATGTGCCTGCTGCAGTATCAGTGCCATTGCCACAACCATTGACACTGCTGCACAGACATAATCCAATATCAGTGGAAGAGCTAAACCAGGTGTGTGATGACATTTTTACTTCACTGACGATTAGTGTTGAGGAAGCAACAGCTCTTGAGAAGCTGACCAGACAGCAATGGAAAAGTAGGCTATGGTACGATCATCATGTTGATAGAATAACAGCCTCAAAATTCAAAGCTGCTTGTCGTACCAGTGTCGCCAACCCTTCTAAGTCACTTTTGAAACAAATCTGTTACCCCCACGCTACCAAATGTTCAACCAAGGCAACAAGATGGGGATGTAAGCATAAAGAACATGCTCAATCATTGTATGTACAAGTGAGAAGTACACAGCACCAGCAACTAAAAGTAGTAGACAGTGAGCTACACATTATCCCGCAATACCCTTACCTAGGTGCGACACCTGATGGTCTGGTTGAATGCTTTTGTTTAGGAAGGGTGTACTTGAAATAAAATGCCCACAATGCAAACGAGGCAAGTCACTGGATGAAGCTGCAGAAGATGGACAGTTTTGTCTGGAAAGGATTGGTGACAAACTCTCACTGAAGAAAAACCATGCCTATTATTACCAGGTTAAAGGGCAGATGCTTCTAACTGGTGTGAACTATTGTGATTTTGTTGTGTAGACAGATGACCAGCAGTCTCTCCATGTTGAAAGGATTATGCTGGACACTGACTTCATAAAAAGACTGTTAGGAGAGCTGGAGACATTCTTTAGACTGTGTGTTCTGCCTGAGCTCGTGGGGCAGAAATTCACAAAGCCATCAGAACAAGCTGATGATCAGCTGTTGTGCTACTGCCGTACAAGCAGAACTGATACAATAACACTACTGTGCAGCAACATGGGCTGCAAAGTTGTGCATTTCCATATTGAATGTGTCGGGCTGCAGAGACAACCAAAGAAATGGACCTGCTTAGGTTGCAAAATACATAGTAAAAAGAAACAATAATCATATCAGGTTGTCACTATTTCGTTATTGGCTTTTGTGTAAATTTTAAATTGTTCACTGTTCATGTTACGTGAAAGGGTGCCAGCTAACCCAACTGTTCATTTTCTGCCTTATACAAATAATCAATATTTTTTAGAATTTCACCTCTTTAGCATGGATGTTATATACCAGTAGTGTATTTTATCTCAATGTGCTGTTACTACACATAATTTATATTCACCCTTTTTAGTCAAGGATGTGAAATATTATTAATGGATGAAAATAATTAGACAGAGTGCAATATGTAGATATTCATGCTGTCTATTATGCTTCACAACATACATGTTTGCAGGCAAAATAAAATTTGAGATATGAATTTCTAGCATACATTATGTATTATTTAAGATTTCCAGAAGTACAGTTTTTTTTAACAAGGTAGTTTTAAACTATGCAAAAGCATAACTCTTAAACAAGCACCCATGAATAAATACTGAAATGTAAACAAAATGAAGGTGTGTCTTATGTACAATAAATATATATAGGACAAGGTCAATCAAATGGAACAACAGATGGAGAGATGTTTGTTAGAGCACATGCCACTCTTACTATTTTGTCTAATGTTGTTAAATTACAACTTTGATCAGTTTGTAACAGCATAATTGGAATAGTACTTTCAAGCATAGAATACTTTTGACGTACCATGCCGATAACCCTCTCAACATGTATTCTCGCAGAAGCAAGGACACGTGAAGTTTCAACATCCAGTGCACTAAGCTGTTGTTTTCCTTTTATAAAAGCTGGTATTTTAAGTTCTGCATTACAGAAAGCAACAGATTCAGATATAGTGAACCCATGGTCTGCCAGTATAACATCACCAGGAATTATATTGGCTAAAAACCCACAGTTTTCAGTAAGATGGATATCACTTGTTCATCCTCCCCATCCCTTTGAGATAAAAATTATAACTCCTTGCAGAGCAATACCTATGAGGTATTTGACAGTATTATGGGACTTGTAACTTGAATAGGTGTTTGCTCGTGCCTAGAGGTCTGACGGCCGCTGTATGAATATTTCGAAACAATCAATGATGCAGGCACACTTTGAAAACTTCTCACGAAAAGACATGGGCAACGTCATTCTCAGTTCCTCTCTCTCAGGCCAGAAAACAAATGTTGGTACCAGTTGAATATTCATGACATTTATGACCTCCTGAAATATGCGTGATAGTGTTGAGGTGTGCAATCCAAATATGTATCCTAAGAGCTGCAGTGGCACATCCAGTCACAGTCTCATGAGTGTCAATATGAATTGTTGAAATTTAGAGACTGACTGTGTATCTCGGAAATATCTGTAAATTTGGTTGAATTTGATCATCATCACTGCATATGACGGCAGACCTGTACAGTATTTGACCTTCTCGTCGTCATTTGCAAAAGTAGCATCTTCGAAACAGTTCGCTTTTGCTGTACTTTTATAGTGGAGGACTTCATTCTGCAACTGTTGGCATTCAGATTCAAGTCTAACTAAGTCTGTGAATGATATTTCCGTCTGCATACATGTCTCAGTTGTATATTGTGATGTACACAAGTCAAAATTATCACATGTAGCTTCAAGTTCATCAGCAGAATCAGTACAGCTGCTATCAGTGGCAACAGTGCCAGCAGATTCTATGAAAGCAGAGTCAAGCAGCCCAGCAGCAGCTTCATGTCTCTTTTGTTGTTCTTTTCTCCTTTTGGTCACTTCTTTCCTGTTTTCATATTCACACAATTCAGCAGCTTTCCTTCTCTTCACGGGAGAACGTGTAAAATGAAATATGGAAGGTACATAGTCAGGTGATAGGGGATCATCACTCTTCGTCCCTGAAACAGAGTACAATAATTTAGTTAAGATATAGATCTACAGGCATCATCAGATAATATTTATATATATAACAGATACACTGTACACTTAACTGAATATATATATAAACTGAATATGCTGAACATTGTTTAACAACTGAATGTACAGCCAACAAAGTAATTATTTGCACACTTTTTAATCTTGTGCCAGTTGTGGTTTTCTGATGAATCACTTAAATTGGTCCTTTAAGAGATATTAACATTTTGTCTTAATGTACAAATAGCTATATAACCTATTCATCATGAATGATATTGTTCCTTCAGTAAATTTACAGTTCAGTTATTTAAAAGTAAAAGAAAAGTGTGCAAAAAAATTTCTTTGGTGCTGCAGTGTATTCTGCTATACATATATCATGCATGTAAGTTTCAATTTATTCAGCCTGGCTATAAATGAATTATACATACCTGACAAAATGTTTACTACAAAGTCTGGTATGCTCTGTGGGTGTCCAGTTTTTCCTATTGACAGCTGCAATCCATCGTCTTCTTCGGTCGGGATCTTTAGGAAATCTGTACTATGACACATTTTCCACCTGTCCATGTCGATTTGAACAGTTAAATGCACAACACCAGTGTATCATCGTGCACTTTTGATTATGAATCACCCTTGTGTTGAAATATAAACACGCCGAGTGTGCCACCCATCATGGCAGTCAGCAGTAACTACGTCAAGAGTGACATCACACACAAAACCTCTATTGCATCTTTTGATCAAAGAAAATGTATTAAGCCGCTCCTACGGTTTACCGACTGAGGTGAGAAACATTTGTATTCGACACGTGTTGTTTAAACTGTGTTGGATTTCTAGCATTAAAATTAATAATTTTTGATAACCAGTCGAATGTCTCAGTTAAACTAACTGTCATTATGGTATCACTACCGTCACATATTAATGTGTTCTAAAACTGTAATTCCTAATGGTACTACCGTTCAAGTATTTTTTCATGAAAAATACAAAATTGACTAAAATATATCCAAACCTTTGCTGCAATCTCAGTGAAAATATACACGTAATTTGAAAGCTACATGTGATAAAATAACAAACACAATATACAATCAAACAAAATACAAACAACATAGTACTACGCCAAAGACTGTTTCGTACACAGCAAGGCGTTACATGCAACTCTCTCATGATATACTAACTGTGTTTGTCTGTTTAGTTATATGTAAATAGAAGAGTATTTTTCTGCAATACTTGTTAAAAATAACCATAGCACATTTTCATTAACTTTTATCTTAAACATTTCTCTTACAATACTTATAGCATGAGTTAATATGTACAACCTTTCCAAGTAATATATCACAAAATTTAATGACATAATTTATAGCAAAGTGTTTTGTTGTTGTTTCACACAAGAACTTATTTTCCACACAACAAAAACAAAACATTACGTATATATCAAAAATGTTGACAATGTTTGAACCACTGTGTCCATAAAAATTAGCCGAGGTGAAAGATAATGTACATTCTTTATCTTCTATAAGAAAGAAGTATAAAATGTACATTTGTTAAATCACAATTCCCTAATCACACACATAACTTCACCCCTATTAATTTTAATTGATGTATTTTATTATTATCTGATTTAACTAATGAGAATACAGCAAACCTAACAGTAAAAAAATCAATACTGAAATCTGGTTCTGAGCAGACGGTACACTAACAAGTACTCGCACTTGTATAAAAAATTACTTGTTATCAAATACTACTTTCTAGGCTTAGACAAACATAAGACCCTTCCTTATAAATTACTATACAAATGTCAACTTATTTGAGTAGCAAGACAACCTTTTGTATTTTCAAAATCTGTTGGCTTGGTATAATGAGAAAAATTCAATTTTTTTCTAAATTTTAAAGCGATCTCGATTCTTCCATCCAAAATATTTACAAGAGGGTACTTTGTTTCTTAAGCAGCAAGTAGAATTAGTTTAAAATCTTGTCAGGCTTAATTTGAGTTATAATTATAATAAGGTTTAAAGAAACTACGTACATGTAATTCAAATGCATATATATAAAACCTAAACGTTATTTGATATATACACTCAATAAGTCCAGAGTTAAAATGAAAAAGGTACTAAACTTCCATATGACTGCATTTACCGCAGATGAAGAACACCCAAAAAGTACTAAGTAATAGAACAGTAAAGACGTTATTAAAATATGTATCTATATATTAACTTGTCTATTTTTTTAATGAAGCTTATAAGCCCCTTTTTCATTATTTTAGTACAGAAACAGGATATCACTCATAATTATATTTAATATCATGCTTATATTCTGTGGAAATAACAAAAGGTAAGTAATACTCTAACAATGTTATAATAGCAGAGATAATAACAACAATGTCAAATGGTTGGTAATAATATTTTTGTGATAGGTAAAAAAGAATAGTTATATTGTAAGAGTAAGGCTTAGGTGGTTATGAGAGAATTCGTTGTTACAACACACTACAAATGGGTGGTGAATATGAAAATCAATCTCAGTTTTTCATGTATGCATAATATTAACTGAAATTGGAAAAAATACAGTGGGGAATCACATGGAGAATACATAAGTAAAAATCACTGATAAAAAAAGGCAAAAATTATATTCCTAGAGAGTCTTAAAGAAAGTAACAAATTAACTTTCAGCAGTATTTCACATTATTCTCCAATGAAGTAAATATACAATTGTTGTATATGCAATCAACAAACAATCTTAAATATGGTCTCAGACTATAGTTCTAAGCATTTTCATACACAAATGGTGCTTAGAATAAAACTTGAGCCTAATTACGTTACATATTTCCCTAATTAACTGGAAGTATATACAGTTCTTGAACCGATGAAGAAATAACATGCAGATACTGGTAACACAGATGGTGAGAGCTCAATTACATCTGGTAATAGTGTAAATACCGTTATTACGCATGTCAGTCTAGCTAAAATGCATCTTAAACCCAATTTAATTTTCACAGAGTATTTAGAATAAAACTTATTATAGTTAAAGGAATAAACTTTGAAATATTGAAGGAACTTGTATTCAGATATTTAACACACTTATAACTGGAAGGAACACTTACAAGTTATCCACGTCTCTCTACTTGCAGTACAACAAGTGCAAAAAGTGTAAATCTCAATATTTACTGTTACTGAGATTTTTACAAGTAGAAACACCTGCTTACTTTTGATGAAGTAATTGAAAATCTAACTTCACATGACACGTTTCTTTTGATTACTACAGCAACTATAACGCAAACAAAAGGTCATTAAGTCAGTAGTAGTTTCACCTGGATGCGAGTGCTAAAAGTTCTCCATTATTTTGTAAGAAGATGGGGAGGTTTTATGAAAAATATGCAAGGTGACCCTGCTAGCTTTATAAACAATAACAACTTTAATATGAGAATTAAGCCTAACACAACAAGCCTCTACATGGCGTAGCACTTCCTCCACAGCCGAGCAATCCTGTCGTGTTCTTCTCTGTGTTGAAGATATTGGTTTGCAATACTACCTACCAGGATAAAAAAAATAAAACAAAATAAATCAATTACTATTCCAACATATATTTAACATTAAATTAGGTTAATTAACACAGATAAATTGTGGTAATTTTTATATTAAATAAAAAATTATAGTTTTCTTTTTATAAGAAACATCTTAACTGTGAATACCGACAAGTTTTTTTAGTCTTACTTTACACATGCAGTCTATATCACCTGTTAAAACCCTTCTGACTCGTACTTTTTACTTTCAGTAACAGCACACTCAAAATCATCATCAGCTTGCACACGTTCACCTCACCACTGGTAGGATTTGATACCACTTTCGGTTTGTTTTCTTTAAAAAGTGAAAAATTCTTAACTGTCAATATTACCGATGTTTCGAATAACAACATACGCCATGTTGAAAACGATTCAGTGGCTGAGATCGTCATCTGTGCAGATTAAACTTTGTCAGTTGGTTTTGCACTCCATTTTTATTTTTAGCGGGAAATTCAAACCATACGACGATGTTTGGAGGAAGAGATCAACGCTGAACATGACTATCCCTGGTCCAAACAATGAACCGAATGCCGATGTGAGGATAGAATATTAAACCAGACCCTCCCAGATGGCGACAAAGAAAAAAAAAACGGCAACGGGATGGCCCTGAAGAGGGAAGTAGAATCACTGTCTCAACTCGTATTTGCATTAGTATTCAAGCCCCGATTTCATAAGTAACTCTATAGTATTTTGCGAGTTTGATATGCATAGTAACATTGTGAATTGAACCTGCCCCTCCCAGAGGTCATGAATAGCGACAAAAATACCGATACAGACGACATGAGCACGCCTAAAGGGTTGAACCACCGAGTATTAATATAATTCACACAATAATAGTTCAAGCTAATTTGTTAAAGTCTGTTTAAAAACTTACAACTAAACAAACCGTAAATAACTAATTAAATTGGGTCATTAGTTAAATATTATAATTTGCTGACAGGAATTAAGTGATAGTATTCTGTTCTTAGTAAATCTAGACAAAGGCTGTGGCTGAAAATAACATAGAAAAGAGCGGAAAAGACAAAGATCACACTAAGCTGAATTGGGGGACAAATAACCAGTAAAAATCTGGAAAATAAAAAGCTATGAAATGACAGATGTTAAGAAATTCTTTAAAAATTGGTTGTGTCAGATACATTTTACACATACACGTACTTTGTGAAATGTGGATAAGTCACAGAGACGAATCACTGGAGCTCAGAATACGCACATGATTACCTGCATTATAAAGGACAATAAAACAACCACAACGATTTTCTCCAGACAGGGCCCAGTGAAACTGTTTGTTTTTTGGAATTTTGCGCAAAGCTACACGAGGGCTCTGTACATCCAGTCAGGCTGATAACGTGATTTCCCCCAATGAAGGGTCCAGTCAGGCTGATAACGTGGTTTCCCCTAATAAAGGGTCCAGTCAAGCTGATAATGTGATTTTTTTCAGACAGAATCCAGTCAAGCTGATAATGTGATATTCTCCTGCCAGGGACCAGTAAAGCTGATTATGTAATTTAGGCTTCAATAGTTTAATAGTTAACCAGTTAAAACCTGGAATGTTGGAAGAAGATTAGTATACTGAGAGAAAGGATCCCAATATTAGTGATGTGTTTTTATAATCTACAAATTATGTCTGTCAACCGATGAAACAAACAACTGATTATATATTTTGCCTATTAAGAAAACACTCTTCACTGCACTAAAATTTTCAACACCACACAAGGACATGTTCAAGTTTTAAAAAAAGTTGTCCACTCTCCCTAGCTTTTACCGTAGATTTAGGAAGTGACGTTTTCACCGTGAACTCCATATCACATTGGGTTAAAACACTAGTTGCCTTTGTAACTTAATTACTTGATCGATGGTGTGGAACCAGACTGGCATGCTAATTACACCCTCAGTAACCACCATAATGCAGAGTATATTAAGGCAACATCCACCTGTCAGGGCTCCAAGCAATATAATATGAACACCAACTTCCTACAGTGGTGTACATTTCATGTAGTGGCTTAATGTGTGGATTTGTCCAGATACATGAATTTTTTCTCTCAAGCTTTTTATACAAAACAATATGTTGTCCAAAAACTAGAACTGTGGTCCATCAACCTGGGGCTGATGATCTGTTTTACACAAAACTTGAACTAGATTAAATTATAAAGTGTAGGAAGTCACTAGCTACTGAGTGAGCACATGCTAAGAATGGTTAATAAGTATTTACTATTATTATTTTCATTATTATTACATCTCTAAGCTCAAGTCACAACCACTGGTTCCTCACCCAGGGGTCCATGCCCCAGGAACTCAAAAAATTCTGTGAACTTTGTTCATTCTACAGTTTCAAATTTTAACCAAACTGGGTAACAAGGAGCCTGTAACCTTTGAAAATATATAACAGTTTAAGTCACAGGCTGTGACTTAGTTTCACTATGTTGATTAAATATAAACAAACCTATTATTTTATAAAACTTTTTAAATTCTTCTTGATTAAAAATGTAATCAAATATTCTAAATGTCAAATAGTCGGATGGCTTAATGAATTTACCATTACTGGGCAACTACAAGTATCAAATATGGCACAAATGTTTCTATGTATTACATGAAAATCCAAAATGGCCACCACCCACCATTTGTATTAATCCTTAGGTATTTTAATTATGTCAGAACAGCAATTTTTGAATTAGTTAGCATTCTGTTAAGTTTTGTTATTGTCAAGGCACTAAAGTCTCCCTACCCCAATGACACAGCTGTATGTCTGCGGACTTGCACTGCAACACCAGGTTTCGATAACCGTGTGAAGTAGAGCACAGATAGAACATTGTGTAGCAAACTATTTTTGTTATTATCATATATGTATGTAATGGCACAACCCACAGGTAACAATGATAAAAACCCTCTTCAGCTCGTTAAACAACATATGCAACAGCAGTTTCACCACTAGTCTCAGAAAATCTGTTGCAGTATGCGTAATTTAAGTCTATTGTAATAGACAAATATACATTACGAGTTGATAAAACAAAATAACCATTTATTTTCAAGATCCTAAACGTTATTTCCTCATATTTGCATCCTATGTAATTGCCACAACAAACAGCAGTTTGTACTCAGTGAATTATCTGCCAGCAAGTTAGCACAGTGCCACTGAATTGTATGTTGCAGTCCTGGCACAAGTTGAGACAAAACAGACTCCTGTACATCATTTTTAAATGTGCAACAGTTTATTAGAGAAACTGACCTGCTTCCAACTAAATTCTACTTTGGATTGATGACACTTTCAAAACTCCCTCTACTTTTTGGTATAAATCCAGCAATCTGAATACTTATCAGACCACAGGTCTGGCTGGCATCAGGGTGTTTTACTTACTTACTACAACCGACTTGTTTACAAGTTGTATAACGTATACAATGAATATTTCAGTAAAGAAAAAAATGTGTGGCCCATTTTTTACTACACACGAATAAATAGTGTTTATATCCATTGAAAACTGTATTTAATTACAATATCTGTACAATAAGTAACATGTTTTTTGTATTGTTTTCTATTTTAGTGAAAATAAAAAACTGAAATATGCCTCTGTTCATTTTACTTCTTACATTTATTCATTCTTGTTTTATTGAAATATGGGAACATTTACACAGTAATAATAGTAAAGAATTCAATTTATTAAAATGTGAACTTACTGGATTTTTAATCCTAGCAAGACCTGGTGGTTATGATGCTCAACTCACAACCTACAAATCACAAGTTTGAATCATGTCACTGAATATGCTTATTTTCAGCCATGAAGGTAATATAATGTTTTGGTCAATCCTAATATCTATGGTTAAAAGAGTATTTCAACAGTTAACAGTGAGTGGTGTTGACTATTTGCCTATTTTCTAGTCTACTACTTCAAAATTAAGGACAACTAGTGCTGAGAGTCATCATGTAGCTTTGCACAAAATTTAACTTCAACTTCAATCTATTCTACCACAATTATCTGAAAAAACTGTTTTGAATTTCTCGCAAAGCTACACGAGGACTATCTGTGCTAGCCGTCCCTAATTTTGCAGTGTAAGACTAGAGGGAAAGCAGCTAGTCATCACCACCCACTGCCAACTCTTGGGCTACTCTTTCACCAATGAATAGCAGGATTGACAGTCACATTATAACACCCACATGGCTGAAAGGGTGAGCATGTTTTGGTGTGATGGGGATTCGAACCCACAACCCTCTGAGTATGAGTCAAATGCCTGAACCCACCAGGCCATGCTGAGCCAAGAAGAATTGTGTAAAACATTTTAAAAAACGGAACATTTTTGCATATACTCAGTTATACTATACCACAATATCATAAAATCACTTGTCACAAAAATGCTCTGTTTAAGAAAGTTTATATGGTATAAGTTACTTATTAGATTGTTTAACCAGGGTAATAGTGACTTGGTATCAGATGCTTTGAGAATGTGCTCAATTACCTCGATTCGATATCTTTCTTTCGATCTACAGTACTGACTGGTATGAACAAGTGTGTAACATTAGAAACTGTAAGCGTGCTATAGGCTACCTTTTCTTCAAAAGGTGTTCACATTAAAAATTACCTCTGGCACAAATCTAATATTCTGGATGTCATGGAAAGTGTGACACACTGTTCTGGATTTAACTTATCCATTCTAACAAGCGCTAATTCAACACATTTATTAGATGTGTCCCTGGAGAAAAATTTTTGTCCAATACCCCATAGTTTGAATGCGAGAGTTTTCTTATCTTGCCTCAGGAACACACTTTCTAACTACCTCATGAGATTTCGTTTATCAGATACTTTAAATATATATGTTGTGATACCTCTGTACGGCCATTTTGTTATTTTGATCTTCAATGTGACGAAGTATCATGAACAACAACAATCATACAGTGTCAAGATCCGTTTGGTCAAACTTCCTATTTTCACTGCTTGTAGCAGTCAAATAGTGTGGAGACCCATTTGGCGAAACTTTCTATTTTCACTGCTTGTAGCCGAGCTCGATTTACTCTGTGACTTTCACCCAAGTCTTGTTTGCATATGTTACATGCAAAATGAGTATGTGTGCATAATACACGTTTTACACAAACGTGCAAGAAATGTGCTGTTGCATCGAGGCTCCCCTTGTAACACTACCAGCATAAACAGCCAGCTCGGTGGTGTATTGTTTCACTGTTTGTACCACTGCAATTGTTATTTTGATAATACGCAGTGCGTGCGTTTGTGCGTGTCCCGCACAAGTGGCTCTACAATTAAAAACTAAAAGGTCATCAAAACCAAACTTTGTATACACAGAAGTGTGATTCATTGCATCACTTCTGGTCTGTATTATCACTGAGGTTACTTTATTTTTGAAATTAAACTATCTTGTTAACTTTCAAATGAACCTGTCCACAAATTGATACAGATCTAATCTATGTTCAAACATTAATAAGAAATCATGACACTTAGAATACCAGTCCTTGCCTGGATTACAGTCTGTGAGCAAGGAACATATAGAAAGAAGAACTTTTGATATAGTCAAGGCAGGGCTCCAATTATCCTTCAAGATATCTAGACAAATAACCCCTTGACTGTTAATGTTACAGTGATAGATTCTTGTTCGAAAAGGTTACCTGTGGCAAATGAAGAAAATGGTTTTCTTTATTTTGCTGAAGTTACATTGGACAAAGGTTACAGTTTTTAAAAATAAAATATATCATTGTCCTCTTTAATGGTACTGGGTTAATTCAAGGCATTTTTCACAAAACGTAAGCTTGAACACAAAATCATCAATTACTCTTGCTAGTTCCCTCATTACCCCCTTCTACAATTACTCCGAGGTGAGTTTGTTGCCGAAATAAAAACAAACCTTAAGAATATTCATATTCCCGTGGTACCAGATGACATGTGCCAAATTTGCCCTTATTAGCTATGTGAGTAGGCATTTAAACATAGTCTCAAACATGGCACACTGAAAGGGGTCAGGATTGCTAAATGCTATTCCAGATGAAGCTCAAGTGACCTTGAAAACCTGCTCCTACACCTCTGGGAAACATTTACGTGCTTATTTGTGGTAGGTGGCTGTATAATAAAGATAGGAATAGTCCACAACCATCCTCAGTCCTTCCGTTTAATAATGAAATAAATAAGCTGGATACACCAAGCTACAATGAGTTATTACTTCCATGTATCCATCACACACACAACATAACTTTCCCCATTTGATTACCTTGTTACTGTACACAATGTATTTATGTAAAGCCAAATTAATGATTTTCTTAATTAGTGAGACTGAATAAACTAATAAATAAAATAAAGTGGAGACCATGCAATGAATTACACGTTTCAAGGATAACTGGAGTTCGTAGTTCTTTAGCTATGATAAGGTAAACATTACGAAAATATGTTGCACAAGCTGAAATGCAAATGATTAATATCTTACACTTCCAATTATCCTTTAGAAGACGTGTTTTTATACCCAATTAAGTCTCTTTCTAACTTTATGAGCATTAAAAAGATCTGTTTTTGCAACTTTGAACATTGATTCAGTCTCGGGAGCAGGTATCCTACGACCACAATCGACATATAACAGCCATTTGCTTGTTCTGTGAATGACAATCTGCCTTGTCAAGAGGTTAGAGTAAATGCACTGTTAGTGGGGAAAAGGTTCCACGTTCTGCTAATGGTACTTTCAGACACTTGTAGACAGTTTAAAATAGCTTTCCGTATGACTAATTCCTAAATGTATTCTTTGAAATACAGTCATGGTTCATAAACAAACTAAAACAGATTAAACACTGCAACTTACTTCACAAGTGAGATCACTACATATAGCACAGGTTGACAAGTTACTTGTATTTCAAAACACTTGACTGATCATAAAATACGTAACAACGAAATAGTGTGGTGTTATTGGCATTATTTCATAGCAGAAGTTTTACCTAGTCATAAATGGAATATTATAAATTCCAATTATCCTTTACTTTCGTATAACTACACAAGAGGGAGTGCATTAGAAATATGGCGACTTACCTTCGGAGGCTTGAAAGGATATTCTGGTGAAAAGTGAATGTCCAGGAAGAACACACCTCCTCCATACACAGAGCCAGTATAGTAGACACCCATTCGTACAAGTTATCTTCTTTAGGTCCAGCGCTTAAAGGAGGAAAGTACTAATTAACAGAGTAACTTCATAACACTTAAGACTATTACTGATTTTGATTAACAGCCACATAACAGGTACATTTAGCCAATAATCTTCTTTCAGAATAATGATGATAAAACAAACATTCTAATAACATGCAGTATTAGACCAAATCTTCCTATTAGTTATCACAGTCAGTAGACTATATGTTGGGATGGTCAAGGTACTCAATAGGCATAAATGGAAATATTCATGCTAAAAACAACAATAACAGTTCTACCTTAAAACATGATTGTTGCCCACTTTCACTTATTTCTTTACCCAAACAAAGCAAAAAATCTATTGCTAAGATACAAAACCAGAAAGTGTCCAATCCACCAAACTGTTCAGTTTTCTTCTCCTTATCTCAGTCGAAATAACTACAACTATATTATCAGTAACGCCATTTTAACCCTGAATTCACTGTTTTCCTGGAAACACTGCACGATATCGTCACTTAGTAGCAATAATTAGTAGTAATTTTTAAAAAAATCATAATTTTCGTGTAAACAATGTTACCATTAACTCTTGAGGTAAGTTAGTTTTTTTTACAAAAACCTAGTGGTAATTTACAGAGAGTGAAACAGGAATTACCATTCAATAACAGATGACCATTAGATAACTATAATATTTACAATAATCAATGCTTTGTACACTATACAATCAACATCTTTAGGAATCCAACCCCTATATTAAGTATGAAGTAAAAGAATACAAACGTAAATACAGGGATGATACAGCTACATATTTTTCATGTTATTTTCTTAATCTATTTTCTTCAACATTAAGTTACAATAAGTCAAGATTTTGTCCACAAATGATCAATAATCTATTGTAGCCAACTGTATGTAATAATATCAATGTCTGAGGTCATTCTACAAGCAAAATAAAAAACTGACAAAATTAATATACTGAATTATAAAAATAAAACAAATTTTCACTTATCAACCAACTTCAATGAAATTAATTTGTTTTTTAAAGGAAACGCTTAAAACTTTTTGCAAAAATCAGTACGATGTAGAAATGACAATACTAAAAAGGTACAGAAACAAGGTAGACATGCATACACAAAAAAACAAACTACTACACAAGTGGCCAAATCTTTCTAAGAATAAATTTTATCTACAATTAAATGTTTAATTTCAGGTTTTAGTTGTTTGAATTCAGGTTTAAATAAAAGCATTTCAACTAGTGTTATACAGTCTTACAGCAGTTAATAACCATAAGCCTGTAATTAGATTGGCTTAGTAGTTACTGGTTATGTATGTAAGGACATTGTGTACTCATCCCTACCTTATTTGTAATATTTCTTGACATTAACATCCTTTGATTATACTTAAGTTTTACACATTTTCATCTGTTACCTGTTAATTTTAAAACTCTTTAATTTATATGCTGTTTCTAGAAGCAAAACAATTACCTGTTGACTCATTGGTTTCAAATATAATACGATTTAATTTGTAGTCTTAAAATAAGTACTCTGTTTACCAGTGTTGCATATAAAAGCTGAAAAAAAAATTGTTTGTCATATCGAAGTCTATATAATTTTTAAATTTTACTTTAGCTACCAACTCACCCACTAGAGGTCTATCTACATCATAGGTAGTCACAGTGGTATACATAATGGTTCGTTTTAAATTTCGCACAAAACTGCTGTAAGTCTGTCTGCACAAGCCATCCCTAATTTTGAAGCGACAGGTTGAAAGGAAGGTAACTAACCAACATCACCCATTTTGGGCTACTCTTTACCAACAATTGTACATTGAGATTACAGTCACATTAAAAAGACCTCACGCCTGAAAGGGCAGGTGTCTTTGGTATGGCATTTAAACCCACGACCCTCACACTGGAAGCTATGTGCCCTACCTACCACTACACCATATCCGACCTACACCTAATGGATGTACAAATACCACTTTGCCAGTTCTTGACTGACATTTAATGTTTTCACAGTATTTCATTTAAAACAATATGAACGATAGTTAAAAACTGAAGACACTTCAAGATCTATTGTAACATTTGATTTACGTAGATATTCATCGTAAAGTATACAGATGTTCAGGAATTTAAAGAAAATATTGTTCAAACGTACACAACACAATGTGTGAAACTGATATAAACATCTTACAGAAATTCCATACACATGTTGCAAGCTATCATCTTCAAAAACAGAAATGCACCAGGACAAAAGTTGTTAGAAAGTTTGAACCATAAAAGATATTAAAAAATGCTATTTGTGTTTTTTTATCTTTCAAATATTTAGATCAAATTTTAGTACAGTTAAGAACTACCCAATAGCTTTCTGAAAAGTAAGTTAAAAGTGAGCATTTCTCATAGCTTTAGAATATTTTGAAACTGGTGTATGTCTAAACATGAAGTGACAATTACAAAAAAAACAACAAAAACATTAATATATCAAGGTTATTTAGGGTTCTTAAAGCAATAGATAAAGAAAAACAAACAGGTAGTTACATGCAATCGGATCATAATAACCAAGTAATGCGTTTTTCTTTGGAGTTATTTTAAGCGCTATTATGATTTGCACAAAAAAGGCGTTGCATCAGTTCAACACTTCGGTGACCTGTGACCTCCACGTGAGATTATTACTCTTAATATTTCAAAGTTTGTCTACAGCTGCTGTAAGTTTGTTTGTTCAAAAGCACACAAACAATACACAAATTTTTGCACATTCAGCCAGTAATAAAATTATTTTATACAGCTATTTATTTCAACAGATGTTTTGAAATAAACGTCTAATATCATATATAATAAATGATTCAATTCACATTAACATTTCTACCCTAAAATTAAATCACTGTAAAAAGAAAGTTTTTTGTTTTTTTTAAAGTTACACCTCCCTCACTTATTGTTTATTTGTTTCTAGTTAAGCACATAATTACAAAGTGGGCTACCTGTGCCATGCTCACCACAGGTATCATTTTTTTTAATGTTATAATTCTTCAAGACTTATTGTACCAATGCATCACCTCTACTCAGAGTGAAAAATCTCAAAAACTAAAAAGAGACAAAAACAAAGTAGGTGGTTTGGTGTAGAGGATACAATGCATGGCATAAAGGTAGGGGGGTGGATTCAAGAATCAAACAGTTTTGCTGTATTATCACGTACATTTGAAAGACTGAATGTTAAAAGGTAGAGACGAACACTTTATTCCTTCACATTTCCAACACCATGAATTAAATGAATTATTAACAGATACACTAAAAATAACATACGTTTAAAAGATAAAATAATTTGTTAATTTTGTGTTGTATTACTGGAACACCAGAATAAGATTTGACTTCTATTGAGTGAAGAGTATTGAAACATGTAGTTAACAAATAAAGCTTTTATGAAACGAGTAAACCTAGTTCAGGGCAGATTTGGGGTAAAATTGTCTTATGGCACCAAACTGACTAATGTGCCAATATCTGTTTGTTTTTTAAATTCACACAAAGCTACATGAGGGCTATCTTCAATAGCCATCCCTAATTTAGCATTGAAATAGTGAAGAGAAGGTAGCTAGTCATCACCACCCACTGCCAACTCTTGGGCTACTCTTTTACCAACAAATAGTGGGATTGACAGTTACATTATAATGACCCCCATGACTGAAAGGGTGAACGTTTGATGTGATGGAAATTCAAACCTGTGACCCTCAGATTATGAGACAAGTGCCTTAACCACCTGGCCATGTCAAGCCCTTACTGACACTGGAAGTAGGAAGAACTAAATGTGTCAGTTCAAAGTACAAGCATGAATTTTACAATGAATGAAAAATGTCAAAATAGATGGTTTATAACCAATAATTTACTTTCCTAGGAATACTGCAGAGAAATCGGATAATGGCGATAAAAATTAAAAAAATGTAAAAGGGGAGAATACAAGTACATGTTATGACCTTAACTAAAACAGTTTGATATAAAAATGCATTCAGCAACTAATGTTTCTTATCAAGCTGTGTAATTTTATTTGCTTGTTTTAGATGCTGTAACCATAAAAATGATTGTCCAATCAAAGGCTAGGAGACAGATGCTTCCCAAACAAAACTCCATTTTCTTGTTTATTAGGGAAAAAAAATCTTCCCTAAAACTCAAATTTTTGCCTCATTTGATTTTAAAACATTTGCTACAGGGTATTTTTAAAAATATAACACAATGAGTCACTTTTTTTTAGGGCAATGGAAGATTTAATTTTGTTTGTTGATAAGCACAAAGCTACACAATGTGCTACATGTGCTCTTCCCACCACAGGTATCAAAATGTGACTCATAGCATTATAATATAAATCCTCAGACTTGCAGCTGCGCTATCAAGTGTGAGACAACTTATGAACAAATCAAAATATCACACCCACCAATGCAAGGACACCTACTGAACTCTCTTAGATAATGAGTAGATTCCATCTTTTCTTCCTTGTTTCTTTAAGATCAGTGTTTATGTTCATTTATTTGAAATATATACATCTATTGATCTCTTGCTGCTGCTTTAGGTTGCACACACATACACACAATATACTGGTTGCACATGCACACACAAACACACAATATACCATGTTATTTTATTGTTGTTATTCCTGCTCCATGATTTATCTTGTGTGACTGGAAAGAAACAGCTAAAACATTAATGACAACTAGAGTTCTCTTACCATGAAACTCTTCTTATAAATGGTAAGTTGATTCCACTATCTTTCCTTTATACTAGTTAGTTGTTTTATATTTTACAGTGTGAGTACTTCCTTCTCCTGTCCACATACTTGAAATATTTGTGTATGTTCAAAAGTATGTCTTTGTATGAGAGTAAAATGATCTAAGGAAAAAACACGGGAGTGTGCACACACACACACACACCTATACACAATGATGTGAAAAACAATAATGACCATTCCCCCATGCACAAACAAATGCATAGACCTAATTGTAACAGTAACTTCAGTTAACATTTTTTTTCACTGCTAGTCATGTTCTTGAATGAAAATCTGAGCTGTTTATGCAGCAGTTTAGAGATATTCTCCACAATGTTTAAGTGAACACTAGTACAAAAGCTGAGCTGAACATGGTACTTCGCATTATTTAATACTCAACAACTCATTTAACTCAAAAATTAACTGTCTCAACTCCTTTTTATTTATGGTTTATGTAGCTACCTCAATACTATCTTAACTGCTGGTTAGACAGTTGATCCCAGCCATAACAATGAAGAAGCCTAGTAGCATTTCCTCATAGATTGCTAATTATGTGTTTTCACATCTTCATCATCATCTGGGTCAAGATCAGACCTCTCATCATCATTGTCCCTGAATTCTCATCTGATCATTTCTGAAGAGGCTCGTGTGATTTATTGATACATGAAACACAAATAAGTTCAGCCAAAGACAAGTTTCTGAATGCAGCAGACACACACAGCAATCACAACCAATCAACAAACACGCACACACAGCAATCACAACCAATCAACAAAAACACACACACAGCAATCACAACCAATCACCACAATCAAATTTTCATATCCCCACTAACTTGTACTTTCCTGACACAAAGAAGGACAGATTTATTGGCAAAGTTGGCATCTGCTTAGAGTAACAAAATATACAGGCTTCTCAATAAAAATATGATCACTAACTCATCTCTGTCATGTTTATCCTAGTTCTGTCTTCAGTTGAAGGAAGAGAACAATAAAAAGTGTTTATTTTCCTAACCTATACAGTAAAAATTTTCTTAATGTATGCTTTTTTTTTTATTATTATTATTATTAAGTTCTTCAGCCATTAACCATAAGTGTTCAAGAAACTGTAGAGTAGCAGTGATGCTAGTTACAAAATGAAAAATAAATAGCAAAATGTAGCACAATTAATTACTTGGGTAACAATAACCTGATTCATGGGGAAGAAAAATGACGTTTCATATTTCAGTTATATCAACATAGGGTATGGTAAGAAAGCACAATACTTAGATAGGGGCTGCAGCACAAGAAAGAATATTACTTTAGATTTAGAGGCACCATAACCCTCTCAACATAACCATACAGCTTACAATTTTCTGCTTCACTCTGGTCACCAATGCAGAGGGAGTGTTCTTTGTTGTTTTTCACAAAATTCCAGTTCACCTGTTACACAAGAGAAACTGACAATGTTGTGTTTTGTTAGTTGGTGTAGCAGGATAAGGGGGCTTGTTGTGGATAAGGGCTGAAAAACTTGTCTTCATAGTTGGGTAAAGCACCATCTCAGTTCGGTATCTCACAGATTTTAGTGACTCATGTCAGAGATCATACATGTCATGTTTCTCACTAAAAGAGTACAAATTATTGCACTATCCCAGCCCATGGGCTTTTACCACATGCCAAAAGTTACAAGTAATAATAATAAAAAAAGAAACAATAAGGATGATATAGGAACATTAATGCCAAAGAAAATACAGGAACAAGGTAGACATAAGTACACAAAACTATCAAAATTCCCTAGATAGGGTCATGCCAGACCTAAGGACAAAGTAAATTTACAATTTTCTTTATGCTATAGTCTCTGTGGTGAAGTTATTAAATGTATCTAAACCAGCGGGCAATACACCAGCCTGAAAAACAAAAAAGTCCACTTTATTACGTGTCTTCAATCACCAGAAATATGTCATGATAAAATTATACAGGTTTATTAGTATTTAATTTTATTAGAATACATTTGATGTTTAGTATTATTTTTAGTGCAAAAACAAATACCTTCACAAAAAATTCCACTTAGGAAGTTACTAAAAAAGATTTAAATTGCATTTTTAGTGTAATTGTTCTGGAAATAATGAAACTTGTCAATAATCATCATTAACCGACACTGTCACGCTCCAATGAAAAACAAGAAATAAAATATTACTGTCACCAACACAACTAGATTTCTGATAACACTTCAGTTAACAGAGCAGTTTCACTGACATTCTCAAACACTTCTTTTTGTTAGTGAATATAAACAAGCATTTATGATAAAAATGTGAAAGGTTCTTGTAAACAGTTTTCAAATGGATTGATGCACGCTTTCAACACTTACGTTTTATGACTTCATGTGTAGTATATAATTTCCATAGAACAAACTATTCATTCTTAACTTTTGAGCATCAAAAGAACACATTTACAAAAATTATGGAAATTAACGTCACAACCACTTGAAGGAGGTGAAAGATCCATTCTTCTTACATAATTAACGGACAAAGTAAAAGAAAGTCATAAACTTTAACAGCTTGTGTTGTGTGTTTATTTGTGGAAGATCTGCCAAAAGAGCCTACTCGATGCTAGAGTCATTATACGTACAACACGCAATCTAAACTAGCACATTAGTTAAATATAATGACACATTAATTATAACTTTAATAACAAACAAAAATATAACTCTAAAATGTCTTAAAGCATCTTCAGCCTTCTGTATTTATCAGTCGATATCAGTTACATAAACGTAGCAACATTCACGCACGGTAAACCCAACATTCACAATAGACTAAATATTATACAACTAATCAACAAGGAAATTTCCACAGAACTAAAACTTAAAACAAGAGGTACAATTCATGGGTACACATACAAGACTTTGTAATATACAACAAAAATACTAGAAAGATATGCAAATAACTTTGCAAATGCAACAAGGTCATGGCAGACACATGAAATACACACGTACTCCAATATAAAATATTATGACAGCCAACTGTTCAAAATTGTAATTATTTGAACAACATTATTTACTTATTTAGCTTATTTTCTGATTCAAAGTATAATTACTTGTAAACATTGTATTCTCTAGCTTGTAAACCAAACTTGTGATAAAATAATTTAGTAGTTTCTCAAAGTTCGCTTTACAGTTTCTAAACCAGAGATGATCATCCATTTAATACTGTTTACTTTGGGTTTACTCTAAGCCTAATAATTTAAAGCTATGATAATTAATTTAGTAGTCTCTTGAAATTCACTCTAAATACTGAGAACCAAACATTTGTTACAGTTTCTCTAGGCCCACTTTACAGATAATGAAACAAATATGCAGTCGCATCGTTTTTTTCAGTTTTTCTGTGTTAACTCTCTAATGTTAGTAAACCAATTTGTGATAATCCATATAATGAACTATCATAAATTACTCATAATTCACAGAGGTCCCAATGTAATAATAAACTTTTCTACTATCCTCATATACTTTTATGGCTACTTACAGTAGGGTCTCCACCCATTTTCCCCCACGCCAGAAATATATTTAAAATTCCCACTTGAACTGTGCCAAGTTTGGTCCCACTAGCTTGTAAAGGAAGGTACAAATATATTTTCTAACATGGTGCATCCAGAATCCTGACGGAAACTCAGAAACACAAAACATGATTCAGTTATACTTAAAACATATTTTTAGATCACTCTCATGACCTTCCAAGGATATTGTAGCCCACTCTTTTTTAGCATTGTTACTTCATACAGATAAGAACACCCCCAGGCTGCACCCCAGGGAACTTATGGTAATTATTTATACAGTCTCCAATGTGTTTAAAACATGCTGTCTGCAGTTGACTATATTCTAAGATTCACAGAGTGTGACCAAATAACTGTCGATCTAAGAAATGCCTGAAAATGAAAAATATTCTGTGAAGAAGCAAAAATTAGGTATCTATATCAATTCTAATATTACCAATCAATCACTTAGATTTCTCCAACTATTTACATTTGCAGCTCAATAAATAAATCAATATGGCTGAAGATTTTAGGTGCACAAACCACTGAGGTTTTCTGATATCCATCACACAATCACTAGAGTAGGATTCTGAGGTTTTGTTTTTCATACAGCTCGTTATGAATAAACAACAAAAAGAGTGTGTTGTGCATGTTTTTCTTTCAGCAAAGCCACATTGGGCTACCTTGTGTGTCCAAAGGGAATCAAACCTCTGATTTTGGAGTTATAAATGTGAAGGCTTTCTGATGTTCCATCGACGGACCAAATGAATGTGTTAAACATTAAACTAATCTTCATAAGCTTTTATGTTCCAAACTTTTACTTCCAATTTTTCTTACGCTATATCATGTAACAGCATAGACATGCAAACAGTGGCCACAAAACAATAAATTTATTGGCAATTTGAACATAATATTGTAGTTTTCTGATGTCATTGTTTCATTATCAAAATGTGTCACAAGACAAAGAAATAAACTTTTTTGAGGATTTTTCCACTAACATATACCTTATTGATTAGACAGTTTATGTTTGTTTTATAACTATAGATAAGTGTGTGTGTGTGTGTGTGTGTGTGTGTGTGTGTGTGTGTGTGTGTGATTTTTCAGAGTTGAAACTAAAAAGAGAATGTGGTACTACTTTGGTTTACTGATCCACAGCAGAAAATAAAACCAATCAAATAATGTATTAGACATCTACGTTACCATTATTTTTTTTTCCAATTTGACCTCAAACGAAAAAAAAAAAATTAATGTGTATGTGTATACAGTAACGAATTTACCATTATACATTTAATACCTACGTTTGTTTCAGTATAGTTTTTTAATGCATGTAATGTATATTGTTGGATGTGTATTGTGCAAGTCTCGCCTGTTCTCTACACTTGTAGAAGATTCTTGAGAACAAGAATCAACAATATTTGTTTTACAAAAATGCTAAAGTGTTTTCAAACATTATTGAAAGTTCAAGGATCTCATGTGATTGGTATATAAAATCGATGGGCTGAGAGACTATTATTATTAGTCAGCTACAGTCAGTGTGCTATAGGCCTCAGAAGCTAAGATTATAATTAACGCCTATTAAGCAGGAAACTACAGAATTTGACCAGGAACATTTATAGATTTCAAACATTACAAACTGTTTAATTTCAGTGAATTAACTTGGACGTCTGTATTTCTACAAGAACATTATATATTGTCACCAATGGAAACTTACAGTTCTTCAAGCTAGCTAGCTGTCAAAAGAAGTGCACAGGTGTATCAACAAAGATAAAAGATTCAGTTCCAGGTTGGATGTAAGACTCAGTATTGTTTGCAAATTTGTAAAACCCTTGTATACAAACCATCATTTGTAATAACTATTAGTAATAACCGTTATTACAAGTTTTTTTTTTTTTTGCTTGTATATTAAAATATATTTGTGTAAATAGAAAATTGTGTGTATCAATCCTGTTGGCAAATATTGTAAATTTGGTACATATTAACATTCAATTAACTTTTAAAAACAAAATGTTCCACAATTTGAAATCGTAATACGTTAATATACTTAACATAATAAATCAGAGACTTATTTGTTTTGAATTTTGCACAAAGTTACTCAAGGACTATCTGCACTAGCCTTCCCTAATTTATCAGTGTAAGACAAGAGGGAAGTCAGCTAGTCATCACTACTCACTGACAACTCTTGGGCTACTCTTTTACCAACGAATATTGAAATTGACCGAACATTATAACACCCTCAGGGCTGAAAGAGTGAGCATGTTTGGTTGACAGAGATTCTAACCCACAACCCTCAGATTACGAGTCAAATAACTTAACCACCCAGCCATGCTGGGCCAAATCAGAGACTATTCCAGGAAAAATGATTACACATAACATATATATATTAAAGAGTTGGTCAATTATATAATAGAGTAATGAATTTGACAAAATGTAACAACAATATTCACATACCTAAATGAATTTAGATTACTACAGGTTGATGTAAAATACACTCAAAATTCCACATATATTTATTCATAAATTTTTATTAAAAATATAATCTAATATTGGAAAAAGTTTAATAACTACTTTAGAAATATTGTTAACAGTGAAGAAGGAAATAAGTTCTTATACAATTTCCAGAATGTTTAATTGCTGCCGACAATATATCTACAACGTAATTGCTAGTAAAATGAAAGTGGAGATGAGATTCAACTGATTAATGTACTGATAGAACCATTAATGGCTCCTTGTCAAATGTGACTAAACGTTCACACAGAAATCATGGAATGGTTGTGTGCAAATAGTTACATGCATTTAGGCCCATATTTCTAAATGCAAAAACATTAAATATAGATGATAAATTACAGAAAATACTGTCAAACTTTGTAACAAATTGTTGGTAAAACTTTGTATCTAGATACACATGTATCGACTACTTTGATGAGATGAGCACCCCTATTAAAAGTACAATATCAGCTGTTGTAAGAATCTTCAGTTTCCTGCCAAATAATAATTCAGGCACTGTACAAAATAAGATATGCTACATAAGAAAGTCTCTATAAGGTAGAAATCTAAAAAAATTCTCACCTTATGTTTTCATCAAGCTTTCAAAATGTCAAGGACTGGCGTAGCCAGATGGTTAGGTCGCTCGACTTGCAATCTGATGGTCGCAGGTTCAAATCCCTGTAACGCCAAACATGTTCGTTCCTTTTAGTTGTTGGGGCATTACAAGTTACGTTTAATCCCACTATTCGTTGGTAAAAGAGATGGCAGTGGGTGGTGATGGCTAGCTGCCTTCTCTCTAGTCTTACACTGTTAAATTAAGGATGGCTAGAGCAGATAGCCCTCCTGTAGCTAGACCAAAGAATTATGTTCCAGCAAGAAAGCCAGACATTATTAATTATATAACTTCTCCCCTTCTGTCAAAGTAGAAAAGGAAATAATAGTTTTTATCCATCAGTTGTACTATTTCTTTTTGTTGTTATTTTTCTTTGGCACACCCTTAAGGCCTTGTACTCTTCAACACAAAAGCAGTACACAAAATTAAGTATTGGAAGGATAGTGCCTTAATCTTTTAATGGATACTTTGTCCCAGTCCATATCTCATGAGATATTTACATATTTTTGTAATCTGTCATCCACAATACAGTGTTTCTCAACCTTTTTCACTATCATGCATTCCTATATATTTTTTCACAGCTCACTCACCCCAGTTTAAAAAAGAGAGTACTAAATTATAGTTTTACTATGATGTAACCCAGACTACAACTGGAATGAATACAACATAAAATAACATAAAATATGCTTATCAAAGTGCAACTACAATAAATAATAATAACGATTAGTTGTATAATAGATAATTGTCATTCACACTAGTTCTGATCTCGCTCATCCAGTTAAAAAGCTGATTTATCTCATGTAGCACATCTTATATTTTCATTGCTGTAGGAAGTAATTTAAGAGTAGACTGGCTAACTACATTTGTAGGGGTGAAAAATGTCCCCAAAAAAAAATATTTGAAAATTTAATGCTCTGTGATTTAATGTTGGACCACTTTAACTACAACTACTGCATATACACAAGGTAATGTATTGAATTAAAAGAAGTAAGTTTTAATATTGAAGTTGCAGCTATACATGCCATAAAAAACAGTTGTCAGGCGATGACCTGAATGCTTCCTCTTGCCCTGAATTTGTTTAATAATTTTAAATTATTAGCACCTCTGTCTGCTATTATTTTCTAGAATGTGTCTTACAAACATGCAGGACAGAACAATGTTATTACTACAATGATTTCTACCAAGAAAAGCATGTTAGAGTACATATCCTTATCTAACTGATTATATTCTTAAAGAATTGATGACTAAAACAAAAAATTTGCATGTGAAAAACAAATTTTAACATTAGTTATCACATCTGGCCAAGAATAAACTGTTAAAGATGTAGTACCATACTTGTACATAATGCAGAAGCAGAACAAACTTAAATGCAATTTAAACATCACTTGTTGAAACATCTAAAAGATGAGGGATGACTCATTTCTCCTGAATTTTAATTCTCACTACCAGAGAAAAAAATCTATAAAACATTATTTATTTATTACAAAAGGCAGCTTTAAATAGCTCATGTAACTTACAGTGAAATAAAATGCATTGTTGTAACTGAATTATTTAAGTTTATGGAAAAGCAATAAATAGACAAGTACTTATTTTTAAAAATTTCCAAAAATATATTTAGATTGTTAAAAAAAACTCAAGATAAGTTTTCAATAGCATTCAAAAATGTTTTGCAATGTATAATGAAAATTAATCAACTTTTCTATTATAGAGAAAATCTCTCCTAAAAAAGCCCAAAATTAATATTAAAAATTACACAACAGTTTATGTCTACATTATCAGTTGCTGTAATTCCCCCAACATCTCTTGTTATAGTACTTTTAATATAAGTCAGGAATTTCACGTATTTATGAAAAACATGACAAATATTTATCTACCCACTTTTACAACCATACAAGTTACACATAACTTAGATTGTAAAATACAGGCAGCAAGTGTCCATAGTTTGTTTAAAATATAACTTTAACTATTTGCACAATTTTCTATAACCCTGGTTTTCTTCATTTTATATAAGGCTTGAAATAATTTAGTTGTACACATGAAAACACAAACTCTTTACCCTCAATTCTCTACCCATCATATAAGCACTAGCAACATAAATCAGAATCAGTCAAAGTTGTTGATACTAAGTTTCTTAGTACAACCAGAGTCATCAAGAGCCAACCTAGGCCCTGGGGTGAGGAATATCATCAGGTCCATCTTTCTTTCTATTTATTACCTTTTGCTAATTTTTCATAAAAAGAAATTTAGTTGACAAAGTTATTCAGGAATCTATGAAAACGTAGTATGTATTTTAGTTCATCAAATAGTATGCATTTCTACTAAGCTCAGAATATCCCATTACCAGCCCCCCCCCCTCTTATCAGCCCTTTTCCTTCAATTATAAATCTCTGCATAAACTCACCTGCAATTAGGAGGTGGATTTAATGTTATCTCAGCCAGTTCTTTTTGAATCCTGGTGGAAGGGCAGAAACAAACAATAATATTACCCAACCATCAAACAGAAACAAAGAAAAATATTAAAAAATGTTTCTCAAACAAGTAGATTAACTACAGTATCTTAGATGGATATTTACACACAAAAGTCAATGACCTAGGCTAAGAAAGTTACAGGTTTACACTACATGAAATTTCTGCAGTATCAAACTGCACAATAATGAGCACACTTCATTTTTTTCCCATAATTTTAATTTATTTTGAACAAGATACTGTTGAGCATTCAAACTGCTAGAAAAGGTTAGAAGCAAAGTTAAGTCTTAAGTATGTTAACTTAATATTTTATTTTGTAAAAATTTTTTACACATACCACATATTAAGAGGTTCTATTTATGCATTTATTCATTCATTCTACTGTAAAAATGGTTGTTTTTATATATTCATATTTTCTCTAATACAAATATTTTTACTGCATAACTTATACAAACTGTTTTGTAATTTAAATCCCTCTTTGCATAATTCTTAATGTTTATCAAAAATAGTTTAAAATGTTACATTCCATAACATTTACAAGAATCAAGCACAAGGAAACATTGTAGTTACCATTAACATAACAACCTGGATATCAGCTTTAACACAACTTTTAAAAATCCAGTCTGCCTACAATATTCTTGTGTTTATTGTTAAAAGTAAAAAAAAAAACAATAGTATTGTGTGAATAAAACAAACATGTTAGATATATTTTCCTTATTATTAAAACTTTGATGAAGATGCTGAAAAATACTAAGTGTAAAAACTGTACCATTACACATGTATTTACATACATACAGACACACATTCAGATCAGTTCTAAGGAATCATACATCTGCAAACACATTTTCTTTCATAAACAGAAATATTAATAGTTCCTTATCAATATACTGATAACAATCTCAGAATTTTCCATTTCTTTCACAACTTGCACAGGTGGTATATTATGTTCCATTTTCTACAGAAAAGTAAGCAATACTATTGAACATCTGTAAGAATATTCATTATTTGGTTTGTTGTACCTTGGAAACAAGTTCCCAATTACTAATGAAGATCTATAATAATCTTTCAAAAACCTTATTACTTGTTTTGTGTTTGGAATTTGAGTTCTGAAGTAATATAAATTGAATTAGCATATCTTCTATTTACTGGTATTACTCTAAACAACGACCTTTAAGATAATATACCACAGCAAAAAATCTTTACATAAGTAACTTAAATTCAGATATATCTGTTGAAGTCCTACTATGTAAAAACAACCACAGTCAGTTCAAAAAAGGTTTGTGTACATCTGCATTTTCTTTAAGTTCCTTTTGATTTTAGAAATCACACAAAATAATGTAGTGTTTCATGTACAGAATGACTAGACTGTGTAGTTTGAAACTACGAAATACAAAAGACAAGGTTACAAACACACAGTTCCACATCACCATATCTCATAGGTAACTGTACAGAAACAGTGGTTTTAACAGACTTTGATACAAGTAAACAAAATTTGTCAAACTTACATTTTGAAATGTAAACAGAGACCACCCTACTTCAAGCAACAACAAACAATTATACATTCAAAGGTAGTTTATGATACATTGGCTATAAAAGCAGCAAAATAAATAAAAGGGTTTAATTTTAACCCTAAACTCATATCAAACTATGAAATTTTGTTCCAGTGAAAAAAAATTATTTATTTTCACTAGTTTCTCTACCTTTCTATTACTTGTTTTATGTTGTGGTCCAATACTTAGAATATTAACATTTAGGAAAAGTATTTCTAAAATTATGTACCTAAATTAACGAAACTTAAGCGAAGTAAAATTGTTTTTAAAAAATGTTGAATAAAGATTACAAATAAAGAACATCATTGCAAGTACTTTTTCTCTTTACAGTATACCATCACCTGTTCGCGGTTCCCCATCCCCGGCCCCGCATATTCGCGGGTTAGGCTCTTAACCCTATCGCATCGTATGCCGGTATACCGGGCTAGCGTCATAAAAACGAATGCTCGGTAAACCAGGTTTTTGTAGGTCTTAGATACTAAAAGCGCTTTTCGAGGGTATGTCTGTATTTACTCTCTCAAGCAGTTTTATCGATTGACGTCTTTATCGAACAATGGGCTGAGCTATTATTGGCTGACTGCCTCAGCTTCCCCCACAACGCAAACGGCAAAGCACAGCCGGTAACGCACTACACACGCACACACACACAAACAGCGCTCGGTCCCGAGGAGGCTAGGAAATAGGTTTGAATTTAGCCAATGGCTGACAGCTTTAGTTTCTCCTTCTTGCTGATTGGCTGCATACGCGTGCTGCTGATCAGCTGCTTCTTTCTCCCCTCGCGCGTGAGTTTTCAACGTGGTTGTTTGGACTCTAAATTCAAGTGTTTATTTTTACAATATTATTTACACCCTACAATGCTATTCAAACGCCCTACACCTCCAGCTTCTGGCAAGGAACCTAAGCGCCAGAAAAAGGTTATGACCCTGCATGAGAAGGTACAACTGCTTGATATGATAAAGGAATGAAAAGGTTATGCTGCTGTAGGACGCCTTACGGAGTGAATGAGAGCACCGTGCGTTACATAAAGAAAAATGAACAAGCAATCAGAGCTAGTGTAGATACGAATTTTTGTGGAAGTGCTAAGATGGTGAATGTTGTAAGAAACAAGGCAATCGTGAGGATGGAATCTGCCTTAGCATTGTGGATACAAGACTTGCGAAAGAAAAATATCCCTTTGGACATCAAGATCATTCAAAAGAAGGCATTGAAATTATATTCTCAATTCACTGAAGGACAACCAGGACCATCAACAGCAGCTGATGCCGAAGAATTTCATGCCAGCAAGGGTTGGTTCGATCGTTTCCTGAAACGTTACCAACTACGATTTGGAAAATCCCACGGAGAAGCTGCATCTGCAGACACAGAAGCTGCAGCAAAGTATCCTGAGGCCTTTAAGAAACTCATTGAGGAGAAGGGATACAAGCCAGAGCAGGTCTACAACATGGACGAGACTGGGTTGTTCTGGAAAAAAATGCCTTCCAGAACTTTCATCATGAAGTACGAACTGAAACCCCCAGGATTCAAAGCACAAAAGGACAGAGTGACACTTATTGTGTGTGGCAATGCTGCTGGCTGGATGATGAAACCCGGCCTCATTTATAAATCTGCAGAGCCCAGGGCTCTGAAGAACAAAAATAAAAACTCTTTGCCTGTCTTCTGGATGCATAATTCCAAGGCCTGGATTACGAAGCTCCTGACATCCAACTGGTTTCATCAGTGTTTCATCCCTCAAGTGGTAGAATACCTTCGCAAAAAAGAACTCGAATTTCGAGTGTTGCTGATCATGGATAATGCTGGCGGTCACCCTGTGGATTTGTATCATGAGGGAGTCCAGATCGAGTTCCTCCCTCCCAACACAACATCCCTCCTCCAGCCTATGGTTCAAGGAGTTATTCGTGCCTTTAAGGCACTTTACACTGGCAACTGTCTTCAACAATTAGTTGATGAAATAGACGAGAATGAGGACTTCCAGTTGAAAGTGTACTGGCGCAATTTCACAATTGCATCGTGCCTGACAGTCATACACAAGGCACTTCAAGACATGAAAAAAGAAACATTTAATGCATGTTGGAAAAATCTGTGGCCAGAATGTGTTCATGATTACAAAGGGTTCTCGCCGGATGAAATTCAACATGATGCTGTCAACAAGTCAGTTAAACTAGCAAAGTTAATCGGTGGTGAAGGCTTTGATGACATAACTTATGAAGAGTTCAATGACCTGATTAACGACCACTCTCAGCCTCTAACAAACGAAGATTTGGCAGAGTTGACGAAATCTGCCAGTGAAGAAGAAACAGAGAGCCAGGAAGAACCATCACAAGAGGAAGAGGACGAGGGTCTAACTCTAGAACGGTTGGCTGAACTCATGTCAAAATCAAAGGATTTGCAAGAGACTGCCAAGTCATGGGACCCTTACATGGTTCGTTCGCTGCAATTCTCAAATGCAATTAACTCTACCATGTCGACCTACAAAACTCTATTCATCACTATGAAAAAACAACGGAACCAGCTGCCAATAATCATGTTCCTAAAGAAGGTACCCAAAACGTCAAACCAAGCCACATCCGAAGAAAGTACGACACCTCCTCCTGACTCTCCTTGTTTGTTTTGGAATTTCGCACAAAGCTACTCGAGGGCTGTCTGTGCTAGCCGTCCCTAATTTAGCAGTGTAAGACTAGAGGGAAGGCAGCTAGTCATCACCACCCACCGCCAACTCTTGGGCTACTCTTTTACCAACGAATAGTGGGATTGACCGTCACAATATAACGCCCCCACGGCTGGGAGGGCGAGCATGTTTGACGCGACTCGGGCGCGAACCCGCGACCCTCAGATTACGAAGTGCACGTCTTAACGCGCTAGGCCATGCCAGGCCCTCCTGACTCTCCCAAAGAAACAACACCTCTTGACTCTCCTGAAGAAATGGAGCTTTCTCCTTAAGTGCCTGAAGAGGAGAAGTAATTACCTAAAGTGCTGTAAAGCAGCAGCTAAGCTGTGCCATACTGTACATTAGTGTTATCATCATCATCGTATGGCACAGCAAATTTCATCATCATTTTATTATCATTCATTATTGGTGAGTGCACAAACAATATTAAATTTTTTTTCAATTATTATTGCAATACAGTACGTATTTTTTTTATAAATGCATACACTGTATGTACAGTGCATATTTTTGTGACCGTGTATTAATAATGTTTTTAATTGCATATTATTACTGAATTGTACTGTACTGTATTATTATTACCTAAACTGTGCGTACTGTACTTATCTGTCTAAGTTTGCCTTTAAATTTGTTCCACTTTCTGTCAATTCTAATACATGTGTTGTACGCATAGAAAATGACTTTACGGTACAGTAATACAGTATGGGTAGCTATACTATGCGGTGTTACTGTCCTCCTGTACTTACGTTTCTTTTTGATTAAAATATTGTTGCAGTACAAAATTAAAATGTGTTTACATTATCATTACTACATTAGTGAAATACATGACTGCATGCAATATTACTACATTATTACTGTATTAATGAGTAAGAGTGTCTTTAGAAAGTGTCTGGGAAGCATTTAGTACCGTATATAATCTCATACATAGAAGTTTTAAAACTGCATCCAATATTCGCGGGGGGTAAGAACGTAACCCCCGCGAATAGCGAGGGAATACTGTACTATACTTTATACAAATGACAATGTAGGTTATAAATAAAACTATCAAATATCTTTACGTTGTAAAACTGTTAAATAAGATGCAACTGCTTGAACTGTGCTTTTTAAACTCATAGATTAGTAGATATGAAAGATGAAATTAAAATTCAGTTAATGGCATGAACAATCTACAGAAGTGTAATTCTACAGGATAGACTCAAAGTCTGGGCACCCCTCCTCCCAAATATAGTGTACCCAAAATAATTTATTGAATTTTGGCACCAACTAAAAACAGGTTTGATTAATGATCCAAAATATTCGTCTGTACGTTTAATTTTTTCTGAAATATGATGATACGTCTCCACACGTGATGCGACATCCTTCTTAGCATATTAGGGATGATCTTAGCAAAAGTTTCATTTGTTTCAAAATATCAGTTATTTCTTGCTAATCCTTTACAACAATCTCTTTGATAAAGATCCACTAAAACTCGAAAAACTAAATTGTTAACATGAGCTTTAAATAAAGAGGGAAACCCAGATTCTGGCCCACCTTCTATGTTAATAATTTTGGAACTGGAATTTATTTCAGTATCGAATGCAGAACTTATGATTTTTTTTTTGACAATTGTTACTGCACAATGAAATAATGTTTTGAAATAAGTATTTAAAAGAATATTAGTTAAATTATCAAGTTACAGCAAAATATTTATTGAATTTGAATTGTAAATAAATAACTTATTTTGATCTTTTGTCTACGAGAATTACTACAAGGCAGTTGGCTCTTGTACTTTCATATAATTAGAAACTTAATTGTCGGTCATTTACTGAAAAGCTAATTATTAAATACTAAAATAACAAGTTACCTTTTGGCGCAAGTGCTTAGAGCTTTTGACATCTTAGGATTTAGTTTTGGTTCTTTTTGCTCTTTTTCACGTTCTTGGTTTGATGATGAGCCAGAGTTACGTCCTCGGCGTCCGCTAGTAACTGATCTCGAGGGTACTGACTGACCACGATCACCAGACATCTTTTTGATTAGGCCTATACGTTTTCTAAACCAACTTAATATGATTTTACCCGAATAATATGAAACATACACGAATTTCTTAAACTTAATCTCTAGGAATTAATTCATTTCACTTTAAAAAGTATAATGTATATTTGAATAAAAGCTATTAATTAATTAGTGTTGCACTGTAGAACACCTTTCGGAAAATCACACCGAGATTACGTTTACCACTAGCCTCTGTTGACTACAAGCAAATGTGGCTTACAAACAAAGGGACGCTTCCTGAACAATACGTTGTACTACTTTTATTAAATAAGTTAAAATCTCAAATAGTATTTATTTTAAATTTATAGAAAGTGCATATGTTCTTACCTTACTTCTATGGTAAAGTGAAGATAAGAACTGTGATTCACAAAACGTTACGTTTAACGTAGAGAATTAGCAAAGTAGAAAATAATAGTACACCGAACACTTGGAACAACCACATTAATCAAAATGCCTCTCCAATCGTCCCTGCAAACTTGTAACGCCGTCTGCAGACCGTCTGTACTACAAATGGGACATTTAATTCCAATGCTAGGCACAAGGGTTTTAAAAGTTATATACCTTTATTTCTCTTCTTTGACATCTTTTTTACAGCAACTTATTTTTTTTATACAAGCCCAAAAGTCTATTTTTCCAATAAGAGGTCTTTTCACACTTAACATCAAGGATGAAGTCCTACAGGTACTGAGTTACAGAACTTATTTTTTAAAGCGGTACTACCACTATAAGTTATTTGAACTGTTATATCGTTTCTAATAGCTGCACGTCGATTTTTTTTTTTTTAACACAGATTCCTTTCACCCAGCTAAGTACCACTATTATATATATATATTTGCTTTTGTTGAGAAATTCACTCTGGTTAAAACTATATGTTTCCAATTCAAGCATTAACATCTACGCAATCATCAATTGATGTGCAATAGCTTTATTCATTACAAAAAAAAAAGAAACAAATATAGAATTTAAAAACCGAAATCCTGCGTTATATGAAAAATATTCACAATGATTAATGTGTCAGGTCACACAGGGGAATTTTTTTCTCCAGATGAATACTTATTTAAATAGAGATTATCAAATAAATTAAAATATAAATACAAACCTAAATTATACTTGTTAATAATTACAATAACTGTATATCAGTAAAAGTTATTAATTTCAGTTGGTACCCCCCGCTGGTAACGATATTTTCGGCCGTAATCCCAATAATGACGCACAAGATTCGACCAAGTTAGGAAATTTAGGTTAGTTTTAAATACATATTTTAATTAAAAATATAAAATTATCTTTCTATTTAAAGTTACGCGTTATTTACCATTTTCTGTTAAAGTTATACACGTATTGTTGTTTTTATTTTTATGTCTACTTCTATGTTTTTGTGTATGAACAATGTATATATCAAGTTTATAAATTAGGTGGATTACTTTTAGTATTAGTCCGAATAGTGGGATTGACCGAACGTTATAACGATGTCATTATATTAACAGTTAATTATTCAGTATATAAAGATAAATATTCCGATGCTTTTACATATTATGAAATATCATATTTTCAATAGCAGTTTTCCAATAACTGTAATCTTATTGATTTAATTTGTCAGTTACTGAAAACTTTATATTCCAAAATTATCTGTATGCTCTCATTTATATGCAGCGATATCTTATATATGAATATATATTTCATAGATTGTTTATAAATAAACTTGATGGAAAACTTTAAAAAGTTAATATAAAATACATTAAATAATGACACTATATGATTCGAGCTCATAAATCAATACTTGTAATACACAATTCAAATATGTATATATATATATACGTATCTTTATAAAATACAACACAAAATATTTTATAACTTGTCACATAACACAGTATACGACATAACATCATGACGTATCAATAAATCGCAGCACAGCGTGTGTGTGGATAATGACCTAACGGGATTGACAGGAACTACCATCACTTTATTGATAAAATAAAGTTCTGTTGTCAGCAGAACAAGATACGGCTTTATATTAGCTAAAGTGAGTTAACAAGGTTTTTATATAGCAATCTACTTCACCGAAAGGTGAAGAAAGTTATAGAAATGTTTCGTATTTCAATGACAATTTTGCAAATAAAAAGTAAAATAGAAGGTTTAGATGGAAACTAAAACATTGCATAGAACCGATAGAATAAAAAGAGTTTTGTATACATATATAATTTATCTAGTCTAATACTGTGGAACTGTGGGTAAAATTTAAATTTTATTGTTAAAAAAAATAAGGCTAAAAAGGAATATTATAATTAATTCTGAAAATATTGAACATTTTGCTTCATAGTTCAAAATCTACGAAAGTTAATACAACATGCATTACTGTTAATATTTTATAATACATTCATAACGGTAGATACATCACATTGTAAATAACAAGTTATCTAAAAGTGGGCTCATTTAGTAAAAATGCTGGTACAGAATTTCATTGATAAATTAAAAACACTAGTTTGTTTGTAATTAAACTCAAAGCTACACAATGGGCTATCTGGGCTCTGCCCAATACGAGTATCAAAACCCGGTTTTTGGCGGTGTGAGTCCGAAGACGTTCCACTGTGCCGGTGGGGAAAACGACTACTCATATAAACAATTATATTTTTGAATGATAAATATATCACATACATGTATTTAGTTTATCAGAAGAAAAAACGCCCCCAGCGGTATGTTTGCAGACTTAGAATGCTATAAATTTTGTTTTGACACAGCCTATGTGGTTAATTACAAAAGAAAACAGAAAAATATAATAATAAAGGCAAAATTAATCTTGATAACATAGCGAAATTATTATTTTTTATTACACTTGTATTAGGCTAAGGAAATAAACTATGGGAATTAACATAATTTTGTACTTTTAATTATAGATTTAGCTCTCAGTACATTGTTCTAAATAATTATTATCAGGTTAAATGTTCGGCTTCTTTAGTAAGAGCGTTTTTTTCACTAACTGAAGATTAATCTTATCAGGTGAAGATTTTGAAATTCTACATAAATTAAAATCTTACATTAATTATCTTTCAGTTTTTTTTTGTTAAACGTTACGTTTATTAATTCGGCATTTTAACAGTGTGCATAAAGAAAAAATAATTTTATATTTACGATAGTTAATGGAAGCGGTCAAAACTTTGAAACTTGATAGTTCAGTGACAACATGAAAGTCACTTTACTGAACTTACTTAAAGTTTTAAATCATTTTCCGTTAATAACGTTTTTGACAGAATTCTGCCATCACACTTAACAGAAACATTATCTAAAAGCGTAAATACAGTGTGCACAAAAGGGCACACCAAAGGCTGCAAATCATTGAGTATATAAATACGACAGTACTTAATAGTACAGATCTCGATTAAACAAAATGTTGGCCAAAAATTAACATGTTTTAAGCCACCTTTAAAGCCTCTGAATATTAATGGTGACTATTTCACAATATTGGCTAAGCAAACCTGAAGCTTACTATACTGATAAACTCGCCTAAATTACTATATACGTTCTGAGTAAATAAGTACGAGATTTTTCGAGACAAGCGCACAGAAAAAAAAAAAAAAAAAAAAACGACGAATCTTAAAGCTTTAATTCCTTCACAGAACTCTTCCATTTCCGGTCACAATGATTCTTTTGGTGTTCCTTAAAGAATGCATAAAACGAATGAAGCGCTATTTTGGATGTATGATAAGATTTGAGGATAGATTAGTAGATGTCCTGATTGGTAATAAAGTCGAATAGAGTATATGCACACTTAATGCTGCAAGCGTAACAAATATAGATAATAAAAAGGGAATGAACAAGTATTAAAACAAAAATAATAATTTAATTTTATATGACAAATAGGGATCGATATATAGTTAAACTAGCTAGTTACACCAATACAGAAAGTTTTAATGTTGCAAAAATATTTTAAAATCAAAAGTATTAAGCTGAGTTAGATAATATTTATAATTTTGAATTCAATAACTTAGTTTTTTTAGTTTTGACTTTTCTTTTGTTTCAATACTTTTCGTAGTATTAAAACCTTCTATATTACTATAGCTAGCTAAGTTACGTATATACCGATCCCTACTTTATTTTTTTATTACACTTGTAACATTAAACTTTCGAAAACCCTAAGAAAAATTAGTTATACGAGAAGATGACATATAATCAACTGAAATTCATGAATACGATAACACGTGAAGAACGTTCTTTGATTTACAGCTATTCTTCAGTCGAAATAACAGCTTATATTTTGTTATAGGAAAAATAATATTCTAATATTATGTATAATTTTTGTCGTACAGTAAATTTACATATACCTTTGAATACTAATATTATTATATTATATACTCACGAATTTTATATATGTGTAAAAACGGCTCGTTTGGGTTGAAAAAAATATTTTATATAGAGGAGCGAACAACGTTTCAACCTTCTTCGGTCATCGTCAGGTTCACAAAGAAAGAAAGAGTTAAATGACCGGAAGCTGACCACATTTTTGAAAGGGGTGGTGTAACTGAGTATCGGAATGTAGAGGACGGTTTTAGATGTTTGAATATATAATTTTATATTATTTAATACAGTATTCCCTCGCTATTCGCGGGGGTTACGTTCTTTAACCCCCGCGAATAGCGAAAAACCGCGAATATTGGTGCAGTTTTAAAACTTCTATGTATGAGATTATATACGGTACTAAATGCTTCCCAGACACTTTCTAAAGACACTCTTACTCATTAATACAGTAATAATGTAGTAATATTGCATGCAGTCATGTATTTCACTAATGTAGTAATGATAATGTAAACACATTTTAATTTTGTACTGCAACAATATTTTAATCAAAAAGAAACGTACATAGTATAGTTACGCATACTGTATTACTGTACTTTAAAGTCATTTTCTATGCGTACAACACATGTATTAGAATTGACAGAAAGTGGAACAAATTTAAAGGCAAACTTAGACAGATAAATACAATACGCACAGTTTAGGTAATAATAATACAGTACAGTACAATTCAGTAATAATATGCAATTAAAAACATTATTAATACACGGTCACAAAAATATGCACTGTACATACAGTGTATGCATTTATAAAAAAATACGTACTGTATTGCAATAATAATTGAAAAAAAATTTAATATTGTTTGTGCACTCACCAATAATGAATGATAATAAAATGATGATGAAATTTGCTGTGCCATACGATGATGATGATAACACTAATGTACAGTATGGCACAGCTTAGCTGCTGCTTTACAGCACTTTAGGTAATTACTCCTCCTCTTCAGGCACTTAAGGAGAAAGCTCCATTTCTTCAGGTTTGTTTGTTTGTTTTTTGGAATTTCGCACAAAGCTACTCGAGGGCTATCTGTGCTAGCCGTCCCTAATTTAGCAGTGTAAGACTAGAGGGAAGGCAGCTAGTCATCACCACCCACCGCCAACTCTTGGGCTACTCTTTTACCAACGAATAGTGGGATTGACCGTCACATTATACGCCCCCACGGCTGGGAGGGCGAGCATGTTTAGCGCGACTCGGGCGCGAACCCGCGACCCCGGATTACGAGTCGCACGCCTACGCGCTTGGCCATGCCAGGTCCCATTTCTTCAGGAGAGTCAACAGGTTGTGTTGTTTCTTTAGGAGAGTCAGGAGGGCCTGGCATGGCCTAGCGCGTTAAGGCGTGCGCTTTGTAATCTGAGGGTCGCGGGTTCGCGCCCGAGTCGCGCCAAACATGCTTGCCCTCCCAGCCGTGGAGGCGTTATAATGTGACGGTCAATCCCACTATTCGTTGGTAAAAGAGTAGCCCAAGAGTTGGCGGTGGGTGGTGATGACTAGCTGCCTTCCCTCTAGTCTTACACTGCTAAATTAGGGACGGCTGGCACAGACAGCCCTCGAGTAGCTTTGTGCGAAATTCCAAAACAAACAAGGAGAGTCAGGAGGAGGTGTCGTACTTTCTTCGGGTGTGGCTTGGTTTGATGTTTTGGGTACCTTCTTTAGGAACATGATTATTGGCAGCTGGTTCCGTTGTTTTATCATAGTGATGAATAGAGTTTTGTAGGTCGACATGGTAGAGTTAATTGCATTTGAGAATTGCAGCGAATGAACCATGTAAGAATCCCATGACTTGGCAGTCTCTTGCAAATCCTTTGCTTTTGACATGAGTTCAGCCAACCGTTCTAGAGTTAGACCCTAGTCCTCTTCCTCTTGTGAAGGTTCTTCCTGGCCCTCTGTTTCTTCTTCACTGGCAGATTTCGTCAACTCTGCCAAATCTTCGTCCGTTAGAGGCTGAGAGTGGGCGTTAATCAGGTCATTGAACTCTTCATAAGTTATATCATCAAAGCCTTCACCACCGATTAACTTTGCTAGTTTAACTGACTTGTTGACAGCATCATGTTGAATTTCATCCGGTGAGAACCCTTTGTAACCATGAACACATTCTGGCCACAGATTTTTCCAAACATGCATTAAATGTTTCTTTTTTCATGTCTTGAAGTGCCTTGTGTATGACTGTCAGGCACGATGCAATTGTGAAATTGCGCCAGTACACTTTCAACTGAAAGTCCTCATTCTCGTCTATTTCATCAACTAATTGTTGAAGACAGTTGCCAGTGTAAAGTGCCTTAAAGGCACGAATAACTCCTTGATCCATAGGCTGGAGGAGGGATGTTGTGTTGGGAGCGAGGAACTCGATCTGGACTCCCTCATGATATAAATCCACAGGGTGACCGCCAGCATTATCCATGATCAGCAACACTCGAAATTCGAGTTCTTTTTTGCAAAGGTATTCTACCACTTGAGGGATGAAACACTGATGAAACCAGTTGGATGTCAGGAGCTTCGTAATACAGGCCTTGGAATTATGCATCCAGAAGACAGGCAAAATGTTTTTATTTTTGTTCTTCAGAGCCCTGGGCTTTGCAGATTTATAAATGAGGCCGGATTTCATCATCCAGCCAGCAGCATTTCCACACATAATAAGTGTCACTCTGTCCTTTTGTGCTTTGAATCCTGGGGGTTTCAGTTTGTACTTCATGATGAAAGTTCTGGAAGGCATTTTTTTCCAGAACAACCCAGTCTCGTCCATGTTGTAGACCTGCTCTGGCTTGTATCCCTTCTCCTCAATGAGTTTCTTAAAGGCCTCAGGATACTTTGCTGCAGCTTCTGTGTCTGCAGATGCAGCTTCTCCGTGGGATTTTCCAAATCGTAGTTGGTAACGTTTCAGGAAACGATCGAACCAACCCTTGCTGGCATGAAATTCTTCGGCATCAGCTGCTGTTGATGGTCCTGGTTATCCTTCAGTGAATTGAGAATATAATTTCAATGCCTTCTTTTGAATGATCTTGGTGTCCAAAGGGATATTTTTCTTTCGCAAGTCTTGTATTTACAATGCTAAGGCAGATTCCATCCTCACGATTGCCTTGTTTCTTACAACATTCACCATCTTAGCACTTCCACAAAAATTCGTATCTACACTAGCTCTGATTGCTAGTTCATTTTTCTTTATGTAACGCACGGTGCTCTCATTCACTCCGTAATGGCGTCCTACAGCAGCATAACCTTTTCCTTCCTTTATCATATCAAGCAGTTGTACCTTCTCATGCAGGGTCATAACCTTTTTCTGGCGCTTAGGTTCCTTGCCAGAAGCTGAGGTGTAGGGCGTTTGAATGGCATTGTAGGGTGTAAATAATATTGTAAAAATAAACACTTAAATTTACAGTCCAAACAACCACGTTGAAAATCACGCGCGAATGAAAGAGAGAAACAGCTGATCAGCAGCACGCGTATGCAGCCAATCAGCAAGAAGGAGAAACTAAAGCTGTCAGCCATTGGCTAAATTCAAACCTATTTCCTAGCATCCTCGGGACGGAGCGCTGTGTGTGTGCGTGTGTAATGCGTTACCGGCTGTGCTTTGCCGTTTGCGTTGTGGGGGAAGCTGAGGCAGTCAGCCAATAGCAGCTCAGCCCATTGTTCGATAAAGACGTCAATCGATAAAACTGCTTGAGAGAGTAAATACAGACATACCCTCGAAAAGCGCTTTTAGTCTCTATGACCTACAAAAACCCGGTTTACCGAGCATTCGTTTTTATGACGTTATGACGCTAGCCTGGTATACCGGCATACGATGCGATAGGGTTAAGAGCCTAACCCGCGAATATGCGGGGCCGCGAATGGAGAACCGCGAACAGGTGAGGGTATACTGTATATTATTTTAAATATAGGTATAAAGGTGTTCCTTTTATTGGTTTATTTTGGGTTTAAGTTGTTGTATAAGTAAGGCTTCTTAGTATTTAAGTGTTTTTTATGTGTTATGTTGTGTTTATTTGACTTGCAGTGTTCGAAAACGTATGAAGGTGACTAAATAAAGAAACAAACATAAACAAACGCAAAATTACGCCATGCCGAGCCTTTCCATAACACACAATATACATATCAGCGAAAACTGTTCGTGTGGCCTCTCGGTGGAACAGCAATAAGTTAGGGAATTACAACGCGAAAATCCGTCTTTAATTTAGCACTGAGAGACAAGAGGACAGGCAGCTAGCCATCACCACCAACTGCCAACTTTTGGGCTACTTTTTTGCCAAAAAATAGTGATATTAACTGCAACAGTATAATGCCCCTATAATTGAAAGGGTGAGTATGTTTGATGGTGCAGGGATTCAGATCCATGGCCCTTAGATTGCTGGGCAAGCGTCTTAACCACCTGGCCATGCTGAGCCCTCCAAATTCTTGGGATACTCTTTAACCACCGAATAGTAGGATCGAATGTAATTGTATAACGCCTCCGCATCTGAAAGGGAGAGCATCCTTGGTTTAGTGGGGATTCGATCCCGCGACCCTTAGATAGTGAGTCAAGCATCAAAATCACCCGGCCATGGTAGGCCGCCGCCAGTGTGGTTTGCTCAAAAGCAACCTAACAATCTGTTACTGCGCATGATTTTACATGATTGTGTTTACAAAAATAGTCAATATGTCTAGATCTTATTTAAATTATGGATTGATTATCGTACGCAGGTAGTAATTTTGTCGATTCTTCAAAAAGAGCAGTGTCTTGTTATTAAAGTATGTCCCTTTCCAAAAACAAATCTCGGAAAGGTTTACAAGATCCCTTGTCCAGGAAAAAACAAAACAAAACGCATTTACATCTGGATATTATTTATCAGTCTTGTTATTAACTGTTGAAACAGAAACTTTTTACTCCTACTCTTAAAGCTAAACTGTTGCATCGTGACGTAAAACAACCCATTTCACAGGTAAACAAAAGCTATAGTTACTCATTGTTTTTTAAATATAATATATTGCTCGTTTCAAATTTTATTCTGAGTTATACATTTTGTCTCGCGTTTCCTTATCCATCCCACTATTCGGCTAAAAGAAGCCGCATAGATGGCGGATGCTGCATACTAGTTGCTCTCTCTTTTGTCATCAATTATTGGTGTCTCTAATCTTTATGCTTACCTCATGTGTCGTTAAAACTTAAACTGTCAAAAAACACATTATTAACGTGTCGTATAAAGTATCGTTAGGATTTATTATTAAACAAGAAGAATATTCCAATATTTAATTACATTTTCGCTCCCGCGTCCGGCCCGACATGGTCAGGTGGGTTTAGGCGTGCGACTCGTAATCTGAGGGTCGCGGGTTCGAATCCCCGTCGCACCAAACATGTTTGCCTTTTCAGCCGTGGGGGCGTTATAATGTGATGGTCAATCTCAGTATTCGTTGGTAAAAAGAGTAGCCCAAGAGTTGGCGATGGGTGGTGATGACTATCTGTCTTCCCTCTAGTCTTACGCTGCTAAATTAGGGACGGCTAGCGCAGATAGCCCTCGAGTAGCTTTGCGTGAAATTCAAAAAACAAACAAGCTCCCGCGTCCCTCATACGAGGGCTGTTAAAAAAAATACGCGGACTGACGTCATAAAACAAAATGTACTTTATTTAGAAGTTACAGGTCTGGGACCCCTTCAAAGTACTCTCCTCCCCAATGCACACACTTATCCCAACGGTGTTTCCACTTGTTGAAAAAGTCCTGGCACGCTTCTTTTGTAATGTCCTCCAGCTCCTTCGTCGCATTTGCCTTAATCTTGGGAATCGTCTCAAATCTTCTTCCTTTCAAGGGTCTTTTGAGTTTGGGGAACAAGAAAAAATCGCAAGGAGCAAGGTCAGGTGAGTAGGGGGGTGGGGAAGAACAGTGATCGAGTGTTTGGCCAAAAACTCACGAGTTCTGAGGGCTGAATTTCGCAGCAACGCGGTGCATCTTCAATTTTTCGGTCAAAATCTCGTAACAAGATCCAACTGATATTCCACACTCTTCAACAAGCTCCCTGACAGTCAGACGTCGATTTGCCCGCACCAAGGTGTTGATTTTGTCGACGTGTGGGTCGTCAGTTGACGTGGAAGGACGTCCAGGACGCTCATCATCTTCAATGGACTGTCGACCATCCTTAAAACGTTCATGCCACTTGAAACATGCTGCACGATTTATAGCAACATCACCGTAAGCCGTGTTAAGCATAGCAAAAGTTTCAGTCGCAGATTTTCCAAGTTTAACACAAAATTTCACAGCAAATCGTTGCTCCTTCAGATCATTCATTCTGAAATCCGCCAAACGAAAAAATCACACTTCACTTAAAACCGCGTAGCTAATACACAAATGAAGATATCTGCAATCGGGAAATGGCGTCGTAATCAGCTGATCTGTGCGAACCTAGCGACACCAAGCGGATTCCCCTGGAACCAACTGGAGACGCGCAACTCAAACAGTCCGCGTATTTTTTGAACAGCCCTCGTATATAAACAACGTGGTTTTCACTTATGTGAAAGTGACGCACAATGTGTTGTTAAATCCATAGTAATTTTAAATTTGTAAGGGATTATTTGAGACTGGTTCGTAAGGCTTATTCTTAAACTTTTGTTGTGATTTGTAAATAATATTTAGGCAGAAAAACAATTATTTGTATGCACATGTGGTATATCACAATGCAAAAAGTGATTATTTATACATACATATCATATATACGAGTACATATTACAAAACATACATTTGGATTTTTTATGGTTGTCGAAAACATATTTTTTTTTATTTTTCGACTGCGTATTTGGTATAAAAATAAAATATACCTCTTGTTAGTCCCCTGCTGGTACAGCGGTAAGTCTACGGATTTACAACGCTAAAATTAGGGGTTCGATTCCCCTCGGTGGACTTAACAGATAGCACAGTGTGGCTTTGCTGTGGAAAACACACACACACATTAGATCAAAAAGAACGTGAATGGCATGATCCTGGAAGTAAATAGACTTTCACAGAAGTCTATTTCACTCTTTTTTTTAATTAACAAAATCCATATTTATACCTAATAACCTTCAGCCTGACAAAAAATTACTATTCGGAATAAAAAATGAAGTTAGTGTAAAGAGAAATGTCACATACGCTGGGAGGGAAAATGTTGAAGGTTTATTCTTTGATAGCTAGTTTAGACAAAGTACTCGTACTGTATTGACTGTGAAATGGACTATTAGAGAAACACTCGTGGAAATATATTGGTGACAATACAATTTAATTATGTAGAACATGACACTTCGAAAGTTTTTCCGCCTTTCGACTTACAGGTGGACACACACTGATATTTATCATAAGCAATGACTTTTGTGGTTTCCTTCAAATTGTAATATTAAATGTTTTATACTGTTGTTTGTTTTACTATAATTAAATAAGTTAGAATTCAATGATGAAACTTTTAATCGTGTTTAATCTCTATGTAGTCAAAACACTTGGCATTTGACAGTTTTGGATTCTAATGTTCAATTTTATTTCTATAGTTGTTCATATTTAATAGTTATAGGATAAGTTTAACTATGTATGTACAATATTTCTTAATTGTAAATAATTATCACACCAACATGTTTGGTTCGGCATGGCCAGGTGGGTCAAGGCGCTCGACTCGTAATCTTAGGATCGCAGGTTCGAATCCCCGTCGCACCATACGTGCTCTCCCTTTCAGCCGTGGGGGCGTTATAATGTGACGGTCAATCCCACTATTCGTTGGTAAAAGAGTAGCCCAAGAGTTGGCGGTGGGTGGTGATGAGTAGCTGCCTTCCCTCTAGTTTCACACTGCTAAATTAGGGATGGCTAGCACAGATAGCCCTCATGTAGCTTTGCGCGAAATTCAAAAACAAACTACTACAATAGAAGTTTAAATTAAGAAGTATTAATTAATCATACTTCCTCTTTGTAATATATGTAACAACATGAAAAACTGCAAGGTAGAAAGATAGATTTTTGATAGAGATGTAAAGGTAATGTTTGTCCTTTAAGTTTGTTATAATAAATATTGTTTTATTTTGCATTACGCGGAATTTAAAACAAACCAAAACTTACAGGTTTATCTCTGCAAAACAGAAGTATTGCCGTAAGAAATAATTTTTGAGTGGTTAGGCCACTGCTACATTGCCATTTTTTAGAGAGATCTGGGGACATGTCCCCCAGAAAATCTTTGAAGTGTTAAAGCTATGGGATTGAATCTTGCAACACTTTAACTACAAATACTGCATACACGAAACGCATTTTATTGGATTAAAAGAAACAAGTTTTAATACATAAGTTGTATCTGAATAAGCTATGAAAAAGTGGTCATGGTATAGTCTAACTAACGTTACCGTTTTCCACGACCCTGAGAAGTTCTGCAGGGTCTAAGTGAATGGACTTTTCAACGGTGTCTCCGAAAGAAAACTTTTTAATAAAATACATGCAGATAGGTTTTAGTTAAGTCCACATATTCTACAAGAAATCAGAAACAACAAAAAATAAAGTATAAATGAACTCGAAATCAAACTGGGTCCAGAAATAAAACTAAAGAAAACTGAATTTTATCGGGAAAATAGACTTGAATTTCAACCTTCTAATCATGACTATATATAAAAAACAAAGAATGCTGAGCTGTTTTTCAGGTCGACTAATCACTTTCAAAGCTAAGCTGAAAGTGAAATAAAACCAACGCGGGAAGAGGACTTACCTCTGTTAACTGGATAATCACAAAGAAACAAACGAAGTGATGGTAATCTCACAAGGTCAATTTTAGTGGGCTTCAGAGACCAACAGACCAGTAAGAAGACAGAGACAGTCTACACTGGTAACAAATATAGAGCTGGTAAACTTCGGGGTTTCATTTAAGAAAGATCAATAATGGGTTTTCCAACTCAAACAGAGAAAGTATACAATTTAGAAAATAGGCATAACACTATGTAACACAAATTTTGTTCCTGGATAGTATGTGTTATTTATTAATTACTTATATTGTAAAAGTACAGAAAATAGCCATTATTCCCTTCAAACTTTGCTTTTGTGGCCTGGATAATGAAATTTAAAAATTAACATATTTGCTATATAAAAACGGGCAAATGTGCACATTTTCATTTACATAAGGTCTGAATAAAACAACATATGAATCAAGATTTACATGTATTTATACTAAAGTTATACAAAAATGTTTAGAAGCGAGTAGTTTTTCAAGATTTGCGATTGTAATGCAAATCACTTTCACGTATCAGACCCCAAATATAATCTCACATCATGCTTTCGTTATACGGACCCAGGTAACAAAAGTAAAGTTTGAAGAAAAAATATGTCTTTTCCATTTAATTTAGGCATAAGCGATTGGAAAATAACACTTTCAGCCCAGGAACAAGAAAAAGCAAATATTTTGTTACATTGTGTAATCTAATGATAGAGGAAAAGTACAGTTTATATCACTTGTGTAATCAGCTGGGTGGGCGTTATAACGTGACGGTCAATCCCACTATTCGTTAGTAAAAGAGTAGCCCAAGAGTTGGTGGTGCGTGGTGATGACTAGCTGTCTTCCCTCTAGTCTTACACTGTTAAATTAGGGACGGTTAGCGCAGATAGCCCTCGAGTAGCTTTGGCGAAATTCAAAAAACAAACAATCAATCACTTGTATAACTCTTCATTGTTTTTGAAAACCTTGGCAGTAATATTTGAATAGCTCATTATATTTTTAAGTTGTTCTCTGTAATTTTCTGTGTTGTAGCTCCAAGGAAATATGGAGAAAGTAGCGGAAAAAAAGGGTCTAATCCGGTTTGCTATAAATTCCTGTTATAGAAAACCACGGTAGACATAAATTATCTGATTTTATTTTAATTTACTTAATAATACAGTTTACTTGTTTTTAAGACAGACAGTTTCAAGAATTTTATCAGAATAGTAATATTGCTGTTATGTTTGTCTAAACTTCTAATATTTTGCAAGACTACACTTATTTGGTTAACTGGAACTAATGGAATTTCATCTGACGAATATTCTTATTTCAGGAAAATCATCTTTAACGTGCTGTACTTAATTTTTCAAACAACCAATTTTATTAGCAGTTTGTTATCGAAGTTTATTTCGACAGTTATAATAGCTGTAATAAAAATAAGCTTTTCGCAAAATAACGACAAAATGTCATATAAAATTAGACTAACTAAAGACTCTACAAATGTCATCCATTTGAGCCCTTTGCGTGTTTGTACAGTTTTAATTCCTTTTTTCATAAATAGTTGTTTTGTACTTTGCAAGAACAAGTGTCTTCAGGATTTTCTCTGGAACAAGTTGATAGTTATCTTATTCTTTGATGACAATGATAATTTTGGTAATCATGACTGCTGTAGTTTATGCAGAAATAGACTGATATTTCAATGCACTGGATTGGAAATAACCATGAAAATCCCCAGATGATTAACTCACAATTAATGAGTAATTGCAAACTAACTGGTAAATTTATTATTAGTACAATACATTATTACACAAAAAAATTGAGTTGTACAGTGCACTAGCATTTTTTATTTGCTTTAAACAACGTCGTACACATTGTTTTTTTTCCTTAAGTTTACCAATGGATAATCGTAAATAATTATTATATGTACCTTATTACTTACCCCCCATCTATAGACATATTATGATCCAAACTTTGTGCAGTTTAAATTATAGTTTTCTGTGTTCAATTGGTCTCTCTCTCTTTTTGTTTGCTGAATGCTTGGAATTACTATTTTGGCGAAAAAGAATTTTTTAACCAAAAAAGCTTTGATCCTAAGGGAATAACATAATGCATAAGAATCTGTTGTACCTATCAGCATTCAGGGTGCCATTAATTTTGTAAGTCTCCAATATTATTTTCTAAGATGCAGTTTACACTTGCAGTGGAGCTTCATCATGGTTCGCTATAGATGTTATATGTTGACTATGATACCATTTTATTCTTTGTTGTTGAACAAACTGTCATTGATTATTGGATCCATCTATAAAGAACACTGATTCATTTGTAAAGAGCGCTCTGATTCCTCTATAAAGAACACTGATTCCTCTCTAAAGGACATTCTGATTCATCTATAAATAATGCTCTGATTCAACTGTAAAAACATTCCGATTCATCTGTAAATAACGCTCTGATTCATCTATAAGAACATTCTGATTCATCTGTAAATAACGCTCTGACTCATTTATAAGTAACATTCTGATTCATCTATAAAGAATACTCTGATTCATCTGTAAGGAACACTCTCTTCCAGCTCTGTTCATCCCACAATTTGAAGTCTGATCCCAATTTCAGCCTTTTGTTTTGATTATCTTTCTTAAGCACATTCACTGAGGCTATTTCATGCTAACATGTTTGAAGGTAATATTCACACCTATACTTACTGTTTTGCTATTGGTAAGATCAATACTTGAAACAACATGTCCTGAGTATAGACTTTCTCTTCACACAATATTTTTTAGGCATCCTCTTCAGCGTTTCCACTTAGTCTTCATGAAACATTGATTTAACGAAGACGTTCTTATTCAAAACTTTGACTTCTACAATTTTGTCACACGGAATTTCCGTTCTTGAAGTCACAAATGTGTTTGCCACACTACTGTTTTTACTTTTAAAAATATTATATTAGTATTGTACTGTATGCTTTTTCACATGACAACTTGGTGTAGTTCATTTTAACATAATTGGATGTGGGTGTATGCGTGTGTTTTGTTATAACAAAACTACATTGGGCTACCTGCTGTGTCTACCGAGTGTAAGCAAACCCTTGATCTTAGTATTGTAAATCCAAAACCTCACCATTGTCCCACCAGGGGACAATAGGGAGAATGGAATAATCCCATAAATATTTGAATATTAAATATTCAAATGCGATGGGATTCGAACCAACGCCCCAGAGATAAGGAGTCAAATACCCTAACCACAAGGCCATATATTTCATTAGGTTTATTATTGTATGCATTGCGCATGGTAATTATACTATGTTTGAAATAGTATTACACGTTTTTATATTTCATTTTCGTCACTTTGTGTCTGAACTATATGGTTCAGGAAATATATTGGGATATTTTTGGAAAATGACTTCTGAATTTTCATTAATTGCTCTTTAGTTCTGTAAGATTGAAAAACATGAAAATAAAGCTGTGGATAATATCCATGACGAAATTATAAAGAATGTTTTACGTTACTTTACGTAGTTTTCCAAATGCTGAAGAAAAAATCAAGAGAAGACTGCTCCAAAGTATCACACTAGAGAAATTTGAGGTCGTTTTTAAATATTTCCTTTTACAACTAAAAACTTATAACTTGTATAATATTAGTTTATTATATGTGATTCGTTCGTATTCCATGATAATTTAGTAGTTTAATTAAAACTTCACGACATGCACAGTTTCACATACCTGCATCCTAAGGGTTAATATAATAACGCACGTACTTACCTAACGTGCAATTAGTCATGCACACACATTCACTTTCTCTTCCAGAGCATGGGAGCCATCAACTCCCCATATTTCATGCTATTGCAGATGTTGACGGCGAGATTAGTTCATCGACTAAAGTATGAACTCACAATTACTCCATCAAACATTTATAATTCTGTTAACTCGAAGTACAGGTCAAAACTCTGGAGATGGGAGATGTGATAACACATATTGTTCTCAACATATAATAACCAGTACCGGTACCGACTGCAAACTCTGGGTCAGGTAAACCGATAAATCCATTTCTTTTTTATCATATAGTGGCGAGATCAAGTTTATATTCACACATACCTCTATATCTTTATACAGTGGAAGAGAATTTACAAGGATGTCTAGATAGAATATTTATTCTTCTACATGACTTTTAGATGTTTACCTACCACACACGAAACTATTTTAAACATATTTTCACTACATTCAGTTACTTTGGCTTTTCAAACCGTCATTTTCATATTTCAATATTTTTTTACTAACATTATACGACGTTTGTCTGTTTCGGACACTTGAACAAAGCTACTCGAGTGACAAGCCCTACATCACGATTTGGTTTGTTTTGAATTTTGCGCAAAGCTACACGAAGGCTATATGAGCTAGCCGTCCCTAATTTAGCAGTGTAACACTAGAGGGAAGGCTTGTTTGTTTGTTTGTTTATTTTGGAATTTCGCACAAAGCTACTCGAGGGCTATCTGTGCTAGCCGTCCCTAATTTAGCAGTGTAAGACTAGAGGGAAGGCAGCTAGTCATCACCACCCACCGCCAACTCTTGGGCTACTCTTTTACCAACGAATAGTCGGATTGACCGTCACATTATAGACCCCCACGGCTGGGAGGGCGAGCATGTTTAGCGCGACGCGGGCGCGAACCCGCGACCCTCGGATTACGAGTCGCACGCCTTACGCGCTCGGCCATGCCAGGCCTAGAGGGAAGGCAGCTAGTCATCACCACCTACCGACAACTCTTGGGCTACCCTTTTACCAACGAGTAGTGGGATTGACCATCACACTATAATGCTCCCACGGCTGAAAGAACGGGCATGTTTGGTTTGATGAGGATTCGAACCCGCGACCCTGAGATTATAAGTCGAATATCTTACGGCAACGGGACAAGAACCTTGAAATCTTTAACATCTGGTTCAAATTACGTAATGAATACGAGATATGACGTTTACTTCAAACACATTTTAAACGTGTAGATATTTTACTACATCAAACCTCGTCGTACTTTCAGATGAAAGATCAATACGCCGAAGTGGAATAAAGAAATACAATAATTTGAAGTTTGTTACCATTCTTAAACACTTGTCGTAATTGTATTTTTTTTAGAAATTAATTTTATGTTAGTGAGATAAGAAAGAATACAGTGAAGTTAGTCATTTTAATAATCATTTCTTGTTTCAAAATTTTTTGTTTAATGGTCTAAAGACACTACAGATACACAAGTCACAACAAAATGACTGAAGAAAGGACACACATACACGTTTTATTGAGTTTTAGTTAGTACTAGCATAATTGTGGTATATATTCATTTATTGCAATGCAATAACCAAAATGTCACTAAAAACGTAATTCCTAGTAATAATGACCACAGCAGCATAATGAGACTCGTTCTGAAAACCACACAGCTGGACCTAAATAAGAAACCGATTTTAAAAATACCTTTTGTATATTAATGAACTCTGAGAAAGATTGTTTTTAAGTGCATTTTCCCAAGAATTTACTGAACCACTGTTTAAATTTACTAGGGCATCAATTTTTCATCTCTTCACATGGCTGATGTAGCTAAACAGTAAATCTAATTTCAGTTTTTAACATACTCCGAACTAACTGAATCTTTCAACGTCTACATCCAATAAAGAAGTGTCAGACGAGATAATGATACAAGTAATAGAGATAGCAACTTTTATACTCACTAAACTTCCAAGGGTTTATAGTAATAAATCTCAATCAAACCCTGTCCACGTGAAGATGAAATCGGAATTCCTTCAAACTTAAGTCATAATAATAATAATAACTTAAAGCCTTTAGTAACAAAAAGAAGTTTTTTCAGCGAAAAATTGCACAGGAGGTCGTCATCTTTATGTCCACATTGATAAATTGAACTACAAACCTCTTTGTTCAAGTCCATAAACTTACTGCTGACCAACAGTGGGTACTAATAAAATGTATTGGAGTCATATTACTATTTACAAGGTAACCTATGTTCCAAAATCAGCATGAAACGTCATACAATGGATGAGTTAGTGTAGTAGGAAACATTATGCTTTGCAGTATAACTTATCGATCACGGTGGTCCACACTCACGAGACAAGTCAGCAAACTTGTCATTCCTTATCATTCTTGGAAATATTCGGTTTACTGCTTTTCAATACATTAAATGTACAGCAAGGTAAGCACAGTTTTTAGAAACCTTTTTTTAAACAACAAGTTTCAGCACGACAAGTGAACTACACGTTTCACGCAGAGGTTTTAACATTTGATTTTTAGAAGAGATATTAAAAACAAATTAACACAAAATCTCTTTCATTCATAATACAACAAAAGTAAAATAATGGTCTTAGACGTTTTGTTTTAGTTGGAACACGTTTACACAATTTTTGCCTATATTTAAACACGATGAAAACAGAGGTGCCAAACCGCGTGGCGTGCGTTTTAATGAAACAATAACTAAAATTGCTGTTGAAAGTCTGATATGAGAATTGTAAGCATTGAATAATTACAAGTTTCAAGCGAAATAATTACGTACTTTGTATTTATAACATTATTGCAAAATACGACATGGATTACAGCATTATTGACTTTTCCTTTAAATTCTCAAGATAAATTTGTATGTTCCAAAAAACACTGAAACTAAAGTACATTAAAATGCGAGCATACACATGAAACTTTTTAAGACCTTCAACTAAGCGATATTAATAAACAAGAGGCTTTACAAAGAACTGTTTCTTGTTTTTTCCCTAAATATTTAATATAAATGAGGTCCATTTTATTTAATACATTTCATAAGTGACAGGCCTATTGCCCATAGATTTCTTTTTCTTGTAATTAAAACGTTTCTGCACATACAGACCATAATTTCTTAGTTTCTTGTTCTTCCCAGTTTGTCAATCAATGGAATGTATGTTAACAATTTCATAGCTTATGAAGCTAAGATATTCTACAGTGCTTGTCTTATTAAGTTAGTTACCATGGTTACTCTCTTCTGCATACAATTAAATGCAATGCATTTGTTGTTACTGTTTAATTCAAAGTTGGTTATGCTTGAAAGTTCCTATTACTAAAATCTGTCACATACATTACTCCGTTTTTTATCTGAGGTCTCAGAGTAAATACTATTAGCATTACCTGCTCTAAATTTATCCCACATAACCTAATGATTTAATTTTTATTCTACACTTTTTTTTTACTTATCGGATGGTAATGCAATCAAATGCTTTTTGTTTTTATGCTGTTTCAGGTTTTGGTTTCTTGAAAACTTCTTCCCACAGATATCACAACAGAAGGGTTTCTCTCCAGTGTGCATTCTCTGATGTAGTTTTAAATGATGACTCATTCTATAATTTTTCCCACATATCTCACAATTAAATGGTTTTTCTCCAGTGTGCATCAGCATGTGATGTTGCAGATTTCCATTCGTTCCAAACCTTTTCCCACACACATCACAGGCAAATGGTTTCTCTCCAGTGTGCATCAAATTATGTTGCTTTAAATGACCACTTCTTGAAAACATTTTTCCACACACATCACAAGAGAAAGGCTTCTCTCTTGTATGAACAGTCTGATGCATATCTAAATGATGTTTCATTTTGAAGCTTTTTTCACATATGTCACAATTAAAAGGTTTATTTCCAGTGTGTAACAATTTATGATGTCTTAAGTTTCCACTCGTTGGAAAGTTTTTCCCACATAAATCACAAAAGAATGGCTTCTCTCCAGTGTGTCGAATTCGGTGATCCCTTAAATTATTAACTCGTTTAAAACTTTTCCCACAGATGTCACAACTATATGGTCTATCTCCAGTATGGATCAATTGATGTTGCCTAAGGTTTCCTTCTTTAATAAAATTTTTTCCACATACTTCACAACTAAATGGCTTTTCTCCTGTGTGAAGCATTCGATGGTCTCTTAAGTGATTTCTCTTAAAGTACGTTTTCCCACAGATATCACAACTAAATGAGTTTCCTTTCTTACGAGTTGAACTATTTTTATCTTTTATTTTTTTATTTTCAATTTTTTTCCCATAAACACCACATTCAAATTCCTTTAGCTGTACCAAAGGACTATACCCATTATTCAATGAAAGACTATTTGTATCTTTGTACTGGTTATGCATATGATTCTTAGAATTTGAATTATTCCTGGGAAATTCCTGATATGATAGAACATTTGCTGATGAGAAACTTGTGTCTGATTGATTACATTCACGGTCATCAGAACCTACAAGCAGATAAGATAATTACACAACCATATTTCATGTAATGGGAAACATTACTTGAACTATATGATAGGGCCCTGCAAAGCTTTGAGATCCAATTTGATTGTGAATTGGGACTAAAGATTTGATTTGTTAGTGTGGACTCCAATTCAGTATCATTGAATCTACATCACTTCTGGTAAACTTTATTTAGCTTTTAATATTTTCTGTATACTGGAGCCTATTTCCTTTTGTACTATTCCTCTTCTTGATGTACATTATATCTTTTGTTTTTAGAATAAAAACTATTTTTATGCCAATTATGAACTGTGTATAGAAACACTACATAAATAAAGAAACCATTTTTTATTTGATTTAATATTAATTCACTGTATATACCATTTAATCTATTTATATATGTATATTAGCTTTGATTTGGTTCTAATATTTTGAGATGATTCAATATAAAATAAAATGTGATTCACAGGGCCCTACTGTAAAATCATAGATGACAAAAAACACAAAATGTATTAACAGAGAAAATCAAACACAACAGCATCAGTATGTGACGTTTTACACTAACCAATTCTTTATACAATGCATAGAAAATGCAGAAATATTTAAACAGTTCTCTAACTCTGACTTCCTCATATATATACTTTATCTAGGTTTTCTTATTTTAACATTTTCCATGTTAAGTGAAAGAAACAAAAACACTGTACACAGAAAGAAAACAATTTAATGGAATGTATAATTCTTATTTAAAAAACACAAAGCATAATGCAAATATGTTACGCTTAAAGTATAAACAGTGATATATTAATATGTTAAACCATATACAGCTGTACTAATATGTAAGATACTTAAGATCAAAATAGAATTTCATTATAAATGACAAGCATTATTTTCATATTATTCCAAGCTTATAATAATTTATTTGATACACATTAGTTAGATTTGTTAGGATTTAATATATTTTTTCAGTATTAACTGGAAACAGTGTAGGCTTAACATTTCATTACCATGTAGTCTCAGGTAAAAGTATAAGAAAATTGGTTGAAGTTTGATATGAAGTGAGGATCACAACAGCAGATAATACCTCCCAGTACAGGGAATAGAACTTGGTAAACATCTAGCTAATGGTGGATCTGCAGATTCCATTTTAACACCCTCACAATGTAGCTGAAAACCATAGGAGTGAGTCCTGAATGACAAACAACTCCTGAGGACCCAAGGGTGGACAAGCAGGTGGAAAAAAAAAGAGGGGGAAAATCACACTTCATGAGATGTGATGCAACAAGTAGTAGAGGGAGGAATAAAGGAAAAAATATCTGATGAGTTGAGGTGCAAAAATGAAGTTTACCCAAGAAACAGCAGAAGATAAAGGTGGATGGGTGTTATCTCATTTTAGCCACTGATAAAATAAACATAAGCAAAGACAGGTTTTGGAAAAACACCTTCAAAGATAAGGTAGATTTAGTAGAAGGTATAGAAGCAAGAGTCCTGGCAAGAGACCAACCAATCATAATACACAAGAGAAGAAAAATGAGACAACTCCAATGATGAAGATTCTGAACCTTGGAAGGTTTCAGAAATATGGTTATGATAAATTGTATGGAATAATGTCCAGGAAAGTAATGAATTTGTATATAAACTGTTGTTAAGTACACTTCATATGTCTTTCTACTATCTTTCATAATGAAGTGATTAGGTATCAAAATATGAACACTGGGTAAATAACAACTGGAAATAGTCCTGTCAAATAAACCACATCACTGACTCTGGAACATACATCCCAAATCTCATAATCTGATTTAGAGAGGAAGTCAAATTAATGTAAAAAAAAAATTACAATTTATATTAGAAGTTCTAAATGAAATTCATAAATTTCAGAAAACAAAAGTAAGAAAAGAACACTTTCAAGGCTTAGCACATGTACAAAACTTCTTCAATAGTGAAATAAGGATATAGCACTCCATTGTGTAGAAAGGTGAGTAGCATTTTTGAAAAATACCTTTACACATGTCATGAACATAACAATCATTTAGGTTAGTCTAATTAACCCAAATTCATTAATTTTGGAGAACATTAATCATGAAATCTGTATTTCATAGGATGTTTATTGAGCATGTTCAGATTGTTTATACAGTGTCAGAACATTATGTGATGGATGAAAGACACATGTAGGTGGTTGTGTCATAAACTACTTGTGGTCCTTGGTATATCAAGTTGATATATAATTTCCAACTTTGGCTATCATATTAGGTGTCACAGTAGTTCATACATTGGTAATCCATTTATGTAACAACTCCAAATTGCTCACCTTTGCCCTGTAGATAATACTTTTTACATAATCCTAGAGAAATAGAACAGAGGTGAGCATACCAGCCAGGTAATTAACTTAATTTAGTTTCTTCTTGTACGACACTTCCTGACCTTTGAAACTATTGGCACTGCTTTATAGCAGAATTCTTAATTGGTAGATATATTCTATAACTTGCTACAGTATCACCTTTGCAAAAGATTAGGTGATTTGATCTCTGCTAGCCACAGAAAGCATACAACCACATGCTTGTGCTCTTTGCCCACCACAGTTTGCCCACTGTTATCATCTTTTTTGTGGTTTAAATTTTTAATCAGTCACACAATTTTTAAGAGCCCACACATTGAAGATAATTTGATCAAGAACAAACATTTTAACAATTTACTTTCAGTATAATATTAACAACTATAGTTGAAACGTACAATTCACAGTTTAAAATGTTCATAATTTTATAAAACAGCTAAAAAAGGAAAGAAACTCATTATTTCTTTTAATACTTTTATTATATAACAAAGCTGCAGTGTGCAAGGGTACCAAACTGTGCATTATTAATCTTTACAATTTTTTCTGTATTACGTTCAGCTTCTATACAACTACAAGCTACTTCTATAGTAAGCTTCTGATATTATTTTTCCAGCACATGTAATTTACAATATTTTATGTATTTATACACTAAGATTTGAATGATTTGTATAAACTGTACAAAGATCCATTTAATTTCCTTAAATGCAGTCATGTAACAACCCAGATGTTACTCACATTAGTTTTAATAATTATTAAAAGTTTGACATGCATTTTACAAGGTAGTTCTACAGTTAAACTTACTAGAGTTTATCGCTGATGCAAATTCCTCTTCAGATTTTATTTCTTCTGAAACTTCCTCCTGTTCTCTCATAAGATCCTTGTTATCATGTTCTAAATTTTCATAATTAAATTCTTCATCAGTTACACTTAATTGTAAACCTACGTCACTTGCTGCATCACTGGATAATTCGTCTTTAATCTCAACAGTAACCATCTACAAAGACACAACAAACAAATTATTGTTATCCGTAATTTACAATTTTCACTAGTAATCCAGAAAAACCAGTTAAATAAGAAAATCTTCAGTAATCTTGTTACACAGATTAAAATTACAAATATTTCTACATCACAGATTCCAACATGTAGATAAGATTATTCAGGTACAAACTGTTTTAATAAAAACTTTTGAATAATTATTTTTACACACCTTCTTCCCTCTAAAAATACCAATATGAAAACCAACCAGTTCATTGAGGAAAATATAATAAACATACTTATACATTGTTGTGCATTAACAGACATACACCAAATAAGCTTATACAGTTTCTTGTAATGTTTCAAAACATATGATCACATAGTAGTTTTCAAAATCTCTTTTCATTCATAAACAAGTTATATAGGTTTGATGTAACAAACATGATTCAATATTTCTTGTATAGTGATTAAAAAAACAAACAAGATTATGAAACTCAGCAGAAAGCTAGGCAAGGGATATAACCTGTGTGTGTGTGCATATTCATGTACAGACACACACACACATAGAGCAGGTTCATTAAGAAAACACAAGGTTTATTATGTTTCTAAAAAAATATCCAAAACTCCTAACTTTTTCTCCTGATAAATCTCTTCATAAATACAGTCATGCCATATGTTTCCTTCTTATCCAGGAGTTAAAAATTACAGTTGCCACTTCAGTTTTCTATAATTTATACTCGTGAAGGGACATTAAACAAATACTGAAGGGCTATAAGATAATACATATTTGCACTAGCTGTCTTTCCCTACTATTTCCAGTTGAAGAATGTCATAATAATGAACTTTAATTTTTTTTCTAATGTTACATCTTATTAGAATTGGGACCCTTATTCCAATAAATTACATTTCCATCTCTTACCATGTATAAAAAACCACCACAATTGATTGATTGATTGATTTAGTGTTTTATGGCACAAAGCAGCGAGGCTATCTGCGCCAGACATTCGGTAAAAATGTAAAAAAAAATAAATAAATGTAGTAATAGACATAAATGGAAATGAAGGTAAAACAAAAAAGTATAAAACCAATGTTGACACCTAGTCTACAATGTTAAGATAGAAGGCAGAGTATAAGAAGTTGTAAGGTATTTACTCTAGCAAAAAGGTAATGATCATAACCCGCCAGGAAGACTAACAGGTAAGTTCAAGAACCACCGTCAGTCACCTGAAGTTGGTCTTTCCAGTCCTGGTTCCGGGTTATGTGTCATAGCAACCAGTATCAAAATGTAAAAGAATAGAAGTTTTAAAAGATACATAGCAAAATTGTAACAATGAGTAGCAAAATGTCCAGTAAAAAAGATAAAGTCAAGTAAATGGAGTAAAATTTGTAAAAGTAATTGAAGATAAAAGCAAAACAGCAATTAAAACAGAAAATGGCGTAAAAACCAATGTTGACATCCAGTCAACAAAGTTGTAAAGGACTACCTGTAGCAGAATGGTAATGATCATAACCCGCCAGGAAGACTAACAGGTAAGTATAAAAACCACCGTCAGTCACCTGAAGTTGGTCTTTCCAGTCCTGGTTTCGGGTTATGAGTCAATATGGCCAGTACTAAAAAGTTAAGTAGTAAAAGTGTGAAATGATATGCAGCAAAAGTATAATAACAACTCTTCAGGACGACTAACGAGTAGTTCAAACGGATAGTTCAAACAGTAGCGTTAGTCACCTGAAGTTGGCCTTTCCAGTCCTGGTGTCGAGTTATTTAATGTTCTGGCCATTGTCCAATGTCAAATTGAAAGAGAGAGATTAAAACTGTAAAAAAGGAACCACAATTAAAAAGGTGTAATGAATAAATATGCAACACTTAAATGAGATTAAAAGATTAATGGCCATTAAAAAATTAAAAACATTATCAAGGTGGACAGAGTCACCATCACCAATAACTCTGTCCAATGTTACATACTGACCCTGGGAAAAAATATGTTTAAAATATTGCCGTCGTTGAGAATTGTAACGATGGCAAGAAAGTAAAACGTGGCTGATAGTGATTTGAGTGTTACACAAACCACACATTGGTGCATCAGTTCCAGATAAAAGAAAATGATGAGTTAAAAACTGTGACCAATGCGTAGCCTAGTGAGAACAATTTCCTCCTTCGAACTTTACGGAAGCTAGATGGCCAAAGTCCAATTTGGGTTTGATTTGAAAAGTTTGTTGTCACGTTGCTCACTCCAAGTGGACTGCCAGCTGGCACGGCCGAGCCTTGAAGACAACACCATAGTCCATGTGCGGAATAGGCATAGGAGTGATGGTGCTGAAGCAGACATATTTAGCTGCCATGTCTGCAAGCTCGTTCCCTTGAATACCAACATGGCCTGGTATCCAGAAAAACTGGATTGAAGTAGCTGCTAATGAGAAATGGGCCAGTCGGTTTGAATATCAGCAAGAATAGGATGTGAGCTAACGTGTAGCGATTCCAAGGCAAGTATAGAACTAAGCGAATCAGTATAAATAGTGCAGTTGGAGTACTGCTCAGCTGCAATATGATCCAGGGCAAGAGATATGGCATACAGTTCAGCAGTGAACACAGAAGCTGTAGAAGGGATTCTGCGTGCAACTACTGACCCATAGCAAACCATAGCAGAGCCCACTGAATTACCTGATTTGGAACCATCTGTATAAATGGGAACTGAATGATTGTTTGAAAGATATTCATTGAATAAAAGACGGTACTTCCAATCTGGAGTATCTGCCTTTTTTAGGTGACTGAAAGAAAGGTCACATTTGGGGGCTGTAATAAGCCATGGTGGGATGGGCCAACCTGTGGAATCTGCAATGTTATCCAAGGACAGACCCAATTCATCCAATTGTGCCCGGATGCGAAGGCCAAACAGAGCAACGACAGATCGTTTGTTCTGAAAAAGTACTGCCCACCGAGGAAGGAAAACACATTTCCAGGTGAGATGCTTTGGTAAGGAATGAAATTTCGAAGTATATTGTAAAGATAGTTGCAAACGGCGAAGATGTAGAGAAGGTTCATGAGATTCAATGTATATACTTTGAACTGGAGAGGTACGGAAAGCCCCAGTGCAGAGTCGAAGTCCTTGGTGATGAATGGGGTCCAGCATCTTTAAGGCCGAGGGTCTGGCAGAGCCATAGACCATTGATCCATAATCGAGATTCAATCTAATAAGAGCACGATATACCTTTAACATTGAACAGCGATCTTCCCCCATCAACTGGTAGAAGAGAGAACATGGAGGATGTTCAGTGCTCTTGTGCATTTGACCCGAAGCTGCTTTAAGTGTGGTATAAAGGTCAGTTTACGATCAAAGATAAGGCCCAAGAACTTGGTCTCCGGGACCACTGGCAGCAAAACTTCACCGATATGAAGTTCAGGATCAGGGTGAATACCCCGTCGGCGGCAAAAGTGCATGCATACAGTTTTGGAGAGAGAGATATTAAAGCCGTTCGCCAGAGTCCACTTCAGTACATGATTGAGGGCAGTTTGTAGTTGCCGCTCAATATATCTCATGTTTGATGACTGACATGAGATGTGAAAGTCGTCGACATACAGCCCATTCGCAAGAGTGAGAGGGAGTTGTTCAGTGATGGCATTTATCTTTATACTGAAGAGTGTAACACTCAATACACAGCCTTGAGGGACTCCAAGTTCCTGTACAAAAGAACAGGAAAATGTCGAACCCACACTAACTTGGAATCTCCTGTCCATTAAAAATTTTTTAATAAACATGGGTAGATGGCCACGTAACCCATATGTATGGAGGTCTCGCAAAACGCCATACCTCCATGTTGTGTCGTAAGCCTTCTCTATGTCAAAGAATATTGATACAAGATGTTGGCGGTTGAGAAAGGCTTCTCTGATAGATGTTTCAAGACAAATTAGGTGGTCTGTGGTGGAGTGCTGTCAACAGAACCCACACTGGGTGGGCGAGAGGAGGTTGTTTGATTCAAGGAACCAAACAAGACGAGCATTAACCATCCTTTCTAATGTCTTACAGAGACAGCTCGACAAAGCAATTGGACAGTAGTTTGAAGGAATCTTGGGATCTTTTCCTGGCTTAGAGAAAGGTAAAATAATAGCCTGGTGCCAGGCATCAGGAAAAACATCCTCCTGCCAGATCCGGTTGAAAACAATCAGAAGGACATCAAGAGAAGCAGGAGATAGATGGTGCAGCATGTCATAATGAATATCATCAGGTCCAACAGATGTACTGGCAGACCGATGAAGGGCCATTTTTTAGTTTCACCAGGGTAAAGGGACAATTATAGTCAAAGAAACAGTCAGTTCGAAAGGAAAGAGGTGATCGCTCTGCCCAAGTCTTGATGGCCAGGAAGGTGGAGGAACAAGCAGAAGTGCTAGATACCCGGCAAAAGCTTTCACCTAGAGTGTTAGCGATGTTCCGAACATCAGTCACCTCCTGACCATCTGAGAGTAAGATTGAGAGGAGGACAGAATTGTAGTGCCCATTAACCTTTCGAATCCTGTCCCATATGATCTTGGAACTGGTGGTTGAAGATATGCTGGTTGTGAACTTAATCCAAGATTCCTTCTGGCTTTGACGTCTTACCCACATAGCATGTGCACGGACGGGCGCGTTGGAAAGTAACCCGGTTTGAAAGTGTGGGATATCTACGAAAAGTATCCCAGGCCCGCTTTTGAGCCTTCCGTGCTAAGTGGCAAGCAGGATTCCACCACGGACGAGGATATCGTGGAAAACGTGTCGAGGTTTTAGGAATACACTGAGCAGCTGCATGTGTAATACAGTCAGTTACCACTGCTACACAGTCGTCTATTGATGGCTGATTTACGATGGCAGGATCAAGTTCTGCGAGAGCAGTGAAAGTGGACCAGTCTGCCTGATCCAGCTTCCACCGGGGCACGCAGGTAGGGTGGCATCGACCACGGCCAGTCTATCTCAAAAGGATCGGAAAATGATCACTGCCTAGTGGATTACTGTCAACCCTCCATGAAAAATGGGAGAATAATGAAGGGGAGCAAATTGAGAGATCAATAGCGGTAAAGGACTGACTAGGTGCATGAAAGTAAGTGGAAGAACCAGTATTGAAAAGAGAAAGACTGTGATCAGAGAGCATCCGCTCTACAGATCGGCCCCTCCCATCAATAATAGCACTTCCCCAGAGGGGATGATGTCCATTAAAATCCCCTAGGATTAGAAATGGAGATGGCAATTGTTCAACGAGAGCATCAAGATCTGATTGATCATATGTCTCTCCAGGGGACAGGTACAGAAAACAAACAGTGATGGTATGACCCAAGGAAACACGGATGGCTACAGCCTCCAAGGGTGTGTTGAGTGACAAAGACAGGGTGGGCACGTGTTGATCAACCAACAGTGCCACCCTCCATGTACTCGACCATCACACAACCTGTCATTTCTGTACAGAGAAAACTGCCGAATGGAGACAGTATCAGCAGTTTTGAGAAATGTTTCTTGTAAAGAAAGACAAACAGGATGGTAGGAAGCAACCAGCATTTTGATATCATCCAGATTAGAACGTAAACCTCGACAGTTCCATTGTATCAAGGTGGCCATTTTTAAGAACGGGTAGGTGAAGTGGCTGTAGAACCCTTCGGTTTACGACCACGTCCTTTTTTCTTTACTGTCTTTAGTCGGAGGAGGTCTATCAACCTCCATGGATCCTGCTCTGGGTCGGGTGGGCAGGTTTTGTTATTGAAGGGGAATCCAGTGACTGAGGACGCTTGAACGAATAATTGTTTTGTCTCTTGTGGTGGGAGAAAAAGATGTATCAGAAGAAATGCCTGTATTTGAAACTGAAGGACGTGGATCTTGAGGTTTGTTGGAAGGTATGGGAGGAACAGAGATGGGTGTGGAAGTCAATTCATCAACCTTTTTAACCACGAAGGTCAAAAGGCTTTTCATTTGTTTTGAAAACAATTCTCTTGGAGGCACAGAGAGATCTGTCTGCACTCCCACTGTAGTTGTGGAATGAAGTGCAGCAGCATATGTCCGAGATGGAGTTGTGGACAGCAATTTCCGAGCCTCAGGATAACTAATGTTATGTGTCGTTTTCAAACGCTGCACCTCTTTTTCCTCCAACCATTTTGGGCAAGAATGAAAGTAAGAGGGGTGAGAACCATTGCAGTTTACGCAATGTGGGTTCATGTCACAGTCATAGGCATTGTGGTCCTTGCCTCCACAACGAGCACATGTCAGGGAACCACGACAAGATGTCTTTGAGTGGCCGAATCTCTGACATTGGAAACATCGAAGAGGGTTTGGTATGTATGGCCAAACCCTGCAATGAGATAACCTGCCTTGATGGTGGCAGGTGCGCGTGGTGAAGTAAATGTTAAACGAGGGTATTTGTTGGCAGTGTAACTCCATCTTTGCGCAGTGGAGATGCCTCACTGCAGAAACTCCTTGAGTGGAGAGACCAGCGAGAATCTCTGACTCGGGAACGTTCTTCAAATCCTTTCAACAATAACTCCTCATGAAGAATTCAAGGTAGCATGGGGTGTAACCTCAATAGGTATATCCCCAATTGCCTTTGAATTCAAGAGGAGTTCACTGTGTTGGGATGTGGATGTTTCAACCAATATGTCACCAGATCGAAGTTTCTTTACTGACTTTGGAGAGCCAGCAAGTCCCTCTAGTCCCTTTTGAATAAAAAAAGGGGACATTTGCCCTCAAGGTTTTCCGAAGAGAATGTAATATAAGAAAATGAGGTGCGTGTGTTACTAATGTTGAAGATTGCTGTTCTGAGTATTCAAACGTGGTCGCTACCCATTGACTGTTTTTTACAATTTTAATTAAATTTTTAGAGGATCCATAGGAAAAAGGAAAAATTTCGGTACCCACTGACCCCACCCACCATGGAGCCCTACGAGGGGACGCACTACAATGTCATGCAAGGGCAATGCAGCAACGCCAGGGTTTCGTGAGCACTATACCCAAACACCAGCATCAGGCACAATGTCCACAGCACCCGTTGAGAACTTCCAACACTGGTACTTGGTTGACTCTAGCCCAAGTAGACCAGCCGATTGACCCAAGGGGGGCCACCCAAAGGCTGCCCGTCTACAGGAATTCGAGGCCAAAGTGGTGTGTTAGGGTTGGACCCCTCAACCACCAGGATCCTCTCCTCCCCTTCACGGGTCGCCACGCACGGCAAACACGTGGGTGGATATTTAGATCCCAGAGAAGGTAACCAGATAGAACAGAACCTTCCCTGGGAGGTTCCCTCACCACGTACGGGAATCCACACCGAGGGAACCACCACAAATATGGTCAGTTATAATGTAAATAAAAACAACTTTGGTCCCTGCTGAAATAAAACAGCTAAAACCCACTTGTTACTAGGTGGAAATACAAAAGCATCCAAATGTATACACACAAAATGCTCACTGGGACAAAATGGCCATGCATAACATTAAAACAAATGATTGACTTATCAGTGATGTCAAGAAACCCACTTGTTGAGAAATTTATATGCAAAAATGGCTCGTTTGGGTTGAGAAAATATTTTACATAGAAGAGCGAACAACGTTTCGACCTTCTTCGGTCATTGTCAGGTTCACAAAGAAAGAGGTAACTGACCGGAAGCTAACCACATGTTTGAAGGGGTTTTGTAACTGAGAGTCGTAAAGTAGAGGGCGGTGTTAGATGTTTGAATATATAATTTTATTTTATTATATTTAATATAGGTATAAAGGCGTTCCTTTATATTGATTTATTTTGGGTTTAAGTTGTTGTATAAGTAAATAAATTTTATTTATTTATTTTATTATATAAAATTATATATTAAAACATCTAATACCGCCCTCTACATTTCGACACACAGTTACACAACCCCTTTCAAACATGTGGTCAGCATCCGGTCAGTTACCTCTTTCTTTGTGAACCTGACGATGACCGAAGAAGGTTGAAACGTTGTTCGCTCTTCTATGTAAAATATTTTCTCAACCCAAACGAGCCGTTTTTGTATATAAATGATTGACTTGGCAAGATAAATCTTTATTTGTATTTAGAGTAAAACTGATCTGCCCCTCCTCAAGTCACTTCCTTTTCCCCTATCACTAATGTCTCCAAAAACGTTTAAATGAGACAAATTTAAAAGGTTTCAAACTTTCATTTTTCTATTTAAGGAAACTTATGGTAGGTGAATATTTCTAACAGAATCAAACACATAATATTATAAATCAAAAGTACTATTTCTATCTTTCTACATGCCACGTTCAAGTCTGCCTAAATAATGAACATGAGCTGTATACATTTTCAAGCAAGACCTAAAACTTGAGTGCTTTTAAATAGTTGACTATTATTCTTCAAAAGTGTTTGAATTTAGGGTTTTGGGTGAGAACGTCACAACTGATGTAGTTGATCCTATGTGTTAGCTTCTTAACCAGTGCTTGAGCTGTACACTTAATATTTGAAATATCAGTCGATCTGATATTTACACTAAAGCATAATGATTTAATACTTTTATTATTTGAATATACAGTGTGTATCTGTAAAAATTAAACATGTTTAAAAAAATTGTAACATTTTAAAACCATAATATTAGATACTATTTAACAACCATCATACACAAAAATAAATGTAAAAAAGTTATGTTTATATCTGTTTTCACTCATTAATGGTTACTTTAATGACATTACCATTATGGATGCACAATTATGTATTTTCAAGTCTAAATCACAACAAGTTAGAGCCATAATGGCAGCTATCAGTTCATAAGTTATGCCATTTTGAACTGCAGACTATGCCTGTTGAGTGTTCACTTACAGATCATCATAGAGAAATCTAAGCTTTAAAATATATTTTGAATTTCTTTATTAAATACTGTATTAGGCTCACAACAAAGTCAGGAAAAACTGAATTCTGAAACCATATTTAATAGTATACCTTCTATAACAATTTCTTTATCTAATGTTTATGTAACATTACTGATGTAAATATAGCCACTAAAATAATACTATCACTGGTACAAATACAGCCACTACTCAATAATAAATGTAGATTAACTTTTGTTAAGAATTTAAATTAAAACAAATTAGCCACATAGCTGAGACATTTTTTTTAAACCTAACACTAAAATAAAATATCCCATGCAAAATATCTACTAGATATAATGTCAATAACTCCTTAAAACAACCATAAAATGATATAGTTGTTAAAGGGAAACATAAAATTTCCAATTTCAAAGACTCTACTTTTTTATTTTTAGATCGATAAAGTTAGTACTGGTTTGAAAATCAAAAGTGGCAAGCACATATTTATAAATCTTAGATACAATCTTTGTTCTTTCATAAAATCTTCTCTTTCACAAATGTTAATTTAAAACATTCTTAGTGAAGCAGAAACTGATTAATACACTGTACCTCTTCATCTTCACTGTCATCTGTCAAGTTTTTATCTGGTGTAATATACATGATACAGTTTTTTAAACTAATCCTGAAGATGAAATGGTTTCTTTTCAAGTTGGTTTCAGGAACAGAGCACCTTAAAGTAAATAAACAAAAACATCAGATTTGCATTTCTGCACTAAATAACAACAAAAAATTGGCAAACATACTAAATAGCATCTACATGTAATAACAGAGAATTTAAATAAGCTTTCAATGATGAAACTTACAAGTTCTGAGACAGCATAACTGGGTAATGTAAACTTTATTGTTAATGTATGACTTTATTCATGCATTTATAACAAAGTTGTTTTCATCACCCAATCGAGCCACCTCAAAACTTTTATTTTCTAAAAAGTGTTCCCTGTTATCACGCCTTACACTAAAATGACCAACAAATAGTTAATTTGTTTCAATATTTACATTCAATTTTCCAATATGAACACATAAAGTCAAAGTCCAATTGAACTGAGTGATTTTTAACAACACAAAGATAAAGGAGTTATATAGAGTTTAATGTTGTCTCGAGTCAGCATGAAATGAGTGTCATTGAAATTTAAAAGCCCATTTATATCAAACTTAAATTGACACATGCAAATAAATTAAGAAAGCACAAAAAAATCTAAACAACACAGGACTACTGTATCATACTACTAACTGATCTAATAAAATATAGTATGACTTATTAGATCATGATAATGGTGTTCCAAGGGTTAAAATGTTAACTAAATCCTTATGTGAAAAACAAGGTACTTACAGAACAGTAAGTGAGAAATAACCATCCCAGAGTTTAAGCACTACCTTACCTGCTATATATACAAGTAGAAAGCTTTCTTACATATTAATATTACTCCTTATCACTGGATAAATCACAGTTCTGTATATTTTACACTGGTTGCACAGGAATTTCAAGAACCATTTTGTACAGTCAAAATTTATTTTTAAGAACCTAAACTACTGATTTTAACAGAATGAGAGCTCAACCAAAATTAATGTTTCATCATAAAAAAAATTCTGTATCAGCTGCACAAAATGTTCTGGCAGTAAGACTAAACCCAGAGCTATTGAAAAAAAACAAACTTAATCTAACAACAAAAACTATAAAATAAGCTATTGAAAAATTATAAATCATTGTATGTTATTGAACTATTCTCTAACAAATTCTTCATAATTTATAGTTCTCTAAGTGTACTTTAACTTTTTCCAGTTTCAGGTTAATACCAAGTGATAAAGTCTTAGGAATGTCAGTGGTCCAAAGATCTCAAAAGAGCATGGTAGGAAACTCCAGAGGTCACTGCTAACACCCACAGTATCCAGTCTAACCTGTGCTTAGCCAGTCTCTTAGCAAGATGGCCAAAAAAGAAACCATCACCAACGAGATGAGGCTCAACTAAGTCAAATAACAGGTCCTGATCACCTTAGACAAGTCAAAGGTCAACCTGCACAGGTTTGATGGGAAGGATTTTGTACTACATCAGGGTGGAGGATAGTTTCATACAACTGGTCTGAATACAAATATAAAGGATATGCAGGGCCAGGTGTACATGGATGCATCTTTGTTCAGGGTGTGGGATGCTTGTATTTTGTAAAAGGCAATCTCAGTGTTAATGACTGTACTGAAATCTTCAAATCTAAGTTAAAGCCAACAATTCAGTTTCCTACAATGGAGTTGAACAGTGCACCTTCCATGGTGCACTGGCCAGCTAGATGCTTCCTGCCACAAAGCTAAAAAAAAAAAAAAGTTAGTAATATCCATGAATTTTATGCAATAAATGGAAAATACATAGAAAAGTTCACTTTGCACATACTGAAAAGACATCACAGGTTTTACTGTATGTGAATGACTGTCTTTGAAGGGAAAGGATGAAGACACTACACTGGCCAGAGAACAACCAAGATCTCAATCTTATCAAAAACTACTGGAAGATAATGGGTAACAAAGTACAAGAGAAGTAACTGAGAAGCACCTTTGCAGTGCAGGAAGTCTTAATTTGAAGGTGACATCATTAACTATCTACATTCAGTTTCTAGTCATTACAGTCAAAGGAGGCGCAACCAAATATTGAACTAAAAAACAGATTCCTGCCTGCGACTATGTTCAGTCAATTAGTGGGCCTTAAACATACATTTTCTTACTCTGAGAATATTGTCATATTTGCTACATCTGTTGATCATGTGCCTTAATACATTGGTCATGATTGGTTTGTTAATAAAGGTGATGGAAATACAAGTCACCTCACACCACACAATTTTCATAACCATTTTATACTAGTATTAACATTTCCACAATGCACATGCTCATAGAAACATCACAGGAACCAAGAAATGTGTACAAAAAAGTGTGTAATACATTAATTTTTTTCCCATCACTGTATAATATTACCAAGTTCAAATATCAAAAACTTTTCAAACTCACCAAATAAGCCCCTTTTCCTCTTTCTCCAACTTTCAAAATTGTTTGTTAATTAACTTTACATAGCCAATGGACACTTATAGCTAATAAATGAACAAGTTTTTTTTCATGAAACAAGGTCACAAGTGTTCTTTTAAACTTGCCAGGGAGAGAAATGCCACATAGAATGATCATGGTTTTGTTGCTCTGAATAACTATGGTAATTTTTTAACCTATTTACAGTTTACCTAAAAAGGTAGATAAACTATAGTAGTTTTGGAGCATTTTATTCTACAGTGACATTTGTGTGTTATAAGAAGCCTGTTTGAAAGTTACACATGTTAATTTCTGGACACCCACAATTACGAACCTCAACAAAACTGAAGGAAAAAATGGCTTCGGATTTACAAGTTAAGCCAGTTTGATAATGTACAGAGCACTACAAATCTTTTTCTTCTGCATTTTTTAATTTACTGTTATATACTATTAAGAAAAGTAATTGAAATGCAGAAAAATTATAAATTTCTCAGCTTGGCCTTATAAAGCTACAGTGACATTAAAGTATCTGCAATTTCTCAAGCAATATATGGCTCTCATATATTAACATAAATACATGTTCTATTTATATCTACCAAAAAAACCCTAATAATTCCTTCTAAGATTTATTGCTTTGCTTAGACACAAGGATTACTGTCCCACTGTGTAAAAAGCACTGTAATAAAACCATAAAATAAGAGATGTGGAAAGGAGTAAATTTATATCAATACTGTAATCAGTTTAGAACTTATATTTTTTAACTGTACCTTATTGATTTCTCTACTGATTTATCAATCAATGATGCTTTTAGTATTATGGTAAACAACTGAAGAAATAAATATATCTTACCAAAAAAAAAGTTTATATTCTGCAGGAGATTCTAGAGATTATGAAAATGAAATATGAAAACTACAAAATAATAAGAGCATTTATATTCTCAGCACAAAAATCACCTTTGGCTCAGAATGCCTAAAAAAAATAATCTAAAATTCAGAAAAATCTTTAGTATAATACTACTGACTTTTTGCATACAAAAGATTTTGTAATTATTGCTAGTAGCTTTCCAGATTTTGTTCAGACGTTTAGCAAATTAAAATGTAGTAGATATGTGGTGTTTTAACTTCACAGATCTGGGATTGGTCAGTGTGGCTGTAGCCATAAAAATATGGTAAATAATCATTTAAGTGACATTAATAAATTCTTACAGACAAGTTTCATTGAACTGTTTGAATAATACAAGATTAATTAAGTTATATTTTGAATTTCAATTTTGTTCTAATGAATTTTCTTACAATAAGGTAACCCAAACCATCATGTGGATGTACCTCTGCCTCTTTTGTGTTCTTATTTGGTTTTTTATAACAAGAGTAGCCTCTTGTTATTATAAAATTATTATTATCTTCTGCAGTAAAAATACTGTATTGTTAAAAAAAACACTAAATATACCACAATCATCATTTGAATCATATTATTTTCACTGTGTGATGTATGGTGAATAGAAACTCTTCCTTGAAATTTAAAATAATTTTAAAAATTGACGTACTAAACTGGATGCTTGTTTTGTTATATATCCATTTTAAAATTTAAAGCTAAACAACAGGTATGACTTTTGCTGTAAGTTCTAATCTTTATTCAGACTGAACAAATTTCAAAATGTTGACAAACTCGATATGTGAATATGATTCGCGGTGATAGGAACGTCGCGCGAAGCTACTCAGTACTAGCTTATTAATATCTACTAGTAGTAGTAGCACTAATCCTTCTACCCTAAATATTTTTGTCGGTAAATTATTTGCTGTTAATTATTTCCACAATATCAAAGCTTACCTTGATGTTTACGCAACAAAGGTTAAAACCTATTCCCCTCCTTTTTTTTTTTTTCGTAAATTTATTTTAATCTTGAAAGTTTCAGTAGGGTTAGTAGCTCAAATCACAAAGCCGAACAATAGAGTAGCCATTTTGTGATTTGGATCTAAAGCTCGAGATACATATATACACATAAAGATATTTTTTTTAATATTTAAAACGCTAACTGACACCATGAAACAATAATTAATTTTTTAAAAATATAAAATATTAAGGTTTATCACCGTTATGTACGTCTGATTTTTTTTTAGAAATAAAAGACTTGCACTTATAGCTGAGAAAACTCAGTCACTAAAAGTATTTCCACGAAATGTTTTTTTTTTTTCGCTTGCCATAGACAGAGTACATTCGTGAAATAAATAGAGGTGTTCACGGTAGCAAAATTGGGCAAATTTACATGCAAAGGAGCACTGTTAAACACTTTTTATAACCTTCAAGTTTAGCACAAAACAAAATTATGATATTACAGCCTCAGATAGTACATTTTCAGGCATATATGGCATATGCATAGTTGATGCGGCAGGAATATAGAAATACAGATCACAAACTATTTCAACACTGCAACTTTACTTAGGAGTGATCAAGGAAAAAAACCGTAAAAACTGATACGCATGTCCTTTGTGAACATCCTCATAGCTTGAATTAAACACTGTAAATTTTCTGCAACGTTAACGAACTATAGGCAATTAATTTTGATTAATACCTCAGTTAGTCATAATAAGACAGGTGATAAACATTTTTGAATTTTCAAAAACCTTCAAGCTATACTAGCTGTAACACCAACAAGTGAGCTAAATTTTATGGTGATATTGGTTTTGACAGTGAAATTATCATGCTTATAAATTGTTCAAAAAGAGCATGTGTATCAATTTTCACATATGTATATGACTCCTAATAACGTTGTTGTGTTAAAACAGCTTAGCTTTTTATGTCTTTATCCCTGCCGCTTTAATTATGCATATTTGACTGAAAGTATGCTTTCAAAGATTTCAACATCACACTTTTGTTCTGTGCTCAACTTGAAGATTATAGGTGTTTAACAGTGCTCTCTCAGTATGTAAGTTTACCCAGTTTTAAGGGTTAGTGCTATTTTAATTAGACAACGGCTTATTATTCATTCTAAGCAAGAATTTAAGTAAATGGATATCACGACCTCATTATAGGATGAATAAGTACATGCTAAATATTTATATGTGTGAAAAATTTTTGTAAACACGAATCTGCGTAAACAATAAGCTCTATACGTATAGAGCACGCATCTGTCTATAATACAATTTCAATTTTAAAAAAAGATTACTATCAGATAGAAACAGCACAAAGTTCACCTTAATAATTAGACGCTATGAATATCCATAGACACAAATACTGTCGAATTCGCTCCATTCTATTTTGAAGTTTCATAGTTTTAATTATTCATGCCTAAATCGTTGCTCTATCTGGGCCATTGGCACAGAGTAAAACCAATGTCGATCAAAATGTTCAAGTCAAGCTACTCAGTTGTGTATGATGGAGTTTCAAAGTAAGGGTGTTTGGTTGTTCTTGCAGATTTTACAATGAGAAACTGAAAGTATAATGGACTGCTAAAAGCATCTCTCGTACTGCCAAAGTAAGGTCCAGAGTATACCCTACAGAAAATTAATATAAATTGCAGTTGCTATGTAAATCAAATATGTAAAAGTGAGAGTCCTACAACACCCCCAGTATCCCTAGTTCCGACGCCTCTGTCACTTTAATTACAGTAACAAGTATAGGAAGGAACACTCTTTTGAACATTTGTAAAGTTCTGAATTTTTCCTATGAAAAATGTTTATGGTTTAATATCATTATGAATTATATACTAGGTAATTGTTTGTTTCTCCATTTCATCGCAAAAGTACACCATGAGTTATTGCGCTTTAGCCACCGCAGATAATCGATTCTCGGATTTTAGTGTTATAAATCTGTAAGCTTACCGCGGACCTACGACGGTTTGCTGAAAACAAATAATGAAAAATAGCATTTATTTTACACAACGTCCGTTGAGGAACAACCGATTTACAAATAATTCTATTATTTTGCATAACAGGAAGACAGACCTCAATAATTACTTTTGGATCTTTTTCTAGTTTACTACGTTTTAAAAACCTTCTTTTTGAAATTATCGTACAGCCACATAACAAGATAAAGATTCAGTAAAATAAAGTTAAAATAAATTTAACTTGTTCGAAAACCTTATTGTTATTTAACTTGTATGAAACGAGAGATGGCAGTAAGGCAGATGAAAAGTATTGTATGTTCAACTGAAGAAACAGCTCGAAAACTATTATTTAAGTTCTCAGTAATTCGTAAACTTTATTATATAAGAACCGATTGACTTAGAAGAATTTAGAAGTTTACGATTATTAGTTATAGAAGGATTATTGTTTCTGCATAAGTAACTGAAATTGAGTCAAGGAAATTTAGAAATTACTTTTATTAAAGTTTAACTTGAAGTATATTAAAATCTTGTCATATTTTTCGTTTATTTCTATTAACTTTTAAGGATAGTGAGAAGAATGGTACGGCGAGATCTTAAACGCAAAATTTTGGGACTATTTTTGTTACAAGAAGTACTATCTAGTGAAGAAGAAGATTGGTTGATGATGCAGCTGATTCAATCAGATGCTGAAGAAGATGTTGAGCTTCTTTTCCATTTACTTCTTGGGAGCAGTGCTGTTCCTCGGCCAATCCATAGAATGATAGGATTTGTTGAGAGAATAGTTCCAACATTAGCAGGAAGTCAATTTAAATATTATTTTAAGATGTCCAAAGAAGCTTTTGAAGCATTAGTTATGATGGTATTGTCAACAGGAGAGCTTAAAGTTAAAAGACCACGTGTTGGTGGAAAACCACCAATTTATCCTATGAAACAAGTTTTGGTAGCCCTGTGGATGTTAGGTAGCTTAGAGACCTATTATTCCATTGGTGATCGATTTGATATCAGTGTATCCACAGCTGTTAGATGTGTAAGGAGGGTTTGTCGAGGACTAGTTGCTCTGAGAGGAAAGATGATAACTTGGCCATCAGGTATGAAGAATTTGATTATGACAAAGTTTCTATTGTTCAAAATAAATTTTTGTTTGCAGAATCAAATGTCAAATAAAATGAAAACAATCGGAAAATTTGTTATATCGTGCACGTGTATATTAAGTTACTTATTTTTTTACAATAACAATGTAACTATAAATTTGGAAAGCCTGGAAATGTCAAGGAATTTTAAAAATAGAGTCAGAAGACGTGGTAAGTTAAAAGAGTATTTAAAAATTCACTCTATAGAAAAGTTGTAAATTTGAAGGATTGGAATTTTTCATTATTTGATTTCTGTAGTGCATATTGGTCTATAGAAAACATTTTTGTATGAGTTATAAATGATATTACACCAAATAGTTGTTTTTATTTAACTAGACACTCAGTGTTTCATCTTATAGGTTCTTCAGGAGCATATGCTGAAACACAAACTGAATTTGACTGTACAAAGCTTTTCATCTCAAAAGTGCACATGTATAAGTTGCTTTTTTTTTTTTAGGTCTAACAGTTATTTATATATATTAACTTCATGTTTATTAGTCACTGTATTCTTTCTTTTGACCATTTTGAAATTAATTATATTTTTAACAGATTAAGATTAAATATTATTTTTTAAATAAATGTGTATCAACTTGCAGTGCCCTCATTTGAAGATACTTTTCCAAAGTTTCATAGTTTAAAGTAAATATGTTCTGAAATTTTCATAACCAGATTAAAACTAAATTGGTGTAAGATAGCCAGAATTTTGAGAAAATATATGTTTAGTATAGAGACCTATCTGGAAAATTAATAATTTTAATGTGGTTATCTTACTCAAGTTCTAATAATTGTTTTCTATTTTTATATTTTAAACTAAAAGATAGAATCTACATGTTATACCTTAATTATGATCCCACAGACTTTACTAACAGTAATACAACAGTGTTAAAATTTTGAATCTTAATCTTTTTTCTTTTTTTTAAATACAGCACAATGTTAAAATGATATTTGCCATACCACTAGCAACAGCACACTGCTGGGATGGCTTTAGAGGCTTATCAACTATTACTTCAAGATACCTTTCTTTCATAACACTGTTAAGGTTATTTCTTTCCAAATTATACTTATAATTCAAATTATGATAACCCACATGTATCATCTTATATTTATTATAATTAAAATCATTTGTTGTCCATTTGTCCAACTCAATAAATCATCTAAATCCTTTCACAAATCAGCATCATCCTGTTCACAGCTAACAATCATGTTTACAGCTAATACTGTCTTGGGCATTGTGGTGGGCAGAGCACAGATAGCCCATTGTGTCACTTTGTGCTTAATTCAAAACAACAACACCTGTATAAGTATTAAAGTGTATTATTTTTCAATGAGTACAACAATACTTAAATTATTTAGTGAGGTCACAACCATTGAGAAAACATATAAAAGAATCTATGTGAAAAGAGTGAATGAAGTTAACCAATTCTGGTTAAATTGACTTTAATTTTAGAACTTTTTTTAATGTAAAATAATCATCACATTTGTAGTCTTTCAATCATAAATATTGGAGAAAACAACATGTGGTTAAAGAATTTTTAAGTATTTTGAAACTAAGATGAAACATCAGTGCTAAATTAATTGTCCTTAATTTCATAATTATTTTAGTGTCATATATGTTCTTTAGTTGGGCAGGGTTTTTGTATTATCTGACAAAACAAGTCCAGTTCACATAACAAATTAGTTTATTTTTCACTAACATTTGTTAACAGAACAATATCACTTGTACAGAAATGTATTTGATTAATAGCAAGCCTGCTTAACTTTACTTATCTCAATCAACAACTATTTTTAATTGCTACTCTAACTTCACAATAACTTACTGATTGACTAGCACTATGACTATATACTGGTATTTATAACTAATGCACCCATTTCTGTCTTAATTATGTTTACTAGATGTTTAACATCTTGCACCCTGTAGCTAATTATAACTACATGATTGCTTTTTTTTTTAATAGTTAAATAATGAAAGAGAAATGTCTGTTAACAAGGTGGTGTAAATTAATAAATTTTAGTTTATTTTAAATTGAGAATCTGAATAAAAACTGAATAAAAATTTTATAATTTTAAATAGTTCAGAAACAAGGAGAAACAATGGAAGAATTCCAGAAATTGTCAGGAATTCCTGGAATTATTGGAGTCATCGATTGTTGCTTGATTCGTATTCGGACACCACGGCGATACAAATCAAGTTATAAAGATCCATCTGGCAATACTTCAATGAGTTTGTTAGTATGTATACAATTTGTAGTGGTTTGAAATTCTGCTAACTTGATTGTTAGAAAATCTGTCTTAACTATTATCTTTAATATTAATATGTCTATGTGAAACTGTATACCTTCAACTTTGCATGGTGTTGAGTTATACACTCCATCTAGGTAGTTTTTTCATTTATTGGTGGTAATACTTTACATATTTTTCATGTCTTCTCTTGTCATGTTTGTCATCTTCAGTTTCTTTTGTCTCTGGTCCTTGGGATTTTGTTCATGAGATTTTGCAGGTGAGATATAGTTTACTCTGGACAGATTGCTACTTATATTATAGGTTTCACCTACCATGGTTTTTGTTTCTCTCTATTCACCATTCTCCACTTTCCATAGCAGTTGTGTTTGTGAGTTTCTTGTTTGTTTTATTCATGTATTGCCTCACAGGGAATACTTGTGCAAAATCTATATTGAAATGGGGAGTACAGAAAGTGTTAGCCCATCTGCCCATTTTCAGTGTTTACCATTTAGATGGGGTTTTCTTCAAGACTGCTTTAGTAGCGTGTATATATTTTCTTTTAGACTGTTTTGTAGATGTGACAAAAAGCAAAAAAGCACCATGTGTATGCTTGCTGTGTTTAGTCATAGTAATTTGTTACATTATCATTCAGTTTGGGGCCTAATTCAAGATAAATGTACCTGATGATGTGGTCCAAGCACAAAATTGGTCCACCATTTTTTGTCATGCAATTTCCTCCTTTACCATTTATTATTACGAGAGAACTCTTTCTTCCCCAATCCAAAGGCACTGGAGAAGATGGTTTGAAGAACCCAGCATAGCCATGTGGTTAGGGCACTTACCCAGTAATCTGAGGGGCATGGATTTGAATCCCAGCACCGTCAAACATGCTCACCCTTTCATCCATGGGGGCATTATATTGTGACAGTCTGTCTCACTATTCTTCGGTTAAAAAGTAGTCCAAATGAGTATGGACCACTTCTTATTAGGCATTGCACTTCCGTTAGTATAAGTCTGACTGGACACATCTCTTGTTTGGGAAATAGGAGTGTGTTGTTATCTGGTGCTCTGATATAGGACACCCCATTATGTTATGAACCAAGCTTTTTCTGGTGGTTTGATCCAGCTGGATAGGTCTTGGATTTGCTTCAGAATGCAGTTTTGGCATGCTTCATCTGATTATTATGGTTAGTATCTCATGTTAGTGTTGTTCCTATATGTAACGACCCTATCCACGTCATACACTCATTTTCAGTTTCCTGCCTGTGAGATAAATTTTTATCTTATGTACTATCAAACCATGACCCATTAAGCAGCTTTAGTGCACAGAATACCTGGCTTACTAAATACTTAAACAGTTATCTGTTTTTAAAATCTGTTCAAAACCCTTTTGACAGGTTCTGATGACCTATAGTTTGAGAAACACTTATTTCTGATACAATATCTTGCCTCTTCTCTCAAAAAACTTTCTTGATTAATACTGACCTCTACTGATGTAAATGTTTTGCTCACCATTAGCCCTGTAATTCACTGTTTTTCTGTATATCTATATGAGAATGATCATGAAGGTGTCCTGCTCGTACAGCTCTAAAATCGGGTTTGGTTCCTCTTGGTGGATTAAACAGCTAGCCTGATGTGGCTTTACTATAAGACGACACACACACATGATCATGAAGCAACCATCCACGAATAAAAATGCAACATTATCACCTGTTGTAACTAGCTCCCTTTCTAATAATACACTTGTTAACTGCCTTTTAATTGGTAGTCTTACTGTACAGACAGGTTTTTGCTTGCAATTTAGTTATTACATTAGATGTTTTCTAATTTCAATTTTTCTAGTGTAAAAGTTTCATTATTTACTCCACATTTTCTAATTTTTTGTTTTCACTTTGTGAGTTATGTATCACAGTTTTGAGTAGTCATGACTACCACTGCTGTTTCTGCTATAGAGGATTTCACGTTTGCAAGGGCAATAAGAGTTGTCAGCCTCTGTGGGTTGGTTAATTGTGATTATGCTTTCTTTCCTCAAATCTGATCATCTTCTAGTTTTCTTGAGTGAGGTATTTTTCATCTGAGCTTCCAAATCTTAACAGGAACCACCTTTTTCCCCTTCTGTTTAGAGCTCTTGTATGCCCTTTAGGTGACTTATCTTCTTCCTTTTTTTATTACATGTGAAATTCCTTGTCATTTGAATATATGGGTTACGTGGCCATTTGCCCATTTTTATTAAACATTTTTTAATGGACAGGAGATTCCAAGTTCGTGTGGGTTAAACACTTTCCCTTCTTTTCTACAGGAAGTTGGAGTCCTTCAGGGGTGTGTTTTGAGTGTCACACTTTTCAGTATAAAGATTAATTCCATCACTGAACAACTCTCTTACTGTTGCAAAAGGGCTCTATGTTGATGAATTTTACATCTCATGTCAGTTGTCAAACATGAGGTACATAAAGCAGTTTATTGCAGTGGACCACAACAGACAGTTTTAACTTCTCTCTCTCTCTAAAATAACTTGCATGCACTTTTTTCACCAACAGGGTATTCACCCCGATTCTGAACTCTATGTCAGTGAAGTTGTGTTACCCGTGGTCCCTTAGACAAAGTTTTTAGGGTTTATCTTTGACCATAAGTTGACCTTTATACCACACATCAAACAACTACAGGTCAAATGTACAAGAGCACTGAACATCCTCTGTGCCCTCTCTTCCACCACCTGGGGAGTGGATCAATGTTCTATGCTTAAGATATATCGTGCTCTTATTCATTCAAAACTCAACTATGGATAACTGATCTATGGCTCTGCCAGGACTTCGGCCTTAAAGATGCTGGACCTCATTCATCATCAAGGACTTTGGCTCTGCACTGGGGCTTTCCGCACTTCCCCAGTTCAGAGCTTATACGTGAGAGTCTCGTGAACCTTTTTGTGCCTCTACTGTTTGCAGCTGTCTTTATTATATGCTTCAAAACTTCATTCCTTACCAAAGCATTCCACCTGGGGTTGTGTTTTTTCCTTGGTGGGCCATACTTTTCAGAACAGACAATTTGCCATTGTTCCTTTTGACCTTTGTATCCAGGTGCAGCTGGATGAATTGGGTCTGTCCTTGGATAACATTGCTGTATTCACTGGTCAGCCCATCTCACCATGGCTTCTTACAGTCCCTAAATGTGACCTATTTTTAAGACATCTAAGAAAAGCAGACACTCCTGATTGGAAATACTGTCTGTTATTTGCTGAACATCTTTTGAACCATCCTTTCACTTCTATTTATGCAGATGGTTCAAAATCGGTTGACTGTGTAGGTTCTTTCATGGTGGGTTGTGGTTCGTGGTTGCACGCAGAATCCCCATACAGCTTCTATGTTCACTGCTGAACTTTATGCCATTTCTCTTGGATCACATAGGAGCTAAGCAGTACTCAAACTGCACTATTTATACTGACTTGCTTAGTTCTGTACTAGTCCTGGTTGCTTCACGCTAGTTTACACCCTGTTCTCACCAATATTCAAACCGACTGGCCCAATTATCTTTAACATTTACTTCTATCCAGTTTTTCTTGATACCAGGCCATGTTGGTATTCGTGGGAATGAGCTCATCAATGCTCCAGCTAAATCTATCTGCTCTGGCACTATCACCACTGTGCCTGTTTCATACATGGACTATGATCCTGTATTTAAGGCTCGGCTCTGTGCCAGTTGGCAGTCGACTTGGAATGAGCAAAATGACAACAAGCTTTTCCAAATAAAACCCTATATTGAACTTTGGCTGTCTTGCTTCCATAAGGATCAGGAATAGGAAGTTGTTCTAACTAGACTATGCATTGGTCACAGTTTTTTAACTCATCATTTTCTTTTATGTGTCACTGATGCACCAGTGTGTGATCTGTGTGATACTTAGGTCACAGTAAACCACATTTTACTTTCTTGTCGTCGTTATGACTCTCAACGATGGTGCCATTTTAACCATATTCTCTCCCAAGTTTGTCCATAACATTAGACAGTGTTATTGGTGATGGTGACACTGTCTACCGTGAAAATGTTTTTAGTTTTTTAAAGGCCATCAATCTTTTTAATGCCATTTAAGTTTTTTAATTTATACATTAGACCTTTTTTAATGAAATTCCCTCTTAAGAATCACAGTCCATCTAGTTTGATTTGAAATTAGAAAATGGCTGTAAAGTCAAATAACTCGAAACAAGAACTGGAAAGGCCAACTTCAGGTGACTAACGCTGCTGTTTGAACTACCTGTTAGTCATCCTGGCAAGTTATTATTAAAATTTTGCTAGAAGTCTTTTAAAACTTTTATTACTTTACTTTTTGAAAATGGCCATAACATCAAATAACTCGGAACCAGGACTGTAAAGGCTAACTTCAGGTGACTGACGGTGGTTATTGTACTTATCTGTTAGTCTTCCTGGCAAGTTATGATAATTACAGTTGTGCTACACTGACAGAGGTTATTGTACTTATCTGTTAGTCTTCCTGGCAAGTTATGATAATTACAGTTGTGCTACAGAAAGTCCTCTACAACTTGTATTACTGTAATTTCTCTTACTGCTGTAGACTAGATGTAAACATTGGTTTTATGCTTTTTAACTTTGTTTTATTTTACCTTAATTTCCTTTCTTAACTTTCCTAATTTTACTTTAGTTTTAACATTTTACTGGATGTTTGGCACAGATAGCCTAGCTCTTTTGTGCTATAAAACACCAAATCAACCAACAAACCTTCTCATTTGGAGACATGGGTTTTTATCCTCGCTCTCATTTCTTGTGGTTATGCCAACATGTGCCATTCTCTGTGGGTCATTTGAATCATCAGGTGCTGTCTTGACTGTTGGCTGAATAGGACCACTATTGCTGTTCCTTTTTATTGTCCTCATCTGGATTATCATTTTTCTTTAGATAGTTTTTCTCCTTTCAGGGAGCATCTCTCAACACTTGGAAGATTTGAGGGTGGGGAAATCTTTTTTACTCTACTCTCCACACTACTCTCTTGACTCTTCTTTCTGCTTGTAGGATAGTACTTTCCTTCATTCTGGCTCTTTGGCACAAGGTGGTGAAGTGCACTCCAACAATTCTGCAGTAAGTTCCTACATCACCATTCATGAGACCATCTGGTCAAGTGTCTTTTGTTTTTGAAACTTTGAATCACCTGTGTTTTGGTCCACTGTCATTATATATATTTTTGGGCATGTCAGTGGTGGGAAGCAATAAATATGGTCATGAATTGGTTATCCCATCAGGATTTTCCCAAAGAGGTAATTTGGATCCTCTAATTTATGTAGAGGAAGCTTTGAGGTGTCTCCCATTTGAATGTTTTTGCAACTTATCTCAATACACACCTTACCTGTGTTTTGTCTTCTGTTTCTCATTTATTGGAAGGTGCAGTGGATTCTCTCTGTCAGGACTGAACAAGACATACACCCTATACATGTCCATCTATTCATCTTCTTCCTTGTATCTTCTCAGGAGTTTAGAACTTGCCATGTTGAGTTTGGCTAGAGGCACCACTTTGAATGACTGTCACATAGTTTACATTTCTGTAATGGTTTTTGGCATTGTATCCCCTTTTTTGGCCTCACTCTGGTGTGCAACATCTATCCATTCTGTCTTCATGCATCACTTTTACCTTGTCCCTTGCCAAAAGGTCAGGTCTTTTCAGGCATATTGCTTCCTTGGTTTTTCTGTTCAATTTATTGTTTCTCTCTGAGTGTTTCAGAGAGTTGTTGATATACATCACACTGTTGGTCTGTACACCTAGGTTATCATTCTTTTAATACTCAGATTCATTGTACTATCCTTTTTCAGTTAGTCTTCTATCAGTGATCTATCTGTTTCCACTGTTGAGAACTTTGAGGCAGTTTTTGTTTTCCCATTTTGGTTCACCAGTTTTGCTTCTGTGATACATTCTCTTTTCCTGGCTATGTTATTTCATTCATTCTCTATTGCTTGTACTCCCTGCTCAGCTACTCTCTAGGATTTGGAACCTTCTTGGTATTCATGTTTTTTATAATCCTCCATTTTAAACTTTGTCAGCAGAACCATTATTTTATTTTATTGTGGCCCTTATTCCTTGTATCTTTTGGCCTGTGATCACCATTTCTCTGATGTATTTTGTGATCTGGTTTTGCTATGTTGTTCCTTCTTGTCCTTTACCTTATGCACTGAATTTCAGCTGATCTGGAGATTAATTATGTTTTCACTCTTCTTTCCATTCTCCTCTTCTTCCACCTTTAGGCCCATTCTGTTCCTGTCTGATTCCTTAGTCTGATCAGAGCTCTTGGATATCTAATACACACACTTTGTTCTTCAGTAGTCCCAGTGCCTTTTTTTATTATTATTTATTAAAATCCTACCTTTTCCCTTGATTTTTCCTCCACTCCCCTTATGGGATGAATTTTCCAGTCACTTCATGTGGCATATTCTTCCTTTCTCTGGATATTTGTTATCTTTTTCTTGTTTTTTTTTCTTCCTGTCATACCTGTCACCTTAATATTTTCATTGGGGAATATATGTGGGCTACTCCATTTGTTTTTCATTTCTTTACAGGGAGCCTTTTGCTACAAATGCTTTGGATTCCATTCTGTGGTTAGAGGAACTTGACAAGGAAAACTTGGTATAATATTCACACTTTATCCTGTAACCATGCTTAGATACCTGTAACATTGAAGCACTGCCCACTGTGGATCTGATGTGTAACTCCAGATACCACCAGGTGTTGGTTGTGTACTATTCCATACGTTGGTGTATTGCAGTTTGCCTATTAGGCTGACATATTTCTCCTCCATACCATTCCCTATTTGTTGTGTCTCAGTTGGATAAGTTATTTGTCGGAGATGATCCAGCTACGTATATCTCCACATGTATTTGGCTGGTACCCTTCTACTACAGACTGAATAATATATTCCCAGTGCAGCCAGGTTTTGAACTTTGGATGCAACACCAAACTGAGGTCTTTCTTCATCTTCCTACTATTCACTGGATGTCAGTTACTGGTAGCTCTGGTGTAAATTGAAGCTGGATGAAACACATAAATTTCCTCATGTAATGTTGGGTTTCTGGTTCCTACCATGGACTGAATTAAATATTCTCCATCCCATCAAATTTTGGACCAGAAATTAACACCTTTTGAGCTCTCCTCACTTCCTGCCATCTGCTGGATCTGGTGTTGGTTTTGTTGGAGATAGGTACTTGGTACAGAAGGTTATTTTCCATCCCAGTACTCATTTTTGGTAGATAGAGAACCCTCTTCCTACTGCATATGCGATGTACAATATAGAATGCCACTAGTTGTTGTTTGATGTCAAACACCCATTTACAGTCTGTTGTACCCACTTAACACTTATGGGTCCCATTAATTACAAAAACATTTTGGGGTTCATCTATATTTCTGCACTTTAGTTTTAGAAACACTTTATTCAAGGGTAAAGGGTTGGTGCAGTCTCTCATTGGTGTGATGTTTTTAATTCTTACTCTGCACCACATGGTCTTTCTGTGGAGATCTTATTCACCCTCCACCAGTTCAATGTGAGATTCTTGTTTTTTTTAGTGAGAGGAGATAAAATATTGTATTGAAAGTTAACATTTTCCTTAACTGAAAATGTATTTCCAAGAATACACTTACTTTTTATTATGCTTCCTACCTGTTCTTCCCACTTTCAGTGTATTGGTTGACCTGGTTGTGGCTGATTAACGAGTGCATTGTTAGAGAAGGTGCTAGTTACAACAAGGGTAGTGTCACCTTGGTGGAATTAAATTTTACTATCAGTTTTTAAATGATTAGGCTTAGGCCCATTTGTTTAATATTTTTTCAATTTTAATATGGAATTTATCTATGCCTCTATTCCTTGTAGAGTTTTAAACATGAATATATCAATCTGTGTGCAACTGAAGAAAAAGTTTTTCATTACTTTGAGATTATTACTGTGTTTTATTTTGTTTATTTGGTCAACATCATTAACTGTGATAGCTCATATTGCCCATTTGAGCAAAGGAAAACTCTTCAGTCTTGCAGAAATGTTGTTGAACTAACATCATGGGTAATTTATAATAGTAACTAGAAGTATCTCCTGACCAAGAATGTTTTCAACTTTTCAACATGATAAATGTGTAACAAAAGTTAGAAAACTTCTGGCTATTGACATACAAACAAAGTGTTTATTATGCTGACATTCAGATTAATTTCAGCTTATAATCAGATTTATAATGTTTCCAAGCAAGTTCAAGTAATTTTGCGAAGTATTGTCTTTTACATGATTCTCTATTTTGTGGTAAAATTACATTCTTTACATATGAATGTTTCACACACACACATTGTGTTTAATCAGTTGAGAAAGGGAGAGGTGGATTATAAATGGTATAAACTTGATGTAATTGTGGGTAATTGAATGGCATATCATGCAATATCCTACAAGATCCTATCATGAGCAGTAATCATTGACTCTTATAGAAAGATCTGAGCAGACTTATTGCTTAAAGTTAAATTCATAATAGTTGAGCATTAAGATGGATTAGACCAGATGGATGAGAATTTGTTGTTATTCTGATAAATAGATAGCTCATAAAGGTATTATGAGAATATTTTACAGTTGGTGAGTTTCAGATGGTTTCACCTGGTGTTTACTGTTCTACAAAGCATGTTACCTTATGAAGATCATACTTAAATTGGACAGTGTATACTTTATATTAAAGGGATGGTTTATTTATTTTTGCCTGTGGTAGATATCAATGATTATAGAGAAATTACTTATTTGTAGTGACTGCTACAAGGCTCGGCATGACCAGGTGGGTTAAGGTGTTTGACTTGTAATCTGAGGGTCGCGGGTTTGAATCCCCATGACACCAAACATGCTTGCCCTTTCAGCCGTGGGGTGTTATAATGTGATGGTCAATCCCACCATTTATTGGTAAAAGAGTAGCCCAAGAGTTGGCGGTGAGTGGCGATGTGTAGCTGCCTTCCCTCTAGTCTTACACTGCTAAATTAGGGATGACTAGTGCAGATAGCCCTCGAGTAGCTTTGCACAAAATTGAAAAACAAACAAACTACTACAATAGAAGTTTAAATTAAGAAGTATTAATTAATCATACTTCCTGTTTGTAACATATGTAACAACATGAAAAACTGCAAGGTAGAAAGATAGATTTTTGATAGAGATGTAAAGGTAATGTTTGTCCTTTAAGTTAGTAATAATAAATATTGTTTTATTTTGGTGTTTGCAGGAATGTATATATGTTGTTTAGATTCATAGTAGGCAGTTATTGTGATAAATTTAGCCTCTTAAATTCTTTTATGAAAATAATTGCTTTTGGTAAAGAAAGGTCTGTATTTTGAAAAAAGTAATGATGTTTATTGTGCAGGTCCAGGGACTTAATTAAGTTCTCCTGTTATTGGTAAATAAAATATAAAATATATTCCATTTAGGCTTATTATTTATTCCTGAAGTATAAACTTTAGTTGGTGTAAACTTCAATATTAGTACTTTCTGTGTTTAGTAAAATACATTTAAAATGTACAAATATAGTCATTTTTGAAGCACAGTGTTAATTGTTAAAGATATTGGTAACTTTTTATAGAATTATAATTGAAACAAATTCAATTAGCTTATTATACTTGTTTTATCTCTATTTTTAGGTACACAATGAAACATAGCAATATAATGCAAAACAAGTTAATTTGGGTTAATTTGTTTGGTAGTTTGGCTACTTGAACTCTTTGTTAAGGCATATAGAACTTACCTCTGTTGTACAAGGCTATATTAGCCATTATGTTTGTTGTCTTCAACATTTCAAAGCAACCAACAGAAACCTTTAAGCATTTATTAAGAAATTAAGAACCACATATTAACCCTACTTACTAGTTATAATGCTAATGCTCCGCTTAAGAAAAGAAGCAAGTTTTGTGACTCATTTACTGTATTTCAGTTTTGTCACTACGAATGGCATGGGTTTTCTTAATAACAGCAACATTATCAGAAGAATTGTGTTTTTTTTTCTTATTTGCATTTATGTGTCAATAAAATAATTGGTTTAGATATATTACTGTTCAAGAAGCTGTCAGTATCACTGACACAAATAGCTGAAACCAGATACCTGCAAGTACCTATAAGTGCCTTTTTTTTTTTTTTTTTCAACCATAGAATTACTCATTTATCTTGTTCCTTAGCTTGTTATTACTTGTGAAAAACAATTTACCTCTTTTTGCTGAAATATTCACATAGCTATACCTTTGGCTAATACTTCACCATTTGTTTATTTTTTGCTATTTTCAAAACCAATTTATCTGTGTACTTCAAATTTTGCACTAATTCATAAGTGTTGTATCTATATAGAATTTTATTATATAACGTGTGTGTTGTGTTTTAGTTCAAAATGTTCTTCAGCAATTATTTAGATTAACTTTCATATTTATGAATTGATAGTTATAAATTAATTTTGGTTGTTTGTAATTTTTATTTTAGGATTTTTATAGCATTTTAAGTCATTACATATTATTTAGATTCCAAAAATGGTTTCAGTCATGACATGCTACTTGAATTTTATTGTTTCTAGATACATTAAAAGTTTTTATACTCAGTATTTATTTCATTGTATTGTTGATGTACTCATGCCTGAAACATTGTTTTAAGGGTTAGAGAAAATACCAATGCTTAAATAAATAAACCAGAAGCACCAAATTTTCTTAAACGTATGTTTAATAGTGTGCTGTTACATAATTTTTATGAATTTGTTTTGAAGGCCACATGTGACCATCAGTGTAGGTTCATAGACACCTTGGCAGGTTATCCAGGGTCAATCCACAAGTCGAATGTTTTGGAAAACTCACCATTATTTGCACGAGCCTCACAAGGAGAGGTTTTCACTGAAGGTGCGCATATTGTTGGAGATGCTGGGTTTCCCTTAATGCAGTAAGTTGGTTTATATTGTTACTACTTTAAAACTAATAATATAACATGAAGTGATTTATATATACACATTGTAATAATAATGACAAATACTTTGTAGCCAGGATTTATTTTACTGCATTAAGTAAATACAACTTGGTGTAACTTACCTTTCACTTGAGAAATTAAATTAATAAAATAAGGTAAAAATAAAAAGGGAACTAGCTCAGTTTTTATTATTTTAAATACACCTATAGATTTTTCTATGTTTCCAAAATTTTGTGTTATGTATGAAACTGCTGTTTCACATTGGTATGAGTCAATCTTTACTATGTTATACATACTTTTATTATTTATTTGGATATTATATTTATCTGTTGCCACAAGGTCCATTTTGATTGTGAAACGAATCAGTGAAAGTGCAAACGTTAAATTGTTAATGAAATCTCAATACTTTCAAGCTTTACATAACATTAAAGTATTAGTTTAGAATCAAAGGATTGATAGGTAAAGTGGTACTCACCTTGTCTACTAATAAAATAACCAATTAGAATTTTGTTACTGCAGAAAATAAAGCCATAATTCTCTTTTTAATGTGTTTTTTGTTTCCTTTTAATCAACCAAATTAATGATACTATTTTTCAGATAATTATGATGAAGATATTTAGAAATAGTTTAATAGTAAACATTCAACTGTAAAACATTTTCTATGAAATCTGAATGAGAGTCCAGTTTGCCATTCTTAGATATGTTGGTACATAATCAACAGGGTAATTTTAAAGCATATCTTGCAAACCAACATTTTTTTACAGGATTTTATACGTAACCATTCTAATCATTTTATTTCTAAGGTATTTAAATATTTCTTAACTATGGGTACAAGATTTCAAACAATTATTATAGTTTGCATGATGAAATAAATATATTTAAAACGTTTGAAAAGCAATGAGTTTGATAGTAATTACATTTTCAATGAAAAGATGATAATTATATGGACTCTCCAACCTAAAATTCTGAGGTGTTATTTTCTATAGAAACCAGTAGTAATAGCACATAATATTATATTTAGGATCACAGTCAAAGTATATAAGAAAGCTAGTTATTTTTACCCTTGGACAGAGGTAATTCCAGAAGCCAAAATTAAATACGTTTTCAAATTAGGTAGGCTTACCTCTTAACTATTGAATTTAATGTCTTTCCAAGTTGAGTTTGAACTCCTACTATCATCAAAATATGACTAAAAGTTTTATGAATGTCCTTTGTGCATTGCAAAGCAGCTGTCACATAGTTTTCCTCTCTCCCACTTTCTACAGAGGTATACATAAGCTCTGCTTTCCTTCCATAATTTAAATTTCTGCTACTATCAGAATGTTACAACTTACAAACTTTGCTGGTAATATGTTGTGCAACTTGTAGATGCTATGTCATTTCTCATATTTTGACACATTTGTAGAGTGGTATACTGATATTTATGGCATGTTTCGTGAACGCTTAACTTGCGTAACAAGCACTGTTTGCATTGGGTTTTGATGAAGGTCGATTTTTTGCTCAAGCCTAATTGACTTCAGAGTTTGCAGAGCTGGATTTGTGTGCTGCAGTGCTAGCCCTAATCCTGACAACACTTCTGATGATCACATTTCTTTTCTTTCAGGTATGTTTTCAATATTGATTCTACTTCTGTTACACTTCAGGGTGCTTGAGTTATGTGGTATAATTTCTTCAGTTGATTCTTATATTTTTCTTACCTTCTCCTGATATTGGGGCTACAAGTATTCTTCAGGAGTGGACACGTAATGATATACACTCTCCTTCTCATTTTCATTTTTAAATATTTGATATTCAACTGGGTTCTTGAAGATAACTGACATCCTCTTTGTCCTTTGATTTTTCATAAGTTTTCTGCATATTATAATTTGCCTTATTTTAAGGTGTTATTTTCCTACAACATTATTAGTTATTGTTATTCTCCTGATTATTTTAACTAGGATCATATTTCTTTTGGGATGCCTTCATTACCTATAGGTCTCACTGCTACTATTTATATTATCATATGATTCTTATGTTTTTTTTGACACTTTTGTCTGTAGGGCTTTGTTGCAAGATGCCCTTCATGTAATAAGATGACCTCCATGTGTATATTATTTATTTTTAAAATTCTAACCTAAAATCTACTTTATTTTTATCCATGCAGGTCCTTTACTTTACTTTGTTTTATATTCAGGAGAAGCTTGTCATCAGGAATTGATTAGGGTTGAAGTGTCTTGTTTTAATTGTGTGTTAAGATGCTCACTACATCTTTTCATACTTTTAGTGTGACCTCATGGTAGTGTAAGCAAAGTGGACCTTTATTACTCATTCGTTGACTATCCTGAATTATTCCTGCATACAACCTTTTAAAAGTAGTTTCAGGTTTTTGTTCAATTTTATGTTTCAAATAACTCAGTTTTTTTATTCTTTATCAAAAGCGTGATTAAATTCATTGTTATTAAAGTAATCTATAAATTGAAATTAATGGTAATGGTTTATGTAGTAAATGTTCTTGGCTGGAATATTTCTGCCTAACATTTTGAGCTCTACAATTAAATGTTTTGAAAACAATTGAGACTCAAAAAGCAGTATTGAGATGTATGTTATTAAAATGTATTTTGTTTTTTTTGTTCTTTTTGGTTTTTCTTTCAGATCTAAACTGAATAGAATTTTTTAAACATGGGTTTTTTCAGTTCTTTTGTTAAGTGGAATTGCAGCAATAATCTGAGAAACTAGAAGATACACAACAATATTTTTAATATTGAAAATAATATGGATGTGAGTCTTTGCTTTGTTGGCTCAGTGACCTGTATTATCACGTATTAAACAATCAGTGAGGTGCAAATTAACTTGTTCTTCTATTGGCAAATTAAAAAGTATATTTGATAAATATTATTTACATTCTGGAGAAGTTTTTAGCTTGGACTAAATCACAGTTTTAGTGATAAAGATACAAGGCTTTATCACTTCTTACTAAACTAAAATAGTAAAAAATTGAAGTATAGTTAAGAGACTGTAAATGATGAATAATGTTTGTGATTTATTCTGTAGTGCATAGTCATTTAGAATATATTTTAATGGCTTGTTTCTTAGTCTCTTGTATGCTTGAAATGAAGTGTTGTTTGACAGTTCAAGTACCATTAAAAACCGTAATAACACATAATAAAGAATTAACAAAACATAAAAAACTTGCGAGTTTGACAGTTCAAGTACCATTAAAAACCGTAATAACACATAATAAAGAATTAACAAAACATAAAAAACTTGCGAGTTTGACAGTTCAAGTACCATTAAAACCGTAATAACACATAATAAAGAATTAACAAAACATAAAAAAACTTATGCAGTTTGACAGTTCAAGTACCATTAAAACAGTAATAACACATAATAAAGAATTAACAAAACATAAAAAAACTTGCGAGTTTGACAGGTCAAGTTTATATCTCTTATTAAATTGTGGAATTAAAATTGTGTGTGCCAATCACCTTTTTACAGTATTCAGCTACCTACATTGAAAAATAATGAAGCCCATTTGGTGCATGAATAATATCCTGTTGCACATTTGAACCAGTTCGTGTATACTTAATTACGAAGTGAATGTGATGTATAAGAGCGTAACTATTTTTTTTGCTTGATTATTAAAATAGTAGGATTAATTAAGATCACATTGAGAAAGAAACATTCCATGTTCTGTGTTTTCTTAATGTTGGTGAAAAATACCTGCAGTTTGGTCTCAACTGTAGTATTCATAAGCATGAGATTTTTCACTTAGGGAGTTACATAGAGTTGCTTGAGAATCTACGTATCACCAGATGCAAAATTGTGGTGGATACATTGCTTTTGTTGGTGTTAGTGAAGGAATACCTTGCAGTTGAAGCAACTGAGTGTATTTGTAGCTAAATTTGTAAACTTCAAAATATTTCATATATATATATGTGTGTGTGTGTGTGTGTGTGTATAATCTAAAATTTGATATTCTATATTTTATGTTATGATACATATGGTTTTGTGTATTTTATAATTTTTTTGTATTTTAACCTTGTATTCAGTCTAAGTCTGTTTTGTTACAGTATCAATCAACTCAGTTTTATTCTATGTTTTCTAACTTAAATTGTATTAAGTGTGAATTTTGTTTTGAATATTTTTTTCTTGTAACATGTTTAATTTTATATTTAGTTTTATTTCTTAAATAGTTCTGTTTTATCCATTTTGGGATAACTTTCATTTACATTTTAACTTGTAATGTGAATTGTAAAACCTAATTACTGTTGTATTCATTTGAGTGTTATTTTTAAATTTTGATTTGTTTGTTCTACTTGGGTTTTAATGCTTAAATTTAATTATATGTATGTATGTATGTATATATTAATATAGAATGACAATTTTTTATTGTAAAATTGAGTTTATTGTAATTGAATATATTTAAATTTAATTTTAAAACTTTATGTGTAACCCTTTGTTGTCACAGTGTTACATTTTGCCCAAGGAAAATTATTACTGTGGGTTACAGCCCGATAGTTAACCTTTTAATTTGGCCATTAATGTTTAATTTTAATGCTTATGTCTGGAAAGACCCTATGTTAAAGAAAGGAAAGTGTCATGAAATATTTATTTATTTCACCTTTCCTTTACCAGTTTAGAATATATCTTGAGTAAGATATGTTTAGATAATTTTCTCACATATTTAATAAGGTGCTGTTCATTTAGTTTCCAGCCATGTTATACAAATATAAGAAGACTGTAGATATATAATAACCCTTTTGTGCCACTACAAATTTTTGTTTCAGACCTAATAGATGATATAGTAACCTGTATTAGTTGGTATGAGTGGGAAGTTTAACTACATTGAATATGTGTATTTGGAATGACCCTTGATGTAAATATTATAAGGATTGTGGGATACCACACTAGGAAAGTTGTCTGGCTTTGAAAGTGTAGTAGTATTATGTTATTTTTTGCCAATGTGGATGTTCTGGATGAACATTATCCATATCTCAGCAGTCATTTTGAAATAGAACAAATACATAAACTGTCTAGTTTAGTTAAAGACATATACACTATAATGAATAAAGATATTTCATTTAATTGTCATGGATAGGAGCCTGTACAATGGCCTGAATATAGTTTTATTACCCTACATTTCATTCAGTTGTCAACATATAAATATTTCTTCTCAGTACTTTTTTAAATATGACACCATATTGCAGCCTAAATGGAGGATCAAAACTAGTTAATAATTAGTATCTGGTTATAAAGTAAGATAAATGAAAATTTTATACTTATTTGGTAATTAGTAATTAGACTTAGGTGATGCTATAGGCTTCATATGACAATGTTTTGTATTGGATTTTCACAATCTTAAATACTCACTATTTTATTGTTTACTTGTATATGTTGCCTTCCTTTGCTGTACTTGTTATTTCTATTACCCTACATAACATTTCTAGAAACTGCATTTTGCATGTGCTTGTAACTCTCTGTTGCCACAGTAATTTATACAATGTTTCATTTATTAAATAATGGTGATTCTAAGAGCTTATGAGTGAGAGCAAACAAAAATAAATAAAAATATATTGAGCACACCACATCTGCCACATCCAGTGCCGAGAAGAACTTGTGCAGTTTCAGTGATTTTCTTAAGAGGTATATTAGAACAATTGTCCCGAATCATGTATTTAAAAATCTAGAAGTAATGTGATAGAAATGTGTAAATACTTGTCTACTATATTTAAAATTTCATTTTCAAATTATTATTTTATCCTTTCTTTAGCTGGTTACTGGTACCTTACAAAGAGGAGGATACTAGGTTTAAGCTTGGTGAAATACGTTTTAATCAAGGTCTGAAAACTGCAAGGGAGGTGATTCAAACAGCTTTCTCCCTATTAAAGGGTAGATGGTGTAGACTACAATTTGTTGGTATGGACACCATTCAAGAAATGCCATATTTAATAACAGGTGAGTTGATAAACTAGTCATTTCCCTAAATTGTTAGAAAAATCATGTTTATTTAATAGCTTTTCTTTCCAAACTAATTTTTGAAATTAAAATTTAATCTCTTTACAAAAGTGTTACAGTAGTAATATATATATGCATAAAACTTGTATCAAAATAGAATTTTTTCAGTCAAATATTTTGAACCAATGTGAATTGTGAAGTATGTATTTGAGCATGTTACTAAATTAGTGCTGATGAAACTTTGTAGAATGGATGGCAACTGGCTGTTATGGAGACACAAATGTAGAGGACAATGTTTCAAAAGACTTCCACCTTTTGTCTTCAGGTCATTGTGTGTGTGTGTGTAGGTGTTGTCGGTCTTTTTTAGTGTCCTGGTGAATTGTGGAGAGCGTGTTATGATTGGTTGGATTATCACTGTTTCTGATTGGAAGACTTTCAAAACGTCATCCTCTACGCTTGTATCTCCACAACAGGCAGTTGCCATCCATTCTACAAAGTTTTATCATGAATACTCTGTTTAAGCAATGTATCAAAGAAAAATCAGTACTGTTAGTTGTAATATTACTACATTTAAGAAAAGAGAAAATATATAATTCAAACTTAAGAATATTTTTTTAAATTCTAAATAAAACATTGGTTCATTGGTTTCAAGGAATCATTTCAAAAGAACTTGTAAATAAACAAAGATTTTTTACAACCATAAAATATATTAACTTGTCTCCCAAGTTACTTTTTATGAAATTACAAGCCAGAGAAGCTCACACTGGTGCAGAAAAAGTATACGCACATTTGAATAATTCTGAAATATTTTCCTTTCACAAACAAATCAGTTGCACTTTAGCAACAAAGTGTGTAGGTTACACTTTTATGTTAAAGTGGATTTCAGAATACACACACTATCAACCTAATAACCTGAGCGAAGCCAGGTACTTTCACTAGTTTTAAATAAATAAAAAGAAATTAGTGATTAACGTATCTAATTAATTCTGTGGTTCATTTGTTTCTAATGTATTGAGGCATGCATTTATCTATTCTACAGAGCAGAAAGAAACACTTTTTAAGGCTAGACTTAAATGTTTATTTAATAATCAGGTGTACTAAGGCTACAAACAGCAATTTTCCAGTGTTCATCCTTTGTCAGTCCTTCATCTATTGAACCAATCATGTTTCTGTGAAGTAACGTTTACTGTAATTTTGAATCTATTAAATGTTCCTATGTGAAATTTGGCAAGCTTTTAGTAAACCCCGTTTGTTGTGTACAGAAAGTAGATTTGTAGTAACGATTTCTTCTTAAGATTTCTTTATGAATTTACAAGAACTTCACTGAGTTTTTCAAAGTGAAAAATAATTTTTGGTGATAATAACACTTTTTCTCATTGTGTGATTTTCATATTGCACTTGCGTAACTGTTAGAACCTCCTGAGTAAAGATCTGTAAATTTTTAGTAGTTTTCATTTCATCGCTTATTTTCTCTGTCCTATTTTTTGACTACTAGTTTTTTTCATACTGGGTTGGTTCTGCATGGAACCATTAATTTTTCTTTCAGATATGCAAAAAGTATATATCAAGCATTGGAATAGAATGTGTCAAAACTACTGTAATTTAACTAGCTTTCTAGTGAACCTATAAGTAGGTTAAATTCTGTTATTTTCTAGAAGTAGAAAATCACAATTGCAAAGAATAAACTTGTGTTAAATATGTTCTTCTGGATGCAAAAAGGAAATAACTATGTAAGGAATATTGTAAAGAAAAGGTTGTTTTATTTTGTTAGTTGTAAGCAATGTTGGAGAAACATTGACTTTTTTTGAAAGACAGAATAACAAAGGAACAACATGTCATGTGGGTTTGAAATGTTTTTTATATCTCAGTAGGAAGAAGGTTGGAGGTTCTAAATTTATATTCTGGTTTGTCAGTATCTTTGTTACATGTTCCTAATTATTTGGACACTCAATAAATCATATAAAGCAAGAATAGATTGAAATATTAAAAATATTTTTGAGTATCAGTATTATTAATTATTTTATTGTATGTTTGTAACTCATTGGTGCAGAGACTATCATATATCTAGAAGGTCTAAGTAATAGATATGTATAAATGACTTTGACCAGACAAGCAGGAACAAAGAGAGAGTAAAAGTAAAGTCAGGTGAAAGAGAAGTTTGACTGGAGAAAAGTTATGAAACGTAAAGTTAATCACTATAGGAGTGAATGGCCTAACAGCTGACATGTTAGAGTGAGATTAATGGTTTGAAAGAGAGGGAGAATAATTTGATTTGTTCTAGGATGTTTTAAAGTAACTGAAGTAATGTGTGGATTTTGGCATAAAAGCATATGACTGTTGGAAGTTCAGTATATAACTGTGGTAACTTGTGTGACAGTATAAATAAATTATACACTGACACAATTACAGTGAAATGAGAAAAAATAATTCAGCTCGTAAACTGAATCAAATCAATTGAAAAAGCTTAAGAAGAGAACTGTATAGTATTTAAGATGCTACTGTGATCTTCGTAATGTAAAGGATTTTTGCACATACATTTAACTTGTTTTGAATATATGTGTATACATATATTATTTTAAAAGAAGTGGTTCACATGCTGTTCATTTATTATTCAAATTTATCGTCAACAAGTCACAGATACCTACAAAAAAAAATCCTTAAGCCAACACACCTATATATATACATATATATCCCACATTACTATTACTACTACTCTAAAAGTACGTTTTCTGACAATAAAAAGAAACTCTAAAATGAGTAATTTGTAGCACAGATGTGTTAGTGACACAAAAGTGAAGGTTAAAAATTTATTTTGTATCTGCTTTTAAAATTAATATCCTAAACCATACATAACATTAAAATTTAAATTATAAACTGATGCCAAACTCATTGAATTAATTGGTTAATCACATTATTTAATAAATTTTGAATGTAACTAACAGGTTGTTAGATGCACATTTTTACCATGAAGGTCACATGAGTTAATCTTTATACAGATTACTTACTTATATATATTTCTACATTGAAGCTTTTGTAACATTACTTATTATATTTCTTTTTTCTCTTTGCAGCAGCATGTGTTCTTCATAACTACTGTCTCATGACTGAAAACCAGGAAGACATTTGTGATTACTTGGGACCCACTTCCACTGGTCATGTAGAAGACTCTCCATCAGTTATTGAAGTTGATCCCCCACAAGTAAACAAAAGAGCTAGGCTGACTGAATACTTAGCTTCTTTGCCACAGGAGATGTTTATTGATGAAGTGATAGAATCTTAGTGAACTAAAAGTGATCTGTGGATTGGTTAATTTTGAACTCTAGTTTTCATACTATCATTCAACAGTGATTGCTGTTTGACTCGTGAAATAAAGTTTCTATCATCATCCAAATAAATGCAAGACATTTGTAAATAAAGATGTGTATTATTTTTTAATATCTTCATAAAGGGAAACAATTACAAGTACTGTAAAATGTTTATGTATAAATGTGAATAGACAGTTCTTAGTATGTGATGATAAACCTAGAATTTTTGTTCTTTTTTCAAGCATATTTTCGTGCTGATTAATTTAAAGCTATAAAAATTATTTGTCTTCCAGAGGTTTTCTGACAAAGTAATCCATTTTTCTGTTTACCATTAAAGTACAAGACATAAGGAATAATGATAGTTTTGATTCATTTATATTAAAAGCAGGCTTCAGATAAAATAATGTTTATCTTGATTTACCATATCAAATTTTTTGTGCTGCTCTTTATTTTCAATTTATAACCTTTAACTGAAATATTGTATTTTGTGGCCAAAAGGTCGTTTGTGATTAATGAAATGTTGTAAAATCAGCATCAAAGTGTAGCCAAGGATCTATTTTATTTATATCAGTGAATAAAAAAAACCTTTACTTACACTAAGCATTTTATTGAAATGTTGAGAGGATTCACTGTTACTCCTATTTTTATTTTAATATTTATTAAACAACAGGAATTAATTGAACCAGTTTCATAATGTTAATTTTTGATATTTTGTTTATTGGCAAAACTGTGGTGAGGTTTTCATGCTATACATGTACTTTGGAATTTTGATTTTGAATTAAATAGGTTAGGTATATTGTTTGGAATATTTGCATATCTATTGAAGAGACCACAATATGGTAAGATCACTTTTGAACATTGTAGAATGTAGAAATGGTTCATTATGACTATTCCATAAGAGTAATGAATAAGAGTTAAATTTCTTTTTTTAAGTTTCAAAGAGGAATAATAATAATGAATATCTGTCTCTCAGGAATGTCATATTCCTTCTTCATATTTTTACTGATTGTTCAAAGATATTGTTTCTCAACAATGGCACTTAAAAGGGAACACATCAACTCTAAGAAATAACTATAGTTGTAAATCACTGGTGATAGATTGATAGAAAAGCATGTTAGACAGGCTTAGTGCAATATTGTTTAGAGTTGCACTGTTCCCAATGTACCCTGAGAATTGTCACATTACAGTCCATAAAAATTGAATTTAAATGGGAAAATGCAATGTTAGTGATACTTACAGTTATGGAAATTGAACATTCTCTGTAGTAAATGTAATTGCAACTTTTGGGACTTTGGGGGAAAACTAATTCTGATTCTTTACTGTCAGATTTCTGACATGAAGTAGCCAAGACTTGCAGTGAAATTTTGTTCTCATGTTATCCTATATTTGCCACAATTTCTGATTTAATGTATCCTACATTTCATATAATTCATTTTACCTTTTAATCCTACTTTACAAGTGAGTTGCTCTTCTACAAGAACAATCAGCCATTCTTCGATTTCTTTTGCTAAATAAAATGTTTGTGTTATTCAAACTTCATAACGGTCTCTTGTCTCTTTCAATATATTTGCAAAAAATTGTCCCACTTTTAATTCCACGTACTAAATCTAAGAAACTGTTTTTTGGAGTTAATTGGTCTGTGTGAAGGTACACTGTTGGCCAAAATCTTAAGGCCAATGAACATAAAGAAAAAAATATGCATTTTGCGTTGTTAGACTCCACCACTTTTTTGAGTAGAGCTTCGAAAGATGAAAATGAGAAAAGGGAAAAAAAATAAATTAGCATTTAATAGGAAAAATGTGAACACTATGAAATTAGCCTAAATGCTAGCTGGTCAAAAGTTTAAAACCATACCAAAAAGAAGTCCTAAACAGAGTAGGAAATGCCCAACAAAAGATCTCGGTAGTCAGTTGCACGGCTGTCATTGCAAATAACTTAAAACATTCGCTTTGGCATGGTCGATATAAGCGTTTGCAGAGGGCTGGCTGGAATGTTATTCCAAGTGGTGAAGATGGCTTCACGAAGATCACGCACTATTTGGAACTGATGTCCATTTCTACATACTTCCCTTGCCATCCACCCTTAAACATTTTCAATCATGTTCAGTTCGGGCAAACGTGCTGGATGGTCTAAAATACTCACGTTTTTCGTCATGAAAACTCATTTGTTCTGCAGGCATTGTGGATTGCAGCATTGTCCTGCTGAAAGATCCAGTCATTTCCACACAAGCGAGGGCCTTCAGTCAATAAGAATGCTCTCTCCAATATGCCAATGTAGCAAGCTGCTGTTTGACGCCCCTGTAAAACCTGAAGTTCCATGGAAGGAGAAAGCACCCCAAACCATGATGGAATCTTCTCCACTGTGTTGTGTAGAAAATGTCTCCGGTGGGACATCCATATCGTGCCAGTAACGTTGGAAACCATCTGGTCCATCCAGGTTAAATTTTTCTCCCAGAGAACAAAACCTTTCACTTTTCTACGTCTCATGTTTGGTACTTTTCAGGAGAGTTTAGCTAAACTGTTTTGTGGTGTGGAAGGAGGCGTGGCCTTTGAAGACGATTACGGTGTTTAAAGCCTTTCTCTTGTAGATGCCGTCTTATTGTTCTTGAGTTGCATTCTGCGTCCGTAAGAGCCTTAATCTGGTACGACAATCGGCTGGTGTCTTGCCGGACAACCCATCGAATCCTCCTGCTCAACGCCGGCGAAAGGCCGACCACTTGAAATTCTCGTTTCGTATCCCTCAGGGTCTTTTATGAAATTCGCAACAGCTGTTTTACTACGCCCAATCTCACCAACGATGGGACGTTGAGGAGACCTTATATATGCAAAAACGGCTCGTTTGGGTTGAGAAAATACTTTACGTAGAAGAGCGAAAAACCAAATGTTGGTTATTTTGGCAACAACTAGTAACAACATATGACATTCCAGTTAATACCAAATTTATTCAAAAACCAGGCACAAAACTGAGGTCTATACCATGTAAAAACTACACTGACAAACACCACACCAACATTATTTATAAAATACAATGTGATAACTACCACGACTTCTATATTGGAGAAACAAGTAGAAAAATGGAAACCAGATTCAAAGAACATAAAAAAGTCACCTTCACACGTTTTCGAACACTGCAAGTCAAACAAACACAACATAACCATAGAAAACACTCAAATATTAAATAAACAAACGCAAAATTAAAGAAGCCTTACTTATACAACAACTTAAACCCAAAATAAATCAATATAAAGGAACGCCTTTATACCTATATTAAATATAATAAAATAAAATTATATATTCAAACATCTAACACCGCCCTCTACATTACGACTCTCAGTTACAAAACCCCTTCAAACATGTGGTTAGCTTCCGGTCAGTTACCTCTTTCTTTCTTTGTGAACCTGACGATGACCGAAGAAGGTCGAAACATTGTTCGCTCTTCTACGTAAAATATTTTCTCAACCCAAACGAGCCGTTTTTGCATATATATTTCTCTACAAGTGGGTTTTCTCGACATCACTGAGAGAGACCTTACTTTTCGCAGCTCGACAATTCTGCCACGTTCAAACTCTGTCAACTTTTTAGTCTTTGCCATGTTTTTACCCAATGTAACACAGGAGATGTTGACAATGCTAATGCTTGAACGCAAATGACTAAATTGTGTTACATGTTTACCAATTAACGCTTCGTTTCAGTATGGCCTTAAACTTTTGACCAGCGAATATTTAGGCTAATTTCATAGTGTTCACATTTTCCCTATTAAATGCTAAAAAAGTTTTTTTTATTATTTTCCCCTTTTGTCATTTTCATCTTTCGAAGCTCTACTCAAATAAGTGGTTGAGTCTAGCAACGCAAAATGCATATTTTTCTTTATGTTCATTGGCCTTAAGATTTTGACTGGCAGTGCATAACCTGTGATTACAATATACTCAAGAAATGGGCTGTATTTCAGCCTTCGATTCTAAAACAGAACTAAAACTGTTCTGTCATTAATATTTAAATCTGCCCCTTGACGAGAATTTAACCTTTCTTCTTAATTGTATTGTTTTGATACTCTTACAACAGCAAAGGGATTATGTTTATCCATTTTATTTATTAATTATAATAAATACAAATAATGCACACATGCAATCATAATTTACATTATAAGTACAATTCTGATGTAAATAACATTAATAGTGATAAGCATCTTGGTGTTTCGGTTGATTATTTCCTAAATCCATCCAAGCAATGTGCCGTTGCTAATGGCAAGGCAATAGCAATCTCCCTTGTATTTATAAAAAAATATTAAGTATAAGCCTAAGGAGATTACCATTTTAATGTATATTGCACTAATACTATATATGTTTAGGCCTTTACCTCAAGGACATTTAATCATTGGAAAGGGTTCTAAGGAGGGTTACAAGGGTGGTGATATCTAGAATCGAAAGGTTGTCGTATGAGAATAGGTTAAGTTATCTGAACTTGTTTTATATTAAAAAAAAGAAGTAGAGTTAGAGGGTACACAAATATGAAAACACACCACACTAATATAACAATACATTAGCAAACAACGATTTATAGGCATCATGAAGTGATTTATTTTTCGGAGAACATACCTGAAAAACACAGAACAATGTTCTTAGAAATATATAATATATTCCGTCAGAAGGAACTTTTTTCATTATGCCTATAAATCGTTGCTTGCTAGCTTGTTATACTGTGTTTCTGATTGAGATAGTTAGTAAGGGAATTACATTATTGCAGTCAACAGCGAGAATGGTGAAACAATTAAAAATGTATAAAGTTTGGCCGGTAGGTGTCACCTTCAGCTTTGACTGTTTTACTTTTCAAACAGGGTAGTTGACCTTTTAAGTGGTCTGCGACCCAAATGTTGTAACTGTGGTCAAACCCACACAGCCAACTATAAAGGATGTGATAAATATAAAGAAATAAAACAACGTATATATCAGATAAGAACAGCATCGTCAGAACAGGATCAACCAAGTACAAATAGGCAACCAAAAACAGACATAACGACAGAATCTAACAAAACAACTAAAACCAGATATGCACAAATGTTAAAAGGAAACAACTTCCACAAACAGCAAGAACAGAATATAATTACTCAGGAAAATAACATCTTAACGCAAACACTAAAGCCATAAGAAAACAGCACCACATTCCAAGAAACAAATACAAACACACCTGATAAAACAAGCCTTATTACTACCATATTCAAAAACATATTTACAGAATTTGTAACAGAATACACAAAACCGAACCAGACAACCAACTGCTTCGAATTACCGATTAATATCTTCAAAAACCACATCACACTTCATATACCCTACACAATATCAACACTAACTGGCTACATGCTTACAGTATGTTCACAGTTGTATATATCAACATTCAAGGTGCAATATCTTCCTAGAAACATGAGATCGAAGACCTAATGCAAGAAACTAACCCCTACATCATAATAGTAAGCGAAACTATAATATACAATAACAATAGATTTAAAATACCAAATTATACAACAATAAAGAAAGACAGAATAAACAAAAATAATGAAAATAGAGGCATCATGCTGCTCTACAAAATGAAGCTATCAATAATAGAAATTAAATTGAGCAGTAACAACGAACATGTTACTGTCGATATCCTGCAAAGAAATAAAACAAAAGTAACTGTAGTAGGAAGTTACTGCTCACCTAATAAACAACTAGATATAGCATCACTCAGCAACATCTTTTCCCACAACCAAAACTCTATAGTTATGGGTGACTTAAATAGTAAAAATGTTACCTTTGGATGCCGGAGCTCAAACTACAATGGTAGAAGTCTATTACAATTCATAGATGATAACAAAATAGTCCTACTAAATGATACCACCCCTACACATACAGCGTATGCCCCTAACTCAAGTGACATACTAGGCCTGTGCATGTGTAGATATAATCTGAGCCAAAAAACTAATAAAATTCCAGGTGGGAAAAGATGTTGGCAGTAATCACCTACCAATATATTGCGTCTTCGATCTCGCCCCCCCCCATAAAAATATAACCTTCAGAAAAGAAAATTTTAATTACAGTAAAACAAATTGGCAAAATTACAAACAGGAATTAGACAACCTTTTACCTAATAAAGTTATAAAAGAAGTTAAAACCCATATCGAAATGGATAATTACTGTCAAGCAATAACGGAATGCCTTCAGAAAGCAGCCAAGAAAACAATACCAAAACAACACCATAAAACAACAAACAACACATGGAAAACCACCACAGAAATAATCACCTTAATCAAAAAACGAAGACAATTAAGAAGACAGTATATGATAACAAGAAACAGAGAAACAAAAACGCAAATAAACAATATTAGAAATCACATCAGAACACAAATAAAACAACAAAAACAAGATAAATGGGACAACTACTGCTCAAAACTAAATGATAAAACTGACCCGAAAAAATTTCAGATATGAATACATATTTCTACAATAAAGTCACCAACCATATATTAAACAATAAAAAACAATTTTAACCAATTTTTCCAATAAACATAACTGAGACAAACACAAGACCTAACACAGATTATGCAAACACGCTACTAACAAATGAAATATCCCTTCAAGAACTACTCGAAGTAATAAAAAACACAAAAACAAAGCTCCAGGTGAAGATGAAATACAAGCTATCCTTCTAAAAAAGGGCACTCCGAAATTGTTTGACCACCTAAAATCACTTTTTAATCTATCTCTATCCTCAGGATACATCCCAGTTTCTTGGTAGCTTGCTACTACATTAATGTTCCATAAGGAAGGAAAGCCAGCAAATAAACCTAATAGCTACCGACCAATCAGCCTGACCAGCTGTATAGGCAAAATTCTCGAAACAGTAATCAGTAATAGACTCTCCACATTCTTGGAGATAACATCAAAATTACCAAAGAACAAAATGGATTCGGGAAATTTAGACAAACGACAGATCACTTAATCAGATTAACCGAAACTATAATAGATAGCTTCAATAAAAAAGAATGTACTGTCGCTTGCTTCCTTGATATCGAGAAGGCATTTGACACTGTATGGCACGATGGTCTAAGGTTCCAAATGAATGAAATGGAACTACCGCGTGGAATTATCCGTTGGCTATCTAACTTTTTGGAAAATAGAAAGTGTAGAGTAAATGTTGAGGGTACCTATTTTGAGTACTTTACTCCAGAAGCTGGTGTCCCTCATGGAGGGGTGGTTAGCTCTATACTCTTCATCATATATGTAAACAATATGCCAATGAAGGATCCAAATCATGGATTCTCTTCACAGTTCGCAGATGATGTGGCAGTCTGGAAAAGTGCTGCAACACCCACGATAGTAGCCACTAACATACAACCGCAACTAAATAGAATAAGTGAATACAGTAAAAAATATAGAATAAAAATAAACACAGTAAAAACACAACTCGTAGTTTTTACGAAATTGAAAAAACACAAAAACAACAGCCAGAATTATATATGAATGGCACACTACTTCAGACTGCCCCATCGGAAAAATTTTTAGGTCTAACTTATGATTCAAAATTAACTTGGATTAATCATGTTAACGAAATTAAAAATAAAGTCTGACGAAGAACTAACTATGCTAGGAGTCTCACCCGTAAAAACAGTGGAGCATCTACAGATAACTTACTAATAATCTATAAAACGTATATTAGACCAGTAATAGATTATGCAGGTCCAGCATAATTAAAACCAAACTACAAACAATCCAAAACACACTCCTCACAACAGCATACAGAGTTCCAAGAACTATATCATCTCAATATTAAATTAGACAGTTTTTCGTTTATTACAGGGTTAAGATTAGTTTCATGCATCGTAATGTATCTAATTTATAGAAACGAAAGAATTAAAGTAAAAGTGACATTATAATACAGTTAACGAACTGGTTTTGATCATAACATAAGTCATGGCAGTTTTGGAATTTATATTTTGAATGTAAGTGTTAAAGTATATACGAAAAAAGACAAAGTGAAAAGTATAAATAAATTTGAAGCTGATAAAGTTTTGTTAATGTGCTATAAATTAGCTGTTGAATATTTTGCGACTGAATTTGGTAAGTAATATAACTTTGATCATTGAATATTAAGTGGACTGAAAAATACAGGGTGGCCCGTAAGTCCCTACCCATTCATATATCTTATGTATCTGTGTGCTCTCCTTCATTCTTGCTGTATAATATTATGCGACGCCATGTTCTGTGATACATTTTCTTCAACATAGCAGGGGTTGTTGCTCCAAATGCCGCGTTAACAGCTGCCTTCAATTCATCATTAGTATTATAACGTTGTTTAGACACATTGTGGGTGGGTAGGGGCTTACGGGCCACCCTGTACATTAACTTTATTAAGTGTGGGTGTGAAAGAACAGTTTTGAATGTCCAAATGATCTTTTATTGTCTGTATGTCATGTAATTTTTCGGTTTTCTGTTTATGTGAAGTGGCATATTTGTGTTTTGTTATTTTCCGTTATAATTGTCACATGCCAAATTTTGTATAGGAAAGTATCACCAGTGACGTAGACAGGCTTTTCACTTGTAAGGGGCAGAAATTTTGAGTGGGGGTAATAAATTGAAAACCCAAAATTGATCTGTTCATTAAAATCAATCAAATATAATGCAGTAGTGTTCATAGAAGTTTAATGGCCTCAATTAACTTGTCCTCTGCCCTTTCATCCATAGGATAGTTTCATTCATGTTTGTACAAAGGTTTTACCAATAGTATAATCCTGTTTTTGTTTCCCCCTCCTTCATTTTTACTTTACATAACTTTACAGTTATTTCTCTAAGGGTGTTTTTTAAGGGCGTAGTTATTTTGGATCTTTGGTCTCATGCAAAATTCTGCAGCCATATCAAACTGTTGGGATAGCAGGGCTTAATTTATTCCAGTTGTTATTCAGAGATTAAAAATCATATGGTTTGGGCTGAATGGAAAAATTGTAAACCTTGCTGAAAGACCAGTAGTAACAAAATCATGTCAAATTGGGTGCATCCTTTTTTGAGGAAGAAAATTGCAAGGTTTCATTTTAAAAATGTAACAAGTTTTTAAACTATTACATAATCATTTATAACTTTTCTTTCTCTATTCAAGCAGTTATTTAGGCCAATATGGCCTATTCCAAATAGGCCTAACACAGCGGTCTTTTTGGTGAAACAAATGTTTATGTGGTTGAGTGTAAAATGATTTAACTAAGCTGAATCATCTTGTTTGACTATTTATACTTCCAATGTAATTATTCTATAATGATATAGTACGAGAGATTTTATATAAATATTACATTTATAAGTTATGCTTTAAAATACTAATTTCTGACATCATTATACACCTGTCTTCTTATGTCTGTCACATGCTTATCAGATTAATCTGAAGTTTGGACAGGTTTAGAAGCCAGATTTGCCAATGGTAGTATGTAGCAATGCTTCTCAACCTTTTTCAATATTATTCACCCCCTGTAAATTTTTCACATCAATTAACTCACCCCAGATTGAAAAAGAGACAAAAATAGCGTATTAAAATTCAGAGTTCTGTATTATGACTTAAATGTATATCATGCTACAATTAGAAATAATAATGAGTTATTTCTTCTTGAATTTGTTGTGTAATTGATAATACTAATTCACCCCATCATTCTTATTCATCCTGAATGTGAACTTATTAACCCTTGGGTGAACCATTTGTGAAGCACTGAGGTATAGAAAGGAATGATACAGTGGAGATGATTCCACAGTGTGCAGATTCCTATAGGAATTAATAATTCTGAGTTCATATAAGCTTTAGCATGCTGTGCTAAAATTAAATTTTGCACTTGTTGGACAGAATTTAATGATAAGTAAAACTGCTTTCTTGTAATTGAATTTTCTCCTTTTGTCTTGAGCTGTACTTTTTATGTACAAAACTTAAATAAATTTTATTCTTGTGTAATAGTAAACTAGTTCTGTTTTTAGGAAATGGGTTACTGTCTAATTGTATGCACGGAGTTTTAAGACACAAGTAGTATTTCCTATTTTATTAATTTGTGTTTCAGTCTAATGAACTTAAGACACCTCTGACAAGCCAGGAATTTGAAAAGATTTGGCATAAACAGATTATTTCAACTGTTGTGGCATAGTATGTCAGACAAGCAGCAAGATCTAGCAGAAAATGCAATCACAGAACTCACTCTTCAAGAATTAATGAAAGTTTACGAGATAAAGCAAAAGCTTTTTTAAACAAAGTGATGTGATAAAACTATCTTTCTGTCACTTCCTGATTATTTACCTTAGAATGAAATAGTAATAATTCTTTTTGCGAAAACATGTGCTAGCTTTTGTAGAAAAATTACTGCTTTCTTGCATAGTTTAACAGATGTAATTTTGTTGATTTATAACTGTATATATATATATATGTGTGTGTGTGTGTGTGTGTGAGTTCACAAATCTGAACAAGTGCATAAGCTATTCCTTCTGTTTGTACAGAAAAGTCCATTAAAGAAAGATTTATACATTTAGATGACATTGTTATAACCTTCTGTTTGTTACAAAAGTTACTGCAGTTTTTAATAACTATGGTATAACATTTTAAACAGCAGATTATTGAAACATATTTCATGTAAAGCGTCAAAATTGTCAGTGATAATTTTGTTTAAATTTTATCTCAAACCTTGCACAGAAGTCAAACTCGTTAGTGTAGTCGGAAGAATGTTTCGTGAATTTTGTATGTGACAATATTATGGTTTTATTCAGCTGTGTAATTTAACCATAAGTACAATAATGTCATATTACAATAATAATAAAGGTATTAAATTCCTTTTATGAATAAAATATTTACAGGACTTAAGAAAAATTCTGGTAATTAGAATTAACAGTGTACAAGTAAGATTTTATAACCAAGCTTAAGTTAAACAAGTTTTTATTACTCAAATTTATGACTGATTTTCTTCAGACAAACTTAAATATTTTTTGGTTTGTGACATGCCAGGCATAGCAATTTCACATATAATTTTGTTCTTCAGAAACTATCCTGTCTTTCTATCAGTTTTAATACCATTAATAATGTTTGAACTTATTTTAGTTCAACTGCTGTTAAACTTACCCATTTTTGTACATTTAGTTACCTAGAGTTGTTTAATGTATTACAATTTACTGATTCTTAAAAGGTACTGGTTTTAGATGGAATACAACACAAATTTAAACACAACAATTTTTGTCTTAAATTTTATTGTTTGTATTTTTTCTGGAGGCATTTTCAAGGGTATATTTAACTTTTTAAATCACATTTATGTTACAAAAATGCTATTTTCTAATTAATTTGATCAAAGACCTTAAATGATGTTCAGTCAATGTTTTGACTACCCATAATCAATCATTAATGAGAAGTGGTAGGTCTTCTGGTGCCACAAATCTTCCAACTTTCAATCTTTAATTATAAGTTTGGAAAGGTTTTCAAGAAATAGCACAATTGATGGTATTTTTGTTGCTTGTTGCACAAAATAAAAGTTTTTCCAAGTGTTTGAATGTTGTAACATGAAACTAAGTTTTTTGTTTGGAAATTATAAGAATACAGAAGATAATTTTAGATTAGTGAAATAGGATATATTTTAGTGGTGATATACAGTAATTGAACAAGATTGTCAGTTGTACTAGTAATCAGTGATATATTTAATAAATAATTTATATAGATCACTGAATAAAAGATATTCTGTAAAAATAAAACTTAAAGTGTAATCAGTAAATTTCACAAACTATTTATTCCTCTGTTGGGTATAATGTGACAAACCCATAGTACGTCATGTTTGTCCTAAACTAACATTTTGTGTTTCATGCAAAGAGCAAGAACAAATAAAAATTAATGAACTATGGATATACTTGTAATAAAGGATGTGTGTTCATAATAAGGTTTCATAGTTTGTGAAGACCCGTAAAATGTTGCTACAATACATCTAAACTAATCAAGCTTCTTTGACCATTTCATTATTTCATGAATTTGTTTCTGAACCATTCTCTAAATGTACCAGTAATTTAGCAACTTCTACACACGTTGAAGCTACTGTATTTCACAAACAACCCCATTTCTTGTATTTTTTCACAGCTACTTGATAAAGTCACTGTAATAGCTCTATAGCTTAATACCACCCCCTGTGATAAGATGTAATAATCAATCACTTCAAATTTAATGCAGTATTTTACAATTTTTTTCTTACTATAATATTAAACCACAATAAATTTGATGTTATTTTACAGTCACATACTACTTGTTATGATGTTACAGAAATATTTCTAAATTCAATATATTATAGCTAACCTCCACACTCTATATAACCTTTGAATTTGATGTATTATATCACAATCATGTGATATTGTGTAGTGCCAGTACATATTTTTCCTGTGAAAAGGTTAATATAACCTAAACACATTAACTAGAACATGGAGATGTTAGTAACAGTTATCATTTAAAGATAAAATAATTTATTTAAAAGTGTTCTAAAGGAGTTAGTGTAAAATGAATCTCTAGATTCATAGTAGTAATTATTTATCAGTATGAGACAAAAACAAATGGAAACTTTAGTAAGAATACAGATTTTCACTACTGTCACATTGAAAGATATTCTTTAGCTATTCTTTCAAAAGAACTAATTAAAAACCTCATATGTGGCTATGAGTTAACTAACAATGTGGTACAGTAAACAGAATGTTCTAGTTGAGTCTGCTTTTAGAAAATTTCAGAAGGAAATAATCATATTGTTAGTTTTACAATAAATTTATTAAATTTCACTTACTTAATGCCTGAAAATGTTCAGTGTAAAATAATTTTGATCATAACATATTTTTTATATGTTTAAACTTATATATGTTTTATTGAACAAACAATAGAAGGTAAGCAGAAAGTTTCCATGTGTGGAAAAGGGTCTAATGGATTTTTTTACAATCACATAACATACATTATTTTCTTGTAGTCAAAATTTTAGGAAAATCAATACCAGTGTGTTGTAGTATAACAATAACAACAACACAACTTTCATAGCAAATAAAACTTTATTTCAGTTACTCCAATAAACTTTAATTTTAAACAATCCCGGTTCTTGAAGATAAAAAAAAAAAGATTATTCTTCAGCCATATGATTTAGATAGTAATTCAATAGTCAGCTAACTTATTTTGAGTGAAGTATCACAGGACAATGTGGTTTACAACATCAAAAAATATTTATTTTCACTTATACGTTTTTAGAATTACTAAATATCAAAAATGAATTTTTTTTGGTGAACAACTGCATTATTATTAAAAGTATATATTAAAACTTGTGTATATATTTTGATAGAAATCAAAGTTAATTGTTTTCCACTTGTTAAAAAAAATTAATTTGAAAAATAAATTCATTTATTTGGAATTTTGCTTATTTCACAAACTTATCTTCTGGCATAAAGATTGCAGCTTCATTCAGGTTTTAAATACTGCAACAAATTTGTTTGTTAGCTGCAATTTTGAGTATTTAGTGCTTTGGTACTAATGCAGAAGGATGATTTCAGAATACAAAGAAATTCTGATATAAATTTCCCAATAATTACAAAAAATTACTTTTGTTACAACTGCAAAAATTATTTGAGAAAACAAAATCTACAACAGTCAACAAGATAAAAATGTGCAATTTCTGTGACTTAAGTTTTCCCGAGATAAAAAAAAAACAAAAAATAATTGAGATATTTAAAACAATTGGAGTAAAATATTCAAAATCAACATTTCTTTAAAACTTACCAAAACAAAATAATTTCAAAAACCCATCCCAAATGATAAACTTCCATTCCAAAGTTTAAATTGAAAGGAAAGTGTTAAAAAAGTTACTTTCCCATCATAAAAATGTATTGGTTATTTTCTTGGTTGATGAATAACAGCTGGTTTGTTGGAAATGTTACGATTATCTTTAGATGGTGTAGGCTTCTCGTGAAATGCTCTGACAGCTTCAGGAGGGAAGTCTGAATCTCCCTTTAAAAAAAAAAGATATTGGTGGGCTTTCAATCAAGTTATTTAATGTATTATACCCACAACAATAGGCATATAAAACTAGTCATTTTTGGGGCAAATTGACATAAGTGGCAATCCTTGGAGAATGTTCTTAAACTGAAATTTCTTAATACTGCATTAGTCTGTAAAAGTTTTCCATAGTCACTCTTGCAGTGTCCGAGAAGATTCCATCATCAAAAATAAGTCAAGAAATAAACTATTATTTTAGAAGCAAAACCATTAACACTCAAAATATTTTCCTTTACTAATCAATAACTGAATGCTGAGTGTTACAAGTTGTTTTTTTTCACCACCTAATGTAACAATTTAACACAAGCTGGCCAAACAATGAAGCTACTGCAAACAACAAGCAGGTACATGCTTTCATCTTTCTGTGCCAATGTTTGCAAAATATTTAAGGTCTGTGAAGACTAATGGTTAATGTGATTTTTTTTCTCATTAAGTTAGACCAGTGACAGTGTTTATAACTTTTAAAATTTAAAGTGTATATACTGACAAACCACATTTCCTAAATACATCAAAAATGTAAACTAAATTGACTATTCAGACTTAGAAAGAGATAAACATAAAAAGACAGATCCCTTCAATTTCCCAAAATAATGAATTACTTTATGGATTTACACACTAAGATTTTTTGTAACATGCAAAACTGTTAAAAATGTAGATGTGTTAGTATCAATTTAATTAGCTATAAAAGAATACGAGTTGGTTTAAATTACTCAAAACTTTTAAATAATATTGTATTTGTATTGATATGTTCTTAGTTGGATATTAAATATACAAAGAAGTTCCTAGATGATGAACCCATTGTTAAAGGTATGGATAAGTTGCAAAATAAATATTTACATACACCCATACTGTATTAAACATATATTCCTCCATAGTGGAACACTGAAAAAACCACCTTAAGAACTTGGTAGCTTTGTATTGACAGAAAAAATTGGAATACTGGAAGTAATAATGTTTAAAGAAACATACACATGTTCTATCAGTTTTCCTTAGTAGTTTATGATGATGATAATGTGTGTGTAAGTTATGTGAATTTTTCAAAGACCATACAAATATTTGCATCTATCTTTCGCTAGCAGAAACATCACTCTATGGGAAGTTGTTAAGATCTTGGAGAGCTGAACGGTTTGCTTCTCTGTCATGAAATTGCTCCTGCCTTCTAACTGCATCTTGACAAGTGGTTTGATTTGCTTCTGAACCTCGGGTTTGTTCCTGGCTTCTTTTCAATGAATCTTGTCTCATAACTTGGTGAAAAAGTCTGTCTCATTCTTTTTTTTTTTTTTTTTTTTTTTTTTTTTTGTGTGTAAATTGCAACCCGATGTTTCATTTCCTTGTCCAAAGTTCAGAGTTCTTACAAAATAATTCACTTTTCCATTTTGAAATTTTTGGCATTGTAATTTTTTATGTTTTTGATCACTTTATACAAACTGAAGTAAAAGAATAATTTTGTAACTTATGAAGATTGAGTCACTACAAAACTCTGCAAATATTTAGGTAATGAACTTCCTATGAGGGATGTGCAATTTCTTCAGTCATAGAACAATTCAATTCATAGCAAAAGCTTGAATTCTCCCCTGGAAAGACTTGCTTTAAAATTCTGCTTTAAACTCATTTTAATTTTTTAATGAAACTTTTAAAATGGTGGTAATTTTGTTGATAATAATAAATGTGCATTATTAAAATGAAAAGAAGTAGCACTTCTCTATTAAGGAGGCAATTTAAGAAAAAATTTTATAAGGTTCTATTATTTTTTTCAATCTTAATGAGTATCTCTTTTATAATTTTTATTTTGATGCAATATAAAGCTGTTATTAACTTCTTTAAAAAAATGGATACATGCACTAATTTTATTTTTTAAAATATATGAGATCCAGTTGTAATGAAACTATCAGGAACTTCCCCTTATGATGTTGAAAAAAAATTGTGCAAAGTTTCATCCAAATTGGACTTAAATTGTGAGGGGAGTTTTGCCGACATTGGTTACTTGTATACATATATTATAAACACCAATGAAGGTGATTAGTTGTCTGTGTCGATCCTTGTGGTCTTTGTTAAATAAAGTACTGTGCAAAGTCAAAAGTTAGATTTCAGTCTACTTTCAAGAAACATTGGAAGGTAAATCACAGGTGAACCTTCAAAATTCAATTAATATTCACACTTAGTACAACAGAAACTCAGTGGAAGTGCTTGAGTTCAGCAAACAGTTAATATTTTGAGTGTACCCTTTTGCTTTAATAACTGCAGACAGTATTTCAAGCATTGTTGCAACATATTTCATTAAAATGTTCTTTGGGATTTTACTCCAAATGCCTACAATACACTCCCATAAAATTTCTTTGGAAGTAACTTTTGATGTGTTTAGTTTTTGATGTATCAAATCCCAGATCTGCTCAATCAGGTTCAGATTGCAGATCTATGAGGACCACTGCATCATTTGAATGACTCCTTTCTTAGCTAAGTAATTTCTGCACAGGTTGAATGAGTGTTTGGGGTCATTATATTCTTTGCAATAGAATTATTTACTAATAATATGCAAACCACTGGGTATACTGTGACTATCTGATGGTAGTTCCACTCATCCATTATTCCATCTACTTTGCAAATATCTCCTCTTACCTCAGCAGGAAAACATCACACTGCATCCCCTATGCTTCATGATAGGTGCTATGCATTGAGGTAAATCTCCTTCACCTTTCTTCTGCTGGACATACAACCTACTCTTTGAACCATGGACTTATCTGTCCATAACACCCTTTTCCTATCACCAAAATTCAATTTCTGGAGACCAAAGCAGTTGTTTTTTAACTGCTACACATCCAAATATTCTATTTTCATTGAGTATTCTTGATACTGTACATCTGGACACTTTTTTGTCATTTGGTACATGGTTGTTTATTCCAGGTTTGAGATCAGTGGTAGTTTTCCTTCTGTCTCAAAGGCTGCATAAACAAAGATACGTAACATCAATATCATTGAGTTCAGGTGTTCTTCCTTTCCTATTTTCAAATTTGTCCACCTTGGTCTTATGATCTAGGGTGTGCTTGATAGTGGAAGCATTTCAAGTCTACAACAATTTGTCAGAGAGTCCAACTAGCATCACATGAAACTTTTATGTGAACTCTCTGTTCTACTGCTTTTTGGGGTCATGGTATGACAACAAAATATAATATATAGTGTTAAATGCTATTTTTTATCAAGGTGTATTTGTGGAGTGCTATTAAATTGATTCCTTCTAGCATATACTGGTACCATATGCTAGCTTCTTTCTATATAGTTATGACACTGCATGGAGTACCATAACGATTATTTCAGACCCTAAATTTGATCAGTATGTTCATTCAAGCAGAACCCTTATGACATGCCCTTGGTTTGCATGTGGGAATTCTAAAAAAAATGATGAGTATTCTCACCCTGGCATGTGTGTGTGTGTGTGTTTCTTATAGCAAAGCCACATTGGGCTATCTGCCGAGTCCACAGAGGGTAATCAAACCCCTGATTTTAACATTGTAAATCCTTAGATTTACCACTGTACCAGCAGGGAGATGATCACCCTGGCTTATTCAGTTGTCAACAGGGATCATGAAGTACTACCATAAGGTAGAAACTTACATTTTGTATAATGGCATGGAAGAATTAGTCCCATAAAATAGAAAGAATGAAAAAATATTGTTTTGTCTCAACACTTTTAAACAGTACTGTATAAAGCATAGGTATAACATGGAAAATATTTAAGACATACACAACATTTTATTTTCACACATAAAAACACAATTAATGTGCATTAGAAACATTTTATAATTTAAGATTTCTCAGAAAAATAAAACCTGAATATTTTTCACATTACAGATCCAACATTACCTTTATAAAACATACAACTTCTGTTCCCATAACCTTTCAAGACAATATTTATCATACTAGGATCGGTTACCTTCTGTTTTGAAGTCATTAACCTTTACTACCTTTTTCCTATGTTTCAACAATGAACCATAAATATGTATGTTAATTTTACGTTAAACTACAGTACAAAATGTGAATAAATAACTAAACATAAATCTTTAATATTTGGAATATGTCACCTTGTTTTATTCTATGATACAAAATGCAATGACTGAATTAAGACAAACAAAACATGACAAAAATTTATATTTTTGAAGGCATTATTGTTTGCCTATTCTGACTTATTATTTTTTATCTTAAAAACATTGATGCTACAATTAAACGTGTAAAACTTACTCGAGCAAGAGCTCCAGATATAATCAACTGTTGCTTCGGTGCACTGAAAAGTTACACAAGAAAAAGCAAGGGTTAAATTTCTTTTCATATAAAGGAAAAAAATGAAATAACACTATCATAGTTATTTTTATTAAACTGTTAAGTATGATCAACACTATGCATACATTTTAAACAACAAATAATAAAAAACTAAATTAATATGGCTTATAAAAATGACGTATTTTATCTAAAGGTGTAATTGTAACATTAAATATTTTCTTCACATTAAAAATTATAAATTTGTTCATTCAAAATGTTAAGCCTCATTTTGTGACTGATTTTACAAAAACAAAATTGCAGTTTTATCAAAGAATTCATCAGTGAATCAGTGATAATATATAGGAAACAAGATAGTGATATTAGAGACCTGTTAAGAAAAAAACAAAGTTTCACTGAAATTAATTTTCAAAACAGAATATTAAAACAATACATAATTCTGCTTGCAATTACATACACGAGATTAGGTCCTACTTAAGATTAGTTTTTATCTCTAAAGTGAAAAGTTTAAAGAAAATGGTCTTACAACAATAGATATTTATTGAGTAAGGTAAAAAAATAATGCATTCTGCACCTGAAACTTGATTTTCAAAATAGAAAATGTTCAAGATTATTAACAAACCATAAGCTTTACAGAAGACAATCATGTGTAAAGCAATTTCTTACCTTAACTGAAAAAGATATTTATATAATTAAACTTGACACATTTATAACAAAAACTTTAATAGTTGTATCTATCACAAAGAAACTCTTCTCAGTAAATTATGAACTTCAATTGATAAGCTACAGACTTTATATAATCATAAATTGTATTTACATTTTAAACATTTAAAGACCTTTTCGATATAGACTATGGTAAGATGACTTACGAAACTATCATATTTCAAGTTCATAAAGTTTTGGTACCTATTGCACCTAATGTTATTCAAAGTTAGTAGAAAGAGTAAGTTTACCTTTTGCTGACTTGAACTTCTGTTTCTTCCTCCTCATCATCTTCCTTCTTTGGAGGTTCTGTAACTTTCTCATGAACTGAAGGTTTATGCTGAGTGATCGCATACCTCCTGCTTTTACTTAAAGTCAAGAATATAAATTAAAAACAAAATTATTCTAATTTTTGAAAAAACAACAACACCACTGTACACGTACGTAAAGTCTGTAAAATAACAACAGAAAAACACCTTGCATATCAAGGAAGAAGTGACAGGTATATAGTTGTGACAACAGTGTTTACATACTTACTTCCAAAATACCCACTTAAAGTTATACTGAACCTTTAGTAGATCAGTTTTACTTATTTCTTAATATTGTGATAAACAACTTTTTTTAACAATGTTTATAATTTAATGAATAATTATAACAACAAAAGTAACTGTTGTAACAAAACCATATGTTATATTAGTAGTACACAGTATATACTTTCAACAAGCAGTACTTGGTAGGTATAGGGACATTTGATCTATCCAGACTGATCTATTTTCTACTACCATCCAACAACAACAAAACATCTTCTATACTGACTCCCCACATAATTAGTTGTTTTGTTTTTTTGCATCATAACAACTGGAGCCCACCTTTGAAGAAAGAACCAGTGACCATTTTTGACTTGGTATTTCTACAAGCTGGAAGCTTGTTTGTCTTATTGTAACAATGTCTGGAATATTTTTGCTTCATGAAATTCTCCTACAGTATCTCCAGCAAAGATTTTAAAATAACTTTGTAATAGCCTCACTCTTAATATTAAATCTCTCAGTAAAGGAAGTATAACCTCTAATAGAAACTGAAAACCCATTAATTTAATATCAACAAAGTATACAGTTCTATCACTCTTGTGAAAAAAACATATAATGCATCAAGTAATAAAAGCCAAGACGTGTTCTTGGTATTTCCTTTAATTTCACTCTTTAAAAACTTATAAATGTGAAACCCCAGGAGGGAGATGTTAAGAAAACATTGATTGACATCATTTTTTAAAGTTTAAATAAGTAATGACATTACAGATTAAAAGCAATAATACACTTTGTGAACATAAACTTTTACAATTCATAGGCTTTCATGAAATCACCTCTTTGTGGAATGGCTTATTTCAATGTTAAATCTTACTGTATTCAATTATAAAATGTGAAAAATACAATAAACAGAAATAAAAACTAGATAACACTGAAAGAAGGAAAATAGGCCCATCAAACCCCCTTCCCAGACATTTTTAATGCCACTTTATATTTATTTAATTATCAACTTAAATTTAATAAAAAATTATGATGCATACAAGAAATACAAATGTTCATATACACATAGTTTGAGGAAAAAATACATCTTATGACCTACAGGTGGTACTGAAGAAAATAAATTTTGAGAGAGTGATGGAAAACAAAAATGTTTTGATGAATGAGATGTGTGGTCTCTATAATATGGTTCTAGTTCTTACACAAGAATGGTTAATAGTATGTTGGTGCCAGGTTTTGACATTTAATAACACTTTAATGCAAGTATATTACCTGCACTGTAGTACCGATGCAGACTAAACAAATAATTTAGCTGACTTCTGCTTTCACAAACAACTCATACATACTCTTATTTGAGTAAGGTGCTTTAAAAATCATATTTTTTAAAATCGAAAATGTATGGCTTTAACGTTCTTTACTTACTTTCTCGAGACAAATGTGCAGGTAAAAACTAAAAAAACTCTTAGTATACTGCACTGTGGTATTGCTTTATACCATATTGTATAGGTATAGTATTTATTGTTTTTTTCTATAAACGTAAATAAAAAACACGACCTCTGTCTCAAGAATATAACTGTATTAGAGCCAACTTGCGTTAACAAAGTCATGTGCAATAAATGCTGTTTTTTGTATTTTTTTTTTCGCTATAACATAATGTATATGGAACATTAACGAAATGTTTTTATCATTCAGTTTATATCACAATATTAATAACATAATATGTAGGTCTGGCATAAATTTCCTCCATCAGATATATATTTCGGTTTCAGTGAGATAAGAAGTCTAAATTAGTAAATGTAATATTTTTTGCAACTTGAAAAATATGACCACTTTTTTGGCCAGACGACCCTCATCACTAAATTCACAAACATACTGTTGTGTCTTTCCGTACATCTAAATTTATTGAATTGAGAACATCCAAGTTAGCATTTTTAAATGAAGAAAATATGTATCCTACCTGCTGGAGGATGACCAGCTTTAAGTTCCTGGTTTTCTTCTGTCGACGACATATTTCAAAATAGCAGAAGAAAATTATGTAGTTTTTATTAGTACAAGTAGTAACTTACCTACTTCACGTACTGTTATACGTTCATTTAACACATGTAGCACTTCTGAACAATGTCATCGTGGCTGTTTTATTAGTTCAAGTTGCAAACATGAGAGGGCCATCATTATAAATATGTAATGTTTTCATTGAAGATATTGTTGAATTTTTATTTGGATATGCGATATATAATTGTAAAACACACATATAAAAATGTATTTGAACAACGAATTATGACCTCGAACGAGTTATATCGCGGTAAAAAAGTAAATAATTTATGCAGCTCCAGAGTATTTTTTAGTCTAGAAATGAATTAATATCGAAACGTTATAAATTAATGCCTCCAATATTTCAATTTCAAAACTAAATGAAATAAATAGAGAATAAAGAAAATTCTAAATAATGTACTGCCCTTAAAAATATTAAGTACGTAATCAGGATGCAAAGTTTTGATCCAAAATATGCACAGGATTCGGAATGTTTTTGAACCGAGGTTAAATCTATCCAGATATGCAAATTATTAAACGTACATTCTCTCAGTGGGACAGCTGTAAGTCTACCGACTTAGAACACTAAAACGTTGGATTCAGTTTCTCGCGATGGACACACAAAAGAGAGCTAAAATTGGTTTCGCTCAAAAAACTAAAACTAATAAATTACAACTTGAACAATTGTTTGTTTGTTTGTTTTGAATTTCGCGCAAAGTTACTCGAGGGCTATCTGTGCTAGCTCTTCCTAATTTAACAGTGTAAGACTAGAGGGAAGACACCTAGTTATCATCACCCACTGCCAACTCTTGGGCTACTCTTTTACCAATGAATAGTGAGATTGACCGTAACATTATAACGCCCCCACGGCTGAAAGGGCGAGCATGTTTGGTGTGACGGGGATTCGAATCCGCGACCCTCGGATTACGAGTCGAGTACCTTAACCACCTGGCCATGCCGGGGCCTTGAACGACTGTATCACTCTTGGTGCGTGTTAAAATTTTGTTTTATTCGCATTGTTTCATTTTAACTTAACGAGATATCTTATAAAGAATGAAATAACGGAGCTAAGTTAATGTTCTTTCATTATGAAGATAAACACCTGTACAAATAGACCACTTAATCGCTTAACTGAAAACAGTGGTATAAGTACAACACAGCAATTGAACCAAAAAGAGACTCGAATCAATCAAAATCTAACTATAGGTAAACAAATGTAAGGTGCCTAATTACTTTTTCCAGTATATATGCGGACTTACAACGCTAGAAATCGGGTTTCGATACCAGTGGTAAACAGAGTGCAGATAGCCTTTTGTGTAGCTTTGTGCTTAACCTCAAAAAATTATAGTGAACAGAACACGGATAGCCCTTTGTGTAATTTCGTGCTTAATTTAACAAAAAACCTTTTATGAGAGGGGTCATCTGTTGTAGTTAAGTAACTGACTGTAAAGCGATTTCGTTTTATTCAGGTAAAGAATGTTAACTTTCAATTGGTCAGTGAACACGAAATTAATTTTAATTCGTGAGTAAAACGTAGAGTAATCTGTGCAGCATATTTCTTAGTGCTTGAAAACTGTAATTCTTTAAATAAGAAAAAAACTGAAATGGATTTTAAGTTTCAAAACACTACGTTTTTCATTTTAGGAGGTTGAACATTTCCCTACTTCTCTTCTTGGCTTTTTAATTGGTTCGCTAGCTATCTGTCTAGTAAATTTATATTCCTAACAGTTTTTATTTTTTAATAGTATATTAATAATACCTCAGAGTTAACAATTTGGTAAGCTCTATCTGTTAAAATGATTATCATATTTCGTACATAGCAATTATAGTTAACATTTAAACTAATATACATCAGTCACTTTGACTTAAAAACTTGGTATTAATAAAATAGGAGTTTTTGGTCTGTTTTCGAGTTTACTGCTAACTGGTTTTTATATGGTGATGATTTAAACGGAAATTGTATTATTTATTTTGAATATATATATATTGTTCGTTTCATCTACATAACAGATATTTTAAAAGTTAGAGTTGTTGAGTTTGTTTTTATAGCCACGTATCTTCATGATAGTGTAGAAATTTGCAACAAAGATTTTGAAACATGGATACCATCAATTTAATCATATAACACTGAAAATAAGTATCTCAAGCACGAACGATGAAAAACGTGGCGTGGTTTGAAAGTTTATACTCTTATAATTTTGACAAAGATCTATGCTTAACACAGCTACTGCATTTCGAACTATGTACAACTTTATAAGTACTTACGTACACTCGAGTCTACAATTTGTCAAATAATGACGCTTGTGTTTCAAACTGCACACTAAACGCGTATTACATTTTAAAGACGTGTCTATCATTTACAGAAAAAAGCTCGAAATTAAAGGTGAGTTTGCGGTAATGTTTTACTATTCTTTTAAAAATACATTTAAAATTTCTGATAAAACTACATTTTGGAATTTTCTGTATGAAACCTGTGAAAGTACGTTGTGTTTAACTGACGCCTTGTTTAACCCTTAAATAGCGGGAATGTTGTAGGTGGCAGCATAAATTGATGATAACCGCCGTTTAAGGGTTAAACTAACTTTGGGTGCTTTTTAATGACAAACATACATTACAGAAGGAACTTTTATTATTTATCCACATCAAACGCAACATCTTCATATAACTTCCCTGCCGATAACATACATTTCCACTGACTAACGTCTAACCTACGTCTAAAATTAAAAACAAATGGCCCAGTTTAAATACACAATCTGGTAAAAAAGACACATGAAAACGAACTCATTTTCAAAATTGAAATTTCTTTAACATCCATCACTGTAACAATTATTATTTTCAGTCCAAACAAATGACCACTCCTACTGAGAAACAGAGTTGTACTCACATGTTTTATTATATTTATGAGGTAAAAATCTTACAGTAAAAGGTCTTGAATAATAGTTAATGATATAAATATGATCCCTGGTTTGTTGTAGATGAAGGACATTTTGTTTTAACTTTCTCATTCATTTCATATAGTTATATTGCTGGATGACTTAAATGTCATTATATGGCCTCTGTAAATTGTAGAAAATTAATTCAAAACATTTACCTTTTTTTAAATCGATATCTTACTTATAAAGCTTTGCTTCTGAAACCTCTGAGGGAAGCTGACGAACATCATAAGTTGTCATAAAACTATTATGTGTAAAAAAACAAAACAAAAAACGTGACACATCTGTTTTCGAGACTTAGAAATCTTTGTTTTTAAACGGTCAACTTGAATACGAAATTTAAAAGACGAAGAAACCATGTAACTAAGTTTACTACTTATTTCCAATCACACAAGTCTGTGAATTTAAATTTCACAGAAGTTGTTTTGGTTTTAATAACAGATTTTTCATAATCCCTCCACGCAGATTTCGAAAATAATATACATATATATATATTTTTACAAATCGGGAAGGAAAAAATTATTAGATCAGATTATTATTTCATTTACCAGTCTGAGTGTTTGGAATTAAACACAAAGCTATACAATGGGCTAGCTATGCTCTGCCCACTACGGGTATTGAAACCCGGATTCAAGTGGTGTGAGTCCGCAGACAAACCGCTGTACCATACTGAACATGTTTTTATGATGTGGTTCTAGAACGATCGATAAGATTCCCACGACGCGAGTGGTCTAGAGAAATTACAGCCAATGGTTGTTAAGATTTTAAGTATAACAAAATGTGACCTAATTTTGATGAAAAGTGTTAATTTATATAAAACCACATATGACGTTTTGTGAAAAATCCGTACGTGATGGAGAAAAATAGATGTAATTTTCGGATTCAGAGTACAGAAATTACAATAAAAACCTCGTAGGCCTGACTTGTAAGAACAGATACAGGTATTAATTTCTTACCAAGAAAATTTAGTGTTTCATATTATTTGATGCTTAGTAATAAGTAATATGTGTCATACTAAGTACTTATCTGCGAACGATAAAAAAACTAGCACATGAAACTGAAAAGGAACTAGAACTAGCATATGAAACTAAAAGGAACCAGCACATGAAACTAAATACACATTAATAGATATATTTTACGATAATTTTTTTACCGAGAAAATAATTGACAAAACAAACCATTACGCCCATTAAAATAAAAATTAAGCTCTTAGTTGAAGAATCATGACAAACTTGAAACTTCATGGAATGTCACATAAGAAAAAATACAACATTATCAAAACTTTACTATGACATGAAAAGTGATTGCTCATAGCTTTTTTTTATCGCAAGTTAGGTAGTTCAAACACAAACACTTCGACGTTAAAAGCCAATGTTGAAACATATAAACCTTTAAAAAAACATGGTAAAATAATTTTGATTTAACCACAGAACTAAGACACACGAGAACATCATAAAGGTAAAAACAATCGTGCTTTTTAATTAAAAAATTGTTTGTATGATATCAATGTTGCAGTTGCTAACAAAATAGTTTTCTTTTAACAGCCGATAATAATTGCACATAGTTTTGCAGCCTCCATGTTTAATTGTTAACAAAACAAAACGCATGCGCACTTTTTTCACCTTGAAAAGCAGAATGTATAGCTAATACATACACACATATATATATATGTATGTGTGTCATTCATGATGTCACTATGGGCAGCTGTATTTTATATTCATTTTCTTTCCAGTCACAGGGCCTTTGTTGCAGTGTATTCTATCCTTTTGTTTTCTTTCTGGGCACAACACTCTTTACTCTCATGTCTGGAAAGTGATATCCGTCTTATGAGTTGATAAAACCTGAATCTGTCTGATGCTTCTATAAAGGAAACTGGAATATCCCAGACCTGCTGGATGTACGTGTTTTTTTGTCGACGAAACTATAACACTATCACTTATTTTCTGTTTTTTACTCAAATGAAGAACCTATAAATGACATTTATCTATTGAAACACATCGATTTTTTTGCAAGACAGTTCCCGCGGGACAAATGCAGCCAGGTTTGCAGCGCCGCCTACAGGGCCTGTTTTGTCTATAATTCCTACACGTCAGTTTGCAGGCTGAGCCACATGAAGTAAAAACAGCTCCTTTCGGACAGTGAGCATCTGAAAATAAATCATTAGTTTTGTTTCTTATTGATCATTTGAAAGTTTTCTAAATCTTAATTAGCAGTAATAATTATTAAATAACGTTTTGGATATCTTAAACATACCTTTCTCACTGTTACTGCATGTTGCAGAAGAAATAAATGTAAAGTACATTAGACCTCACTCTACGTTTAATAAGTTTGTATACTATACATATAATTAGATTATGGAACGTTTCATGTAACACATCACATGTGCTGTCATAAGACTAGTCGTTTAACAACGGTAAAGTACACAACAAAACAACTGAAAGAAACTTTCTTCCAAATCTGTACAGTAATCATGTCCTCATCTGGACATTCCATGCTGAGAACTGTAATTTTTAATTGTAATATCATCTATAAACTGTACCAGTCTAGAAATTAGTTACGAAACAGATTGTTTAACCCTTTCAAACACTCTGACTTCTTCTCCAATTCAAACTATAAAAGAGTTATCGAATTCTGGGATAAGGGAGAGAGAACGCCACTTCCACTGTTAAAATAAGTATCACTTTCGCCCCATATGTTAACAAACTCATATGCATATGGGTGTATTTACTGATGGAATAAACGTCATTTATTTAACTGATTCTTCATATGTTAAACAGTGCGTTGGTTAACCAATGGTAAAATAGGTTTTAACATTCGCTGTCAATATTTCTTTTATACAAATTTATTGTTAAATCTTAATTTTGATCTAATTAGTGACTAATCATAGATATAATTAATGTCACATACTATATTTATGTAGTTCCCTTCGTGAAGTATCCACAATTCGAGCACAGTATGGAAATTCTTAGATTGTATCATTCGAATACAAATGTAGCATTTCTATTGCATGGAAAACAGGAAGTCGAAGAAAGTTCAAAAACGAACACTATATACTGGCTAAAATTTATCTTTTGAAGGTTTTTGATACTAATTTGATGTTTTTAATTCTTTATATATAAAAATTCAATACCCTATTTTTTACAACTAAATGAAAAGTCCATCGTAAGCCAATCATAAAGAGAAGTAATAGCACATCTGCCCGCGTGCTTGTTTCCAAAAATATTAAAGTTAATGATTTGTGAAAAAACTACTTCGTGTTACAATGCGTGTCACATTTTTCATAGAAATTAAACATTCGAATATCGAATTCGTCTAACATGGACTCAATAAACAACACTTTTAAATTGACTAAAGAATTTCTTCCTTACTTTCACATCCCGTGTCCTTCCGCCAATCGAAAACAGTTCCTGCCCTTTCACATTCTCTGGCATAAGCTTGGAGAGCTTCACAGTAACATTTGTCTGTCAAGGGGCACTCGCACATATCAATGAGGCAAGACCTAAACGATAAATGTTGCAGTGTTAACCAAACTAACGGGAACTGTTATTAACTTTTTTGTTATTAGTCTCTGCTAGCTTGCCAAGAAAATCAAACAAACACATACAGAAATGGGAAATATGGCGAACACAGAGGTGTAGGGGGTAAAGTAAAAGTGTGTGTGTGTGTGTTAGGACAAATTCAGGTTTAGGTCTCGTTTTAAAGTTGTTGATTTCTGGATTAAATTTATCCATTTTCCCATTGTTCCTGAGAGTAAGTTTACTAATTCTGATGCACTTTTATCATAAGAGATTGACCTCTATCTTGGATTAGTAGACATTACTGCTCGTGGCTCGCGTGAGTATACAAATTTTTCAATCACGGGTTCTGAAACCCGTTTTCTGATAGTATAAGTCCGCAGTACTGGTCGCAATTTTTGCTTTTCTGACTGCGTCTCATTCCACGGCTCAGAAAAGCAGTTCTGTATTTCGGTAGGCGAAGAGGTCAGTGAAACAAGCAGTTGTGTATTTCAATAGGGGAAGAGGCCAATGAAACAAACAGTTATGTATTTCGATAGGCGGAGAGCCAGTGAAATAAACAGTTGTGCATTTCAGTAAGTGAAGAGGTAAATGAAAAAAAACAAACAGTTGTGTATTTCAGTAGGGGAAGAGGCCAATGAAACAAACAGTTGTGTATTTCAATAGGGGAAGAGGTCAATGAAACAAACAGTTGTGTATTTCAAGAAGAGAGAAATAAATAAATATACCTCAGCAAATAAAGTTAAATGGTAACCCAAGTAACATATTTACTGAACCCATTTGATATTTTCCCATTAAAAATTATGCTGGATAGCTCAGCAGCTAGATTGAAGCCTTATAACTGGAATTTGGAATTCGATCCATCACGATGGCCCTCTGCCGCCTTGTGCTAAAACAAATGATTGAAGTAACTGAAAAATTATTTAACATCTTTAATAACTGTAAAAAAAAAAAGACTTGAAAATGTTCATTATGAAACCATTAAAAGCAGGAGCTTCAAAAACATAGATAAAATATATTAAATGAATGAATATGGTAAAGGTAATGAGATTTTTCTATTGATTGCTCTTTTTAAGTGCCATACAATTATATTGTTTACGGTAGTCACTGATCAGTCTTCGCAAGTAATGCCAGTGAAACATAATTAACGAGAATCATCGAACAATCTACACCTCAGTCCATCAGTAATGAAAACATCTTTAGCAATATACATTTTTTTTTACTCTTGAAATTAGCAGGTAACAAAAAAGTCATGTAATTCATCATGGTCAACTGATTAGCCTTATCTTTACAACCCACCGTCCACCTGTCCGGATATCAACAACATTTACCCCTAAGTTGTCTGAATATCAACAACAAATGTATCAAATTTGTCTATTTATAAATATAATCGAGTTACATTTTGCAGATATATTTCATTTGGTTTATTCTTACAAAGGAAGGTATTAGTAATGTTCTTAACCCTGATTATTCTAAAGAAAATGTTTAAATTGGACTTGATAATGTGGATATTAATTTTTTGGGATAAGGTGAGAGATTGACATTGAAAAATATCACGATCATTTAATGCTTTTCTTACAGTTTTAAGATGATTAAATATGACATATGATTTGAGAGCTGCTAATATCACTTCGATTTTCAAAATAGGTGATAAGAGTTGTCTTGGAAATTATAGACCAGTTAGTTTTATTTCTGTGATGGAAAAAGTTCCAGATGTTCTAATGAAAAAAACTTAAAATTTGTAGTGAAATATGATATTCAGATGAAAAAAAGGAAAAAAATGTTTTTCTTGTTAATTTGTTACTTATTAAGTGGAAGATTTGGCTTTGTTTTGAATTTTGCGCAAAGTTACACGAGGGCTATCTGCCCCTAATTTAGCTGTGTAAGACAAGAGGGAAGGCAACTAGATATCACCACCTACCGCTAACTCTTGGGCTACTCTTTTACAAACAAATAGTGGAATTGTCTATAACTTATAACGCCCTCACGGCTGAAAGGGCGAGCATGTTAGGTGCGACGGGGATTCAAACCCCCAACCCTGGGATTACGAGTGAAGTGCCTTAACTACCTGACAAAGCCGAGCGTAAGCAGAAAATGGAAATGGTGTTGACTTTTAGATTTTCAAATAGCTTTGGAAAAGGCACAAAAGGATAGATAAGAAAATAACAACGGCAAAGGTTGAGGAAGGATTAATTAATTGAATTTTAGGATGATTGGATGGGAGAAAACAAAATTATTGTTGATGTAGTTCAGCCAAACTAGACTATTGTTACGAATGCAATACGCTGGATTCAGTGCTCAGTTTTTTTGCTTTTTTTTATTCACATTATTGTTACCAGTACAAATATTTACATTATTTATACTGATAGGGACACAATTATTAAATATGTTTGATGATATTCATCTCTTCGGTATTTCGAGCTGTATTATAGATATTGAGATATTACAGGAATTTGGCAAATGACTTTTAATTACAGTTAGTACAAGGTAACGAACTTAGCTTATGATAATCTGGATAGCATGTTAAGTATAGATGAACATTTTGGCATAATGGTGGATGAGCCACTCTAGCCATTGAAGCAGTGTTCTCGTTAATAGCAATGCTCATAACAATTATATATGTATAGATTACCTCTGTATGCAAATCACTAGTTAGGCCTCACTTGGAATATTGAAGAATATTTTGGTCTCTTTATCTAAGAAATGATACTGACTTATTGGGAACGGTATTGAAGTTCACAAGACTGTCCGGAGGAATGGTAAGATGAAATCTGGTTTCTTTGTGCTGAAGACAAAAAAATATGAGAAGACACAAATTTATGATTTGGAAGTAATGTGGTGAGCACCAATTAAGACTTTTTTTTTTTTTTTCAAACAGGATGGTTCCCTTAAGAAATGAGTTCCTGTCAGAAGAAGTTACAAGAGTCTAAGAGAAAAACTGACTTCCTGAAAATTAAAGGATTCCGGATTTAAACTCTTCAATGGTTGGCATGCAGACACAGTTTTGAACGAACAAATAGCCCATTTTTATTTGTTTATTATACCGTGTTATAAATACTTAAAGGAAGTACCCTGTTATATAAAAACTTAAAACTTGTTTATTGTCAAATATACAAAGTATAATATTCGTTGTGGTTGTTGTACCTGACGATGCCAGGTTAATCCTGGGAAACATTGTAACCCTAAATATTATACTATGTATATTCGACAATAAATACGTTTTACCTTATGTTGTAGTTACACGCTATGTATAAAGATAATTATTTCATTTCATTGTGGATTTCCCTAGAATTTGAGTTTACTTTTTAGTTATTCTTAGTTTTATTTAAATTTTTTATCTCATTGGTCAATTAAGTAGTTTTTCATAAGAGAAAATTAGTTGTGGCGGACATAGTTACCAGACTGTCTTGTAATATGTTTTTTTTCATGTTCATTATTCGAATATATTAATTACTTTTGTATTTTTAGAATTACTTTAAGTTAAATAAAATAAAATATTCAGCAGGATATTTTCTTTTTAAATATAATTTTATCACTAACAACATGTGTGTGTTTTTCTTATAGCAAAGCCACATCGGATTATCTGCTGTGTCCACAACGGGAATCCAACCACTGATTTTAGCGTTGTAAAGGCGTAGACTTACCTCTGTCCCACCGGGCCTGGCATGGCCAAGCGCGTAAGGCGTGCGACTCGTAATCCGAGGGATGCGGGTTTGCGCCCGCGTCGCGCTAAACATGTTCGTCCTCCCAGCCGTGGGGGCGTATAATGTGACGGTCAATCCCACTATTCGTTGGTAAAAGAGTAGCCCAAGAGTTGGCGGTGGGTGGTGATGACTAGCTGCCTTCCCTCTAGTATTACACTGCTAAATTAGGGACGGCTAGCACAGATAGCCCTCGAGTAGCTTTGTGCGAAATTCCAAAAACAAACAAACAAACTGTCCCACCGGGGGAGGCATCACTAAAGACAAATTACAGTTTTATTTTACGTTGTTTGCAATATTGGTAGTTTATCAATATCATAAATAACAGATTTTCAAAGAATTACACTTTAGAAACATTAATAAAGAAAGTCGTAATAGATTGTTGGTTTTTTCTGTGGTATGATTTGGAATTTTATTATTTTGGTTTCTTGAACGTGTTAGCAGTGTTTATTATTGTGACAGTTTGAAAAAAAAAGCTTGTAAGACAATTTAATAAGCATTGTAGGTTAACGATTCATAATTTTAATGTTCCATTTTCATCTCATAACAGCCTGGGAGTAACTTTACTTCTATAAGCTTAAATTGTTATTATTATTTTTATGCTGTTTGCTAAATGTTTAAGAACTACATAAATCCATGGATAAACTAGTATTTTTCCACTGTTACTGCACCTGATATTGTTGTTATCTGCAAGCGTATTAAGTCATACTTGAAAGGTTATATGAATATAATATAAATGCGTGTTTTCCTGTGGTTAAGTGGTAATTTTGAAGGCTAATAACGCTACAAATCAGGTTTTAACAACAGAAACAACAAAGTAAATCTGTACTCAAATGCATATTATTATTTTTGCAAGTATGAAGTCTATGTTATAACAGATACAAAGGGCTCAAAATGTTATGTTAAAATAATTTTGAATATGTAAACCAGCCAGCCACATGATAACCATAGCCGATATAAAATCTCTTTGGAACAAACTGTATCACAATTATATTCTGATATTGTTTGACGTTTCGTAGGTAGTGTGATGCCGACAAAAAATAATAATTTTCCAAAGCAAAATATTCTGAAATTCAGATAAAAAAAAAGACGTGTTCAGATCGGAGATTTAATTTTATAAGACGTGGGTAACCCTTGTACTTAATGGCATAGAGAAATAAAGAGGTATGCATCAACCTCAGTGACCAAGACCATTCAGAAAGAGACTTGCAATAAGTCGAACCCTAACCCAGGTAAGCACTGTGCAGTGTCTTGCAATAAGTGGCAGTTCACGAACACAAAAGTCAGTTCTAAAAAGGCTTGGTAGTTACAATATACATGTATAGGAAAGACTAACGAAGAGATAGCCTTCGAGTATCTTTGTGCGAAATTCAACAAAACAAACACGCATACAATGTAAAAAGCCATATGTCATAGGTTAGAGTAAGCAACACAGTGAAGAAGAATTTTTGCTTGGAAACAAGGCCAGTGGGGTGTGGGTTCACCAAGATAAGGTTTTCTGTCATATCCCCCTTTTCAACCATCATATATCTTAAGTAGCTGAAAAAATGAAACGTTTATTTCATACCAGGAGGGGTAACATTACCATTTTTGGTGTTACTGAAATACTAACAAAAGGTAGCCTTCTTTTTTTTACTGACAACGTTTTTGTTTTTGTATGACATCATTTAAAACATTTTTCGATATTTATGGATTTACTGATGTGTTAAAATGCGATTTTTTTTTCTTACTGTCGGATGACAACAGTGTTCCTTACGAAGACGTACTAGCCAAGCACCCAAAGGCAGCATCACTGTTTAACGACCTCGTACACTAAATGGCTTATGAAAAGTTAGTAGGGAGGAATAATGTGCTTTACACATGACAGCTTAATTCAGTGGAAAATACACTTCAGAGTTATTGTCGAGGTGCACGGTCTTTAGATAAAGCAAGATCGGACGTGGTGACGTGTACTGTAACAACGTGATGAGGCTCCAATATCGTTTTAATATAATACGTTCAACCTTTATTCATTCAGCCATATGAACATGTTTTGTTTTAATAAACGTAAACTTGTCAATATTAAAATATTTTTACATTTTGCTTTTGTACATGTATATCGATTTTTCATTTAACAACTTAAACTTTTCGTGTTTTTTTTTCTACATCCACTGATTCTACCATAAAATTTCTTTATTACAAACAGGAAAACTAACATTTGATATGAAACATGCACCACTCACTGACTTTTGTCATAATCAACGAAGTGAAGGTAGAAACGGTTTTAAGCTTTTTTTCCATTCTTATTGGCCTGGCATAGTCAGGTGGTTCAAGCACTCGACTCCTAATCTGAGGGTTGTGGGTTCAAATCCCCGTCAAACCAAACATGCTCGCCAAGCACCCAAAGGCAGCACTACTGTTCAACGACCATGGGGGTTTTAGAATGTGACGGTCAATCACACTATTCGTTGGTAAAAGAGTAGCCCAAGAGTTAGCGGTGGATGGTGATGACAAGCTGCCTTCTCTCTAGTCTTACACTGCTAAATTAGGAACAGTTAGTGCAGATAGCTTTCGAGTAGCTTTGTGCGAAATTCAAAACAAACAAAACCGTTAGATCGTTATGTTTCTCGTTAGATTAGAAATAAATTCTTGTAATAAATATAGTAATGGAAATTCCATATCCTCTTGTAAAGAGGTCAAGTTTCTCATTAGTTTGTAGGAAATATAGTTTTGAGTGAACAAAACAGATGTAAGAAACTAACCTTTTTTTTTAAATTAATATGTTTCTAATAAATAATAATGTAGCATCTGTTGTAATTATAGGAACTATATCTATTGTTTATTTTTGATAACAAAAAATATTTAGTAAATAAACTGGAGCACATTACATTTCTATTTTAAAATGGCTTAGCTGCCTGTTCATTTCAAAAAGCCTAGAAGCCTAAGACCTTCTTTCCGGACAGTGGACTGTTCTTTTTCAGGAGTGACAAACGGTAAAGGTTAAATAGTATTCGTTACCTGTTGCAAGACTCGGGGGTGGCACATATGAGAGGCTTGGGTAGATTTAACCTCCTCACAAACTGTCCCTCAGGGGGGATTATTATCACCAACTTAAAAATATTATACAGTCTATGTGGAGAAGCAGAGAGAAAGAGGAACAGTGAGAGTATATTCATTTACTAGCAACTCCCCACACGTGACAGGATAGAATCCCCAAACGAGACATTAACTTATGGTCCAACACTTCAATAACTAGGCAGTAATACAGCTGAAAGAAAAAAAAAATAAGCGTATTATTTCGTTACCACAAAATGTCCTGATTAATCACTTACAGTACTGAAGGTAACTGTGGTTAAGTTTTTAACCCTATGTTTGTTTACGTGTTTGTCAGCAAGATTTCTCGAAAACAGCTGAATGGATTTGGTGTATGGTCCAACTTAGAAGTGTTTAGTTATTTTGGATAGCCAAGGTTACAACTGGGTTATGAAAAAAATTTTCTATCTGTTAACATGGTGACCGATTCTTCACACTAATTTTTGCTCTTTATCTCAGTCAAAAATGATCAGATTTCGATTACATCTGATGGACACACGTTGATTATTATTCCTCATTGTCCTCCCGAAAATAGCCCGTTTCCGTTGGTAACGACAGACACATTTTCGTATTTTTGGGGGGGTCGAATACTATCAACACTGAGTACCCCTTTAGTTGAAATTGAACTAGTCAGTGTAGATTACTTACTGGTAATAAGGTGTTGGGTCGACCAGAGCTTGACATTGAAGGAAGACAGGAGCAATTTTCAAAATGTTACATTCTAGGAGTCCTCGGACTTGAGAATCCCAGCTGTGTTCGCATGTCGACCTCCTCGCTTTCGCCGAGACAAGAGGCTTACATCGCTCTCTTCGCCCTCTCTAAATTGAAAAAAAAAATCAGGGTTAAGAGAACTATAGCATTTACTTTATCAATACACGTTTAAAAAAACAAAAAACTTGTTTCTAGCGAAAATATAAAATTAGATTTAAATCAAAATGTTTTCATAGTAGGAAACCAATTATACGCATATATATATATATTTAAGTTATTTCAAATCAGGTGTAATGAACATGAAAATATGCCATCAGAAAATAATGCCAAAAACTTAATACTTTCGAGAAGTGAGATTTGCTTCGTTAGGAGTAAGTAGCTTATATATATATATAGTGAATTTAAATAATTTATAGTCTAAATGAAGTTATGTGAATATACAAAATCACGAGGAAGGACTGCATTAATAACAGCAAATCCAAACTTCTGATTAATTATATTTAACCATAAAATATTGAAGCCGTAAACCAAAACACATTAACATGAAACTTTTAAAATAAAAAAAGATACGCTGCACATTTTTTTAGGGATCCTAGGGTACAAGCTACAATGTGGTATTATAAAATGTATCCTAGGTTTTGGAGGTGATTAAGGAAGTAGGATCCACACTGCGGTCGGGATACACCGTCTATCAGTTTCAACCTCCAATTCGCTAGTCTCACATAAGAAAATTAGAAATTAGGAGAGCGAGATGTGGGTGCTGAAGCCCACAGCGTCCAACACTACCTGCAGACAGTTGTGGGAAGTTGACTGCTCTCCCAAGTTAGAATAAGGAAAAGATGGAAAATGAGAAAAAAAAAAATAAAAAATGAAAATAAGGTACTACCATTTGGTTTCCCCAGTATGGCAGAGGCACTAATTAACACGACATCAGCAAAATGATAGTTTGCTGTGACTGTCGTGCTTTTATATGCAACTTAAGGTGCACATCCGCATAAAGTCGTGCTAAGTTCTTAGATGACATTATTTGTAATTAAAATTTTTTGGTAATTTTAATAGAATTTCTTTGATTTTATATTCTTTGTACTTATTCAATACATTTTTGTATTTATTACAGAATAATTTAATAATTTTCATTATTTAATTATTTATTTACTCTCAAAATTTCCATCTTTTTATGTTTACCTTTTTTCTTATTCTAACTTGGGAGAGCAGTCACCTTCCCACAACTGTCTGCAGGCAATGAAGGGTGTAATAGATGTTGGACGCTGTGGCTTCAGCACCCACATCTCGCCCTCCTAAGTTTTAATTTTCTTATGTGAGACTAGCGAATTGGAGGTTAAGACTGATAGACGGTGTATCCCCACCGCAGTGTGGGTCCTACTTCCTTAGTCACCTCCAAAACTTTGGATACATTTTATAATACCACATTTTTTTTTTAATTTTTAAATTTCATGTTAATGTGTTTTGATTTATGGTTTGAATATTTTATGGTTATAATATTTATATATATATATTCGTAAAGATATTCATATATTTTCATCTTGCGTTTTAAGCAACTGCACAAATAGTTTTCAACTACTTTATCTGATAAGAAGTTTGTGTTTTAACTTATTTATTACTGAAAATAAAAATAACGAAGACAGATCTACATTTTCTGTGTATTTTTAAATTGATCTTCGCAAAGAAAATTGTTATAACATGAAAGGTTTAGTTACACATGTAATTCGTTTCTTCGTAATTTTGCTGAAGTACTTCCAGGAGGGTACGTTTTTCCTTAACTGCAAATTTTAAAATAACGTTAATGTAAGTAAGAACTTTGAGTTCTAATGTTTTTTCTGTTCCTATGGTCGTGTCACTGCATTCACAAAGTATACTTCTAGAAATAAAAACCATCATAAAATTTTATCGCACAAAAAAACTAGACAAAAGCCAATAACAACAAAATGACTGCAACTTTATATAAGGAATATTAGAGTTAAACATTTCACTGACGTTCAAACTTCCATAGCTTCCTCCCATCTAAAAAAATAATATCTGTATTTATACTTTTAGAGGAAGGAGAGATAAAAAAAAAAAGTCAGAGCTATCTAATCAGACAACAGATTTCTCTTATTTTAGCGTCCACTGAGTTACAAATGTCTCACTTACAGTAACTTTTCTTGTACAATGTAGATGTACATGTTATCAGTTCATACTGTTTTTGTTTGTTTGGAAGTTTTAGTATTTCACAATCATTCAAATTTCAAAATCGTTTTCTGAGTAAGGCGCCAAGATGTTTTATGTTTTTGCGATTCTTGGAGTAAATTAAAAGTCCACAAAACAAACGATATGTACAACTCAAACGAATATGACAATTACTCAGGTGTTTAAACTTGTGATTATTTTTACATTCTCAAAATTCTTATATCGAAATATTTTTAATGATTGGTTTCGTTTTCATTCTTATCTTTTGTCCGCTTGTAAAGTAGGCGTTAGTTTTGTGCTTAAAGACTTAACATGTAAACAAAATACACTTAAGACAGTCATAAAAACAGTGTAAATAAGTTATTTTAAAAGTATGCTCAGAAAAAAAAAATGTTATTCAAGTTAAGCCTTACTTGCCAGAAATTACCGAAGATGTCAACATCTGAGACGATGTTTCCTTTTCTAGTAATAAAGTCGTCCTGAGGATTGTTATTGTAGTTTCCGCACAGTCCACACATGTGGTTTTTAAACTCAGGTGGTACAGAGACCTCTACAAAACTTCCACCATCCCACATTACCTTCATTCCTATAAAATTAGGAAACAAACAAAACAATTTTTGCCACTTTTCAGAATACAGAGGATTACTTATGTTTTTCTTGAGGAGATTGTATGTGCTAATACAATGAGCATTGCAGCAGATGTGAACAGTGGCGCCACGAACAAACTTGTTTAGCACTTAAATATATAGTTCATGGAAAATTTCTCGACGATTCAGCTGTGCAGCATCTGTACGGTAAAACCTGTGGCTGGATAAGTTATGAGAACTCTTTCCGAAGGACACAGCATTTTTAACAAAAAAAAAGCAAACCTTTTATATGCCGCATGGAAAACAAAAAACCAACTTAACAAATCGTACAGAACAGAAATGGATCCCAGAATCATTCCCAAGCTCAATCCAGAGCTATGCCATGATTTATAAAAATAAAAGCTATAATGAATCCGAGTATCTATAAAATGACACAAAAGAAGCATATAAAGTCAATCACGGTTATTAGAAGGACGATTGTCAAACAAACTTGTATCACAGAAATTACATTCCACCACATTGCTGTAAAGTCTCTTGATACAGCTACAAATGACTTTTACTACTTTGGACTCTTTCTTGGAAGTCGGAGTCCATGTACAATGGAGAGTCTGAGAAAAGACTAGGAACATGTATGACCTGATGTTGACTTTGTCTTTCGCAGAAGTTGGATACAGCTCAAACTGCGACTTTGGGTAGCAGTGCGTAATAACTGGCACCACAATGAGCTCCAACGACGATGAAGAAAGTAGTCCCAAGGGAAGAGCGAATTCTCGAACATGGCACCATAATGAGCTCCAACGACGATGAAGGAAGTAGTCCCAGGGGAAGAGCGAATTCTCGAACATGGCCCCATAATGAGCTCCAACAACTATGAAGGAAGTAGTCTCAAGGGAAGAGCGAATTCTCGAACATGGCACCATAATGAGCTCCAACAACTATGAAGGAAGTAGTCCCAAGGGAAGAGCGAATTCTCGAACATGGCACCATAATGAGCTCCAACAACTATGAAGGAAGTAGTCCCAAGGGAAGAGCGAATTCTCGAACATTCTTCTCATTCACAATGATTAACGTCAGTAATTTAATGTTTGAAAAAATCGCCGTTACCACTGTGGGCTACTTGATTATCTTAACGACATATTTGTCAACCTCTCAGATAAAAAATTAATTGTAAGCGAGAGAGAAACTATTTACAAAACAAAGTAACCAATAGAAAACCTCAAAATTACCGCTTAGATGATTAATTTAATTAACAAAAACACCAAAACCCAAAAATATGATAGCATTGTTACCGTGACTAAACGTAATGATATGAAGAAGTACAATATCAGACTATTAATTAATTTAAAATGATATTAATTTTGATTTTTTTTATACGCCGTACAAAGCTGTACGTCTAATTCGTTTGTTTGTTTTGAAATTCGCACAAAGCTACTCGAGGGCTATCTGTGCTAGCTGTCCCTAATTTAGTAGTGTAAGACTAGAGGGAAGGCAGCTAATCATCACCACCCACCGCCAACTCTTGGGCTACTCTTTTACCAACGAAAAGTTGGATTGACCGTCACATTATAACGCCCCCACGGCTGGGAGGGCGAGCATGTTTAGCGCGACTCGGATGTCTAACAATGAGACAAGCAAGGTGAATTGCTATATCGTCTACAACATACACCTTTGTTTTGCCTTATAATTTACCACGATACACTAGGAACATTCATAAAATCCAAATCAACGTCTAAACATTTCCTGTTGTACCGCAATTAAGAACCAAGAAACTGACAGAAAAACACTCACCTCAAAGAAGCCACTCCAAATTTTCACACATAAGAACATCCGAAAGAACGTTAGCGTCAAAACAAAATGTTGCCCTTCATATTCGTACATCTATCGCATAAGTTCAAAACAGATTAAACTAATTCTAGGAGAGCCATTCGGATTATTTATATACTTGACTAAATACAGATAAAAAAAATTAGCACCAACCGAAAACAAATTAATTTTCAATCTTAAAACAGTCAGATATTTTATGTTCAAATCTGCATTTCTTTTATTAAAATTTATTACACAGCTTTTTGGTTATGCTTCGTCAAAGCATTTCGTCAGGAGCTCATTCCAAACGTATTACATTGAGGTAATGATTGCTCAGAGGCGTCTGTAGGAATGTGATTACAATTTAATCTGCGTTTTTATCTTTCTAGCTGCAATAAACTAGTTTTCCAACCGGACCGCGCAAACGAGCTCTTTTAAACTAAGATTGATGAATTAAGTTTGTTTTGTTTTGAATTTCGCGCAAGGCTACACGAAAGCTATCTGCGCTAGCCGTCCCTAATTTAGCAGTGTAAGACTAGAGGGAAGGCAACTAGTCATCACCACCCACCGCCAGTTCTTCGACTACTCTTTTACCAACGAATAGTGGGATTCACCGTAACATTATAACGCCCCATGGCTGAAAGGGCGAGCATGTTTGGTGCGACGGGGATTCGAACCCTTTGAATTAAGACAAAGCGCACAGATTCACGGGTATCTTTTCATTCGCATGAAAATATAAAGTCAGAAACAACCAGAAAACATAAAACTTTCTATAGCTGAAGTTAGACAGAAAGGTAACATTTAAACCACAAATAATACAAGGGGTAAGTGTAGTACTGTGAAATTAGTAGTGATTAGATAAATGTCAACCTTACCCGAGAAAAAGTTGTTTATATTTGGAAATTAATACTTTATTACTAGATGTGGCATGGAGTTATCAGAGTGCAGCATATACACGAAAATCTTAGCATACTCTGATATAAAGCAGGTAATAAAGCAAGCGAGTTCACCGTGGTATTTCTTCAATTTAATTTTTCATACTATTTATTATTATCTTAGTATAATGCTACCATACACATAGAAGTGAAGCGTTTCAGAGTATGTGCATTTTACTTTGAATTACCACTTTTTTTACACAGGTTAACGCATCTCAAAAAATAATACATGTACTCAAAAATGTCCACCAGTGACACAAGAGTAATTCTATAAACTTCTAAGACTGAAAAAAACAAGTTTCGATACCTTTGGTGAGCATAGCACGGATAGCCCTTTGTGTAGCTTTGGGCGTAACTGAAAACAAAAACATTACTTTAAGACTAAATAATATTACCATTAATTGTTTTTCTGTGTTACAGTAGTTTCGGTAAAATAAAGGCAGTTTAAACTACAGATCTTTAATAATTGGTTTCAATATGTTAAATATATCAAATCTTCGATATCTGAAACCAGTTTTTCAGAAATCCCACAAGAAAACACGACGTATTAATCTTTTTCAATCAGAAAATAGTATTACACTTACCCAGATTGGTTCTCGTTACCATACTGTATCCTTCTTGGATTATAGAGAAGGAACCCAGTTTAACATATGGTAGGCTGACCTTTTTTTTGTTGACCTTAACTTTCATAAATCGAGCCATTCGGATCTTGTTTTGACCTAGCTAAACGATTATGAATAAAACATTTCAAGTTTTATACGCAACACCTTGAGCTCGGAAAATTCAATAAATCATATTGAAAAACCGGTTATGGTTTTATCGCGAAGAATTAATTAATGAAAGACTTAAAGTCAACTTATCAGTTATGTTTTACGATAGGGGTGAAAATGAACTATAAATTAAAATGGACTTTATGAGTCATTTCAACATGCTAGCAGAAGGTAACATAAATTCGGACTTAGGCTTACTTTTATTTTCACAACTTTCGTCCAAGAGAATGACTTCGAATGTCGAGGGTCGTTGATGACTTGGATAGAAAAGCTTTTATTTCCGTTGCAGTCTTTAGCTAGAAGATATTTACAGGAACCCTGGAAGTTGAAAATACGTCCATCGAAGGTCCGGTAATGGGGATCACCGAACACAGAACACACGGCGTCGTCTGAAGAATAAAGAAGAACATTTCATTCATCCACGTTAGGCTTAGGTTTTTACTGTAAGATTTATCCAGTGGTATGACTTTTACCATTAAAGCCATTTCTCGTCTTGATGACCGTAAAGTCATAGATTCATTAATAAAGCTAACTCCAAGTGAAACATTACGAAATAACTTTTATTTTAATAAACTTTAATATACAAGAAGTAAAATAAAAATATCTACATTATATTTGAGAAATAAAAAAATACACATTATTGTTGAAAAGTATTATTTCTTTCCAATAATCTCAAACTCAATCACAAAACATTAAAGCTTCATTTAATTATTGTTTGTTTGAAATTCGTCCAAAGCTACACGAGGGATATCTGCGCTAGTCATTCTTAATTTACCAGTGTAAGACTAGAGGGAAGGCAGCTAGTCATCACAACCCACCGCCAACTCTTGGGCTACTCTTTTACTAACGAATAGTGGGATTGATCGTAACATTATAACGCCGTCACGGCTGAAAGGGCAGGTATGTTTGGTGTGACGGGCATTCGAATCCGCGACCCTCGGATTACGAGTCGAGTGCCTTAACCACCTGGCCATGCTGGGCCTAAACTAGTGTTAAGAAAGCAACAACGAGCATCTGTCTGAACAATAGCTGAATCTCTTACAAAGAGTTTTCAGGTGGTCAAAGTTTCGGTTTTTCTATTGAGAAGTGTTATCAGTGTTACCTTACGACCGTGGCTCTAACCTTGTTCACCCTGAAACACTTTCTACAAATGGACCTTAGTAAAGGGGCTTTAACCTTGTTCACCTCGAAATACCTTCTAGAAGTGGACCTTAATGCGATGACTTTAACCACACCCACCTTGCGATGCCTTCTAGAAATGGACTTTAGTACAGTGGTTATAACCTTTTTCACTCCAAAACGTCTTCTAGAAGCGGACTTCAGTACAATGGCTGTAACATATTCAACCTCATAGTGCTGATTATATGCATCCCGTAATAAATTCATGAACAGTATAACATAAGATTCGAATTATTTCCAAAATTCGAGCCAGATGATTTATTACATTAATGGTTGCATTTAACTTTTCTGAGAAAATTACTAAACATCTTCGCTGATTGGACAATACGAAATAGCTTGTATCAAATTAAAGTGTTATGGTTGAGAGTTATAAACATTTTATTGATTATTGCTTATTCTGATTAGTGAATACGATTTTTTTACAACAGATGATTTTTTATTAATAATTTCACTTGTTTTACAGTTAGTCATCTTTTCTGGTTAGTTTCGTTTACTGCTCATTATCTTCTCTTGTTAGTTTGGTTCACAACTCATTGCATTTTATTAATAATTTCACTTGTTTTACAGTTAGTCATCTTTTCTGGTTAGTTTGGTTTACTGCTCATTATCTTCTTCTCTTGTTAGTTTGGTTTACAACTCATTGCATTCCCTTATTAGTTCGGTTTACTGCTCATTGCCTCACCTGATTAGTTTGATTTACAGCTCATTGCCTTCCCCGATTAGTTTGGTTTGCTGCTCATTTCCTTTCCTGATCAGTTTGGTTTACTACTCATTGACTTCCCTGATTAGTTTGGTTTACAGCTCATTGCTTCACTGATTAGTTTGGTTTACTGCTTATTACCTTTCCTGGTTAGTTTGGTTTACAACTCATTGCATTCCCTGGTCAGTTTGGTTTACTACTCATTGACTTCCCTGATTAGTTTGGTTTACTACCCATTATCTTTCCTGATTAGTTTGGTTTACTGCTCATTATCTTTCCTGATTAATTTGGTTTACTGCTCATTACCTTTCTTGGTTAGTTTGGTTTACAACTCATTGCATTCCCTAGTCAGTTTGGTTTACTGCTCGGTGACTTCCCTGATTAGTTGGGTTTACAGCTCATTGCTTCGCTGATTAGTTTGGTTTACTGCTTATTACCTTTCCTGGTTAGTTTGGTTTACAACTCATTGCATTCCCTGGTCAGTTTGGTTTACTACTCATTGACTTCCCTGATTAGTTTGGTTTACTACCCATTATCTTTCCTGATTAGTTTGGTTTACTGCTTATTACCTTTCCTGGTTAGTTTGGTTTACAACTCATTGCATTCCTTAATCAGTTTGGTTTACTGCTCATTGACTTCCCTGTTTAGTTTGGTTTACTGCTCATTGACTTCTCTGATTAGTTGGGTTTACAGCTCATTGCTTCGCTGATTAGTTTGGTTTACTGCTTATTACCTTTCCTGGTTCGTTTGGTTTACAACTCATTCATTCCTTAATCAGTTTGGTTTACTGATCATTGACTTCCCTGATTAGTTGGGTTTACTGCTCATTGACTTCCCTGATTAGTTTGGTTTACTGCTCATTATCTTTCCTGATTAATTTGGTTTACTGCTCATTACCTTTCTTGGTTAGTTTGGTTTACAGCTCATTGCATTCCTTAGACAGTTTGGTTTACAGCTCATTGCATTCCCTAGTCAGTTTGGTTTACTGCTCGGTGACTTTCCTGATTAGTTGGGTTTACAGTTCATTGCTTCCCTGATTAGTTTGGTTTACTGCTTGTTACCTTTCCTGGTTAGTTTGGTTTACAACTCATTGCATTCCTTAATCAGTTTGGTTTACTGCTCATTGTTTCCCTGATTAGTTTGGTTTACTGCTTATTACCTTTCCTGGTTAGTTTGGTTTACAACTCATTGCATTCCTTAATCAGTTTGGTTTACTGCTCATTGCATTCCTTAATCAGTTTGGTTTACTGCTCATTGCATTCCTTAATCAGTTTGGTTTACTGCTCATTATCTTTCCTGATAAATTTGGTTTACTGCTCATTACCTTTCTTGGTTAGTTTGGTTTACAACTCATTGCATTCCTTAATCAGTTTGGTTTACTGCTCATTGCTTCCCTGATTAGTTTGGTTTACTGCTTATTACCTTTCCTGGTTAGTTTGGGTTACAACTCATTGCATTCCTTAATCAGTTTGGTTTACTGCTCATTATCTTTCCTGATAAATTTGGTTTACTGCTCATTACCTTTCTTGGTTAGTTTGGTTTACAACTCATTGCATTCCTTAATCAGTTTGGTTTACTACTCATTGCTTCCCTGATTAGTTTGGTTTACTGCTTATTACCTTTCCTGGTTAGTTTGGTTTACAACTCATTGCATTCCTTAATCAGTTTGGTTTACTGCTCATTATCTTTCCTGATAAATTTGGTTTACTGCTCATTACCTTTCTTGGTTAGTTTGGTTTACAACTCATTGCATTCCTTAATCAGTTTGGTTTACTGCTCATTGCTTCCCTGATTAGTTTGGTTTACTGCTTATTACCTTTCCTGGTTAGTTTGGTTTACAACTCATTGCATTCCTTAATCAGTTTGGTTTACTGCTCATTGACTTCTCTGATTAGTTGGGTTTACAGCTCATTGCTTCGCTGATTAGTTTGGTTTACTGCTTATTACCTTTCCTGGTTCGTTTGGTTTACAACCCATTGCATTCCTTAATCAGTTTGGTTTACTGATCATTGACTTCCCTGATTAGTTGGGTTTACTGCTCATTGACTTCTCTGATTGGCGGATAAACATGATTTACTGCAGACAACCTTTCTGATCGAATGTTTTAGCATTTTTGAAGGGTTGTTCTTTCATTATAGTAATTTTTGCTCCTGATTATGTCTAAACGCTTCCTTTCATACATTGCTATAATAACATTTTAGTGATCTATGATGCTAGCTTAACAAAATGAAATCCTGTGATAGATTGTCATTTTTATACTGCTTGTTACAAAATTCGCCACCGAGTATTGTTTATTCTTACCTTCTACGCACGTTGGACAGCATTCTCCAGGTAATATTTTACGTCTGTGCCGCTTGGGGCAGGATGGGTGGGAGCACTCCATTACTGCGCACACTATTTGACCGTCGTGACAAGAACAAGATGTACAGCGATCTTTCTTCCAGGTTTCTTTGTCCTATTTTTATTTAATTATTTGTTCCATGAAAATAGTTTTGATTAGTGGGCTTTAAAGCACTCGTTTCAAATATATACTTGAGAATGAAGTGCGTAACATAAAAATATTCTCGTAACTAAGCTACTGAATTAATATTGAGTTTTGATCAAAGCAAGCTATCAACACAGATCATAACTGAAAAATCATATTGAAGATACACAGTAATGACTCCAGCTAAGCTGGAAGGATGGAATATTACTGCTGTTGCTTTATAAATAAGAAAACAATGAGGAAAACTTGGCCCCATTTTCATATTAGTCTTGCGGCTTATTCAAGTCGCAATAAAAATGTGGGGCACGTATTCCCCAGCTTATTACTATTTAGCTCACCTACTTTTTGTTTAACGTAACACCTTTACAAGGTTTGTTGTTTTACATAATTTCTCTCTCTTTTTGGTTTTGGAGGTGGGAGGTATAACACCTTATTGTTTCCTCCTATATTCTGACTTGGCTGTTTTCATACATGCAAAATGTTTTGATCGGATTAAATATACTATTATTAGCTTCTCACTTGCATAGATTACAATGCATTATTTGATCAATTGGGTACTCTTGCTATTATCGATATTTTTGACAGTAAACCTAGTAATAACTAGAAGTTCGGTCATCTTACGAGATACAGGTTAGTTCTAAATCCACATACTAAGTTAAAAATACAAAATAATGTTTATAATAAAAATATAAAACTTAAAAACAACAACATAAATATACTCTTCAAAAAAAGAAACGCAAAAAGCAAAATTTGAGACAAATTGTTAACAAGTTTATTCCGGGTAGTTCTGTATGACATCTGCGAAACTTTGCACATTCACTGCTGAACATCCAAAGTCTGCAAAGGCGAAGTACACGCTCACTAGTTGAAGTTTAACGTCACTCAACGTCAATAACGAGTATGCTCCCCGTGAGCATCAATAACTGCTTGGCATCTCCTGCCCATGGAAGCGATGAGATGACGAATCACATCCTGTGGAATGGCTGTCCACTTAGCCTGCAAAGCTGCTGCAAGCTGAGGTAGAGTCTGCGGTTGAGGTTGTCGCCGTCGCAGACGTCGGTCCAACTCGTCCCAAAGATGTTCGATGGGGTTTAAATCTGGTGATCTGGAGGACTAGGAAGAACGTTGAAGTTGTGGTGTCTCAAGAAGACAGTGGTGAGTCGGGCTGTGCGAGGACGGGCGTTGTCATGTTGAAAAACGTCGTTGACGTTCACCATGATGGGTTGCACATGGGGCCTAAGAATCTCGTCGACGGTTGCGTACGGTCTGATCGGAAATCCTACGCAGCCCTGGTATGGTTGAGGCAGTAGACGTCGCAGTGGTGGTCCTATGTAGCGATCTTGTGCGGGCGTGGTCACACGAGGTCTGCCAGATCGTGGACGGTCACGAGTTGATCCATGTTGTTGGTGACGATTCCATAGCCTTGTGATGGTGCTTGGGTGGACATTCACAGCTCTGGCAACATCTGATCGAGATTCGCCTGCTTCCAAGCGACCGATGGCCTTGTTGCGTTGTGCTTCAGTCAGTCTTGGCGTAACTGTGTTGCGTGTTGGTGGCTTAACACTGAGCTGTGGAAACCGAGAACCCGTCACTTTTATAGGGGATTTTGCACATGTTGCACTTGCAGAACATGCAGATCTCTCAAACAAATTTATTGGACACGAATGCGTTTTGGCGAAAAATCCGATGTTTTCCTCCGTTTTCAAAGTGCACAACTTTGATTGTCATTTTGGTCTGACAATCAGTGCCTTAACACGTGTAACATCACATACTCTGAGCTTGTTACGTTATTACATATATTTCTCTTTAAAATAACAAAAATATCCCTTTTGCGTTTCTTTTTTTGAAGAGTATATATTAAACATTAACCAATTCTCTTAAAGGAAACTATCATTTAATATTTGTTTCTTTGGAATTAAGCAGAAAGCCATCCACGGTTATCGAAACCGGGTTTCTAGTATAGCTTACTTACAGAACACGTAAACTAGTTGCTTGTTTCATACACTATGTGTATTAGAAAGATTTTTTTCTTTTAGTTTTGGAGACTAATTCGTATGAAATCTAATTAACTGAATACTCCATCTATACGTTTAACTTATCATAATTTTAATATCTGTTTTTGAAATAGCTTTATATCACAAATACATTGTTTTACTTCACATGTTAATTTGGTGGGTATATTTTTTTAAATTTCGCGCAAGGCCACACAAAAGCTATCCGTGCTAGCCGTCCATAATTTATCAGTGAAAAAACTAGAGAGAAGGCAGCTAGTTATCACCACCCACCGTCAACAAATAGTGGGATTGATCGACACAGTATAATGCCACCGCGGCTGAAAGGGCGTGCATATTTAGTAGGACAGGAATTCGAGTCTGTGATCCTCAGATTGCGAGTGAAGCGCCCTACCCATCTTGCTATACCGAACCACATGAACATAAAGCACGAGTAGAGCTAATAAATAATTAAAAAACACACCAAACTCTATAGGATGTGAAGAACACACTTTTGTTTTACACACATAAATATATATATATAGTTCTGAAGTCACTTATTTTTACAGTAATTTGTTTCTTCAGTCTTCTTTCTTTCTGTAATAAATTATTTTATGTAAGTATGAACCAATAATAAATATACGAAGTACTATTTCTACACTTGTAAATAAGGGCCTAAGATAAAGTATCTATAGAATAATCAATAATACAAAGACAAGACAAATAATCAGGCATTTAGGCATTATGAATACGTTGTATATAAGAATTATATGTTCGGACCAATGTAAAGAAATAAAACTTTATTTCATACGCATGACTCCTCCTCTCGCGTAGCTCAGCTTTACCATGCCTGTATTTGTTTCGTGGTTCAAATTTTTATGTCTGTATTGGTTTTATTACCTGATATACGTGACCACTGACCATGCACACGGCCTTACTTTCCTCCGGTTCTCGACATCTATAGCAACATTGGTCAGGCAAAAGTTCTTGGAATTCTGGAGGACAGTGGACAGGAGGGCATACTGTCCTTTGGCAAATTGTGGTAGCATTCTGTACGAATCGAAAACAAACAAACAAATACAAGGACAATCTACATGAGATTTTATTTTTTTCTGAATTATTATTAATACTTGTACTAATTGTACTGAAACAACCATAAAGGTTAGTATACGATTTTGTAAGGCCTATCTATTTTTTTTAATAATATGAAAAATTACTTTAGTGAATACAGCATTGTTTTTAAATCGGTGAAAGAGCTTAATAATATTTTTTATCTAATTATTAGCGTTTGGAAATATTGATTATGCTACATTGAATGACTTCCAAGTTACGTTTCAAGGACTTGTTATAATGATAAATCTTACGAAATATGTTATAAAGATGAAAGTCGAGTACCTTTTTTGTTGTGAGTCTGATCTAAAATTCCAAATAATTAACCTTGAGGTTTCTCTTTACAAATCAAAGTATGCGCTAGGCGTATGTGAATACATATTTTAATGGAAGAAAAAACGATGACTTTTAAAATAAACAGTTAAGATGTTTGGAACGTTTTAGTTTTTATAAATCAACAACTGCGAGTAAGAACTGTTGAATCTCATCAAAATCACGTAAGGTCCTTAACATACAATCACAAGAAGTGCAACTTACGTCACAAGTGCAGTGGGTGCAATGATCTAGTGCTATCTTTTGCTTATGTCTGATCGAAGTCATTCCGACCAAACAGCGACCGTTGAAATCGTATATTTTTCGATTTCCTGAAAGAGACATGAAGATAAATTTATGGTATATATTGTTACTAGAGTAACTAGACTATTATGATTGATATTTCATTAGTTTGGAGTACAGTCTCTTTGAAACTCAATTGACTTAACTTTTAACATGCAATACTTGGCCAAAATAAATTCTGAAAGTGTGGGATATTCATCAACAGATACTATATTAGCAGCTTTCATAAGTATTCCTGTTTCAGAACTACTAAAAATAGAAAATTAATCGTTTCAGTTAAAATACAATATTTCATTTGATAATTTAATTGAACTTTACAACACCAGCGCGTTTATTATCTGTGATCAGATTTTACAAATATCGCGTGTTCGTTGCTGTAAATCAAGGCTTTATTGTCATCACACACTTGAAAGCGAGTATCGAGATATTTTGTAAGTCTGAATGGTAACCAAGCTTTCATTAGATTAGGGAAAGTTCATTGTACAATATGAGGTAAGTTCAAATGATGACCCTAGTTTCATAATGTTCTTGAACAATTGTAGCAGAGCCTGATGTAGGCCTAGGTGGTGTAGATTGAAATTCATAATGTTCTTGAACCATTGTAGCAGAGCCTGATGTAGGCCTAGGTGGTGTAGATTGAAATGATGACCCTGATTTTAAGATATTCTTGGATGATCTTAGTAGTGTCTTATGTGGACCTATATAATGATGATATTCTAGATAGAAACAAAAATAATTCACCAAATTCTTACACAAACTTGTATGAATATCGTAATCGTATTAGGCTTATATTTACTCAAGGTTTGTTTACTTCCGTTCAACTTTCACCGCAAAGCTGAATGATTAACAAAACGTAAGTTTACATGATTTTTTTCTAACTTCCAGTATATAAACAATAAAACTTCCATTATTTCTATAAAATTCAGTTCTTAAGAAGGTTTTGCCTAAATACAAGCTCCCATCTGTTGATTACATGTAGGTTGTCGAAGTAAGAAGTTTCTTATCGCTACAATTTTTAAGAAAACGTAAAAATAACTTTCTCGTTAAGTTCGGTGAAAGGGGTTAATGGTGTATATCTTGTTCCTTTCCAGAGGTGTATTTTTACAAGTTTTTAGACTCTAGTATAACTACAATATCGTTATCTTTGGTTGATAATGCCCAACTCTTATCTTGTAGTTACGTGAGGTCAAACTTTAGAATCGCTTTGAGTAAAAAAAATACTCATTTTATGTTATTTAGCGGTCCCGAATCCCTCTAATTTTCAAAAGAAATTAAGAGTAATAGATATCCGCAGGTATACAATCTTTTGTTATTATCCGAGTGTCATTCCTGCACATTTAATTTTCTGTTATCTCACTAGGGCCTTAAATTACCTGCCACAATCCTCCGGCTGTAAAGTAGGTTAACTTCCAACATAGTACCAAAAAAAAAGCTATTCTCAAACAACTATGTCATAAAACTAAAACTGATGAAGGGGTCGAATGTAATTAGTGCCGGACCTCCATTTCCTTCTAAGTTGTTTGAAATCCGACACAATCTGTATTTTTAACACTCAAATTACTGCATGTTTCATTTCATTATCTGCAGGCGTCTTTATCTTAGTAATAACTAACTGTATTTACACTGTTTCTGATCGATGAATGTACAAAAATGTTTACGGAAATCAACACCAGGGAAAAGCTTACAAGAATGATCAAACAAAAATAACAACTGAAGAATGTGCTAATAGTTCACTAAATATAATTCTGTTTTAATTCAAAATAAAATTGTTCATGTTATTTGACGGCGACGTTCGAGCTGTTTGTCCGATAAAACGTTTATCTCCCCGATATATTTCTATAACTATGTTCACGTTAAAAAAAAATCACACTTGAAAGTTTCCTCATTATTATTTAATGAACATCAGAAGAATGTTTTGTGTTCGTAACATAAATGAATTGGTATAGAATTATTTTACGGCCCTAACATATACTGTTTTGGTGGAAAACGCAGTAGATTCTGCGAAACAAGAACAAATTAGAATATTCCCATCTTTTCTAATGTGAACGAGTGAAATCCTTTAATAACTCAACCAGTAGTGAAGATGTTATGTTCTTAATAGGTTACCTTACAGAAGGAAGTTAAGTCTTATCTCACCAAACCCAACCCAACCAAACTGTCGTAATTGCGTTTGTTAACTGATTAATCAATTCGTTAACAGGTGTTTTGAAAATCATAATTGAAAATTTACGTTAAGTGAATAAATAGCGTGAGATCTCATATGTAATCGAGTTATGATTTTAAAAACTTTAAATCCCCAAATAGTCTCAAAAATACTGCCCATAATTCAAATAATGTCTAAAATGGAATGAGAAAATATTGTACTATAGATAGAATTTTTAAAAGTTTTGATTTAAGAAGCAAATCGTTTTAGTTGTTGTTTTAAATTAAGCACAAAGCTACACACTGGGCTATCTGTGCTCTGCCCACCACGGTTATCGAAACTCGGTTTTTAGCGTTGTAAGTCCGCAGACATACCGCTGAGTCACTGGGGGCTCAAATTGTTTTAGAGAATTTAAAAGTAATAAGTAAAACAAGATGTTGTTGAAACGTATTGGCATATTTAGTAATTTCCTTGTATGAATTCGAGACTTGATATCACAAATATGCAAATTTATGATATGCGGCTTCAACTACTCCATATTTTCATATTCACGTCAAATTATTGTCATAACTACAAAGTGACTAGCATGTTTAAACCACTCAGGCATACAAAATTTAGCCAATGCTAATGTGTTTTTTTAATAAATATAAATTCTTACTATTGCTAATAGATGGCGCGCTACAGAAAATATGCACTTACCTCTGCAAGTTGGACAACATTCACCAGGTTTTGTTATATACTTAGATTCTGGACAAGGTAGGACAGGACAGGCTTTTTTTATGCACACAATATTTCCTTTCTGTTAGAAGAACGGGAACAAAAATAAACATCATTGTTTAAGGAAGTTCTGTGGAAGATTTTACTGGATGAGAGCTGAAAAAGGTCTTTATTGGTTGCATATGTTGTTAGAGGGTTTGATCTTTATTGTTTGGAGTTAGTATTCATGAGTTTGAAGTGAAAACTCACACATAACTCAGAGAAAGAGAATATTCCTTAACTGATTTTTTCTTCTGTTAATTTATACTATTTTTGTTTTTTACATTACGAAGTGAGAACATAAGTAAAAAAATAACTTAGAGTAAGAAATATTGCTTTCCGCTATTGGGTATACAATATGTGGTTGTTAAGAGAGCGATTACAGTAAAGGAAAAGTATTCAAAATTTACAGGGTATACAATATGTGGTTGTTAAGAGAGCGATTACAGTAAAGAAAAAGTATTCAAAATTTACAGGGTATACAATATGTGGTTGTTAAAAGAGCGATTACAGTAAAGAAAAAGTATTCAAAATTTACAGGGTATACAATATGTGGTTGTTAAGAGAGCGATTACAGTAAAGAAAAAGTATTCAAAATTTACAGGCTTACTTTACAGTTACACTGTACACAAGGGTCTGCCTGGGTCACTTCTATCTCCTGGTTGTCAGAATAGCTTCGTCCACCCACGGTACAGCCTGAAATGACCATACACATACCAACAACATCAGTGAAATATAAACTAAGGTAGAAGATGTCCTGTACCAAAAAAAGAGTGAACTTTAAAAAAATAAAATCACTACGCACTTCTACTTCTGCATTACGACTTTACACAGCGTTCAAATCGCATGACCTATAACAATAAAACAAAAATTTTATGGTTATCCATAACTTATGACCTTATTTATCTACGGCATGGTTTTTAAGTAATAAACCAATTCTTATCGATTTTTTTTTAATTAGTGATAGTTTCTAAAAGCAATAAATATTTAACAATAAAAAATAAAATAAACAGAACAATAAAATAACCTTGTTTCAGTGAGGTCGCTGATTGTCAGTTCGGTACATTCCTCTTAACACTGTTACAAAAGCCATCAAATAAGTAATGATTCTTTGTATTGAGTCTGTGACTTTCGGGTAATCTTTAAAAAATCCATCTCTAAGCCAGATAACTAATTGTCTTAATAAATTGGGATCTGTCAAAATGAAGAGTCGTACCATTCTATCAGCATAAGAGATCATTGAAAAAACTGGTTGAAGCCGACAGACAGCCTTTTCAAGGTAAAACATTTCTCGGGCTACCACGCCTGTTCCAACAAACCTTAAACAGAATAAAACGTTTTTGTGATGCTAAAGGCTCTATCTGCTTGTGGATCGATTTCATTGTATTTGAAGTAACATGCCAGCAAATTAGAAAAAAACTTCTTACATGCACTGTCAAACACATCTGGGGAAGATGTTAGGCTTATAATTAACAAAACTACTGATTTTGAAAGGCTGTAATTCCAAAGAGCAAAATTGTAAAGTAATTTATTAATTAAGATTATCAGCTGGCTAGTATTGTACCTGTTTATAGGAAACACGTACAACTTTTCTATAAACATATATTAACTATTTTTTCTAATTTCGTTTTTTATTATTTATTTGTGATGCACTAATACTTTTTTTTTCACATTTATCATACTCTAAACTGCCCTTAATTTTGAAATAACACAGCAGATAGAGGGTATATAATTAAAACACCTACCACCAACTCTTGAGTTACTCTTATCAAACTAAATATTGGAATTTGACTGTCACTGTTGTAATGGACCCGTGGTCTTAAAGTGACCAAAACCTTTAGCAGATGTATTATAATTTTTAAGCTTCCGTTACCAAAGTTTCAAGTTCAGTGAAGTTGATACAAGACCCGTTCTTATGTAAGTAAATGAAATTTAAAAATTTTATACACAGTATTATTGTCATACACAATAAGTTTTTAAATAACTTAAGTTGCCAAAGATAATGCTCATTTTTGCTTCCGCGATAATAATCTTTAGGGTTTATAATGCTGAAATTTTGGGTTTAGTCCTTGTGGTGGACACAGTCCAGATAGTCCACTCTGTGAATTGGCACTTAAACAAATACAAATATTCAAAAGCTAATGGTGAAAATGTTTTTAGTATTGCCATCACACACATATTAGAACAAAAGGTGTCCTCTCACCCCATTCATAGTCACTCTGAAGGTTTATAACCGAAAACAAAACGGATTTCGATACCCGTGGTGGGCATATTACAGATAGCCCACTGTATAGCTTTGTGTAAGAAACAAACAAACAGAACTAAAGGTTGTAGTAAAAGGTATCCAGACAATACGTTTATTGTTATTATTATTTTAAAAACAGTTTTGCGAGAATTGCGACACTGATACAGTACCCTTCGTCTTGGCTGTTGGCATGTTTGACAATGTATACTTCACCACACCGCTGCCATGGGCACAAAACTGGGAGGCTTCTATATTTTTCAACATCTTTCTGCCAGTCCAACATTCGTGTTTGTTGTTCCATATAAATTATGGAATTTTCAGGCCGAACCTAATTGTTTAGCTTCTTTTCAGGCAGTGCCGCCTCTTTTAAAAAACTACGCCCAACGAATGCAATTTTTTAAAGTTTTTGTTTCTGCCCCTAGGGGACTTCTCGAGAGATAAAAAATTATTGTGGTTCATGACCAGAAACTTTCATTAATTCCTGTGTATCATTGTATCATTTGGATTAGGGCTGTCCAACTGTGTGCTGCGATGGGCCACACAGCATTTCGAGCGCGATATTAGGGGCCTTATACTAGTTACAGTGTACAAACATATTATCGCTTATCTAAGATATGCTTATTGGTATTAAACACCGACAGGAGTAATACAGTAAAGGCAACAAATATTATGCAACGCCTCAAAATTTCTACTTGAAATTTTCTATGCTTTAAGAAAAATTATCTGAAAATACTATTTTTTTTTTCAAACTAAGTGTAAAACTTATGTCGGGGCTTCAAGCGCCGTGTATACATGTATAATAGATGCAACACATTGTATCAGATGAAAGTAAATAGAATAACACTTGACCATAACTTCACTTCATATTTCAAGTTTATGTTAATTTGATCACGTTTAAGATACCTAAATGTACACCAGATCATTTATTAAACTAAGCTCTCCAAGTAAATTGTACACCAGATTCTTTGCTAAACCAAATTTTCCAAGTAAATAAATCTAAATTACAACGTATTAACTTTTCTCGAATATCCCCCAGTGGGACATGTGGGTAATATTATGGACTTACAACGCAGAAATCTGGGGTTCGATTCCTCCATGGTGAACAGATCGTAGAAATCTTAGCCTTGCGCTGAATCAAAATACAAAATTTCACTGAGCTATCTGAACATAGACTGAACGATTAGACGTTGGATTCAGTTGCATAACACTTAAAACTAGTTTAAATATTTAGTCAGTTAAATCTCTTATCAACTCTTCGAAACAGTGAGCAAAATATAACACTACAATTGATTTTTTTGTCATTACCCCCTGTAAAAATGGTTAGTAGGACTTAAATAGAAAGGTAATTATGTGGGAAAGATATACATTATATTAAATACAATTTCATCTCAAAACATATAAAAGGGTAAAGGTCATAAGATGCAACTGTAAACAATAATAACTATATCTGAACTAGTTCTTAGCATACACATTTAGTATCTCGTGTAGTTTTAAACTGAAGAGCATTTTATGGAACACATGGGTCAAACGGCTAGTTCAGAGATTCAAAGATAATTCAGGAACCGCTGACCAGAGTAAGAGTACCTGCAGCATATATGGCTACTCATTTTTAAACCAAACAATGAAATCGATTGTCACAGTTTTGAAGCTCCCCTATCGTCAAGCCCAGCTGTATATACATTAATTGAAACCTTGACGTCATAAGCTGTACATCATTAAAAGCGAAGGCATCCAGATGATACAAAGCAATTCCTGTGTTACAAGGTTGTGCTCCTATTTTGCTTGTTTGTTTGTAATTAAGCTACACAATAGGCTATCTGTGCTTTGCCCACGACGGGTATCGAAATCAGGTTAGTCAGTAGACACGCTACTGTACCATTTCGGGGCTGACATTTATTAAAATATGCCACATAATTTCTATTGATAACCTTTTTAAGGTACTTCTTTGGTACCCGGTTATTTATGCCTTTTGAAGTTAAATAACAATACATTGATAATCAAACTAGAAATGAAATATGTATATATTAATTAAAACAATTTGATAATATTAATTAATTAAGTTAATATATTAGATACAGAATACATTAGTTTTAATAATAAAGTTTTGAACCCAAATCACTAAAATTAAAGAAACAAATGAATCATAATATTACACATAGGTACGCGCCTCCCCCCGCTAGTACAGTGGTAAGTCTAGGGATTTATAACGCTAAAATCAAGGGTTCGATTCTCCGCGGTGGGCTCAGCAGATGGCCTGATGTGGCTTTGCTATAAGGAAAACACACACACACACATAGGTAGTGATAACTAAGCTCCTCCAGCAGCACGTCTGCAGAGTTACAATGCTAGAAACAGGGTTTCGATAGCACATTGTAAACTTTTCTATCATACTAAAAACTGGACATCCATATCAAGAGAAATCTCCATCTGGAGCCATTTAACTTAACTATTTAAATTATCGTGATCTTTCTCACAATTACTTTACGACCTATAACCTTAACGGACACTGAGTGAGGTGGTTTCCAATAGTTATTATAGACACGTAAAATTTGGGAACCTCTATTCATTGGGTTAAACATACTTATGAAACCGGAAATCATGTAAGCACTGTGAAAAGTCAACTTTAAGATCTACAAACTGAAGTTGAACCAGAGGCAAGGTTTACTTGATACTATTAGCTTTGTGGACGAAACAAATAAGTTGTTACAAAACAACAACAACACAAATTAAATAATATGTTCTCAGCTTCTTTGTCTTAATGGACTTTTCTGTTTTAACTTTATCAGTCACCGACTGGTACCTTTTTTTTCAGTTCGCTTTTGAAATTTTATTTACTCTGTCCGCCGATCCATCTACCCGAGTGTTTTTAAAGATTTACATCCATAATGGGACTGTGTTTACCTTAGGGCGACAATACAATAACATACTGGATATTATTTTCAGTCTTTGAGGAGAAAATAAGACATTGATGTATCGATCAATAGTAATTTCAAACTGTTCGAGCAGGAACTGAACAATATCTTTGTGAGGTGCTGTCACTCAAGACGAGATTTCTATGATGTTGTTTATGACGTAAAAATGACTGGTGGTCAAAGACTTTCACATAGTCATGACTTGATGTGAATTCTACTAGCAAGTCTTTACCTACTGTTCAGCATCCTCGTTCTTTATCAGCACCTGAGTAGCTCATCTTATCATTACCACTGCCTTAAGGCAGGCATCCCACTGAGACACTGAGTAGGCTAACTACCAGAGATGTACAACTACACATACTTTCTATCCAGGAAAAAAAACAAACAAAAAAAACCCGAAAGAACAAACTTGTGCCACACGATAAACATAATAAAACAATGTTTCGGTTAAAATTTGAACCCACAAGCGACATGTTTAAGATGAATGGCTGAGAATGTAATTTATTTTATATGACAAATGGTTGCAAAGTCCACTGTACTTTCTAGGTAAATAGGTTTCGACAGTCGTAATTTTTCAAAGGTAAAAACAACATACAATAAAAGGGCATCTTTGTTATATATTAATACAAAGTACAACTTTAAACACGTTGATTATGAATCATTTTGACTGCAGTTTAAATCAAAACTGACGTTAGTGAATTTTATTTAAACGTAAGCGACGGTCAGAAAGGGTGAGAAATTGAAAAAAACAGCCAACTTGAGACGGCTATTAATAACAACTAAACCTCAGATAAAAGTATTAATAATATTAACTCATTTGTCTTTCTTAGATACAAGTGATATCTGTGTGAGGTTTTTGAGTTCGATATCCAAATGTGAATTAGTTTGAAAAATACAGTGTCCCACTCTCAGGTAAAATACAGGATGTCTCACTCTCAGGTAAAATACAGGATGTCCCACTTTCAGGTATCCGTTTTATTTTTCTGATCATTACGAAAATGTACAATTTTTCGCTTGAAACTGATAAGAGACAGATGGCGCAGTCTCTGATGTTTTGTTTAATATAATTTATTATTTTAGTTTGTTTTTTTTTTATTTCGCGCAAAGCTACGCGAGGGCTATTTGCGCTAGCCATCCCTAATGTAGTAGTGTAAGACTAGAGGGAAGACAGCTAGTCATCACCACCCACCGCCAACTCTTGGGCTGCTATTTTACCAACGAATAGTGGGATTGACCGTAATATTATAACGCCGTGAATCATTGCAGGGTACCCGAGCTAGGAGGAAAAAAGAAATCTAGCAGGGTAGGTGGAGACGTATTAATCTGTTGCGGTAGTGCGACGTTACTTTTAGGGTCGTCCTCTAATACACACACACACAAAAACAACTTTAAAAATATACACGAGAGCTTCACTGAAATAGGAACAGTGACAACAACACCATCACCAAGGAGCAAACTGTTCGAATAAAAGAGAATGTTGATCGAGTTAAAAATGAAGCCGTGACCAACAGTCCGAGAAATGGTCGAGCTTCTATAGAACTGGGAGTGGCAAAGATAACCGTGCACAGTATTATTAAATATAATCTTAAATTTAATGTTTATCATATTCAAGTGCTATATGAATTGAAAACCAAAGATTACCAAGCAAGAAACAATTTTTGTTATCTTATGCTGAAGAAACTAGAGGAAGATTCAACATTGCTTAAAAATTGTTGCTTAACAAACGTAACTTCTTAATTATCAATACATTCGAGACTCTCCAGATGTGAACGTGTGACGTCTCCTGACGTCTTCTTACATCACTGGAACATTTCGCCTTAATGGAAAAACCGTCAATGCCGAAACGTATCTAATCACGTTAAAAATATTTGTTGTGCCTCAACTAAGTGTAGAACATATGTTTTATTCAATTCATCCCCAACAAGATGGCGCTTTTCAATATCTATCGCGAGGTGGTCGTGATTTTCCCCAGCAAATGAATCAGTCAAGGTGGATCTTGGTTCACAAGATCTCCCAGCCTCACTCTCTGTGTGATTTCACCAAGAACAGTGTTCATGCTACGTGTCTACTGTACTTAGATTAGGTCACATCAATATATTGTTCAGTGTATTTACCGTTCGAATCGCCTGTTCAAAAGTTACAGATAATTTTGTTTATCGCCTCCAGATGTTTGTTGAAAGAAAAGGTAGCTATGTTGAGTCCCGAACGATGGATCAAAGACTACACTAACTGTTCGATCTCAGTTTCAAATTAAAAGTTGTACATTCTTGTATTAACCAGAAAAATAAAATGGAAATACCCGAGTTTAATAATTTCTGAATTACCATTATCTTTCATTTCCCCAGATGATCTAAAAACAGGTAAATCTTACAGTTCCAAAGGTGAATTGTAACATTTTATTAAACATTATTTTATATCCAAAGAAAGTAAAAAAAATAAGCAGCATGTTTTTAATAATTGACAAAGTTCCTTTTAAGACCCAAAAGCAACCAGTAAAGTAAAATAACTTTCAATAAAACTCACGACTAACTTAGTATGCAAAAGATTTACAATACTGAAACATTATGATGCAGAAACAATGATTGATAACTAATTTATAGTCATCTGAAACGTGTTCTTCGTAGTCCCAGAAGACAAAGGTGTTTCCATTGTTAAGAAAACAAATGCCTAATAACTCTTTAGTCTGTAATCAGAATGCAAGTTTGAATACTAAAGAATAAGCTATAACTAGCTTCAATGTATTATGGCAATTTTGCAATGAAGTCTCTTGTAACTTATTATGTAACACTCAACACAATCTAAGATGTTTCCGAAGTACTTAAGAAGTTTTTGTACACTGTGCTATATTCAGTCTTACTTAAGATAATAGTATGACTAGAGATTTCTCAAAGTCCTTATGTATGTTAACATTCCTGATGCATCCCAACTGCTAAAGTGTAATGTAAACATTCCTGATGCACCACAACTACTGATGTGTATGTTAACATTCCTGATGCACCACAACTACTGAAGTGTATGTTAACATTCCTGATGCACCACAACTACTGAAGTGTATGTTAACATTCCTGATGCACCACAACTACTGAAGTGTATGTTAACATTCCTGATGCACCACAACTACTGAAGTGTATGTTAACATTACTGATGCACCACAACTACTGAAGTGTATGTTAACATTACTGATGCACCACAACTACTGAAGTGTATGTTAACATTACTGATGCACCACAACTACTGAAGTGTAATGTTAACATTACTGATGCACCACAACTACTGAAGTGTATGTTAACATTACTGATGCACCACAACTACTGAAGTGTAATGTAAACATTCCTGATGCACCACAACTACTGAAGTGTAATGTAAACATTCCTGATGCACCACAACTACTGAAGTGTAATGTTAACATTCCTGATGCACCACAACTACTGAAGTGTAATGTAAACATTCCTGATGCACCACAACTACTGAAGTGTAATGTTAACATTCCTGATGCATCCCAACTGCTAAAGTGTAATGTAAACATTCCTGATGCACCACAACTACTGATGTGTATGTTAACATTACTGATGCACCACAACTACTGAAGTGTATGTTAACATTACTGATGCACCACAACTACTGAAGTGTATGTTAACATTACTGATGCACCACAACTACCGAAGTTTAATTTTATCACAGATTTCTAAGATAAGGAGACACAAGTCAGAAGGTTTTTCGAGCATAAGAACTTGCTAAAGTACACAGGTATACAAAAGTAGATTACTGTAGTAGTGTTTTAAATTAAATTGGTATTATACAGAAATAAAACTAGGTACAAAAAATGTTAATATACTTAAAAATGTATGATTAAACTAACAAAAACCAGATAATTACATTGAATAATAAAGATGTTTTGTTTGTGGTATTTGCCAAATTCTACACAAAAACAACCTGCGTTAGCTGTCCCTAATTTTGAAAACCACGGAAAAGATATCTAATCAATCGCACCAACCGTGCGTGGCCCGGCATGGCCATGTGTTTCGAGCGCTCGACCTGTTGCAGGTTCGAATTACTACTCCATTAAACATGCTTGCCCTTTCAGTCGTGGGTGTGTTACAATTTAACACTCAATCCTACTATTCGTTGGCAGAAATAGTAGTCAAAGTGTAGGCGGTGAGTGGTGATGGCTAACTGCTTTTCTCTAGCCTTTCGTGGCTAAATTATGAATGGCTAGCACAGATAGCCCTTGTGTAGTTTTGCGCAAAATTAAAAAAAACAAACAAAAAACGTTCATCAAAAAAGTCTCTTACTATTATAACGCATCCGTGGCTCTAAAGTGCTGAGTGCTGTGTTTTGTGGTAATGAAGCACGAACTCTAAAATATCAAATCCACATTCCGGTAAGCTAGCTACCAACCGAAGCCCACTCCCATCTCACGTCCAGAACATGGTATTTAATCGTTTCGTTAAACCTTTAAAGTCATTACTCGCTCGTGATTAATCCTGTGCATTACAATTTTGTTTGAACACCAATCGCTATTAACCTATGCAACCATTACTCGATATGTACATCAGTTGCAAAGGTTAGTTTAGTCTTTCCCTCTTCCTCTTTTTGTAAGTGTTATTGCACTGAATTATCTCCTCACTTCCCTAATAGCATGAGGTACGTTTGAAGAATGAAATGGATGTTTATGCAGCATTTGGGTTCAAGAGTAAAAATATGAAGCCATTAGCACAAACACACGTATCGCTCGTTATTTGAATACATGGACTTTTGGTCTCCCATACAGCACTTCTTTAAAAAGGTTTCACCCAACACATGTATCAACCACATACACAAGTAGTCTACAGAAACTATGGCAAGACTTGTATCAAACACAGGCGCAAGGAATCTACAGAAACGATGGCCAGACTTGCATGAGCCACGGATGTAATGAATCTATAGAAACCACGGTCAGATCTGTATCAAACACAGATGCAAGAAACCTACAGAAACCAAGAATTCACCGGTTGAGAAACACCGTGTCAAAACAACATTGTCACCAGCATATAAGAAACAAGATTTGTTTATCTTGCTAGTCCTTCAAGCAAAATTCCATACGCCACTAATGGAAGGTGTGAGCCATTCCGATAATAAAAGAAAGTGTCCAATATTTCTGTGAGACAATCAGGACAATAAATTACCTTTCGGTCATCACGGAGTATAAGGGAAGGACAGTAAACAGAGAAGTGTGTCAGCGGTCAAAAGTTAATGTTTAAAGACAGAGATTGTTAGATATGTAAAAGAACAAAAAACATATAGACTACGTAACGAAAGAAAGCATATACAATATATATATATATATATATATATATATATATACACACCCACATACACCTGAATCTGAAAGAGTATTGTGAAGAATATGACGATGCAATACATATATAACAAGAAATTCATATCTATAAACCTTATAAAGGACATATTTATTAACGGTAACCACTGGAGCATAAAAGATTAATATTAGAGAAGCAGCTTAAGCCTTTTTTAAATAAAACATTTTGATTGATTCTGGAAATATAAGTGAGAATATTGTAAAATTAATTGGGCTTATTCTTAAATCTCCTAGGCCTGTGTTAGATTAGATAGCTATTTTACTTCCTTTTAATTATTCGTTCTCAAGTTGCGTGATTTTTAGATAGAAATTTACTTTAAGATAATAAAATCGTCACGGTTTGAATCGTAACTACATCTGTGAAGCATTTTTACAACACGAAATGAAGAATGGAGTTTGTTTTTTTGCGTAATTATTTTATAGAATAAGTGTTCCTCCATGAATTTTCTAGTTTCATGCCTTGTGAGCATAGCTTTTGTTATTTAATTCATTTTGAATAAACGTATGTATATATATATATATGTTTAGTAATAGTATAAATATACTCACTGGTGATTACTATTGTTCTTCATTTAGTGTAAAGCTGCATAATGGGTAACCTGCATTCTGTTCACAGCAGAAAATCGAATCCCTTAATTTAAGCAAGAAATGCAGTATTCTGCGAGAGGTACTTTACCCTTTTCTACCAATTAATAAAGATTGGAGGGGTGTTTGATCTAATCCTTATTCGTTAGACTAGTAAAGACTGCTAGTCTATCAATGGTATGTTTTGAGAAGTGATACAAAACAAACAAAAATCGAATCTTGTCTAACTTTCAAAGGTCAGTAGCGACATTTGAACGTGAATGAAATTGTTGTCACGATTTTAATGTTTATTTTTTAATGACTGACAAATTATTATTTTCATAAAAAGTTAGCACAGTTAAAAAAAGTATTATTCCAGTTTTTAAAAGTTTTGAGTTTCTCTGAATTTTTGCGAAACAAAAAGGTGAAGAGTTTCTCTCAAAGAAAATGTTTCAGCGTGCTGCATCGCAGACCGTCAGTAAGACGATTTGAACTCTTGGTTTAGCCCAGGAATCGCATGCAGGTGACCTTAGATGTCAAGGTTGCAGAGGACGAAACATGCTTCCCTGCGTGCCTTTGTAATTGATTATAGAAGCTTCCAGACAGTTTAGAACTGACGATACGAATAGCCCTATTATAACTCCTAGCAGGCCTATGTTTTTGAGCCTCTTATCTTTAAATACTACGTTAATGTACGTCACTATAGAACAGTTAAGCATTATAGTGCCCTTGGGAACTCATTAAAGTTTAGCAGAATTAGAAATACCAAATATTTATGTGAAGTAGAAGCTTTTGAAGCTACAAGTTAACGTCCTGCTTAGTACACAGACAGATCTCTTGTATATATATATATAAAAAATGCATTGAAAAAATGCATACCAATTACAACTGTTATTTTTAAATAAACCAAGTTGAAAAAGTAAAACTATTTTGCGTAGCTTGGTTAAAACAACTCGATATTTGCAAGAGATTACAACATAAAATAAACATAATTTATTGTTCATCATTATGATATATATTTGTTTGTTTGTTTTTAATTTCGTACAAAGCTACACAAGAACTATCTGCGCTAGCCATCCTTCATTTACCAGTGTAAGACTAGAGGGAAGACAGCTAGTCATCACCACCCACCACCAACACATGGGGTATTCTTCTACCAACGAATAGTGAGATTGACCGTAACATTATCACGACCCCAAAGCTGACAGGGCGAACATGTTTGATGCAACGGGGATACGAACCCGCAACCCTCAGATTACGAGTTGAGCGCCCTAATCACCTGGTCATTCCGGGTATATTATATATATAGCGTTATCCTTAAGCTGTTGAAGACTGATCTAAAAATCAGCGTTTTGTGTGACATTACAATAAGACCAATAACATTTATATTCTTTTAACAAAGCTTTCTTTATTGGCTATACACGGGTTTTACACCAAGAATAAGATTTGCGACTGTTTGTTTTGCGTGGTACGCGCCGCTATCAACGAAGCCTTTCGCACAATAACAGAATTCATCAATTCGACTCGTAATGAAACACTCACCGACGAAAGGCATTATGAACCATAATAGTTGATAACTTATGAATTACTGCTGGGAATAGCGCTTAAAAAAAAAGCTTTTTTATTATTCATAATTTAATTCATTGTAATTAGAATATTTTAAACTATTGTTATTGGTTTTTTTTTCTTTTGCTGCAACTATGTAAACAATCTAGGCGTCACTTTAAATTTTAATATTACCACGTGATTCTGAAAAAGGAAAAAAAAAAACGGAATTATCCATTAAGATCAGTTAGAAATTTTTGAAAGGTTATTTATTTTAGTGATTTTACGTAAGTCAAAGGACATCGCCATAGATAACAATGGATAAATTCAAAATCGTGAGCATTATCCAAAGGTCAGCCATTTGTGGTTCTCAGATTTTACGTTTGACATTGGCTTTAATTTTAGATTTCAGTGAAGTTAAAGACGTGTAAACAGAGTTGTTCCTTCAGTGGAATATTCGGTTCCTCATAAAACTCATCTAATTGCAGGAAGAAATAATTATTATTTACTCTTATACTATCTGTGTACTTATTAGCGAATATAAAAGTCGTTGTGCATTGTTCGGTGAATTTCGTACAAAGCTACCTGCGCTAACCGTTCTCAATTGAAAAGTGATATATTAGAGAGGAAGAAACCACTCGACACTACCAACCACCAACTAACTCTTAGTCTACTCTTTACTAACGAATAGTCGGACTGATCGCACCGTCTCCATAGCTAGTAGAGAGATTATGTTCAGTGATGGGATTTGAACTCACAATCCGAGATTGCGGGTTGAGTGATTTAACCACCTGGTCTATATTAAAGTCAATATTTGCTTTATGTTTATGGCAAGTCTCTTAGCGTATTTTTTATTTGAATTTCGTGCAAAGTTACACGAGGGCTATCTGCGCTAGTTGTCCTTAGTTTAGCAGTGAGATACTAGAAAGAAGATAGCTAATTATCATTACCCACCGCCTAGTCTTGGACTAATCTTTCACCCACGAATAGTGGGATTAACAAAAACACATTATAACGCCCCACGGCTGAAAGGGCGAGCACGTTTGGTGTGACGGGGATAAGGTTTCTTTGTCTGTCCGATAACCAAGTCCATGTGGACTGTTTAATACACACAGTAGCTTCAAGATTTGTTTGTTTTGAATTTCGTGCAAAGCTATTCGAGGGCTATCTGCGCTAGCCGTCCTTAATTTAGCAGTGTAAGACTAGAGAGAAGGCAGCTAGTCATCACCACCCACCGCCAACTCTTGAGCTACTCTTTTACCAACGAATAGTGGGATTGACCGTCACATTATAACACATTCACAGCTGAAAGGGCGAGCATGTTTAGTGCGATCGAGATTCGAACCCGCGACCCTCGGATTATGAATCGAACGCCTTAACACACTTGACCATGCCGGGCCCAGCAGTTTCAATGCTCACAATTATATTCATGTAAAAAATAATCCAGAAAAAAAATCCTTGTGATGTAATATGATGTTTAACAATGAACTGAAACATATGTATGAAAAAAAAGTTACATTACAGTGGGGTTTGTATACTTTATTCAAAGTTGAAAAGAAACCAAAAATGGTTAACAAATACTTAAACTATTGAATAACATTTCAATTATGTGAAAGAAACAGCTGAAAAGACGACAACGAACTCAAACGAACAAAAGTATGATACATTTACCTTTACAAGAAGGACAGCACTCGTCACTTGCTGGTGGTAAGTGGTTTCGACATGGTATGTGACAGTGGATCCTGGCTTTTGTGACGACACCGGACTAAGGAGTTGAAAACATCTCGAATTATGAAAGTTGTATCGATTTTATATACACACAGATCAAAACAAAATGAGGTAACAACGCAAAAATATAACTTGTAAGAATGTTTTCCTACTAAGTAAACCAGGTTTTTATTACAGCGTGTTCAGAAAGTCACTGTGCACTTATATATTTATCAACAGACATGTTTCAATATAGAATACAGGAGGTAAATATGAATGACAATTATAAACAATGTTGAAAGCGACCCCCGTTGGCATCAATACAGGCCTGGATCCTTCTTACTTTGTTTCTAAACACCGCTATCAGTTACTGGCTTGAAATCGACTGAATGAATGCTGCTTTCAAAACTGCAAAGTGACTATCCGAACATCCTGTATATGCCCTCCGATAAAGTTTGAGGGTTTATAAGCAGTGGCGGATTTAAGGTTGTGTGGGCTCAGGGGCTGATAATTTTTGTTGGCCCTATATCTCACGCAATTTTACATATCATAGAATTATCAATGCGCCCTCATTAAGACCATGGACCCTGGATCTGCGCCCCCTCTAGCCCCTACCTAAATACATCACTGTTTATAACAGTAAAATGTGGAATCCAACCCCTACAAAAAGCTCAGCCCAAACAGTTCACCGTGCAGATTTTGTCTTAACAACAAACTTATTGTATTCTTTGTATTTTCAAAAAAAAACAACAAAAAACCAGTAATTGCTAGGGGATCGATATTTTAGAAACGTTGTCTGTTTTTGTTTTGTCTGTTTTTAACAAGCTGTTAAAACGAGATAAGAATATTTCATGATGAAGTAAAATATACTCTTCAAAAAAAGAAACGCAAAAGGCAAAATTTGAGACATATTGTTAACAAGTTTATTCCGGGTAGTTCTGTATGACATATGTGAAACTTTGCACATTCACTGCTGAACATCCAAAGTCTGCAAAGGCGAAGTCCACGCTCACTAGTTGACGTTTAACGTCACTCAACGTCAATAACGAGTATGCCCCCTGTGAGCATCAATAACTGCTTGGCATCTCCTGGCCATGGAAGCGATGAGATGACGAATCACATCCTGTGGAATGGCTGTCCACTCAGCCTGCAAAGCTGCTGCAAGCTGGGGTAGAGTCTGCGGTTGAGGTTGTCGCCGTAGCAGACGTCGGTCCAACTCGTCCCAAAGATGTTCGATGGGGTTTAAATATGGTGATCTGGAGGACCAGGGAAGAACGTTGATGTTGTGGTGTCTCAAGAAGACAGTGGTGAGTCGAGCTATGTGAGAACGGGCGTTGTCATGTTGAAAAACGTCGTTGACGTTCACCATGATGGGTTGCACATGGGGCCTAAGAATCTCGTAGACGGTTACGTACGGTCTGATCGGAAATCCTACGCAGCCTTGGTATGGTTGAGGCAGTAGACGTCGCAGTGGTGGTCCTATCCCGATGGTGACGTAACCGGATGTAGCGATCTTGTGCGGGCGTGGTCACACGAGGTCTGCCAGATTGTGGACGGTCACGAGTTGATCCATGTTGTTGGTGACGATTCCATAGCCTTGTGATGGTGCTTGGGTGGACATTCACAGCTCTAGCAACATCTGATCGAGATTCGCCTGCTTCCAAGCGACCAATGGCCTTGTTGCGTTGTGCTTCAGTCAGTCTTGGCGTAACTGTATTGCGTGTTGGTGGCTTAACACTGAGCTGTGGAAACCGAGAACCCGTCACTTTTATAGGGATTTTGCACATGTTGCACTTGCAGAACATGCAGATCTCTCAAACAAATTTATTGGACACGAATGCGTTTTGGCGAAAAATCCGATGTTTTCCTCCGTTTTCAAAGTGCGCAACTTTTATTGTCATTTTGGTCTGACCATCAGTGCCTTAACACGTGTAACATCACATACTCTAAGCTTGTAACGTTATTACATATCTTTCTCTTTAAAATAACAAAAATATCCTTTTTGCGTTTCTTTTTTTGAAGAATATATTTAGCGTCACTTAACAGCATATATGAACATAATGTTTTCTGTAACCTAACAAAACAAGATAGAAAAATAAAGTCATTACACTTTAAATCTCATTTGAAAAAAAAAATAAAAAAATAACGTATAACATAAACGTTACTAACCTCACACGAAAACGTTAGGCAGGGGTCATTAGGATCGGTCCAGGTAAATCCACTCTCGAAGATAGTACCATTAACAGAGCAGCCTAGCGAAACGATAATGTTTATTTTAATAAGTGCTATACATATCATTATAAAAGGAAAGTGAAACGAGTTGTAGGGTTTTTTAAATCGTGATACTTCTTATATTTTCTCACATATATCAATACTTATTGGTTGAACATAAAAGTTGTATCACAGATTTATTCGAACCGTTCGTCATAATAAACTGACCTTTACAGATGTCACAACAGCTCTGCTTCTGATCATAAAGTAGAAAGTAGCAGTCCTTCCTCTGCTCACTCGGACATTTCTCATTACAAACTATTCTTTTATTCTATTGGAAGAAATATTCAAAAATGTAAATAAACAAGCCTTAAGTTGTTCAGACATTAAAAATAATAATGACAAAATATGATGCAAATTACATAAGACAGTATATTGAGAGTTGCAGTAATAAGTGTAGAACCTTCACCCTCACAGTGGTATAGTGGCATATCTGCTGACTTACAATGCTACGAACTCGGTTTCGATACCCGTGGTGGGTAGAACACATATAGCTTTTTGTGTAATTTTGTACTTAACTTCAAACAAGCAGGATAAAGTACAATAATAAAGGCATAATTACTTTTGATAACAATAAACGTGTAGTAGCAGCTGGAAGCATGAACAACAACTAGATGCAGATAGGGAACTGGGTTAATAAATACATGTCACCTGGTGATAAAATGGAGACAAATCAACTTCTACATCAATGAAATAATGGGGGGGGGGACACGGAACATAGCCGACAACTGAATGAACAAAACGTTTTAAGAGCTGATTCCGTTAAACCAAGTGCGTAAAAAAAAATCAGAAATGTAAAATAACAAACACAAACACACATAAAAATGTTTGCTTGTTTTTGAATTTCGCACAAAGCTACTCGAGGGCTAACTGTGCTAGCCGTCCCTAATTTAGCAGTGTAAGACTAGAGGGAAGGCAGCTAGTCATCACCACCCACCGCCAACTCTTGGGCTACTCTTTTACCAACGAATAGTGGGATTGACTGTTACATTATAACGCCCTCACGGCTGATAGGGCGAGCATGTTTGGCGCAACGGGGATACAAACCCGCGACCCTCAGATTACGAGTCGCACGCCTTAACACGCTTGGCCATACCGGGCCCACATAAAAATGATAGTTGTTATTTTTCTAAAGAAACCCAAATCGATAGCTACTTCAGCAAAAAGTTGGGTTAACAAGTACTATGAGCAATACGAAAAGAACATTTTCAATGGTTCTATCCGTAAATAAATCAGTACTCGACTCCCTTTAAGCGTGAAACATGATTGCCCTTTCAGCCGGTCAGTCCCACTATTTGTTAGTAAAAGAATAGCCCAAGTGTTGGTGGTGGGTGGTGATGACTAGTTACCTTCCCCCTAGTCTTACACTGCTAAATTACAGACGGCTAGCGTAGATAGCCCTCGTGTAGCTTTGCGCGAAATTCAAAAATATATATATATATACAAAGCCATCTGACGGGATGTCTGTGCTCTACACATCACGGGTATCGAAACACGGATTATAGAGCTGTAATTCCGCAGACATACCACCGTGCCACTGGGAGGCAATATTTTCTACATGATATGTTTATTATAAAATTCCATCTACATTGCCATGCTACAACTATGAGGCCATTTTATAATTGAATATGTAAACGTTTTGCCTTAAGATTGTAATATTCTATCATGTTTACGTGTTTAAAATAAAGTGATGTGTACACTTTAAAAACATTAAAATGATCAACGTTAAATACGGTCTAAAAATTATTACCGAATGCGATTTAAAACATCGATACACAATAATTTATGCGAATGTTTTATGTGTTCGAACGCGAGAATGTCCGTCATTTTGCACGTGCTACCTGCACTGAAAAGACAGTATCTCATTTAATATTCAGATATAGCAATCTGTAATTTTGGTTATTACTTCGGTTTTGTTAACGTTAACCATTTCAACACAATTCAGTGATAATGTGGGCGAAAGTTCATGACGCTAACAGCAAAACAAGTTGAATTTGAATTCATGCATAGGTGGAACGTTGTTGATACGTTGTCATGGAGTTAGTCCGCATACCAGAGTGCATGGATAAGCCGTGTTATGCTAACTATACGTCTAATAAGAGTTATGTGTAAAACATGGACATAAGCAATATGGAATGAATCCGTCTTGACGAACTCACACCTTTATTTATCGGTTCAACAATCACTCCAGTTTCTGAAAATATATTTAGTCCGTCCACACAAGACGTTCTGTCGAAATCGCTAGAACTCGAAGTAAAACATTTGGGTGCCTGAACTCTTCACGAATAAGTCAATGTGTCATTTTTATATTAATGATGGTTAATGGCGAATGAAACAATGCTGTAGTGATACCAGTACGAAAACGTTGTTGTTTTGAATTAAGCACAAAGCTACACAATGGGCTATCTGTGCTCTGCCCACCACGGGTATCGAAAACCGGTTTTTAGCGTTGTAAGTCCGAAGACATACCGCTCAGCCACTGGGGGGCGTACGAAAACGAACGTGTTGTTGTGATTTCTAGATTCAGATTGAAATGCGATGGTATTGAATCCAGATGTATGTTCTGACAGATCAGACTTTCTCAGGATGCATGATAATGTCCACATTTCACGAAGTTCTGGTCTAAATCCTGCATAAAGTCCTCCTTAAGTGTCTTGAACGTCAACTCTCACCCGAACGACCACGCAACATCAGAGATCGTTGAAACGCACTGATTGAAGAATGGACAGGAACATCCACATTGTTGTACATCGACTGATCACAAAATACCCTACAACTGCAGGACAGTAATCAGTGTTGGAGAATACGCTCGCTACTGGGTTTGTTCTTTTTACCTAATGTGTCTCTTCACATAAGCTGACCCAAACAACTTCTTACTCTGACTGTGTTGAACTTGAGAGTGCTCGTTTCACGTGCATTAACATATCACCAAATTGATTAATTAGCTGTATTCAGTAAAAAAAAGTGATTCTTTCAAAATACAATGTGTTTCATTTTAGTTATTTATTTAATTCAATATCGATGTGCTATTAAACGTTACAACTACAATTTTTAGAATACTTTACGTGAATATATCAACACGTAATAAACTTAACAATCAACCATCACGTATTTGCAAATTCGAAATCTCTTTTAGTCCCCGTGCCATTTTTTTTTTTTTCCACGATGATTGAAGATCATTGAAATAAGACAAAAAATATGCCGGAAATATGCTGTCTACCTCAGAAGTTCATCTGTCGGATTGAACATATCGTACAGAACTATTTATTTTCCGCTTTGAAGTTTCTTCTATAAATAATTTGCTATTAACCCAAAAATTTCTATGTATAAAAATTACATACATTTAAAACTCTTACTTCCAACACTTGTAAAAACCAATAACAAATGTACCAGTTATATCAAATATATAAAACACGACTATATAGGTAAGAAATACAAAGCTCTAAACGAAATAATATTAAAAACCCATACAATGTATAGAATCACAGCATTGCAAAAAACCCATATTGTGTACATAATCTGCAAATTTAATAAAACAGTGATATAAAGAAACTCACATGAATCTAATAAAACAACAATATAGAAAACCAATGCGAACACATAAACAAGACAACACAGAAAATCCATATAAATCTATAAATACCACAATATAAAAACCTTAAAAGACTATAAATACAGTATATAAAAAAATCCGTACAAATATCTTAAAAAACGAAATTATAGAAAAACTCATGAAATCTCTAAACACAACAATGTAGATAACCCACAAAACTCTGTATAAGATAAAACAGAAAATCCATACAAAACTATAAACTTGAAAAATAAGAAATCCCATATTACAGTGGAGCGCCGTAGTTTACAAAACACGGCAATATAGAAAACGTATATAAATCGCTCAACACAACGATAAAGAAATTCAAAACAATCTTGAAGAATGACAATAGGGAAACCCCACACAAATCTATAGAAAAATAAAATAAAAACTATAATCTTTAATTACGACAATATAGAATATTGTGGAAGTCTTTAACCATGACAATATATAAAGACGAGAATACTCTAAACACGACATTGTTGAAAACCTATGCTTGTAACCATGAGAACATCGAAACTCCGAAAAACACCAAAACACGTGTGGACAGCGTACAAAACTATGTAAGTACGATAATAAAAAAAAGTAAACATATAAACAATACTGAAAAGTCATACAGATCTCCAATGAAATCCGTTTTGATTTACTAGTACGTTTCTTTAACAAAGGTTTATATAGAAAGGTTTCACAGTATCATATCTCATGGACTTGTGTACGTAACACGACAGTATCGCGTGTAATCTACTCGAAATGACCGTTAGTTAATTTTTTTCGGCTGATGATTAATTAGCATGCCTGGAAGTTCGTGATCTTCTGTATGCTATATGACGCACGTGTGTGTCAATAAACTAGGATTAGCGGCAATATCCACGTGCTCACCGTCATAACACTTTTGTGCATTGTCACGATTGCTAAAGTGAAGCCAAAGCTTTGATAACCTTGTTGGCCACTCGAAGCAGAGAAGTCGGCATGTTGAATGGAAGGTTGATGAACGATTTATAATACTAAAGCTGAGTGTCGGTGTTTCACGAGTTCTTAGTTCGAAACTTGTGACGTAAAAAAGGTCATAGTTGGAAGCGAAATGTGTACTGATAATACTTGTTAAAATAGATGCTTTGCTACCTGGACAATATTTAAAAAAAACAAACAAACTAGACATTTAGGTAAACCGGAGGTTTCTTGGATATTGACATTTGTAATACCAGAGCATCTATTTGCTCCCAAGTAACTAGTGTTATGTCATAAAGAAGTGATGCAAAGATATTCTTACTTAAAACGATATTGACTCAACTAAAGCAATTAAATATTTCAAAGTAACAAACCCCCTTCGCACCAAACATGCTCGCCCTTTCAGCCGTGGGGGCGTTATAATTTACGGCCAATCTCACTATTCGTTAGCAAAAGAGTAGCCCAAAACTTGGCGCTAGGTGGTGATGACTAGCTGCATTCTCTTACACTGCTAAATTAGGGACGGCTAGCGTAGATAGCCCTTGAGTAGCTTTGCGCGAAATTCAAAACAAACAAGTAAAAAACAGGTCATATCGATTATTCGCGAACTTACAATAATTACTTGTATAAATTTTTCTTGATATAAGAAAAGGTTAATTGACATATTATTCCATTATTATTTACTCTATAGCTGCTGTTGAAGCGAATGAAGACCAGAGGTATAATATATAATCTTATATGCTAATTTTAATCTATTTTTCGACATTATCATTTTTCTCTACATCCAAACTGACCAGAAGAAAAAGGAAATTCCCACGGTGCGCTATGTATTGACAGTTTAATAAGAACAACTGTTGTGGAAAGATTTGAACACATACATAGTAATCACAATATTTCGACATACCACTTAGTTCTGCGCTTAATGTTTTTTTAACACATAAACAACGACAAAACAATGTAACATTAAAACATGCTTTTAATGTTCAAGGTCTGTAAAAACTTTACAAAACGTTTAAGAAACAAAATATAATAACTGATAATTTCGTAACTTCTATTCTTAAAACTAGCGTAGCGTAACCTCTTAGAATAGTTTAACAACAATAGTTTTTTTTTCTTTGCTTGTTATTCATCAGAAAGCTACACAATGGACTATCTGTGCTGTTTTCATCAGTGATATCGAAATCCGATCTTTAGCGTTATAAACTTTCAGATTTGTTGCTCGAGTGCCAGTAGTTTTTTCTTTTACAACTGCATATGCAAAAAATGAAATTATTTGATTTGCTGACGACATTATAACATTGACTTTGTATGTCTGTGGAAAGCGGGTTAAATGTTATTAACTCATTGCTATAGTTTTATACGTAATACATTTACAGTGTTATTCGTTTATATTTACTGCCCAGTCGGATGTTCAGAGCTTGCCAGAAGCGGTTTACGTATGATTAACTAAAAAAGGCTTTTTTTTTTCCCTTTGTTACTTTGTAAAGATTACCTTTAGGCTCTTTATGTTTTTTTGGTAATGCTCAACAATATACATCGTCGCTTAGCAACAAAACTATCACAAGATTGTTTCTTAGGCCAACTATGTTGAATGCTCAATATTCATGTTGATTTGTTAGGAAGTTTTTTGTTCTTTATTTTTTTATACCTTCGGCGATATAACAGCAAAGTAGCTTAATTCAGAAGCTTTATAACTTTGACTTGTAGCCAAAAGCAAAATAAAGGTTACTATAGTAATGTTCCAGGTAAGCCTTACGCTATGTTTATGTATCAAATTTGACTATTATTAATGTTATAGAGTCAGTGTTTAAAAAGTTTTAAGTGATGAATAAATATTAATTAATAAGTATTCTTGTGGTGTTTTAACTTATACAGGGAGTGAAAAAAAATCAGCATCTGTTGAAAATGTTAATTTGTTATATCTTTTATTAGATAACAGTAAAATATATAAAACTATATATTGTTAGAATGCACTCGACTAGATCTGTTCAAATATGATATCAAATTCTGATTTTAACACTGGCTTTCGTAAACACCTGAATTTTTCATGATTTTGGTTACATTTTATCATACAAAGTGTTGTGCTCCTGCTGTAGTTTCTTAGATATTCTTATGCCAATTAACCTACAAAATGATCAGACAAGTTCCTCTGCGATAACCGAACTTAAAATGAAACTCCAAGTAACACAAACCAGTTTCGCAAGTTAATATTTAGTCAGCATTCTCTTGGATTCTAGTATTGCTTCACATCAACATGGCATGCTTTCAGTAAGTTTGTACAGATATTCCTGAATGATTGACTGCCATACTTCTCTGAGTACTTCAAAAAGTTCATCTTCCATATTTGACTTGTGATCTTTTGTTAATCGGTTTAACTCAGTCCATAAACATTCAATTGGATTGATATCAGGTGATCGATCTGGCCATTCCATAACATCAATTCTCTTGTTTCTAGGATATATTTTAACGAATCCAAAATTGTAGAAACAATTGTTTGATTATTTTCTAGGTTAATAGGAATAAAACGATCTCAGAAACTACAGCAGGTTTACTACACTTTGTATGATAAAATGTAACTAAAATCATAAAAGTTTAGGTGTTTAGGAAAGCCAGTGGTAAAATTCGATTTGAGATTATATTTACACAGATCTCTTCGAGTGAGTTCTAAAAACATATAGTTTTATATATTTTTATGTTATATAATAAAATATATGACAAATTAACAACGTTTTCAAGTGGGGAGCACTTTTTGTCCCCCCCCCCCAATATTACCTACTTGACCTTAAAACACACACACACACAAAATAAAAATTTATTACTACCAAATATTTTTTATCTTTTGCACAGTAGAAAATTTCTGTCGAAATGTCCGCATTATGTTTTCTAATTTCTGACCTAGAATACAGTGAAAAGACTCAAAAGTAGTGTTGAAATCTCTTTTGGAGTGCACGCATGCTTTTATCCACAATAACATTTTATTTTACTAAAAATGTGGTGATTAAAAAATTACTTCTAGACTGATGAAATAAGTGAAGAGTAGGTGCCTTATAGACGTGTAGACAAAGTGGTTTTACTTAAATTCTATAGTTTTTATTACTCATTCAACAATATTTTCCAGTCAGTTATGACAGGATTTTGCACTAATATATATATATATGTGTGTGTATCATATACTTGTGATTTTTACGATAAATGCTGAGCGAGCGAGTAAGAAAAAAGCGAAGCACAAAAAGCAAGCTGTAAAAAGAACACGAGAAGAAAGTTAATATATCTCAGAGTTAGATGTGGGTCAATTATAACAGTTCACAGCTCCAGGTTGACCATAGAAATGACGTATTTACTTCCATATGGGAAGAACGGCCGTATGGGTTCTACTCCTAGTTCCGCCTGGATAGGGGAATAACCCGGGATGAATTTATCTGAACATACCTGATGTGGCTCCGTTTCGTCGTTTTCATGGAACCTGCTATCAGTGTCCCCCCCCTTTCTTCCCCTCTGTTTTGAAGACCAAGTGAGATCAAGTCACGTGCTCGAGGTATGCATTTAAAGGTAAATGAAAAGAAATTCCATTTAATAAAGACCCGAGAGAGTCGAGCACTTTTCACCTGAGTTGCGTGACGGATTTCCTGCGTGCAACTTTCGTCTTCAAGTGTTCTAGTCGGCATACCTCATATGGCTGAGCTAGTTTCCAAACCTAATGTCCTTGTAATTACAGGATGGAGTGAACCACAAAACAGAAGGTAATTGGACGTAATAGCATCTCGTGAAACCCGTCGCAGAGTGTTGATACGACGTAAGCAGCAAAAACTTACAAAACTCTTCAAAAGTTCTACTAACGACTAAAAAAAAACAAACACTAAAAACAACAAGAGATATTTTGCTATGCTACTCTCCTGTAGTTAGTTTTATTTAAATTTCAACAGAATATTTAGTTCTGCACTATGACTTTTTCCAGACGCAAACATTAACATAAAATATGCATTACAATAACGTGTTCTTATTTCAAGGTCTGGAGAATACTTTACTTAAAGTACAGTTCTTAAACTTCTTGAGTTTCTTTGAATTTATTGTCGAACTTTCATCTATTCCATAAATCGCTTAATAAGGTCACCAGGTGATTATACAACAAGTGGTTTTTCTTTCTGTGAGTAGTTTTCTTGTTGTCGTGTGAATACATCAACAAATGTTCAGTTTCGGAAGTAAACCAGACAACATTATTAAATCGCACGCACACGCATCCGCAAGCAGCATGGATGTTTTTGACAAGTTGAACCCAGGAGTTCTGCAAGATTTAATTTTAAATACATACATGTTCTAAATTTTTGCACACCCAGTAAACATAATAGATAACAAAGAAAATAGGAACAATCAAAAACAAAGGAACGAATAATCAACCTTACCTTTCCAGGCCATGGCCTTCTGCGTCCACTTCTGTGTGCTGACACGAAGGTCAACTTTCCTTTCCCATACAATAATAAAAATGCTTTAAAATAAATATCAGCTCTAGATGGCTCATTTGTACTTTATAAGCGACTTATCGCTTCTAGCTCATCCCAGAATATTTTAAAGAACGCTGTACGTAATACCGGCTAGATTATAAAACGGTTTTTAAATAACGCGACATGTTAAATTGTAAACTTTCTAACTTTGGAATTACACAAAGAACAACAACAACAGAGATTTTATCTCGGTGTCACATTAAAGTGAAACTTTCACCAACCTTATCTTCAGAAAAATAAATACCTTTGAATTATACACTCTTGTTTTATTACACAGAACTCTTGCCAACTTTATCTTTAGAAAAATAAATGCCTTTGAATTATACACTCTTGTTTTATTACACCGAACTCTTGCCAACTTTATCTTTAGAAAAATAAATACCTTTGAATTATACACTCTTGTTTTATTACACCGAACTCTTGCCAACTTTATCTTTAGAAAAATAAATACCTTTGAATTATACACTCTTGTTTTATAACACAGAACTCTTGCCAACTTTATCTTTAGAAAAATAAATACCTTTGAATTATACACTCTTGTTTTATTACACCGAACTCTTGCCAACTTTATCTTTAGAAAAATAAATACCTTTGAATTATACACTCTTGTTTTATTACACCGAACTCTTGCCAACTTTATCTTTAGAAAAATAAATACCTTTGAATTATACACTCTTGTTTTATTACACCGAACTTTTGCCAACCGTATCAGAAAAAGTACTTCTGAATTATATGTTTGTCACTTATACGAATAAAAATTTGTAAGATAAAAAATGACAGATTTGGTTGTGTGTACACCTTGATCTCAGCGATTTAAGATTTGGTTTGTTTAAAAATGGAAAAGAGTTCCTTAAGTTAGTTTCACGTAGTCTTAAGCCTGAGAGGTCGGTCATCCTTAAGTATTGTCTAGGATCTTAGGCACCACCTGAAAAAAAAGTTTTATGTTTAATTCATAATAGGCTTAAATAATATAAGTTGAACTCCCGGAGGTAAAACACGCTTGTTATGTGAAGGCCAGTACGGTCAGGGAGTAGCCAGACTGATCGACATCAACATGGCCTTAAAGAACCAAGTTGACGGACGTAACGCAAACAGCTGCAATGGTCTGCGCCTAAGTAATAAAAAGTGCAGGTGTTTTCCAAACTATGACGACTGGGTCAGGCAACATCTAGTTGGCCAACGTAGGGTAGACAGACAGGAGTACTTTATGCAGGAAACAAGAGAACGGATAATAAAGAATAGTTATACCCCTAAGGCAGACTTGAGGTACTATACTTCAAAACATCATCAACGTTTATATATATATATATCGAAAAGATAGCATACTTCAAATCCTAGTTTATTTTAGGGCGTTCTATTTGAATTGCGAATGATCTAATCAGATACAAAGAAATGTTACTTGTGATATAAGTTTGGTTTTAAGATACATTATTCAAACAAATGGAATAAGCAAAAAAAATCTTCAATGGGTTTAATACAGCTTCTAGCAAACAATATCACACAGTTTCTGTCTCCTTGGGATGAAGGGTTTCATTAGCTTTTAACGTTTTCCTTCTCTTTTATTTCCATTCAGTGATTTGGAACAATTGAACGGTAAAAAATTGTAGTTTTCAACAATTTTCCGTCCTTCTTACTGTTGTTAATGTAAGGTTTTCCACGCATAATAATGAAACCTCTTTCTTTTTATGCATTCTCACAAACTATATTTAAGGAGACGTGGGTGTTGCTTGAATATAGATTTTGAGATAGTTTCTGTGTAATTTAGCTCTGTTTTGTTTTTATGGTCTTTGAATTTTTGGTTAGAGAGATTTTCTAGTGAAATCAAGCAACAAGGCTGTTGTACACATGAGTAGCTGGCCAATAATAATTGCTTCGAAGGAGATTAATCACTGAGCCCGGGGGTCGCCAGGTGGTTAGGGGCGCTTGACTTAGAATCTGATGGTGGCGGGTTCCAATCACCATCACCCCAAACATGCTCGCCCCTTCAGCTGTATGTATAATGTTACGATTACTTCCACTATTAAAAGAGTAGCCCGAGACTTGACTAGTTACCTTCCCTCTTACACTAATAAAGTAGGGAAGGCTAACGCAAACCGCCCTCGTGTATCTTTACGCGAAATTATTTGATATTTGAAACACAATTATTTGATATTCTACGTTTAAATATTTCTTCCAACAAGTGGTCTTTTATGAAACAAATAAACATTCTTAAATCATAAGTTTATGTTTTTTGATAGAAGCTTAATAAATCGCTTTCTCTACATATAAGGTTCGTAGATTGTTTTGTTTGTCTGTGTTTTTATTTTAAAGTTCGCGCAAAGCTACTCGAGGGCTATCTGCGCTAGCCGGCCCTAATTTCGCAGTGTAAGATTAGAGGGGGAAGGCAGCTAATCATCACCGCCCACCGCCAACTCTTGAGTTACTCTTTTACCAAAGAATAGTGGGATTGACCGTCACATGTTAACGTTCCCACGGCTGAAAAGGCGAGCATGTTTGGTGCGATGGGGATGCAAACCCTCGACCATCAGAGTACGAGTCGCACGCCTTAACCCACCTGGCCATGCCGGGCCAGGTATTGTAGATACACCCACCTTAAGCCTCAGCGATTTCAATAAGGTAATTCTGGTTTTTGAGGAGCTATAAGTCTCGTCAGCTTTTGTTTGTTTGTTTTTGAATTTCGTGGAAAGCTACTCGAGGTCTATGTGTGCTAGCTGTCCATAATTCAGCAATGTAAGACTAGAGCGAAGGCAACTAGTCATCACCATCCACCGCCAACTCTTGGGCTACTCTTTTACTAACGAATAGTGGGATTGAACGTCACCTTATAGCGCCCACATGGCTGAAAGAGCAAGCTTGTTTGGTTTGATGGGGATTCGAGTTCGTGACTCTCAGATTACGAGTCGAGCGCCTTAACCACCTGACCATATCAGGCCTCGTCAGATTTTGAACTGATAAAAGAAGTTTTGTAGAATATATTCTATGAAAATAGAAAAAGTTTAACCTATTAAAAGGATGCTAGTGCCACCTAGTGTACAAAAATACTGGTAGTTCAATGCACTGCTATTGTTTCTTGCACGCTAGTATACTGCGTAAATTGGTTATAGCGGATTTATTCGATTTATTGCATCGGTCTGAGTTTTAGAGCACACGCATGATTATACCAAGTGATTCAGGAGTCCATTGACAGGCAAATTATTAAGAAATAGAAAGTAATACAAGGAATCATTGCTAGTGACATGGAATGAGATATTATGGGCCTATTGAGGTCATGTCGTTCGGAAATGTTATTGACACATAATGTATCCAAAATGGTAGTAACAAAGACATAGAAAATTATAAACGAAACATAAAAAAAAAATCCCCAGTTCACTCTACAACAACTATAGGCATAAATGCACCTCTTACATGCACGAGAAGTTATACAAACGGTTCCCAAATAGTTTCGTTATCCTTCACACATCAATTGATAGTGTGAGCGGCTACGTACTACAGACTCATTTATGCATATACACCAGGCAGAGAGACCAAGAATAGCAACCAATTTGCCCAGTTAGAATTTAACAGCTCCATAGCGGTTACCTATTCACAGTAACTCTAACGGTGGTACATGGGGACATGCGTTTCAAGACGATCCAGTGAAACATGATAAAATTTAACGCATTAAAAGAATAACGCACAAACGTAGAAATCATTTTATTATTTTTATATTTGTTTGCTTTCTGAAATATCACAAACTTTAGTTTATTTTGATATAATAATTAATTTGATGTGGCATATAATTAAAAAACTCATTCAAGCTATCTAGCCAGTGCTCTGTACCTAGTTATAAAGTCAATAATACTGGTATCTCTCACGCAATGTATTGTATATACAATTATGGTTTAATAATCTAAACAGTTTTGTTTGTTTGGGAATTTCGCACAAAGCTACTCGAGGGCTATCTGTGCTAGCCGTCCCTAATTTAGCAGTGTAAGACTAGAGGGAAGGCAGCTAGTCATCACCACTCACCGCCAACTCTTGGGCTACTCTTTTACCAACGAATAGTGGGATTGACCGTCACATTATACACCCCCACGGCTGGGAGGGCGAGCATGTTTAGCGCGACGCGGGCGCGAACCCGCGACCCTCGGATTACGAGTCGCACGCCTTACGCGCTAGACCATGCCGGGCCAATCTAAACAGACTATTAACTTATTGGAAATAGTATACTATTAGGATGATTCCAGGGGTAGAAGGGTTATTTTATGGAGATAGATTAATATCTCTTAACTTACGTTTTTGTGAGAAAAGAAAGGTAAAAGACGATTTTATCGAAGTTTATAGAAGTTGGGGTTAAAAGTATTAACTTGTTGTTAATACCTTGGATAATGATCCCTGCGCATCGATGGCAGGTTTCGTTGTGCTGGTTGCTCTTTCATGTGCACTTCTGTTACATTTAGTGCAGAAAACAGAAAGTCGAGCTTTCTTTCTTGTTTGTTTGGTTTCTGAATTTCGCGCAAAGCTACTCGAGGGCTATCTGCGCTAGCCGTCCCTAATTTAGTAGTGTAAGACTAGAGGGAAGGCAGCTAGTCATCACCACCCACCGCCAACTCTTGGGCTACTCTTTTACCAACAACTAGTGGGATTGACCGTAACATTATAACGTCCCCACGGCTGAAAGGGCGAGCATATTTTGTGTGACGGGGATTTCAACACGCAAACCTTGAGATTACGAGTTGAGTGCCTTAACCACTTGACCATGTCGAGCCTATTCAAAGTAAGTAAATAAACCAGTATAAGTATTATCATGAAATTATCCTATTCTTAATATTGAAAAAGGGTGTCCAAGAAAGGGTTCATGTGTTAATTTTCAATTTCAGTAAAAAGTTCATCTTTCATGTTGTTTGTTCAGTGAGAAAGTTCATCTTTCATGTTGTTTGTTCAGTGAGAAAGTTCATCTTTCATGTTGTTTGTTCAGTGAGAAAGTTCATCTTTCATGTTGATTGTTCAGTAAGAAAGTTCATCTTTCATGTTGTTTGTTCAGTGAGAACGTTCATCTTTCATGTTGTTTGTTCAGTGAGAAAGTTCATCTTTCATGTTGATTGTTCAGTAAGAAAGTTCATTTTTCATGTTGTTTGTTCAGTGAGAACGTTCATCTTTCATGTTGTTTGTTCAGTGAGAAAGTTCATCTTTCATGTTGTTTGTTCAGTAAGAAAGTTCATCTTTCATGTTGTTTGTTCAGTGAGAAAGTTCATCTTTCATGCTGTTTGTTCAGTAAGAAAGTTCATCTTTCGTGTTGTTTGTTCAGTAAGAAAGTTCATCTTTCATGTTGTTTGTTCAGTGAGAAAGTTCATCTTTCATGTTGTTTGTTCAGTAAGAAAGTTCATCTTTCATGTTGTTTGTTCAGTGAGAAAGTTCATCTTTCATGTTGTTTCTTCAGTAAGAAAGTTCATCTTTCATGTTGTTTGTTCAGTAAGAAAGTTCATCTTTCATGCTGTTTGTTCAGTAAGAAAGTTCATCTTTCGTGTTGTTTGTTCAGTAAGAAAGTTCATCTTTCATGTTGTTTGTTCAGTGAGAAAGTTCATCTTTCATGTTGTTTGTTCAGTAAGAAAGTTCATCTTTCATGTTGTTTGTTCAGTGAGAAAGTTCATCTTTCATGTTGTTTCTTCAGTAAGAAAGTTCATCTTTCATGTTGTTTGTTCAGTAAGAAAGTTCATCTTTCATGTTGTTTGTTCAGTGAGAACGTTCATCTTTCATGTTGTTTGTTCAGTGAGAAAGTTCATCTTTCATGTTGTTTGTTCAGTAAGAAAGTTCATCTTTCATGTTGTTTGTTCAGTGAGAAAGTTCATCTTTCATGTTGTTTGTTCAGTAAGAAAGTTCATCTTTCATGTTGTTTGTTCAGTAAGAAAGTTCGTCCTTCATGTTGTTTGTTCAGGTATTAAAAAAACTGATTTCTTTTTTTTTAAGATGGAAAAAAATTATCCAAACGTTCTGCCTAATAAAGTGGTTTAAAATCCAAAAGAAAATGACCTAACTGAGATTTGTTCCTGTTTATAGAAGAATGTATAAGTTAAACCAGATCATAAAGCAACTTGTTCATAAATTTCTTTATTAAAAATGAAATAAATCTAGAAGATTCTTACACGTATTTCTTGTAACGTTTCTTATAACGTATTTATTAAACTACACTAGTAACTAATATAATGGTTTCATTAAAAGGAATATTTGTAAACTGGTTTGGTCGTTGTTCAGCACAAACAAACCCAATGAAGTATCTATGCAGGTCCCACTTAGTATTATAAATCTTCAGTGTTCACAAATAGAGATTCCACATCAAAACTGGATATACATACAGATTCGGTAAAATTCACAGTCTTAGCACAAACAGAAAAGGTAAAGACGTCTTTCATAGTGTCGTTAGAAAATGATGTAATATCCAATTGAAGGTAACAATGTTTGAAATAATGGCTTTTATTGGTTTGTTATTTTAAGTGAAATAGATAAAGCGTATAGGATGCCCATATGGAAATTAAAGAGTATAATTGAATTGTAACGAATATCAGAATAAATGTTTGAGAAGTACTTCAGTCCAAGAAAAGGTTTCCAAACTTGATTTGGTCATTACAAATGTCGTACATAATAAATCCACCATTCTACTTATCAAGAAGGGCAACATTGTTTCCTTTATCAGGTTTAGATACAAGTATTATGGTTTGTAAATGTAGCTGTACTCGTAGTACAGGAGTAACATTTGATCTGATATTTGCAGCAAAGAGTTAGGGAGCATTCATTACGCTACATAACAGCTCTATTTTTGTTGTGCTGTATTCTGGAGATAACGATAAGGATAAAGTTTGGAATATATCTATAAAATATGTACATGAATAAAATAAAACACGTTTATCTTTTCAGTTCTGTAACAGAACGTGATCTAAGATTGTTTTGCTTATTTTGAATTTCGTGCAAAGCTACACGAGGGCTATCTACGCTAGCCGTCCCTAATTTAGCAGTCTTAGATTAGAGGGAAGGCAGTTAGTCATCACCACCTACCGCCAACTCTTGGGCTACTCTTCTACCAACGAATAGTCACATTGTAACGCCCCCACAGCTGAAAGCATATTTCGTGTGTGATCCAAGATAAACTCCTAAAAGTAACCAAAAATTAACCAAAAGTATTTCAAATTAGTAGCCTATTATTTAACTCAACGGCACCCCTTAACCAAGAGACATTCTGTCCTACACAAGATATGCATTTCAAAAAGACAAAGGTTTATTATAAGTATTACAGAATAATTTAGAAACACAGTAACAACAACATGCTTGAAGAATATGAACTTATTTTTACAATTAATATAAACTAGCTACTCAGACTACATGACCCCATAGGTCGCCATATTGTTTTATCATATAAAAAAATAGCGCCAGGGCGCGCTAAAACAGTTCGATATATTTTGAATTTCGCGCAAAGCTACACAATGGATATCTGCGCTAGCCATCCCTAATATAGCGGTGTAAGGCTAGAAGGAAAGCAGCTAGTCACCACCACCTACGGCCAATTCTTGCACTAATATTTTGCCAACAAATTATGGGATTAATCGTTTCAATACAATGCATCCACGGCACGTTTGGGATTCGAACTCGCGAACCGCAGATTGAAAATTCATTGCCCTAACTACCTGGCCATGTAGTTCCCGCCAACACAGAAAGTTTCTGAATGACAATTAAGCCGCCATATTTGACTTTGTCACAGCTGAGCAGCACTTTGAACACGTTTGTTGTTAAGTTATAGAATTAGCTATCTATACTGTCTCCATCACAAAGTGATGTAGTAGGTTGGCACTTTTTATTGTTTCCTATTGATCAGTAATACTTTTAGAGTGTTTACCTTACCCGGAGTTGTTGTTATTATGGGGCGATATTGGTAGCTTTTGGTCTGGGAAATTTAACTTGTTAGTTTCTACGCATTTGCAATTGGCAATTTTGGTTTAATGACGCATATTAATACCCATTTAGAAAGGCATGAGCCTTAGGTTGACCTCTAGTATTCTCAATGACACTACAACATGGAAGGCCCGCAACACGTCACTCCATGACGCTGACGATCAGCTTCTTACAAACATCTCTATTACTGAGTTATTTATCAACGGTAACTCGAATCGCTCAGTATGTGTAAGAAAGAAAACATTCCAACAAATAAATACTAATGTGACACCATGTGTGTGAATTCTGTGAATAGGTGTTTAAACTTAGTGCCAATTAACGCTTTTCGCTCTTGGACAGGCCATCAAAAATCTCTTGCTACCGTATGGTGATTTTACGTCTAAGAAGCAGGACTGACAGAGAAATACTTCGTGTACATTTCGGTTAACACTAACATCTTTAAAACAAAATGTGGAGAATCTGTTTTACTATAACTTTTCAGCAGCTCATAAAACAAAATATCAAGCGTATTATTTACATATTGTATATTGTGTTATTTAATTGTTATTATTACAGAGAAATACATTACAGAAAAATTTTATTCAATGTTAGAGATATATCTTCCTCTTGTTTACGAATTCACGACGCTAAAATCCGGGGCTCGATGTCCTCATGATGGACATAATGCAGATAGCGAATTATGTAGCTTTGCACTAATACTAATAATTGAAAATATTTCTTAAGTGTAAGTTTCAATAGACAACCAGCAACGCTCCCCAGTGGCACAGTGGTATATCTGCGGACTTAAATCGCTAGAAAACAGGTTTCGATACCTGTGGTGGGCAGAGCACAGATAGCCAACCATGTAGCTTTGAGCTTAACTACAAATAAAACCAGCAACAATAATGTCCAGTCTACATTCCCAGCATAATGAGAATCGTAATTAGGCATAAGTTAATTATTTCTATGTCAGTTAAAAACAACAAAGTGCCACAACAAGAATTCACTTTATCTGACCTATAGGCAACTCTTAAGGATTAATAAATAAAAATAACAAAAATCAATACTTTGAAAGAATAATTCGGGCGACGTCCTAGACTGTTTTCCTCTTTTTGTTATTAAGGTCTAAGGTGATAAATAAAGATGAATTCAGGTTATTCGTTTACTATTGCCGCCTTTAATTTCATTAATTCGGGCTTTTCTCATTGGTGCATTCACCAGCGCTACTTCCGTATTCCGAGCTAGGAAGAAACTGTCAGCCTAGTAAATACTTTTGCAACTGCCCAAGTGGTCGAACGATTCATGGCTCCGTAGGGGCGAGTGCTATCGGGTTGCAGGTGAGGTGTCAGCTAGGACCCCTGCAGAAACTCTATACCCTATCCGAAACAGTAATAACTGTACGCAGAAGGAGTGATTTATTTACAGTCACAAAGAATGGAGAGAGAAGGGCAGTGTTTACTTTGCCTATGAGGATTAACCTTAGTTAGCATAGTGGATGGGTAACATACCTTGAGGTACATATTCTGATTGCGCTACCTAGAGGATAAAAAAGGCAGACTGAAATACTGAAAAAAAAACAACAACACGAAAAACACATACACAGTTAAAATGCTTAGTTAAAAGAAAGATCACGGAACTAAGAGAATCAATACAAAAATCCAATAAATTTGAATAATTGTAACTAAACTTAGCTAATGATTATAATACAGGACATATGTTTCCTTTGGGATCTCAAGCCATCAATTACATCTTTTAAATTTTACAAAGGTAATTTCTAAACGACCACCTGCTTCTTCAAACATATATTTAGATAATTGATTAGAAAACGCACGTATATTTCAGTGGTTATTTTTTGTTTCAAACCAGTGATTTAACAACCTAAAACCACGTATTTCTGACCCGACATGGCCAGGTGGTTAAGGCACTCCACTTGTAATCTGCGGGTCGCGGGTTCGAATCCCCATCACACCAGACATGCTCGCCCTTTCAGCAGTGTGGGCGTTATAATGTTACGGCCAATTCCACTATTCATTGATAAGAGAGTAGCCCAAAAGTTGGCGGTGGGTGGTGATGACTAGCTGCCTTCCCTCTAGTTTTACACTGCTAAATTATGGACGGCTAACGCAAATAGCCTTCGAGTAGCTTTGCGCGAAGTTCAAAACAAACCAAAACAACATCCAACGATTTCTTAAGTAACCTTAACTCGATAAAATAATTATTTTAAAATAATATGAAATGTGAAGTCAGATATAAAATCACGGCCGTTTAGCTGTAATCGTGACTGAACTGTAAGGAGTAATACTGTATAAAAAATATCAGAACAAAAATTTTACTAACGATACAAACTATCAACTAAGAAAGGATATCTTTTTTATGTATCTTATTTTAGTTAGTTTGTTTGGATTTTCGCGCATAGATACACAAGGGTAATCTGAGCTAGCTGTCCCTAATTTAGCAGTACAGGACTAGAGGGAAAGCAGCTAGTCATCATCACCCACCGCCAACTCTTGGGCTACTCTTTTACCAACGAACAGTAGGATTGACCATGACGTTATAACATTCCCACTTGTGAAAGGGCGAGCATGTTTGGTGTAGATTCGAACCCGTGAACCTCAGGTTACGAGGCAAGTACTTTAACTACTTGGCCATGTCGGGACCTTTATGTATTTTTACAAGCATCTTTGTTTTTCTTGCTGTTAATTTCGGAGTCAAAAAACACCTTTTGGTAGGAATGTGCCCAACAGGTTTGGGAAATAATCAGCTCTTGCCTTAGCACTGAAGGCTGTATCAAACTAGAAACAGGTTGTGCATAATATACATAAAAAAAAGTTTGTCCCTCACGTCTGATTGTTAGAATTTGTGGTTGGTTTTTGCAACTATCTTTTTGTCACTGTTTCTGAGGTTCTAAGATGTGATACGTATTATCTTTAATATTAAGTATTTCTTCTTAATGGTTCGGTTATGAAAAATATGAGTTAATCGTTTTTCAAAGATAGTTGCAAATTCCAAGTAAAATATTTGGCAATCAGACATGAGGAAAAAGTTTGTTTTTTTTACGTATATTATGTATAACCTGTACCTACTGTCGCATACTAGACATCAGACTTGACGTGTGAAAAATAGTCTTGAAACATTTGGAAATAAGTGAATGTGTGTGTGAGAATGTATAAAAAGCTAACAAAATACTTTTCTCTTTGCTATTCTCTAGTTAAAGCATTTTAGTTCAATGGCAAAACTGTACAAATAAAACAAACCACTACCTATATAATACTTATGTATATATCTATCCACAAACACAGATATAAGGATCGATTTAATAAAAATAATTGTAGCAAATAGATTATAAAATGCAGATTTTCATACGAAATCTAGGCCTACTTACATAATTATTTTATCTCATGTTAACGTGTTTAAATAGGATGTCTAACTTATATTGGCGCAAAACCACATTTAGGCTATATGTTTTATCGAAAATAGGAAAGTGAACACTGGGTTTTTAGCACTGAAAATTCTTAAACTTACTGCTGCCCGAACGGGGACGTTTAATTAGGACTTTTGTTTTGTTTGTTTTCTCAAGGAGCACAAGTTACTCTCGCAAAATGATTGTTTTTAAAGAACCAAGTTGGTCGTCACGACATATTGTGACCAAAATACAAAAGCAAAATCTTTGGGTATTTCAACCATCCGTATAATAACCCTGTTCATCCTGAGTCTCGCAGATCATGTTAAATTACATACCAAATTTCAAAGAAATCGCTTTAAGCCTTATTATTTTACAACACTTGTCCTCAAGTCTTTCGTTTTATTCTTCTTCGCACCAGTAAAAACAACTTTTTTTTTTTAGTTTCGCGCAAAGATACAGGGGGATATGTGCGATAGCCATTCCTAATTTAGTAGTGAACGACTAGAGGGAAGGCAGTTAGTCAATCACCACCCATCGCCAACTACTCTTTTACCAAGGAATAGCGGGATTGACCTTCACATTATAATGCCCCCACGGCTGAATACACAAGTAATATAAACTGTACTTTTCCTTTAGCATTAGATTACACTATGTAACAAAATGTTTGGTGTGACGAGAATTCGAACCCGTAACCCTCAGATTACGAGTCAAATGCCCTAACCCCCTGGCCACTAGCGCAGATAGCTCTAGGGTAGCTATTCGCGAAATTTAAAAACAAAGAAAAAAAAACACTAAAAATTGGTCGTCCCTGCAGAAACGAGACTTAACTAGTATAAACTGGCACTTTCCCTCCCTCTTCACTAAGTTGTGTTAGCGAATATTTTCCGTGTCGCATGCCCAATAAGAATTGTTTATTTATTTGGAGTTAAGCGCAAAGCTACACAAAGAACTATCTGAGCTCTACCCACCATGTATATCGAAACTTGATTTATAGTGTTGTAAGCAGAGATACTGCTGTGCCACTAGGAGGCGCCAAAAGAAATATGAGACATTACATAATGTTTTTGCGTGCCATGTCATCGTGCAAATTAATATATTTTATATTACTGAATTTGATGTAACAGATATAAATAAAAATAAAAAAAATAACGAGGTACTTTGTGCAACTTACAGGAAACACGGCGACACCCCTCAGGGCACGACGCGGCACCCCAAGGTGTCGTGACACCCACTCTGGAAAACACTGCTGTAAGTCCTCCCATATGGGCAAAACCAAACGCCATTTACTAGCTGGAACCAATGAACAGATGGGAGTTTCCTTGGAAATACAAAAAATGTTAAGTAATCTCCGTGCTTCCTCTATATGCGAGCCCGGCATGGCCAGGTGGATAAGGCACTCGTCTCATAATCTGAGGGTAGGGGGTTCGAATCCTCGTCACACCAAACATGCTCGCCCTTTCAGCAGTCGGGACGTTATATTGTGACAGTCAATCTCACTATTCTTTGGTAAAACAGTAGCCCAAGAGTTGGCGGTGGGTAGTAATGACTAGTTACCTTCCCTCTAGTTTACACTGCTAAATTAGGTACGGCTAGCGCAGATAGTCCTCGTGTAGCTTTGCGTGAAATTCAAAACAAACAAACAAACCTCTATATGCTAACACAGAGAAGAAACAGGACACGAAGTTATCATATATCAATACCCATTACAAGGCCAACATTGATTCCAACATGAAACAATTTTAATCAGCACTGAATAACTCGCAGTCTTCTTTCAAACTACATATTTTTTAATATCTGCTGTACGTATTACATATACATGTACTAGAAGAAGTCACATGGGCCGCTAATTTTCTTTCATTTCTTTTTTTTTTTTGGTGCTTAGCCGAAGATAAAACAGCAGCTCAAATGATTTCATGTAGTAGATACTCATATTATACAAGTTTTGTAAAACTTACAATAGCTTGCATAAAAGTTTGATCATCAATACTTTCTCATGGTGGCTTCAAACTTTGAGTTCGCATCTTTCTGTAGCATAGGCCCGGCATGGCCAAGCGTGTTAAGGCATGCGACTCGTAATCTGAGGGTCGCGGGTTCGCATCCCCGTCGCGCCAAACATGCTCGCCCTTTCAGCCGTGGGGGCGTTATAATGTTACGGTCAATCTCACTATTCGTTGGCAAAAGAGTAGCCCAAGATTTGGCGGTGGGTGGTGATGACTAGCTGCCTTCCCTCTGGTCTTACACTGCTAAATTAGGGACGGCTAGCGCAGGTAGTCCTCGTGTAGCTTTGCGCGAAATTTAGAAACAAACAAAAAGCGCTGTTTTTGATAGTTTAACATCTTCAAGGTATGGAACGACATGTTAATTATTCTTGTTTGTTTGTTTGTTTTGAATTTCGCACAAAGCTACTCAAGTGCTATCTGTGCTAGCCGTCCCTAATTTAGGAGTGTAAGACTAGAGGGAAGGCAGTTAGTCATCACCACCCACCGCCAACTCTTGGGCTACTCTTTTACCAACGAATAGTGGGATTGACCGTCACATTATATAGTTATTCTTATATTTATAGTTTATATTTTAAGAACTTTTATAAAAAGTGGTAAAACTGACTTTTCACTGCTGAAACGTCTCATTATTATTGTTGTTGTTTATTAAGGAGAGTTGCTGAGAATGAAGCAATTTTTCATGCAAACTCATCTAATAGAGAAGTGGAAGAAGTTTAATTTTTTTTAATGTGTTAAACTAACGGAAGAACAACGTTTAATATAATTTCGCGCCTAACGAGAATGGTTTAATACGTACTAGATACAATAAAGAAATTCTCCCTACTTACGAACAAAAGAACATAACACACATTGATTACGAACAGCTCTTTTGGTTTGACAAAAACGCCATGCAAAACGTCTATATTTTTACACAATGTAGCTTGTACATAACTAGATATTTGTAATCAGGTTTCAGAAGAAGAAGCCCATTGTTTCTTCAGTTAATAAATTGTAACAGAAGGATTAGCCCATTGTTTCTTCAGTTAGTAAAGTTGTAACAGAAGGATTAGCCCATTGTTTCTTCAGTTAGTAAAGTTGTAACAGAAGGATTAGCCCATTGTTTCTTCAGTTAGTAAAGTTGTAACAGAAGGATTAGCCCATTGTTTCTTAGCCCATTGTTTCTTTCAGTTAGTAAAGTTGTAACAGAAGGATTAGCCCATTGTTTCTTCAGTTAGTAAAGTTGTAACAGAAGGAGAAGCCCAGCCCATTGTTTCTTCAGTTAGTAAAGTTGTAACAGAAGGATTAGCCCAGTTGTTTCTTCAGTTAGTAAAGTTGTAACAGAAGGAGCCCATTGTTTCCCAGTTAGTAAAGTTGTAACAGAAGGATTAGCCCATTGTTTCTTCAGTTAGTAAAGTTGTAACAGAAGGATTAGCCCATTGTTTCTTCAGTTAGTAAAGTTGTAACAGAAGGATTAGCCCATTGTTTCTTCAGTTAGTAAAGTTGTAGCCCATTGTTTCTTCAGTTAGTAAAGTTTGTATTGCCCATTGTTTCTTCAGTTAGTAAAGTTGTAAGAGAAGAAGAAGCCCATTGTTTCTTCAGTTAGTAAAGTTGTAACAGAAGGAGGAGCCCATTGTTTCCAGTTAGTAAAGTTGTTTCATTGTTTCTTCAGTTAACAGAAGTAAAGTAACGGGATTAGCCAATTGCTTCTTCAGTTAGTATAATTGTAACAAGTTAGTATAATTGTAACAGAAGGATTAGCCCATTGTTTCTTCAGTTAGTATAATTGTAACAGAGGATTAGCCCATTGTTTCTTCAGTTAGATTAAAGTTGTAACAGAAGGAGGAGCCCATTGTTTCTTCAGTTAGTAAAGTTGTAACAGAAGGATTAGCCCATTGTTTCTTCAGTTAGTAAAGTTGTAACAGAAGGATTAGCCCATTGTTTCTTCAGTTAGTAAAGTTGTAACAGAAGGATTAGCCCATTGTTTCTTCAGTTAGTAAAGTTGTAACAGAAGGAGGAGCCCATTGTTTCTTCTGTTAGTAAAGTTGTAACAGAAGGAGAAGCCAATTGTTTCTTCTGTTAGTAAAGTTGTAACAGAAGGATTAGCCAATTGTTTCTTCTGTTAGTAAAGTTGTAACAGAAGGATTAGCCAATTGTTTCTTCAGTTAGTATAATTGTAACAGAAGGATTAGCCCATTGTTTGTTTTTCTGTTAGTAATGTTGTAACAGAAGGATTAGCCCATTGTTTCTTCTGTTAGTAATGTTGTAACAGAAGGATTAGCCCATGTTGTAACAGAAGGATTTTCTTCTGTTAGTAATGTTGTAACAGAAGGATTAGCTCACTGTTTCTTCAATTAGTAAAGTTGTAACAGAATGATTAGCCCATTGTTTCTTCAGTTATTAAAGTTTTAACAGAAGGATTAGCCAATTGTATCCTCTGTTAGTTCAGTCGTGTCGAAAAGATTAACCTAATCCTTTTTGCATCAGTTGTTTCATTTAGGATTGAACAATATTGTTACCCGAATTCGAAAAGAAACAATGAGATAGACTATACAATGCTGAAATAAAAGTTACATTTTGCAGGAAATAGTTTTAAAATCGTATTACATATTTCATCCGAAGACACAGCAATACATGAATATACAAATCGTATCCGTATCTATATAATCTAAACAGATTTTTACCCGCATTAGAAGTCAAACGTTCGAGATTTTACTTTTTCTGAGCTTGGGCCTTGATAATAATTCCTGCGGCACGTGCCATAGAATGTATAACTATTCATTTTAATTACATGCACGCCCCGTAGGAAAACTGAACATTGATCAAATCATTTAGCTTTAGGTTAGGCTTTCAAAAATATAAAAAATCACCGCCTCTCTAGGCGCCAAAAACATAAATCTGTTTTCCAGCAACACTACATCCACCCAAAATATCAGAAACTCTGCCACAAGGTACACTTGACCTTCAATGGTCGGGTTCTAGCTCGCACGAGCATACTGTGAGACACTATTAGTAAAAACAAGGACATTGGTAATTACTACTTAGCATGTTGTTGTATTAAAATGGACGAGTTCCACTCCCAGCTAACGCGAATTGTTTGAACGACAACAAATACACACCTGCGCGCCTCATGTCAACTGGTTCGAATGATATATTAAGCAAAATTCACGGTTATTGCTAAAATAAAACTAGGAAACTCAAACAGCGTACTTTGAAGTACGTGAGGCAACACGTGTGAGTTCATATTACTATAAAGACTACAGTTCATTACTCATTCTTTGACCACGGGTGCTCAGAAACAAGGCTTAAAACAGCTGGTGAGCTGTAGAAATACACGTTTACAAACTGAATTATTGAGATAACTGTGATGATATGTGAACATAAATCAAGAAAATTTAAAACCTCTTCTTGTACTTTTTTTATAACAACAGATATGCAGATCGTATAAGGAGACAATTAATAGACGGATAATAAAAAGAAAATAGGTTTGTTTGTTTTGGAATTTCGCACAAAGCTACTCGAGGGCTGTCTGTGCTAGCCGTCCCTAATTTAGCAGTGTAAGACCAGAGGGATGGCAGCTAGTCATCACCACCCACCGCCAACTCTTGGGCTACTCTTTTACCAACGAATAGTGAGATTGACCGTAACATTATAACGCCCTCACGGCTGAAAGGGCGAGCATGTTTGGTGCGACCGGGATTCGAACCCGCGACCCTCAGATTACGAGTCGAACGCCTTAACCCACCTAGCCATAAAAAGAAAATAGATTAAATTGATAGATGTAAGGATAATCGGTAAACGTGAATTCAGGCTTTGCTTGGTCAACATTGCATGTATATCCTTCGAATAATTTAACAACACATCGCGTGCCTTGGCAAGATACATAGGTGGATTGTTGTCGAATAATGTCGTCTTCTTTCTCTTCAACGTCGTCGTCATCATTGTCTTCACCGGCCTTAGTCTTCGCTCTGCGACACGACCCACCAGGCATCCACCAAGTCTTTCTGTCATCAATTACCAACTATTTCTACAATGACCTTTAACCCCAAGACCTTATCAAAATACTTCCTTTACACAAGCGGGGCGAAGGGGGATAATATATATACATATATTTCGGTTTGTTCGTTTGTTTAGAATTAAGCACAAAGCTACACACTATCTGTGGGCTATCTGTGCTCTGCCCACCACGGGCACCGAAAGCCGGTTTGTAGTGAGTAAGTCCGCAGACATACCACTGTGCTACTGGGGGGCTTCTTATAGCAAAGCAACATCGGGCTATCTGCTGAGCCCACCGAGGGGAATCGAACTGCTGCTTTTAGCATTGTAAATTCGTAGACTTACCGCTGTACTAGCGGGGGGCGTATATTTCTGAACGCCCCAGTTTAGGAAAGTGCAACATCTTTCCTTTAAAAACTAAATACGTGTCACGATTTTTTAAGGTGAATTAGTGATATTGTAATTTGTTATATTGGGAGTGAGATTGTCTTATGGTATTGGAAAGTTGGCAATATACGACTGAAAAGCATATACTTACTGGAACAAGCTTATAATTTGAATAAAACTCATTTAGCAGTTATGGAATGTCTATATACAATGCAATATTGTTGTTACAACTGATTTGAGATTTAATTACTGCCGTAGCATAACGCCTAAAAATGGCTCTGAGCTTTTCAAGGACGAACGTTTGGCTCTGTCACCTTTTGAGCTAATTAAAGTTTTAGACTCAATAGGTCAAACCTTTTCGACTGATGTATTTGACCACGTCCAAAGTCTAGTATATTAATTTGCTCTAATTTCGTCTAAAATAATTTTAATTTGAGGGTAGGAAAATAGAGATCTCGAAGAGTAACAAACTCAAATGGGGCACATGTGCGCCCCTTGCGCTTGTTTGTGTGGGTGCACGAAAATATAATTAATAAAGAGGAAAAAAAAAGTATTATAGATTAATTCACTCTAACCCTGTCTAAAATTAAACTACCACGGCGTTTGAGGATTCCCTCTTGTTTTCAGCCGCGGCATAACGGCTCAAAGAGTGGCTCTGAATTTTATTTTATTTTTTTAAGTATAAAATTTTAGCTCATAGCTCCGTCATTTCTTGGCCAATTTGAGATCTAATTATAGTTTTGGGTACAGGAAGTCTATCCCTTTCGACTGATTTATTTGACCACGCTCAATAATTTATAGATTACTTTACTCTAGTCTTTCCTGAAGGAATTTCAAGTGCCGCAGCTATTGAGGATTTTTCTTTTTGCACCGAAAGTAAGAAAACTTTATTTGATCAAAAAACACTTATAACTTTAATGGACTTTTTTCATATTTAGTACACTGATAGATCTTTGCAGGTGTCAAATTTGGTCTGAACATAAATCACATGTGTAAAGTTTTTCAACAAAAACTACTCAGTTTTTACCAAAATATTTGCGCACGCCTACACAAAACGTCACGCGAACTATTCGTTTCAAATTGCACTGCACAACAAAGTTTTTGCTTCTTGAACACTGTTGGGTGTTCCTTATAGATTTTTGGCTGCTGATCACGAAAATCACATCCACGTTTGCCCATCACGTACAATTTCATCGAAATCTTCAGTTTCACCAGGACATTGCTACATTGGAAAAACGATATCAGGGCAACCGGAATCCGTCAACGCTTGCTGACTACTATTGGACACTGCAACGTAATGTACCGGACATTGAATACAAACGAAAATCAGGAGCAAAACACTTTTAATTATGTTGAACTTAATAGCGTATTAGAAACATAAACGCAATTAAATACGTTATTGCCGGTAAAACAGTTAACTGTCTATTTCTCAGAGTTCCTACGTGATGAAACAAAACCAAAACTATATTTGTGCATACCCACTAGATGCCTGTCACAATCAGCAAAAACTTTTCAGGAAGCAAAACTTTACAAAAAAATTTTGTGCAGTGTTTCCACTACAGCTGTTTGTAGTTCTTTGCCATTCGAATGAAAGACGGCTAATTTAGAGCACAAAACTATAGGGTGAAAGCACGTGCATACACATAAGTGTTGGTTAGGCCAAGCAAACCAGTCTAGCAATTGCTAGTTCAAGTTTCCAAAAGAATCATACGGGTGGACAGTTATTATTCATTATTCATTGCCAACTTTTAAAAACAAATTTGGCAAATTTTGTGAAATTTTCCTAATTAAAAGTGTTAAGCGTCATGTGACATAAGCTTAAGGAATTAGCGTAAATAACGATACTTGATATGGCTATATCGAGTGCATGCGGGTGATGACGAGAAACTGTTAATCTAACTTCCATGGCGATGCAACAAAAGAAGTTATTAACTCTGTTTTAGAGAGGAAAACTACGACTATATAGTTTGTTTTACCACCATCACACCTCAAGTTGATAAAATACGACCAGGCTAACTAATGAATGATCTCTGTAAACTTCTTGACAATGCTATAAGTGTAGCTACCAGTTGGCAGCCATTTTTTATTTCCTTCTTTTAAATCGCGTAATCAATCCCTTTTTACACTGCACCTTTTTTTCTCACACACATAAGGTGTTTTTGATTAGCTTATATAATACCAGAAAAATTATGAACCTAAACAAAGATCTAACTCTTACAAGAGAAACAAAGTTGGATAAAAATTAACCGCTCTACTTCAAGAAATATAAGACTGGATATGAATACTGGTTGGTTTTTAATTCACCTGAAAGTAACCTAGATGAACTTTAGTATGTGTGAATAATATTATGGCATTCTTTGTGTTGCAAACTCAGACTTTAGCAGTTAGCCTTGAACTGATGGATCAAGAAATGAAATAGTCCCAGACGTCACAAAGTATATTTTCATTGATTGATTAATTGATTGTTTGAAACTAAGCACAAATTTACACAATGGGCTATCTGTGCTCAGCCCACCACGGGTATTGAAGCCCGGTTTCTAGCGGTGTATGTCCACTGACATGCCGCTGTGCCACAGGAGGGCGTATCTCTTCAATTTTATTTTCAGTGGAAATATTAAACATAAATATGAAAGTATTTATAAAGAAATTATTTCTCGATCTAATACAATGTATGATATGCTTCAAGTTCACAAGTGAAATTGCTCTGTAAGGTTTAATGTTTCAAGTGTTAGCAACTATAATCAAATATTGTGTGGACTTTTAGTAAAGATTTTACCATCAATGACACTTTTGACTTTTCTAGTCTTTTGCAAAATCTACAATTTATTGATAATGTTTGTACGTTTAGTGTTATGTAAAGATTCTTGATGTGAGAAATTTCAGTTGTAGGAAACTGTCGAGTTGTTTCACCTTAGATATAGTAATCTGGTGTTTTTGTAGTTAAAATATTCCTTTTTCATGTTTGCTAGGCCTATTTACGACCACGTGGATGGAGTTAGTATGGGGTACAAACTTGTACTTGTTATGCTTAATCTCTCATTGAGCTTCTCATATTGACTAAAGACCATTTTATTCTAGATATTATGATGATGATGTGTATATTATTTGTTAGTCATAAATTAACGAAGTTTCGAACAGTATGCTCCCCAATGGCTCAGCCTTAACCCTGGAGGCTTATAACACGAAAAGCCGGATTTCGATACCAGTGGTGTAGCGTTGTGCTTGAGAACAAACAAACTGACTAACAGTAAATACAAATTAATGATTGAATGTTTACTGTTTATAATTTCGAACAATTCAGTAATTAATCAACAATGTAATTTTAAAATTGGTGTATATCAGAAACCTGAATTTATAAGTATGATTTGCTTGGTATGACATTTAAAATAAATTTAGCAAATGTTCTGAACGGTACTTTTAAGACTACAAACACTTTTCTCATATTACACGAATAGCTAAATATTATAACAATATTCTTGAAACGTCTGGAACAGCGGTAAGTTTCTACGGATTTACAACGCTAAAAATCAGGGTTCGATTGGTGGACACAACCAATAGCCCGATGTGGCTTTGCTCTAAGAAAAACACAAACATATTCTTGAAAACCAATAGTTTAACAGTAATTTCGTTTGAATATTGGACCAGAGTCCTTAATTTTTAAAGGTTTTTTTGGGGTTGTCGATGCCTTACAAACAAGTTGTAACATTTGGGTCAACGATCACGATATGAAAAAAAAAAAAAAAAGTTAATTTAAACCTTGAGCAGATTCTTTCCAATCGTGTGGTTTAAATATTTATTCTAAGGTTATTATTATTATTTATTTGTTAAGAAGATAACAAATAGTTGGTCCTCTAAGACTTAATTTTTCTGCTGTTTAAATGTATACGTTGGTTACGCCTCTAAATGGTTGTCTGTTCTACAAATGAACATACTATTGGCGCATCTGAAAACTCATCGAATATTGCGCAGCACGTATCCATAAAGCGCACAAATGACACATTTGTGGTACTTAGTCGTGCAGAGATTAAATAGCAATCACAAATCCGATAGTCTGGTAATTGTCAAACTGAACCTAAACCAATAAAACCAAATGATACAACTTGCACCCAAACCTTAAGCCTGTTTCGGTTTTTACAACTGCAATTCGTTTATATATATATATATTGTAAAAGATTCACTTGTTAAGATTATGGAAAGTGTCAGATTTCGTATTTGCTAAAAATTAACGACGAATTTACTGCACACAGTGTGATAACATGTGATGTCTATGTAGCGTGGTATCCACTAGTTATAACTGCTTTGAAAGACTAATATATGTAAAACGTATATTAATACAATAATTCTTGACTTAGTTCGCTCCATATTAAGTCCGTCAGCAAAGGAATATTAATGGTTGGTCGTGAATTTTGTGGAATGGTAAAAGTTGTTTTTTACATGGGGGTCCGGAAACAGGCAAACAAACAACTCAACCATGTTATTTCTGTATCAACTGTGAAAGATTGCAGTGTAGTATTATGGTGCTAGCTATATTCTACGCGTTGAGTGTGTGGTTCATACCCTTATATGTCCAAATGCCCACGGACGTTAAAAGATCTTAAATTAAAATGTTTGTGTGTGTGTTTTCTTATAGCAAAGCCACATCAGGTTATCTGCTTAGTTTCATATTTGCTTTAATGTCTTGCAAAAGCTTACAGATCTTCCTTTATGGCATTTGTGGATCCATCTGGGGTAGCTACTTTGAAAGATTGGATGACTGCCTTTTAGTATTTTGCAAGTAACCGAAGTATTTAAAGCAACATCGAAACTGATTGCACCACACACCTTTCGAAACCAAGTTGAGGATATACGTCGCAAAACGATAGCAGTTATTTCCTCCATGGTTACCACACCATGTTAAGATAAAAATTACTAAAATCAACACTTACGGTTTCGAATTCATTCTCTTTGGCAGGCCAGTCACATTTGATAAAAGAAAGATGACCAAATGGTCAAACGATCTTTAACCAGATAAACAGATGAGCAATACTAAAACAAGTACTTGTTTGATTATTTTTATCGCTACGTGATGCATAATAATTTAAGTGCGATAAAAAGGCAAAATACATTACAAGGAGTAACATAAAATACAAACAAACTACAATAAAAATCGGTTGTCCATGGACTGATTATAAAAGAATAACACACTTTAAAGTGCAGGGGGCAGAACAAAAAAAAAACAGCGTCACTTTAACTCAGAGAACTTAAGAGAGAAAAAATAAAACTTCAAACTTGAGAAACCAACAGGAGAAAATGATATCAACATAAACCCAAGGCAGAATAAAAAATGACATGCCGTTAAAACTGGGGGCTCGAAAGAACCTAAATCTAAGACTGGGATGAAATGATTTCTTATAACTGAACATTAAAGATAATTTATTACAAATGCAACTTCAACTGATAGACGTGCAGGTAATTTTTATTACATTTACCAAAGTTCCAGTTTTTGTAAGTAATTCTCATCAAATTGTTTACGTATGCTACACATAAAATCCGTTCATGGTTACCTTCAAATAAGTATCCCAGCTTTTCTGTCAAACTTAAAGAATGTTGATTAAAAATCTGTAAACTTGTGTAAAAGGAAATTTCTGGAATTTTCTATTTCCTTTCCGTTTTCTTTATTAACAACCACCTGATCGTACCTGACCGAATCTGACCATAATCGAACAGAGACATCAGAAATCAGTAGTGAATCTTGAATATATTTGAAAAACATTCTTTTACCTACATAAAAACATTCGTTTTCTAATAACGTATGGAGAGCTGTACTTCTGACTTCTAAATCCACAAAAAGTATACAAATGCTTATTTGGAGAGTGTAACACTTTAGAATAAGAGTTTACGTTGTTTAAGCACTGTATCAAACGTTAAATATGTGTATTTAATCTCACTAAATGTGTAATTATTTTAAAAGTCTGTGAAATAATCGAAATCTAATTATAGAACCTGGCTAATAACGTACACAACAACATTATTTATATTATAATATTTTCAAATTTATCAGTTAGGTCAGTCATAGCTGAGAGGAATATAGACCCACACTGCTTTTACTTACAACTCTGATACTCTTAAGAATGTCAGATCACATAATTATAGGGCACAATTTCAGAACAAAGAGATGATTTCATAGTGTGTTGGCTTTTGGTAGCTCGTCCTACCCGGCCCAGCATGGAAAGGTAGTTAGGGCGCTCGACTCGTAATATGAGGGTCGCTGGTTCCAATCTCCGTCACACCAAACATGCTCTCTCTTTCAGCCGAAGAGGGGGCGTTATATAGCACGATCAAACCCTCTATTCGTTGCTAAATGAGTAGCACAAGAGTTGGTGGTGGGTAGTGATGAGTAGCTGCCTTCCATCTAGTTTTACAGTGTTAATCTAAGGACGACTAGCGCAGATAGTCTTCATCTAGTTTTACAGTGTTAATCTAAGGACGACTAGCGCAGATAGTCTTCATCTAGTTTTACAGTGTTAATCTAAGGACGACTAGCGCAGATAGTCTTCATCTAGTTTTACAGTGTTAATCTAAGGACGACTAGCGCAGATAGTCTTCATCTAGTTTTACAGTGTTAATCTAAGGACGACTAGCGCAGATAGTCTTCATATAGTTTTACAGTGTTAATCTAAGGACGACTAGCGCAGATAGTCTTCATCTAGTTTTACAGTGTTAATCTAAGGACGACTAGCGCAGATAGTCTTCATATAGTTTTACAGTGTTAATCTAAGGACGACTAGCGCAGATAGTCTTCATATAGTTTTACAGTGTTAATCTAAGGACGACTAGCGCAGATAGTCTTCATATAGTTTTACAGTGTTAATCTAAGGACGACTAGCGCAGATAGTCTTCATCTAGTTTTACAGTGCTAATCTAAGGACGACTAGCGCAGATAGTCTTCATCTAGTTTTACAGTGTTAATCTAAGGACGACTAGCGCAGATAGTCTTCATCTAGTTTTACAGTGTTAATCTAAGGACGACTAGCGCAGATAGTCTTCATATAGTTTTACAGTGCTAATCTAAGGACGACTAGCGCAGATAGTCTTCATATAGTTTTACAGTGTTAATCTAAGGACGACTAGCGCAGATAGTCTTCATATAGTTTTACAGTGTTAATCTAAGGACGACTAGCGCAGATAGTCTTCATCTAGTTTTACAGTGTTAATCTAAGGACGACTAGCGCAGATAGTCTTCATCTAGTTTTACAGTGTTAATCTAAGGACGACTAGCGCAGATAGTCTTCATATAGTTTTACAGTGCTAATCTAAGGACGACTAGCGCAGATAGTCTTCATATAGTTTTACAGTGCTAATCTAAGGACGACTAGCGCAGATAGTCTTCATATAGTTTTACAGTGTTAATCTAAGGACGACTAGCGCAGATAGTCTTCATATAGTTTTACAGTGTTAATCTAAGGACGACTAGCGCAGATAGTCTTCATATAGTTTTACAGTGTTAATCTAAGGACGACTAGCGCAGATAGTCTTCATCTAGTTTTACAGTGTTAATCTAAGGACGACTAGCGCAGATAGTCTTCATCTAGTTTTACAGTGCTAATCTAAGGACGACTAGCGCAGATAGTCTTCATCTAGTTTTACAGTGTTAATCTAAGGACGACTAGCGCAGATAGTCTTCATATAGTTTTACAGTGCTAATCTAAGGACGACTAGCGCAGATAGTCTTCATCTAGTTTTACAGTGTTAATCTAAGGACGACTAGCGCAGATAGTCTTCATATAGTTTTACAGTGTTAATCTAAGGACGACTAGCGCAGATAGTCTTCATATAGTTTTACAGTGCTAATCTAAGGACGACTAGCGCAGATAGTCTTCATATAGTTTTACAGTGCTAATCTAAGGACGACTAGCGCAGATAGTCTTCATATAGTTTTACAGTGCTAATCTAAGGACGACTAGCGCAGATAGTCTTCATATAGTTTTACAGTGTTAATCTAAGGACGACTAGCGCAGATAGTCTTCATATAGTTTTACAGTGTTAATCTAAGGACGACTAGCGCAGATAGTCTTCATATAGTTTTACAGTGTTAATCTAAGGACGACTAGCGCAGATAGTCTTCATATAGTTTTACAGTGCTAATCTAAGGACGACTAGCGCAGATAGTCTTCATATAGTTTTACAGTGTTAATCTAAGGACGACTAGCGCAGATAGTCTTCATATAGTTTTACAGTGCTAATCTAAGGACGACTAGCGCAGATAGTCTTCATCTAGTTTTACAGTGCTAATCTAAGGACGACTAGCGCAGATAGTCTTCATATAGTTTTACAGTGCTAATCTAAGGACGACTAGCGCAGATAGTCTTCATATAGTTTTACAGTGCTAATCTAAGGACGACTAGCGCAGATAGTCTTCATCTAGTTTTACAGTGTTAATCTAAGGACGACTAGCGCAGATAGTCTTCATATAGTTTTACAGTGTTAATCTAAGGACGACTAGCGCAGATAGTCTTCATATAGTTTTACAGTGCTAATCTAAGGACGACTAGCGCAGATAGTCTTCATATAGTTTTACAGTGCTAATCTAAGGACGACTAGCGCAGATAGTCTTCATCTAGTTTTACAGTGCTAATCTAAGGACGACTAGCGCAGATAGTCTTCATATAGTTTTACAGTGTTAATCTAAGGACGACTAGCGCAGATAGTCTTCATATAGTTTTACAGTGTTAATCTAAGGACGACTAGCGCAGATAGTCTTCATCTAGTTTTACAGTGTTAATCTAAGGACGACTAGCGCAGATAGTCTTCATATAGTTTTACAGTGTTAATCTAAGGACGACTAGCGCAGATAGTCTTCATATAGTTTTACAGTGTTAATCTAAGGACGACTAGCGCAGATAGTCTTCATCTAGTTTTACAGTGTTAATCTAAGGACGACTAGCGCAGATAGTCTTCATCTAGTTTTACAGTGTTAATCTAAGGACGACTAGCGCAGATAGTCTTCATATAGTTTTACAGTGTTAATCTAAGGACGACTAGCGCAGATAGTCTTCATATAGTTTTACAGTGTTAATCTAAGGACGACTAGCGCAGATAGTCTTCATATAGTTTTACAGTGTTAATCTAAGGACGACTAGCGCAGATAGTCTTCATATAGTTTTACAGTGCTAATCTAAGGACGACTAGCGCAGATAGTCTTCATATAGTTTTACAGTGCTAATCTAAGGACGACTAGCGCAGATAGTCTTCATATAGTTTTACAGTGTTAATCTAAGGACGACTAGCGCAGATAGTCTTCATATAGTTTTACAGTGTTAATCTAAGGACGACTAGCGCAGATAGTCTTCATATAGTTTTACAGTGTTAATCTAAGGACGACTAGCGCAGATAGTCTTCATCTAGTTTTACAGTGTTAATCTAAGGACGACTAGCGCAGATAGTCTTCATCTAGTTTTACAGTGTTAATCTAAGGACGACTAGCGCAGATAGTCTTCATATAGTTTTACAGTGTTAATCTAAGGACGACTAGCGCAGATAGTCTTCATATAGTTTTACAGTGTTAATCTAAGGACGACTAGCGCAGATAGTCTTCATATAGTTTTACAGTGTTAATCTAAGGACGACTAGCGCAGATAGTCTTCATCTAGTTTTACAGTGTTAATCTAAGGACGACTAGCGCAGATAGTCTTCATCTAGTTTTACAGTGTTAATCTAAGGACGACTAGCGCAGATAGTCTTCATATAGTTTTACAGTGTTAATCTAAGGACGACTAGCGCAGATAGTCTTCATCTAGTTTTACAGTGCTAATCTAAGGACGACTAGCGCAGATAGTCTTCATATAGTTTTACAGTGTTAATCTAAGGACGACTAGCGCAGATAGTCTTCATATAGTTTTACAGTGCTAATCTAAGGACGACTAGCGCAGATAGTCTTCATATAGTTTTACAGTGCTAATCTAAGGACGACTAGCGCAGATAGTCTTCATCTAGTTTTACAGTGCTAATCTAAGGACGACTAGCGCAGATAGTCTTCATATAGTTTTACAGTGTTAATCTAAGGACGACTAGCGCAGATAGTCTTCATATAGTTTTACAGTGTTAATCTAAGGACGACTAGCGCAGATAGTCTTCATATAGTTTTACAGTGTTAATCTAAGGACGACTAGCGCAGATAGTCTTCATATAGTTTTACAGTGTTAATCTAAGGACGACTAGCGCAGATAGTCTTCATCTAGTTTTACAGTGTTAATCTAAGGACGACTAGCGCAGATAGTCTTCATCTAGTTTTACAGTGTTAATCTAAGGACGACTAGCGCAGATAGTCTTCATATAGTTTTACAGTGCTAATCTAAGGACGACTAGCGCAGATAGTCTTCATCTAGTTTTACAGTGCTAATCTAAGGACGACTAGCGCAGATAGTCTTCATCTAGTTTTACAGTGCTAATCTAAGGACGACTAGCGCAGATAGTCTTCATATAGTTTTACAGTGCTAATCTAAGGACGACTAGCGCAGATAGTCTTCATATAGTTTTACAGTGCTAATCTAAGGACGACTAGCGCAGATAGTCTTCATCTAGTTTTACAGTGCTAATCTAAGGACGACTAGCGCAGATAGTCTTCATCTAGTTTTACAGTGTTAATCTAAGGACGACTAGCGCAGATAGTCTTCATATAGTTTTACAGTGCTAATCTAAGGACGACTAGCGCAGATAGTCTTCATCTAGTTTTACAGTGTTAATCTAAGGACGACTAGCGCAGATAGTCTTCATATAGTTTTACAGTGCTAATCTAAGGACGACTAGCGCAGATAGTCTTCATATAGTTTTACAGTGCTAATCTAAGGACGACTAGCGCAGATAGTCTTCATATAGTTTTACAGTGCTAATCTAAGGACGACTAGCGCAGATAGTCTTCATATAGTTTTACAGTGCTAATCTAAGGACGACTAGCGCAGATAGTCTTCATATAGTTTTACAGTGCTAATCTAAGGACGACTAGCGCAGATAGTCTTCATCTAGTTTTACAGTGTTAATCTAAGGACGACTAGCGCAGATAGTCTTCATATAGTTTTACAGTGTAATCTAAGGACGACTAGCGCAGATAGTCTTCATATAGTTTTACAGTGCTAATCTAAGGACGACTAGCGCAGATAGTCTTCATATAGTTTTACAGTGCTAATCTAAGGACGACTAGCGCAGATAGTCTTCATATAGTTTTACAGTGCTAATCTAAGGACGACTAGCGCAGATAGTCTTCATATAGTTTTACAGTGTTAATCTAAGGACGACTAGCGCAGATAGTCTTCATATAGTTTTACAGTGCTAATCTAAGGACGACTAGCGCAGATAGTCTTCATCTAGTTTTACAGTGTTAATCTAAGGACGACTAGCGCAGATAGTCTTCATCTAGTTTTACAGTGTTAATCTAAGGACGACTAGCGCAGATAGTCTTCATCTAGTTTTACAGTGTTAATCTAAGGACGACTAGCGCAGATAGTCTTCATATAGTTTTACAGTGTTAATCTAAGGACGACTAGCGCAGATAGTCTTCATATAGTTTTACAGTGTTAATCTAAGGACGACTAGCGCAGATAGTCTTCATATAGTTTTACAGTGTTAATCTAAGGACGACTAGCGCAGATAGTCTTCATCTAGTTTTACAGTGTTAATCTAAGGACGACTAGCGCAGATAGTCTTCATATAGTTTTACAGTGTTAATCTAAGGACGACTAGCGCAGATAGTCTTCATATAGTTTTACAGTGCTAATCTAAGGACGACTAGCGCAGATAGTCTTCATATAGTTTTACAGTGCTAATCTAAGGACGACTAGCGCAGATAGTCTTCATCTAGTTTTACAGTGTTAATCTAAGGACGACTAGCGCAGATAGTCTTCATATAGTTTTACAGTGCTAATCTAAGGACGACTAGCGCAGATAGTCTTCATATAGTTTTACAGTGTTAATCTAAGGACGACTAGCGCAGATAGTCTTCATATAGTTTTACAGTGTTAATCTAAGGACGACTAGCGCAGATAGTCTTCATATAGTTTTACAGTGTTAATCTAAGGACGACTAGCGCAGATAGTCTTCATATAGTTTTACAGTGTTAATCTAAGGACGACTAGCGCAGATAGTCTTCATATAGTTTTACAGTGTTAATCTAAGGACGACTAGCGCAGATAGTCTTCATATAGTTTTACAGTGCTAATCTAAGGACGACTAGCGCAGATAGTCTTCATATAGTTTTACAGTGTTAATCTAAGGACGACTAGCGCAGATAGTCTTCATATAGTTTTACAGTGCTAATCTAAGGACGACTAGCGCAGATAGTCTTCATATAGTTTTACAGTGCTAATCTAAGGACGACTAGCGCAGATAGTCTTCATATAGTTTTACAGTGCTAATCTAAGGACGACTAGCGCAGATAGTCTTCATATAGTTTTACAGTGCTAATCTAAGGACGACTAGCGCAGATAGTCTTCATATAGTTTTACAGTGCTAATCTAAGGACGACTAGCGCAGATAGTCTTCATATAGTTTTACAGTGCTAATCTAAGGACGACTAGCGCAGATAGTCTTCATATAGTTTTACAGTGTTAATCTAAGGACGACTAGCGCAGATAGTCTTCATCTAGTTTTACAGTGCTAATCTAAGGACGACTAGCGCAGATAGTCTTCATATAGTTTTACAGTGCTAATCTAAGGACGACTAGCGCAGATAGTCTTCATATAGTTTTACAGTGCTAATCTAAGGACGACTAGCGCAGATAGTCTTCATATAGTTTTACAGTGCTAATCTAAGGACGACTAGCGCAGATAGTCTTCATATAGTTTTACAGTGCTAATCTAAGGACGACTAGCGCAGATAGTCTTCATATAGTTTTACAGTGCTAATCTAAGGACGACTAGCGCAGATAGTCTTCATATAGTTTTACAGTGTTAATCTAAGGACGACTAGCGCAGATAGTCTTCATATAGTTTTACAGTGCTAATCTAAGGACGACTAGCGCAGATAGTCTTCATATAGTTTTACAGTGTTAATCTAAGGACGACTAGCGCAGATAGTCTTCATATAGTTTTACAGTGTTAATCTAAGGACGACTAGCGCAGATAGTCTTCATATAGTTTTACAGTGCTAATCTAAGGACGACTAGCGCAGATAGTCTTCATATAGTTTTACAGTGTTAATCTAAGGACGACTAGCGCAGATAGTCTTCATATAGTTTTACAGTGCTAATCTAAGGACGACTAGCGCAGATAGTCTTCATATAGTTTTACAGTGCTAATCTAAGGACGACTAGCGCAGATAGTCTTCATATAGTTTTACAGTGTTAATCTAAGGACGACTAGCGCAGATAGTCTTCATATAGTTTTACAGTGTTAATCTAAGGACGACTAGCGCAGATAGTCTTCATATAGTTTTACAGTGCTAATCTAAGGACGACTAGCGCAGATAGTCTTCATATAGTTTTACAGTGCTAATCTAAGGACGACTAGCGCAGATAGTCTTCATATAGTTTTACAGTGCTAATCTAAGGACGACTAGCGCAGATAGTCTTCATATAGTTTTACAGTGCTAATCTAAGGACGACTAGCGCAGATAGTCTTCATATAGTTTTACAGTGCTAATCTAAGGACGACTAGCGCAGATAGTCTTCATATAGTTTTACAGTGTTAATCTAAGGACGACTAGCGCAGATAGTCTTCATATAGTTTTACAGTGTTAATCTAAGGACGACTAGCGCAGATAGTCTTCATATAGTTTTACAGTGCTAATCTAAGGACGACTAGCGCAGATAGTCTTCATATAGTTTTACAGTGCTAATCTAAGGACGACTAGCGCAGATAGTCTTCATATAGTTTTACAGTGCTAATCTAAGGACGACTAGCGCAGATAGTCTTCATCTAGTTTTACAGTGCTAATCTAAGGACGACTAGCGCAGATAGTCTTCATATAGTTTTACAGTGCTAATCTAAGGACGACTAGCGCAGATAGTCTTCATATAGTTTTACAGTGCTAATCTAAGGACGACTAGCGCAGATAGTCTTCATATAGTTTTACAGTGCTAATCTAAGGACGACTAGCGCAGATAGTCTTCATATAGTTTTACAGTGCTAATCTAAGGACGACTAGCGCAGATAGTCTTCATATAGTTTTACAGTGCTAATCTAAGGACGACTAGCGCAGATAGTCTTCATATAGTTTTACAGTGCTAATCTAAGGACGACTAGCGCAGATAGTCTTCATATAGTTTTACAGTGCTAATCTAAGGACGACTAGCGCAGATAGTCTTCATATAGTTTTACAGTGCTAATCTAAGGACGACTAGCGCAGATAGTCTTCATATAGTTTTACAGTGCTTATCTAAGGACGACTAGCGCAGATAGTCTTCATATAGTTTTACAGTGTTAATCTAAGGACGACTAGCGCAGATAGTCTTCATCTAGTTTTACAGTGCTAATCTAAGGACGACTAGCGCAGATAGTCTTCATCTAGTTTTACAGTGCTAATCTAAGGACGACTAGCGCAGATAGTCTTCATCTAGTTTTACAGTGCTAATCTAAGGACGACTAGCGCAGATAGTCTTCATCTAGTTTTACAGTGCTAATCTAAGGACGACTAGCGCAGATAGTCTTCATATAGTTTTACAGTGCTAATCTAAGGACGACTAGCGCAGATAGTCTTCATCTAGTTTTACAGTGCTAATCTAAGGACGACTAGCGCAGATAGTCTTCATATAGTTTTACAGTGCTAATCTAAGGACGACTAGCGCAGATAGTCTTCATATAGTTTTACAGTGCTAATCTAAGGACGACTAGCGCAGATAGTCTTCATCTAGTTTTACAGTGCTAATCTAAGGACGACTAGCGCAGATAGTCTTCATATAGTTTTACAGTGCTAATCTAAGGACGACTAGCGCAGATAGTCTTCATATAGTTTTACAGTGCTAATCTAAGGACGACTAGCGCAGATAGTCTTCATATAGTTTTACAGTGTTAATCTAAGGACGACTAGCGCAGATAGTCTTCATATAGTTTTACAGTGTTAATCTAAGGACGACTAGCGCAGATAGTCTTCATATAGTTTTACAGTGCTAATCTAAGGACGACTAGCGCAGATAGTCTTCATATAGTTTTACAGTGCTAATCTAAGGACGACTAGCGCAGATAGTCTTCATATAGTTTTACAGTGCTAATCTAAGGACGACTAGCGCAGATAGTCTTCATATAGTTTTACAGTGCTAATCTAAGGACGACTAGCGCAGATAGTCTTCATATAGTTTTACAGTGCTAATCTAAGGACGACTAGCGCAGATAGTCTTCATATAGTTTTACAGTGTTAATCTAAGGACGACTAGCGCAGATAGTCTTCATATAGTTTTACAGTGTTAATCTAAGGACGACTAGCGCAGATAGTCTTCATATAGTTTTACAGTGCTAATCTAAGGACGACTAGCGCAGATAGTCTTCATATAGTTTTACAGTGCTAATCTAAGGACGACTAGCGCAGATAGTCTTCATATAGTTTTACAGTGCTAATCTAAGGACGACTAGCGCAGATAGTCTTCATCTAGTTTTACAGTGCTAATCTAAGGACGACTAGCGCAGATAGTCTTCATATAGTTTTACAGTGCTAATCTAAGGACGACTAGCGCAGATAGTCTTCATCTAGTTTTACAGTGCTAATCTAAGGACGACTAGCGCAGATAGTCTTCATATAGTTTTACAGTGCTAATCTAAGGACGACTAGCGCAGATAGTCTTCATATAGTTTTACAGTGCTAATCTAAGGACGACTAGCGCAGATAGTCTTCATCTAGTTTTACAGTGCTAATCTAAGGACGACTAGCGCAGATAGTCTTCATATAGTTTTACAGTGCTAATCTAAGGACGACTAGCGCAGATAGTCTTCATATAGTTTTACAGTGCTAATCTAAGGACGACTAGCGCAGATAGTCTTCATATAGTTTTACAGTGCTAATCTAAGGACGACTAGCGCAGATAGTCTTCATATAGTTTTACAGTGCTAATCTAAGGACGACTAGCGCAGATAGTCTTCATATAGTTTTACAGTGCTAATCTAAGGACGACTAGCGCAGATAGTCTTCATCTAGTTTTACAGTGCTAATCTAAGGACGACTAGCGCAGATAGTCTTCATATAGTTTTACAGTGCTAATCTAAGGACGACTAGCGCAGATAGTCTTCATATAGTTTTACAGTGCTAATCTAAGGACGACTAGCGCAGATAGTCTTCATCTAGTTTTACAGTGCTAATCTAAGGACGACTAGCGCAGATAGTCTTCATATAGTTTTACAGTGCTAATCTAAGGACGACTAGCGCAGATAGTCTTCATATAGTTTTACAGTGCTAATCTAAGGACGACTAGCGCAGATAGTCTTCATATAGTTTTACAGTGCTAATCTAAGGACGACTAGCGCAGATAGTCTTCATCTAGTTTTACAGTGCTAATCTAAGGACGACTAGCGCAGATAGTCTTCATATAGTTTTACAGTGCTAATCTAAGGACGACTAGCGCAGATAGTCTTCATATAGTTTTACAGTGCTAATCTAAGGACGACTAGCGCAGATAGTCTTCATCTAGTTTTACAGTGCTAATCTAAGGACGACTAGCGCAGATAGTCTTCATCTAGTTTTACAGTGCTAATCTAAGGACGACTAGCGCAGATAGTCTTCATATAGTTTTACAGTGCTAATCTAAGGACGACTAGCGCAGATAGTCTTCATCTAGTTTTACAGTGCTAATCTAAGGACGACTAGCGCAGATAGTCTTCATATAGTTTTACAGTGCTAATCTAAGGACGACTAGCGCAGATAGTCTTCATATAGTTTTACAGTGCTAATCTAAGGACGACTAGCGCAGATAGTCTTCATATAGTTTTACAGTGCTAATCTAAGGACGACTAGCGCAGATAGTCTTCATATAGTTTTACAGTGCTAATCTAAGGACGACTAGCGCAGATAGTCTTCATATAGTTTTACAGTGCTAATCTAAGGACGACTAGCGCAGATAGTCTTCATCTAGTTTTACAGTGCTAATCTAAGGACGACTAGCGCAGATAGTCTTCATCTAGTTTTACAGTGCTAATCTAAGGACGACTAGCGCAGATAGTCTTCATATAGTTTTACAGTGCTAATCTAAGGACGACTAGCGCAGATAGTCTTCATCTAGTTTTACAGTGCTAATCTAAGGACGACTAGCGCAGATAGTCTTCATATAGTTTTACAGTGCTAATCTAAGGACGACTAGCGCAGATAGTCTTCATATAGTTTTACAGTGTTAATCTAAGGACGACTAGCGCAGATAGTCTTCATATAGTTTTACAGTGCTAATCTAAGGACGACTAGCGCAGATAGTCTTCATATAGTTTTACAGTGCTAATCTAAGGACGACTAGCGCAGATAGTCTTCATCTAGTTTTACAGTGCTAATCTAAGGACGACTAGCGCAGATAGTCTTCATATAGTTTTACAGTGCTAATCTAAGGACGACTAGCGCAGATAGTCTTCATATAGTTTTACAGTGTTAATCTAAGGACGACTAGCGCAGATAGTCTTCATATAGTTTTACAGTGCTAATCTAAGGACGACTAGCGCAGATAGTCTTCATATAGTTTTACAGTGCTAATCTAAGGACGACTAGCGCAGATAGTCTTCATATAGTTTTACAGTGCTAATCTAAGGACGACTAGCGCAGATAGTCTTCATCTAGTTTTACAGTGCTAATCTAAGGACGACTAGCGCAGATAGTCTTCATATAGTTTTACAGTGCTAATCTAAGGACGACTAGCGCAGATAGTCTTCATATAGTTTTACAGTGCTAATCTAAGGACGACTAGCGCAGATAGTCTTCATCTAGTTTTACAGTGCTAATCTAAGGACGACGAGCGCAGATAGTCTTCATATAGTTTTACAGTGTTAATCTAAGGACGACGAGCGCAGATAGTCTTCATATAGTTTTACAGTGCTAATCTAAGGACGACTAGCGCAGATAGTCTTCATATAGTTTTACAGTGCTAATCTCAGGACGACGAGCGCAGATAGTCTTCATCTAGTTTTACAGTGCTAATCTAAGGACGACTAGCGGAGATAGTCTTCATATAGTTTTACAGTGCTAATCTAAGGACGACTAGCGCAGATAGTCTTCATATAGTTTCACAGTGCTAATCTAAGGACGACTAGCGCAGATAGTCTTCATATAGTTTTACAGTGCTAATCTAAGGACGACTAGCGCAGATAGTCTTCATATACCTTTGCGCGATATTCAAAACAAACAAACAAAATCGTCTCGCCCCACAGCAGTAGATATGAAGAATCTGTTACTGTTGGTTGGCACTACACAAATAGTCCCTTGTGAAGCTTAACAACAAACAAGTAGTTCGTCATTATCACTCGAATTTCTTTTACGAATTCTGTGTTATTTATGAAGCGGCTGTTGTAGCGAACTGATACAAGGAATTCTATAGTCTAATTTGAAAGGATTCGTCATTTAACTTTTATGTTCTATTTTGGTTATATAGTAAAACAATAGTTTTGATAATAAGAACAACCACATATCTGGAAATAACAGTGTTGAGGCTTAGCAACGTGAATCATAGAAAATGTAGTACAAAGTAAAAGATTTATTTACTCACCTGTGACACCCAGTGGCTCAGAGGTAAGTCGAAAGGCTTATAACGCTTAAAACCAGGTTTCGAAACACGTCGTACGCACAGTAAAGGTAGCTCATTCTGTAATGCTTAACAACAAACAACCCCCATTCTGAAGCCTTACAACTCCAAAAATTGGATTTCGATACCTATGATGGTTATAGCACAAATAACCCATTGTGTAGCTTTGTGCTTAGCAACAAACAAACACTAATTTGTAAACAACTCAGACAGAATTGTAATTCGTGCAGGAATGAAGTTTTTGATCTAATATTCCAGAACTGGGACTGGTAGGATACTTAATAATTTGTACCAGTAGATGGGACAAATTGAGGAAAAAACACACACACACACAAACAAAAACTAGTTTTGATATTTTGATGTTGTTTTTAAAAAGGAAAACAATAGTACATTGCACAATAACCATTTTATAAATTTAAATCAAATTGGATTCGGTTTTCTTCATTCACTTTGGATGAATATTATAAATTGCACTATATTTATGTATGTCACAGAATTGTTCCAAGGTGGCTCTGCAGAAAGCTTGAGGGCTAGTAATGCTAAACTTCCTTTAGATCCCCGCGTTACTCACAGCAAAAATAGTCCATTGTACAGCTTTGCGTTCAACAGCAAAATAAGCGGTCACACAGTACTTTCTCGTCTTTAAAATAATTTTAAAATAAATGTATTAAGATTACGTCATTTACTGATATAAAAGTATGTTTTCACGACATAAGCGATGAATGTAAAACGTAAACAAAATTTGCAGCTCGAATAACTTTTCCTGCAATCATACGAACATGAGCCTCGGTAAAATAGCACATGTTGCGATATTGCAAAGAAATTGTATTAAAACACGTCGAAAACACTGATTTAACAGCATGTGCATATATAACAACGAAAGCCTTTTGAAAATAACCGTACGAACATACTCCTGACTTAACAAATGTGCACACTCAATAATCAAAACACGCTAAAAACAAGGTTACGAACATATAACTGACTTAACACGATTTGCAAACATAACAATGAAAATATATTGAAACCTCCGTGAAAATCATAAAAATATACACAAGATTTAACACAATCCACAGATAGAACAGTGAAAGAGTGCTACAACACCCCTCAAGTACCATTGAAACCCCATGCATTTACAGTCACGTGAAAACGTTAGGACACCCTATGAAAGCCTGTGTATTTTTGTGACATTTTTGGATATATAGATATTTAATCTCAATTTCAACAATACTGAGAGATTATAGGAATATAACTAAACAATTACAACTGAAAAAATGACTTTTCAAGATCTTCTGTAAATGTAATTCTACAAACATGCATATTCTAACTGAGGAAAAAGTTAGGACACTCCCACATTTATTCCCACTTAAAATGGTTCAACTCACACACAGGTGTATCACATCAGGTCCACATGATTAGAAGATCGTTACTCAGCATTTTGAATGAGGCTTGCCCTATTTAAACCTCAGACATTTAATTTGGTGTGCTCCTGACTGTTGAAGTGAGAGTGAGCACCATGGTGAGAGCAAACGAGCTGTCTGAGGTCTTCAGAAAGAAAATTGTAGCAGCTTATGAGTCTGGTAAGGAATTTAAAAAGATTCCAAAAGATTTTGAAATCAGCCACTTCCCGGAAAATAGTCAACAAGTGGAGGGCTTTCAAAACAACTGCCAACATGCCCAGGTCTGGTCGTCCAAGCAACTTCACCCCGAGAGCAAACCGCAAGATGCTGAAAGAGGTCTCCAAACACCCTAACATGTCACCACGGGACCTACACCAGGCTCTGGCTACTGTTTATGTGAACCTGCATGCCTCTACAATCAAAAAGAGACTGCACAAATTTAACTTGCATGGGAGATGTGCAAGGAGAAACCTTTGCTCTCTAAGAGAAACATCAAGTTCAGACTGAAGTTTGCCAGAGAGAATGTAGACAAAGACCAGGACTTCTGGAATAATGTTCTTTGGACAGATGAGTCCAAAACTGAATTATTTGGACATCAAAACAGAGGACATGTTTGGCGTAAACCAAATACAGCATTCCAGGAAAAGAACCTCACACTAACTGTGAAGCATGGAGGTGGAAGTGTCATGTTTTGGGGCTACTTTGCTGCAGCAGGACCTGGACAGCTTACAATCATAGAATACACCATGAATTCTACTGTGTATCAGAGGGTGCTTGAGGATCATGTGAGACCATCTGTATTAAAATTAAAGCTGAAGCGGAACTGGACCCTGCAACACGACAATGACCCAAAACATACCAGTAAATCCACCAAGGACTGGCTGAAAACTAAGAAATGGAGAGTCCTGGAATGGCCGAGTCAAAGCCCAGATCTTAATCCCATTGAGATGCTGTGGGGTGATTTAAAACGGGCTGTACATGCAAGAAACCCTCAAACATCTCACAGCTGAAAGAATTCTGCATTAAGGAGTGGGGCAGACTTTCTTCAGACCGATGTCAGAGACTGGTAGATGGCTACAAGAAGCGTCTCACTGCAGTTATTTCAACCAAAGGGGGGTAACACTAGTTACTAGGGGGTAGGGTGTCCTAACTTTTTCCTCAGTTAGAATATGCATGTTTGCAGAATTACATTTACAGAAGATCTTGAAAAGTCTTTTCTTCAGTTATAATCTCTCAGTATTGTTGAAATTGAGATTAAATATCTATATATCCAAAATGTTACAAAAAATACACAGGCTTTCATAGAGTGTCCTAACTTTTTTACATGACTGTATATTGTTCGCCAATCACGTCTATTGAATACTAGAAATCATTATTTATAGAGCAGCTTAGGCATTATTGTCAAAGGACCCAAACCATTCATCTGATAGTTTATCTAGTGAAACTCGATTTTGTTTGTTTTTTTGTGAAGAAGAGACATCAATTTATAATCTTTTAAAGAATTACATCTAGGTTGGTTAATTCAGTCCTACATACGACCTTGTGACATCAATACTGCAAGCAAACAGACAGTGAACTCTATTATATATTTATTGATTAAAATAAAATAGCACTCACATTTTAATTTAATAGGGCATGCATATCTGTAACAATAAAAGAGATACATACCTGACAACGACAGGATATACATACGCAGCAATGAATGTTATAGATACCCGACAACAGCAGGATATACACACGTAACAATGAAAGGTATACATACCTGACAACAGCAGGATATACATACGCAACAATCAAGGTTATAGATACCCGACAACAGCAAGATATACACACGTAACAATAAAAGGTATACATACCTGACAACAGCAGAATATACATACGTAACAATGAAAAGTATATATACCTGACAACGACAGGATATACACTGTTCTTTGGCAATGAAAGGAATCTTGATTTCTTCACCTTCAACTTTGCACGTAATTGGTCGACCTTTTAGGAATAATAATAAAGTACTTGTTAACTTTTATTATACAAAAGTATCAAAAACAAAATCTACATCAGAATTATTCACTACATATAAATTTGTGCTGCATTAAAGTTCTTTTTGTTTTTTGTTTAGTACAAAGCTGCACAAAGGGCCATCTGTGCTCTGCCCACTACCGTATCAAACCTGGTTTTCAGCAGTATAAGTCCGCAGACATACCACGTTGCTACTGGAGGCGTTGGATTAAAAGTAAGAAAGGTTAATCTTGCACTGTACCTTAAAAACAAACCATCTCAGTTCGTTTATAACGCAATAGAATATTAGAGATATTTTATTTTAAAATACGGTACCCATATATATGTAATATTACACTGAGCTAAGTTTTTATAGTGGGAAGAACCATCTTTCGGTTTCGTCTGGTAAAGGCAATTGATCTGGAAGTCTTGCCAGTCTGGTTATCCTTGACCATGTGTATGTCTTAAGCAACCTAAATGTTTACTAACATTGATCAGTGATTCTCACGATATATTCAAGAGAGTTTCGTATAAGGAAAGAATCTTTATTCCACGGTACACTTGACAGCTTCAAAAAATTTGTCCTGAGATTATTTTTACTAAACAAGGAATTTAAGATTATAGTGGAAATAGAGTTAATTATAAAATAAAACAGCACGTCATGAAATATTTTAAATCAACTAATCAATATCTTAATTAATAGATATGCTTAAAAAACATCATTTGTGAATTCTATTTATCTCCAATGGGATATTACAATATGTAATTATGCTAAGTAATTTGATGATGCAAGGGTCAACAGAACACCATAAATTTTCACCTTCTGCATGCGCTAATAAAATTAATTTAAAAACCCAAATTAAATCAAACTTCGTATCAAGCGATTTGTCTGACAGAGAAAAATTTATTTCTAACAATTACGTTTGTAATTTTGTTTTATAAGAACACATGCCGGCTATAATTCTCTTTAATTTATCTCTTGTGACATTTGATCTTAGAGTGGACACTATGACTGAGTTCATTCTTAGTTAGCTGTGACACTGTAGAACCTATGATTTATGAATCCAACCAAAGATGTTTATTTTACGTATCGTATACAGAATGTTTATTTTACGTATCATATACAGAATGTTTATTTTTATATATTCTTGAGTTTGTGAAAGGAAAATAAGAAGAAAAAAGAAAATCGTTTCACATTATACTTACAGTCAAGTAATCTTAAGTCCAGTTAAGCATTTTGATTTGATGTGTATCAACTAACGTTAAGAAACGGAGTTGTATGTAAACGTGACGCACTGGCCTAACCAGCACTATTTGGACATGCCATACTGGATCAACCAGAAGTTAGATACGATAAACTGTTTTAAGTAGCAACATTTACACGCCGTTCTAAACAACAGTGTGTAGATACAACATATTTTAACAGGAAGTATGTAGATAAGGAACACTGTCCTAAAAGGCAGAACTTAGACATGACACACTGTTCTAATCAGCAGTAGTTAGATAAGGTACAATGTTCTAAAAGGCAGAACTTAGACATGACACACTGTTCTAATCAGCAGTAGTTAGATAAGGAACACTGTCCTAAAAGGCAGAACTTAGACATGACACACTGTTCTAATCAGCAGTAGTTTGATATGGTACAATGTTCTAAAAGGCAGAACTTAGACATGACACACTGTTCTAATCAGCAGTAGTTAGATAAGGAACACTGTCCTAAAAGGCAGAACTTAGACATGACACACTGTTCTAATCAGCAGTAGTTAGATAAGGTACAATGTTCTAAAAGGCAGAACTTAGACATGACACACTGTTCTAATCAGCAGTAGTTAGATAAGGTACAATGTTCTAAAAGGCAGAACTTAGACATGACACACTGTTCTAATCAGCAGTAGTTACATAAGGTACAATGTTCTAAAAGGCAGAACTTAGACATGACACACTGTTCTAATCAGCAGTAGTTTGATAAGGTACAATGTCCTAAAAGGCAGAACTTAGACATGACACACTGTTCTAATCAGCAGTAGTTAGATAAGGTACAATGTTCTAAAAGGCAGAACTTAGACATGACACACTGTTCTAATCAGCAGTAGTTACATAAGGTACAATGTTCTAAAAGGCAGAACTTAGACATGACACACTGTTCTAATCAGCAGTAGTTTGATAAGGTACAATGTTCTAAAAGGCAGAACTTAGACATGACACACTGTTCTAATCAGCAGTAGTTAGATAAGGTACAATGTTCTAAAAGACAAAATTTAGATATGAAATATGGTTATAACTGGCATTATAAAGAAGTAACTTATTGTTCTAACAGTCAGTATTAAGACACGACACGGTGTTCTAACAGTAAGTATTTAGACACGACACGGTGTTCTAACAGTCAGTATTTAGACACGACACGGTGTTTTAACAGTCAGTATGTAGACACGACACGGTGTTCTAACAGTCAGTATTTAGACAAGATATACTATTCTTCTTAGTAGTGTTAGACAAGTCACGTTGTTCTAACAGGCATAACTGAGATGTGACACAGTTTTATATCTAGCAGCGTTTGACAATATATACCTCTCTAACCATCAATGCGTAGAAGTGACATACTGTTCCAAAAACAGTATTGAAATACAAATTAACTGTTCAGAATAGCAGTATTTAGATGTAACTTACTGTTAAAACAACATTATTTAGACATGACACACTGTTAAAAGAACAGCATTTAGACATGAGACACAGTTAAAAGAACAGCATTTAGACATGAGACACAGTTAAAAGAACAGTATTTAGACATGACACACAGTTAAAAGAACAGTATTTAGACATAACTTACTGTTAAAAGAACAGTATTTAGACATGACACACAGTTAAAACAACAGTATTTAGACGTAACTTACTGTTAAAAGAACAGTATTTAGACATGACACACAGTTAAAACAACAGTATTTAGACGTAACTTACTGTTAAAAGAACAGTATTTAGACATGACACACAGTTAAAACAACAGTATTTAGACGTAACTTACTGTTAAAAGAACAGTATTTAGACATGACACACAGTTAAAAGAACAGTATTTAGACATGAGACACAGTTAAAAGAACAGTATTTAGACATGAGACACAGTTAAAAGAACAGCATTTAGACATGAGACACAGTTAAAAGAACAGTATTTAGACGTAACTTACTGTTAAAAGAACAGTATTTAGACATGACACACAGTTAAAAGAACAGCATTTAGACATGACACACAGTTAAAAGAATAGCATTTAGACATGACACACAGTTAAAAGAACAGTATTTAGACTAACTTACTATTAAAAGAACAGCATTTAGATATGACACATTGTTTTAATTATCAATATTCAGATATAACACAACGTTCTGAACAGTAGATGCGATAAAAATTATCCTCAAAACAGAATATGGACACGACTGTCTCTTTTCATAAATATATTTAGATATTATACACTGTTCTTTCCGGATACTAAGGCTGTACGAAAATTTGGAAAACTAAATATTCATTAACAATTTTGAAAGTTATCACTTGAACACAATTTTTAATGCTCAAAACGTATATATTTATTTCTCCCGAATACTTTCGGTTTTACTGAATGAATTTTTATTTTTAATTTGGATCAATTAGAAAGTTATTTTATGTGTACTTTATATGTACATAAATTTACCTCCGCTACCGAACATGCTAGTTCCAGTGGTGAACGTTTATATTTCATTTATTATAGACATGACCATGTTTCTCTCAAAGCTGCATTTTAAGTATTTTCACCAACATTGTACTGCATGACACCCCTCTAATGCGGTGTCCCTAGCTTACTAAGTTAATATCCCTTCTCTTTTGGGATGCCATACAAAATACTGACCCTAAAACAAAGCCAGTTAATTCAGACGCTCTCTATATTGAAATATGTTCTAGCCTCATTCACTTCGTCTTCAAGAGCTTAAAAATTATTTCAGAATAAAAGATCACATTTTTTGAAACGCTTGCTCTTGATTTTAAGCAATGTTTCGTAAACAGTTATCTTTTATTTTTATCTATTAACAACCGTATCTACGAAGTCCTCGTTTATTTCGTTGTTTCGTCTATAATTTATCTTCTAGTCCTGTTGATGTAGGAGAGTTGTTTGGACTCACTATAAGCATCGTGCATAACACGATACACGCTACTAAAGAATTTCTTAGAACACGAGACTTACGATTTACTGACCGTGACATCTGACTTTGTGTAGTCCTGTGGTATTTGTTGGAGCACGTGCGTCCCAACCACTAGCAAGTGATCATCAGTCTTGCCAAATAAACTATTAACCGTGTTCAAATTACCTTCAATAAATAAAGCTCGGTTTATAAATACGTGAAGAGAAGTTGAATGGGATTTCATCTCCTAGGTGCTTCGCAGGCGCTTTTCTGTCAGCGGGTAGCGAACTTGTAAGGACGTAGGAAGTTATGCGTCAAACACTATTCGTAAGAGAGTTTTTGTTCGCGTCGTTACGAGTGCAAAAAAATTACTTGTAGCATCTGTATTAACAGTCGAAATAACAAATTTAGGTTCCGCATAAAAAATAAGACCATTACGAGATATTGAAACTAGTAAAATATTACTTTCAGCGTCAAAGTACACAAGACAACGAAAATTCTAATCACGTAACCAAGAATGCAAATACGTATGTATGTTTCGGACTAATGAATGTGATATTTGTAATACTAACATAACTATTGTTGTTTATCTAGTAAGAAAAACGAAAAGTTCGTGTTTACACTGCAAAAGTGTTATTCGTAACACTGTAACAGGACTGTTAAAGACCAATTGGTGTCTGCATTTTAACATAATATTAAAGTTATTTGTAACAATGTAAAAGGACTATTGAAGCTTAATTGGTGTCTACGTTATAACAAAATATTGACAGTTAATTATAACACTGCAACAGTACTAATAAAGTCCAATTGGTGTCTATCTACACTTTAACACAATATGGAAGTTATTTATAACACTGTAAAAGGACTATTGAAGCTTAGTTGGTGTATCCGTCATAAGAAAATACTGACAGTTAATTATAACACCGTAACAGGACTATTAAAGTCCAGTTGGTGTCTATCTACACTTTAACACGATAATGAAATTATTTGTAACACTGTAACAGGACAATTGAAACCCGTTTGGTAGCTAAACTGTAACACAAAAGAAACTATAGAAACAACTGATGCTTAAAATGTAACAGAAACAGTTGATACTTACACTGTAGAATACAATAGAAATATTCACAGTATAAATATATCAACCAATTATTATTTCAATACAAAACAGCCTGAAGCTCGCTCCTACACGTGAAGAGACGTAATTAATAGTGTCTTAATAGCGTCCTCATATGTACAAAACAAAGCCAATGTTAATGTTATAACTGAACTCCCACTTTACATCCTCGTATTGACGTTAACCGATAACATCAAGTTTTATTTCAAAACTTAAAAATATAAACAGCCTTTCTAGAGACTCAAAAGTTAAGTTTTACATAAAGCAACACTGTACTAGCTATGCCTAATCAGGTTTCTGCGCCCGCTTTTTTGCTTACTTACATACATACATATATTTTTTTTGTCTCTTCTCCTCATTCAAAAAGTCACAAACCTATTGTAACGTGCTGGTGAAAGCCTCTTCCATACAGTAACCGTTGATTTGCATGCCTGTTACGGTCTAGCGAATTTCTAGTTCTAGCTGATCCACCATCTGAATGCACTGTTGTTTCGAATAACAAATTCAGTAGTTTTATTTCCAGCCACTTTCGCACGAAGAATACAAAAGTTTCAGTAATGTGTTGAACCTGAGGCTATCAAAGGGAATCCCCACCAACTTGAATATGAAACGATCCATAAGAAAAAAACAAAAGTTGACCACGATCGTCAAATTCGTTAAGAAGCTGCACTGCTCTGTATAACTAGCACACAGAAAACTAGCATTGTTAACATTAACAAGACCATTCTTGTCTCTCTTAGCATATTTTGAAACAAACCGTAGTAGGTTTATTAATTTTTATTCCTAACACAACTACAACCTCAAAAGAATTTTTTCAGTGAGACCTGTTTTTCGAAGTACCATTAATTTTGTCTTTAATCTGTCTAAGTGCATTTTCTTAGAAATTTTATTTTTCTCAAGTAATACATCAAGATGGAAACAAAGAGAATGCTTTATGGTATTCACCACATGGTTTTGTCGTTTATAGGATTTAATGCAACATTGTTAAACTAGGGTAAATGAAACTTTCATCTAACTCCAGGCCCGGCATGGCCTGGTGGTTAAGGCGCTAGACTCGTAATCTGAGGGTCGCGAGTTCGAATCCCCCGTCACAACAGACATGCTCGACCCTTTAGCTATGAGAGGTGTTATAATGTTTCGGTCAATCCCACTATTCGTTGATAAAAGAGTAACCCAAGAGTTGACGATGGGTAGTTATGACTAGCTGCCCTCCGTCTAGTCTTACACTGCTAAGTTAGGGACAGATAGCCCTCGTGTAGCTTTGCGCAAAATTCAAAAACAAACAAACAAATCTAAGCCCTGACTGAGATTTAAAAAAAAATCAAGCCTGTGAACTCTGGTGCATTAATCTTGGATGATTAAAAAAATGGTATGGACATACTCATATTTCTGAAATCTATAACTTTTACAAGAATTAAAACCACAATAAAAAATTCATAAAGTCTAATCCTCACTTTGGTCTACAGATAAAGCTGTCAAATCAAGATTTAAACTTTATAAGTTTGTGACTGCTGCTTAAATTATTGTTTTATTGTAGCAGGATTGCTGTTTAATAATTTTCAATGATTTTTTTTCTAAATTTTATGTCATACTTGCATAAAAGTATGTACTTTACTTTTAGGAACTTTCACGCGTTCATCCATCCATAACTAGCGCCATCAGTTGGGTTGAACTGGGTTGAATAGATATTTAACTACGGGCATGATATGTCTACCATCTGTATTTTATCTGAGGTTTTTTATTAAAATATCCAAAGCGGATACCGACAAGCTAGTTAGGTAAGCTCGAGACATATTTTAGTGATAGTCAGAGCTGTCTAGGCGCTAGCCCCACTGACGTGATCAGCGAAGTAGGCAGTAGACGAAAATGTTGTTGTAATAGGAATTTTTGAATTATTATACTAGAAGTGTTAGCGATCTTTACAGCGTATATTTAGTATATATGTGCATAATGTATCGCAACCAATAATTTCAATAACCGTTGTTTTTGTTTTTTTCGTTTAGGATTTCCATATGTTGATTTTTTTTGGTGTGTAAATTATTTGTAATACTTGTCGATCCTACTATTAAGTACTACTGTAATTAAAATACTGAGGAATAGGCATGCCTTAATTAAACTTAATATTTTAATATTATATTATATAAAGAAGAAATATAATTAAAATATAGCTTATCGCACATATCCACGTATTCACTTTTTATTTGCCCTACACCTGTTATGCAAAAGGTTCGAAAGTTACCCTAATTGTCGTTATTGATAACAGTGATAGATCAGCTGTTTATCTTATTTTATCCAGCTTCATATCATTTAAATAAAGATAAGTTTTGTAGTCTTGATAAATATTATTTTCACAAAACACCAACAACAGTTAATGTTTTCACACAGAATTGTCTCGAGCTACTCTTGACAGATTTCGAATTAGTTCAAAGATAACTGATAATTTTATGGATAGATTATGAATACCAGGAGTAGCACCTACGAGTGAATTCTAAACGTATATAATTGAATAGCATTATTTAAAACTGGAGGATAAGTCTAATATTTGAGTAAGATTGCGCACTCTTTGTACTAATAGAGAAATTCTAATTTATTTTAAATATTTCTGCTAATACAGCGTTTTAAAAACTTTCATCCCTAAGCCTTACTTTCATAGTTAGGGTTAACATGATTTTGTTTTTAATTAACTAGTTGCAAACACACTTTCTTTTGTCACATATTATAATTTATCTCGATGAGTCTCCAAGTTATTATGTTACGTATTACAATTTCAATTATCAGAAACCAAGTTAAGTTATAATTTGGATTTAGGAATTAATTAAATGTCAATATGTATTAAGTTTACGATATTTACCAACAGGATTGATACACACAATATTATTTCTTAATACAAATACATTTTAATATACAAACAATACTACAACTTATTGTAACAGGTATTACAAACAGTTTTACAAATGATGATTTATATAAAAAAAGTTTTATAAACTTACAAACAATATCGAGTCTTCTATCTTGTCTGGAACTAAATATCATATGAACGGTTCACGATGAACGTACTAATTCCAAGGTGGTATCGGTACAATTCACTTAAGTAGTTTTTATCGCTGAAGTTAAACGATTTGTAACGTTAGAAATATATATAAACGTTCCTGGTCAAATACCTGTAGTTTTCCTATTGATAAGCGTTTATTATAATTATAGCTTCCGAGGTTTATAGTATACTGACCGTAGCAAACCAACAATATATACTTTCTCTGCGTGATGCGATGGTTCCCATTTTAATCTTTGAGCGAGATTCTCGAAATTTCAGGTGGTAACAACACTGGCAATCAATAGTATTTATGTACACATATACTAAATTGTTGGTTCTTACACTCGAGAATTTTCTAAATTTCGTAATACACATTTAACACTACAACCTCATGTATTTCTAAATATACAGCTAATTAAAACAAAATTTATATTAAAATAAATATACAATAGTAAATCCATTACACTTGTAATAAATAGATTTTGAAATTGTGTTTCCACACTCAGCATATGCTGAGTCTAAAAGTTCATTCCGCATAATATTCACAATATCGTTTAATTTCGTTTTGTAGACACCTCAATCTGGCTCTACATTGTACCTGCGGTTAGTAAAATTAAGGTTGGTATGACAGCTTTTATTTACAAATTGCTCTTAGGAAATTTCTCGGAGTGCTTATACTATTTCTGTGATAATTCATGATTTATGTTATTAAGCTCTACTTCAGTTGCAACGTATTATTTATATCAACACACTTGTTTAATCTAGCCATTTGAAATTATACAACTCTTTAAGCGAGCACAAGTGTAACTCATTTCGAGATGCGCGCGTGTGTGTTTCTTATAACAAAGCCACATCGGGCTATCTACTGAGCTCACCGAGGGAAATCAAACCCCTGATTTTAGCGTTGTAAATCTGTAGATGTACCGCTGTGAGAGCGGGGAGCAATTGCGAGTTGCCATCTTTAATGTCCTACAACATGAGGCTTAGCATGGCCAGGTGGTTAAAGCACTAAACTCTTTATCTGAGGGTCGCGGTTTCGAATCCCCATCACACCAAACATGTTCGCCCTTCAACTGTGCGGGCGTTATAATGTGACGGTAAATCCTAGTATTCGTTGGTAAAAGAATAGTCCAAGAGTTGGCGGTGGATGGTGATAACTAGCTGCCTTCCATCTAGTCTTATACTGCTAAATTAGGGACGACTAGCGCAGATAGCCCTCGTGTAGCTTTGCGCGAAATTCTAAAAAAACAAAACAAATAAACCAAATATTTGTTTACGTGTACAAATAAGTCCTTTTAAATTTAAAGGTGATTATAAAATGTCGAATTTTTCTCACGTTTTGTGTAATTAACTGAAACTATTCTTGAAAAATCTATTTATCACTTATCGTGTAAACATAAACTGCTGGCCAAAATTTTAAGGCCAATGAACATAAAGAAAAAATATACATTTTGCGTTGATAGGCTCAACCACATATTTGAATAGAACTTCGAAAGATGAAAATAAAAAAGGGAAAATAAAAACCTTTTTTAGCATTTAATAGGGAAGATGTGGATACTATGAAATTAGCCTAAATACTAGCTGGATCAAAAGTTTAAGACCATACCAAAAAGAAGTCCTAAACAGGGTAGGAAATTCCCAACAAGAGGTCTCAGTAGTGAGTTGCACGTCCGTCATTGCGAATAACTGCAAACATTCGCTTTGGCATGGTCAATATAAGCGTTTGTAGAAGGCTGGCTGGAATGTTATTCCAAGTGATGAAGATGGCTTCACGAATATCATGCACTGTTTGGAATTGACGTCCATTTCTATAGATTTCCCTTGCCATTCACCCCCACACATTTTCAATGGGGTTCAGTTTGCGTGAACACGCTGGATGGTCCAAAAGAATCACGTTATTCGCCATGAAAATGTCCTTTGTCCTGCGGGTAATGTGGATTGCAGCGTTGTCTTGCTGAAAGATCCAGTAATTTCCACACAAGCGAGAGCCTTCAGTCAAATAGGATGCTCTCTCCAACATGCCAATGTAGCAAGCTGCTGTTTGACGCCCCTATATAACCTGAAGCTCCATTGTTCCATGGAAGGAGAAAGCACCCCAGATCATGATGGAACGTCCTCCACTGTGTCGTGTAGAAAATGTCTTCGTTGGAATATCCTTAACGTGCCAGTATCGTTGGAAGCCATCTGGACCATCCAGGTTAAAGTTTTTTCTCATCAGAGAGCTACACCTTCTTCCACTTTTCTACGTGCCATGTTTGGTGCTTCTCAGCAAAGTTTAAAAAAGCTGTTTCGTGGTGTGGAAGGAGGCGTGGCCTTTAAAGACATTTACGGTTTTTAAAGCCTTTCTCCCGTAGATGCCGTCTTATTGCTTTTGAGCTGCATTCTGCGTCCGTAAGGGCCTTAATCTGGTTCGACGATCGGCTGGTGTCTTGCCGGACAACCCGTCGAATCCTCCTGCTCAACGCCGGCGAAAGTTTCTTGGGCCGATCACTTGAAATTTTCGTTTCGTATCACTCAGGGTCTTTTAAGAAATTTGCAACAGCAGTTTTACTACGCCAAATCTCACCACCGATGACACGTTGAGAGAGACCTTGCTTTTGCAGCTCGACAATTCTGCCACGTTTAAACTCCGTTAACTTTTTAGCCTTTGTCATGTTTTTACCCCATGTAACACAGGCGATGTCAGTGGAAGATGTTGACAACGCTAATACTTAAACACAACTGATTAAATTTCGTTATGTGTTTACCGATTAACGCTTCGTTTCAGTATGGACTTAAACTTTTGACCAACTAGTATTTAGGCTAATTCCATAGTTCACATTTTCCTTATTAAGTGCGAAAAACATTTTTTATTTTTAGTTCCCTTTTCTTATTTTCATCTTTCGAAGCTCTACTCAAATAAGTGGTTAAGTCTAACAACGCAAAATGGATATTTTTCTTTACGTTCATCGGCCTTAAGAATTTGGCTAGCAGTGTGTGTTTTTGATAAACATTTGTGATTTTCGTGTAGGCTATTGCATAGCGGGGTGGATAAGTTTCCAAGGTTCTTTTGCCAATTTTTGAAATCAGTGTTTTTCACAAAAAATAATTTATTAATATGAATTTTAGAGATTTAGTTCTATTTAAAAAAAGATTGTGTTTCATGTTTTCTAAAAGTTGTAAAAATGAACACTGCTTCATAGGATCTACTACTAAGGACACAACGAGGCTAAAGAAAACTAGTTGACAAAACTGGTCTTACGCTCAGTGATGTCGAGAAACCCACTTGTTGAGAAATTTATATGCAAAACGGCTCGTTTGGGTTGAGAAAATATTTTACATAGAAGAGCGAACAACGTTTCGACCTTCTTCGGTCATCGAGCCGTTTTTGCATGTAAAAATGGTCTTACACTGCTAAATTAGGGACGGCTATCGCAGATAGTCCTCGTGTAGTTTTGCGCGAAATTCAAAAACAAACAAATAAACAGACTCGAATGAGTTCGTCTTATTCAATTTCACCCGAAGCTGCTCGAGGTTCATTTTGTTACCCGTCCCCAATTATGAAGTGGCAGACTAGACGGAAAGCAGCTGGTCAACATTAACCAGCATTTTCGTTCAGCCATATTATCTTAACCAAATATTCAAAATGTTCTGTTAATATTTGAAAAAAAAAAATCAAAAACTATAACAGAGCAAATGTAGATCACGTTACTGTTGATACAATGTTTGACATTTTATAATTGTCCTAACAATTTTACCTTTTATAATATTAAGAGCCACTTTTCTGCAGTTGTCTTCTGTTTAGACCATCAATAAAAGACTGCCAAAGCAATGAGCGAATCCAAATACTCATGTCCAAAGTCACGTCCTAATTTCATTGTTTTTGTTTGTTTTATTTAGTGGATGAAACGTTGCTATTATTAACTAACTATGCAACTGGTAAATTTAATATTGTGACCCTAAATACATAACTTTACCGTAAAGAAAAGATAGAAAAGAGAGAGACTTATTCTATACCTGTAAGTACTACCAACTAAACCAAATCGACATTTTGTTAACAGTTGGATATTTCCAACTTCTATTCCCTTTCTGGCTAATCCCAAAAGATTAGCTATGCTAGATTACTTGGCGAAACCTAACCACTTCCACCTTTGTGATTGCTTATAGAAGCGAAACAAAACTATATCTTGAAAAAGAACCAATGAGAGTGTCTTCGTTTACAGGTTCGATAATCAAACTATCAGGTTTGATATGACACACGCTTTTTGCCAAGACTGTAATGATGTGCTAAAAGGATACGCTTATTCGTTTTTTAACATTTTCTTTCAATCATGATGTTGAAGAAAAGAATTATCAGATAAAACGTTGTTTGTTTAAAGATATAATTACTCCTTACCGAACGAATAAATCGAATTTATACAAAACTCTACCTCCCATTCTAAATGGTAATATCTTTATTTTCGAAACACAGAAAACTTAAAAGGGGCCCAGCATGGCCAGGACTCGTAATCCGAGGGTCGCGTGTTCGAAACCCCGTCTTTCAGTCGTGGAAGCATTGTAACGTGACGGTCAATCCCACTATTCGTTGGTAAAAGAGTAGCCCAAGAGTTGGCTATGGATGATGGTGACTATCTACCTTCCCTCTACTCTTACATTCCTAAATTAGGGATGGCTAGCGCAGATAAACATCGCTTAGCTTTGCGCGAGATTCAAAAGAAAAATAAAATATTTTACATTTATCAATAGATGGCGCTATATTTGATTACAAGTGAACAATAAAATATGTTTAATATTTCTTATGAGAACATTTCATGGTGAAGAAAACTCATCTGCAATATTTATATAGTCTCGCACAATATCTTACTACGAGAAAAACATACAAGTTCTCCTATAAACAAAATCTAGACCAATTAGAGATGAACCTCAGCAGTTACTGATAAAATAAAGCATAACTACTTATCACAAGACTTTCAAGTATCTCGTGTGAAGAAACCACACACCACAAGTAAGATAAAAGACGTCTGACATATTTTCCATATCCAGCTTGTTTGAATGAATTACTGACACTCGGTATCCGTAGAAAGTTGACATATTAATAGTTTTTTCTTTCTATACTAATTAATTTTACTTTCTTCGCCCTTGATGAAATACAAATAAATTTAATATTAGGATCTGTTTATCTTGTAAAACGTTTCCTTCATGGGTTTAAGTATTACAAAGATATTTTTCATCGTGGCCAATATATTGTTTCTTTGAATTTGTCAGTCATTATTATCCTGTGAATAACAGGTTTACTGGGTTTTGTTTTGTTTCTCATTTTTATCTCCTACCATAAGACAAAAGGCCTAAAAAGTTTCTGTTGCCAACGTTACCCTTCAAAGCAAAATACAATGCTTTTGTTTTTGCCTGTGTGTCAAAATTGTTGAAGCGCTAACTTTGGTAAAGTTTGTTGCCACGAACATTTCACTCCAATTTAATCCACCAGTTGTATTGTTTGTTTGTTTCGAATTTCACGCAAAGCTACTCGAGGACTATCTGCGCTAGCCGTCTGTAATTTAGCAGTGTGAGACTAGAGGGAAAGCAGCTAGTCATCATTATCCACCGTCAACTCTTGGGCTACTCTTTTACCAATGAATAGTGGGATTCACCGTCATATTATAACGGCTTAAAAGGTGAGGGTGTTTAGTGTGATGAGGATTCGAACCCGCGACTCTCCGATTACAAGTCGAGTGCCTTAACAGCCTGGCCATGCTGGGCCTCGCCAGTTGTAGTCTACCACATATTATTCAACAGGTGTAATCCAACAGATGTAAACCATTATTCGCCAGATGTTATTCAAAAAGTGTAATCCAACAGATTATGATTAGATGAAAAAAAAAAGCATTTTAAGTCCTTCTCAAGGCTATTAATAAAGTTTAGCCTTTCTCGATAGTAAAAAACAAACAAACAAAGAACTCAGAGTAAACCTGTAAACCTCATTGAAATAATAAAAAATTATTCTAGTAAATCAAATAATCCAGATAATCACAACATAGTACATGTATAAGTCCAGGATGAAAATCTGTTCTTGCAAGTTGAAACGAGATTTCCAAGTAGTTACAACGGTCGAAAGAAACACGAGTTACTGTCCAAGATGATGAAAAACCACAGGTAATGGAAAAGTTATCAGAGATTTTGCCGTTAGAGGAACTAGCTTTGATACTTTCATGTATCCTTTTCTGTTTCACGCGTCTTCTGATAGGAAGACTGGTCAGTAAGTAACGAAGCTCCCGTGTATCTCAGAACGGCTAGTATGGGCATTAACACTTTTATTGGTAAGCAGAGAACAATGTTTCGACCTTTCTAGCTCATCTTCAGGTTAACCAGTCGTTCTGAGATGCATTTTTATTTCAAGCGGGTTTCACGTCATCAAGAACGTCCTATGTCATGTCGCCGTTGCTGACCAGTTTTCTTGCCAGAAAATACGTAAGACGGAAGAGAACACACCAGTGACAAATGCGGTGTACGGACTCGTGCGGATTAAGGCTTAGTGCCCTTGGCGAATTTTTTTTTTTGCTGCGCCCACCTCCACGTGATAGCTCCAGAATCAAAGCCTTTGCATTAGTTATAAGTCACTAATCACGTTGTCATGCGCTGGGCACTCCTTTATTGATATCTTGATCTGGTGGGGCGGGTTGCAACGCCCCAGTATTATAAAATTAAATAAAAACATGATTCATCATACTATTGTTGCCGCTTTTGTTTGATGTTTCTTAAATTTGCTACCCTAGGCAGTTGGCTATTCTACCTAAGCCTAAATGTGGCCCTAAGTACGGAGTAATAACTCATATTTATCTCATTGATGGCTTAGTGTGCAGTTTACCTATTTTTGTAATTCTCTAACTGCCAAGTTATGGTTTTTATCCAAGGTTTTCTAACACCATGCCACATGAATGATATGAAATACATTACAACTGTAAAACTATAGTAACGAAAGCGATGTTTAGACCCATATAATTTGTCCTGTTACCACTCAATATAGTAATGATTAACATATGGGCTTTATGCTGGTAGCTACACCTTTTTACCGCATACTTCTTTATGGTATATATTTATTACAAAGTACTTTTTGTATATTTTTAAAATATTTTTCTTTGAAGCACCAGTAAGTGTTGTAACGGATTTACCATTACACGTTTATTTTAATAACCGGCCTTGTTTCAGTGTAATTTTCTTTTTTGTATGTGACAAATATTCTTGACTGTATTCAAAGTTTGTAGAAGATTCTTGAGCGTAAGAATCAACAATGTACTAGGTGTGTGTCTGTAATACCAGTGATTGACAGCATTGTTGCTAAGCGAACTTTGGTGAATGTTCGATATTCTCGTGATTCATATAAAACGCAGCTAGCGATAAACGATAAACGGAAGAGGATTATTATTTGTTAACTATACTGAGTGTGCTGTAGGCCTCGGATGTTATAATGGTCATTAACACCTATTAATAAAAAAACTACAAAATTAGATCAGGAACGTTTATAGAATTCGAAAACTACAAACCGTTTAACTTCAGTAAACTAACTTCGGACGTTAGTATTTCTACGAGAACATTGGTATTCTCGCTGGTGAAACTCACGGGTGCTTCAAGCCCAGCCATCCGTCAAAAGTGTACAGGTGTATCAACAAATAATTTACTTCCTCTGGACGTCAATAAAATATTCAGTTCCAGACCGGATACAAAACTCAGTATTGTCCGAAAGCTTGTAAAACTGTTATATATATAAACTGGTATTTGCAGGCCCGGCATGGACAGGTGGTTAAGGCGCTCGACTCGTACTCTGAGGGTCGCGGGTTCAAATCCCCGTCCCATCAATCATACTCGCTCTTTCAGCCGTGAGGGCATTACAACGTTACGATTAATCCTACTATTCGTTAGTATAAGAGTAGCCCAAGACTCTTACTCTGCTAAATTAGGCACGGCTAGCGCAGATAGCCCTCAGGTAGCTTTGCGCAAAATTTCAAAACAAACAAACAAACCATCATTTGTGATCATTATTATTAATAACCGTTATTATAAATTGTGTTGTTTCTTTTTTCGTTTGTATATCAACATATATTTGTGTTAAAAAAAGGAAATTGTGTGAATCAATCTTGTTGGAAAATATCATAAGTTTGATAGATGTTAACATTTAATTTACTCCAAAATTCAAATTCCCGATTACTTGAAACATTAATACGTCAAAATACGAAACATTATAAATTGTAGACTCGTCCGAAATAAATTATAATACGTAACAGTATATTTTAGTCTCATTGTTACAGTTGTCATAAAAAGTTCCGCTTATAAGCTTGTTTGTTTGTAGTTAAACATGAAAACGGGCTATCAATGCTGTGTCCGTCAAGGTATAGAAACAAGATTTTTAGCTTTATTAACCGTCAGAATTTCTGCTGAGCTACTGGGGAGGCAAGTGTAATTAAATAAATTGAACGGCCCCCCAGTGGCTCAGCGGTATGTCTGCGGACTTACAACGCTAAAACCTGGTTTCGATACCTGTGGTGGGCAGAGCACAGATAGCCCATTGAGTAGCTTTGTGCTAAATTCAAAACAACAACATAAATCGAACAGTTTCAAGTGAGTGGACGTGAAGGGGTTAAACGTGTGTGAAAGGAGATGCGAGTTCATTGTCCGAATCACAGTTTGTTTTATTAAGATGGATATTTGTAGTTAACATAGGTGGCTTCATTTCAAACGCGTGACACTAGTACTTTAACCCCAATTAACATACAAGTTGACTTATCGGAATGAAGAAAATGTTGCATTGTTTACGTTACCATGACCACAAGAACAAATTTTAAGGCCCACACACAAAGATATGTTAATCTTGTTGCCAGACTGCATCTCAGCTCCTTCAACTATCTTGTTAGATTAAGATGTTTACAAAATGATTTGGAGAAAAAAAGTTTCACATCTTTCGCACACCATTTAACATATTTTGTTTTCTCACCGCCTTAGTTTGTCATTATATAGACTATAGAGACACTTGAGTGAGATTTTAAAATGAAAGACAAAGAAAGATAAACTTACTATTTTTACACTATTCCTACATTTTTTATTATATTCTTTTATATATATTTTTTTAAATTTCAATGGCCCCTTTCCGTCTGTTATAGAAACGAAAAGCTGAGTTAAGTCAAGATAAGTAACATCTTACTAATAAGAACTACAGTGTTGATGGCTACAGTCACCAATATTGAAAAAAAAAAGTATTCGTCGAGAAAGGTTCATTTTGTTTTTAATTTCGTGTAAAACTACAAGAGGGCTGGCTTTCTGTGCTAGCTATCCTTAATTTAGTAGTGTCAGACTCGATGAAAGACAACTAGTCATCACCACCTACCACCAACTCTTGGGCTGCTCTTTTAATAACGAATAGTGGGATTAATCATCACATTACAACGCCTCCGCAGTTGAAAAGGCAAGCATGCTTGGCGACGGAGATTCGAACCTGTGAACCTCACACTGCACCGAGAATCCTAACCAACCGGCCATATCAGGCCTTCCGTCGAGAAAGAAAATGACAACTGCTGGTATCAAGCGAAACGGAAATATTCTGTACCAAATATAAGTTAAATAATGGTGTGTGTGTGTGGAAATTTTAATGTTTCAGTAAAGTGTAATTAAACACAAAATTACTTAGGAATAGAAGCGAAAACGAAATGAAAATAGGAAGCTAAATCAGTTACGTTTATTTATCAGAGACTGTACCAAATGGCTGACAAATTAAACCTACAGTAGCAGATTCAGCCATGACGAGTAATATGTTTAATTGTAATGGTGGTTAAGGCGTTGAACTCGTAATCGGAGGGTTGTGGGTTCCAATCCCCAGCAAACCAAACAAACTCGCCCTTTCAGCCGTTGGGGGCGATATAATGTCACGGTCAAAACCATTATTCGTTGGTAAAAGAGTAGCCCAAGAGTTGGCGATGGGTGGTAATGACTAGCAGCCTTCCATTTAGTCTTAACACTGCTAAAATAGTGACGGCTAGGGCAGGTAGCCCTCGTGTAGCTGTGCAGGAAATTAAAAACAACCAAACAAACAATTTAACTGTACCATTTGCGTCAACCATTTGTTACAGCATGAAGTCTGTCATACTGGTGTGTTTAGGACTTCTTGAACATTTTCACAGCAGGTTGCAATACTGTGTGTATATGAAAAATAAAATAATTCACATTCAAATAATGACATTTTAAAACATAAAAACAGACATAAACACCATACAAAATTCTGACCAGACTCCTTTTAAACGAACCTTTCTATTTCGAGTTAGTTTCCCTTGGTAATAACGTACAGCGGTATGTCTCCGGATTTACAATGCTAAAATCAGGGGTTCGATTCCCCTCGCTGGGCTGAGCAGATAGCCCTTTGTGGCTTTGCTATACGAAAAAAACACACACACTTTGTAATAATCCTCTAAATTCCAGGCTAAAATTGTATATATTTATGAAATTGTAAGACAGTTTAATTAGTTGTTAAACATAAAACTACAACAAATATGCCCTGTATTTATATTATTTATAGCATCGACAGCACATTAAAAATAGTTAACTCTCACCACCTTATGAAAGCAAAGACTTTCTGAAAGTTCTCTTACAATTCGACATAAGTTGTATTCAAAATGATTTCAGATTGGACAGACTATATACCTTAAATGAACTTTGGCGGGTCAAAACACATCATAGCAACTGCAGGTTGCCCCAGTTCAATCTGAGAATATTGGAACATGCCCCGTTTGATCTAAGTCCAATATCGAGGAACAGCGCCTCACTATTGAATTTCAGCGATTTTTGCTCATTTCAATTACAATTTTTTTTTCATTAAAACACATGAAAATATATACGTGATTTCTCGAAGATTACATCCATATGTTAAAGATCCAGTATTTATGTGGATATTGGAGCGATATTTATTTGCAGTTACGACACAAAACTACACAATGAGCTATCTATCTTGTATCAATCACGATAGTCAAAATGTGGTTTTCAGCGTTATAAGTCTTCAGAGTTACCAATCTGCCACTAGGGGTGACAGAAAGAAGGAAATATGTATATATATGTGAGAAGTTAAGGGAACTGAAGTAAAAATTGTTGTTTTGGTTTCAACGCCTTTTCAGGGATTGAGGGAAACGCGATGGATATGGCAAATACAGTGTAGTTAGAATACTAATATTATATACTATTATAAATAAGGAAAATAGTATTTAAAAACATAAAAGGCCTAACATTAATGTCTCATGATAAGTATAGTTAATTAAAACGAAAGTAGTTTCAAGGTGTGTTTGTGCACAAAACTACACAATGGGCTATCTGTGCTATGTCCACCATGGGTATCGAAACCCGGTTTCTAGCGTTGTAAGTCTGTGGACGTACAACTGTGCCAGTGAAAGGCATAGTTTAAAGGAACACCACCATAAACTGACTGTATTGTACACATTTTCTGCTTGACTTTAGTAAACAGTGAGAAATTATATATATATATATATATGTACATATCACATTGTGTGTCGCATGAAAACAGCAATCTGACCTCTAAGTACAAGTAAAAGATACAAAACAAATAGGATCAAAAATATATTTCGCGTTAGGGCAAGGAAGACCATTAACAGTATAATAGGTCATAGAATGGCCAGGTGGTTAGGGCGCTCGAATTGCAGTCTGATGGTCTCGGGTTCGAATCCTCATTACACCAAACTTGCTCGCCCTTTCAGCCGTGTGTGTGTGTGTGGGGGTTATAATGTGTCGTGACGGTCGTTCCCACTATTCATTGGTAAATTGGTCCCAATTATGGACGGACAGCGTATATAACCTTCGTGTAGCTTTGCGCGAAATTTAAAACTAACAGTAATATAACGATAGATAAGGTTTACAGATTGAAGAACGTGGCTCACTAGATGGACAACACAGTGAATGTTTGGTTCAAACTATCATTATTTTTAGCATTTTAATCAACTTTAAAAAAAAAGAATTAGATTAATCAAAACTAAAATTAACCAAGCCAAATCCAACTGGAGTCCCCCTATAAGAATATTAAGTAGTGTTGGTTTCCTTCTTTGGATGTCGGCCTTCATAGCCTTACACATGTGTTGTGCGAAAAACAACAAAATAAAGCATGGTTTATTTGACGTGATACAGAAAGGGGGTTTGTAGACGTAGGAACTGAATTACTGTTTTCAATTCTAATGATTAGTGGTGACGTTTATTTAGTCATCAAGAAATGTACATAATGTTTGTTCCTCTTACCACAAAAGATACCACAAATATACCCCTTTTACCAGCTTTGGTACAGAATACAAAGAAGCATTGTTTGTGTCAACTTCAACCAGTATTGCTAAGTAGGTAAAAAATATACCAAAAAAGATTGTGACATTAGAGTATTGCAAAACACTCCAGGAAAACGTTATAATAGCATGTTAGGGTTATTCCAGAATACACATTCCGAGGATCTAATCCTTCAGTAGATACTCTTTCAGAGGCTTACGCGTTCGAGTATATATTATTAAAACATATTGTTTTCTCTAGTTTAGAACTGATTATACTTCAGTTTGTTGAACGGTACATATTTACAATATTGTAGATTACACTATGTAAGAAAATTTTTTTACTTTTTCTTGTTCCTGGGCAGAAAGTGTTATTTCCCAGTTGCTTATGCCTAAAGTAAATGGAAAAGACCTATTTTTCTCTTCAAACTTTGCTTTTGTGATCTGGGACCGCATAACGAAAACATAATAAGTGACTATATTTCGGGGCTGATACCTGAAAGTGATTTGCATTACAGTCCCAAATCTCGAAATACTATTCACTTCTAAATATTTTTGTACAACTTTAGTATAAATACATGTAAATCTTAATTCATATGTTGTTTTATTCAGAGCTTATGTAAATGAAAATGTGCACATTTTCCCGTTTTTACATAGAAAATACGTTAATATCTAAATTTCATTATGCAGGTCACAAAAACAAAGTTTGAAGGGAATAATGGCCATTTTCTGTACTTTTACAACATAATCAATTAAAAAAATAACACATACTATCCAAGAACAAAATTTGTGTTACATAGTGTTACTGCAATACACTACAATCTAACATGCACATTTGAAGCTAATATGATATTATGCAGCTCATTTCTAGAATGTTCATGCTGCTTAATAGTTTAAGGCATTAAACGAAATATTATCTTAAGCTCATATTGTTAAACAAAAAGGGATGCTTTAGGGATGTTGACTCAAGTTTGTTTGTTTCTATGTTTTTAAACGCAGAACTACACGATAGGCTATTTGTGTTGTGCTGCACAACGAGTTTCGATACTTTGTTTTTAGCTGTCAGATTTTCCGCTGAGCCACTGAGGGTAAGGATGAATTTTGAAGCACATAATCTGATATTCTAGGGTTTCAACTAAGTAGTGGAATTTGATTTTCATATATTTCTGAACTTGTCCCTAATAATCAACTCTCTAATCAGCAGATAAAACCGAACAAGCTGAATTACCGAAAATTGTATTTACAATTTAATTTGTTCTTGTAATTTAACACTGAAACGACATTCTGTGTTTCAGACAAATGCATTTTATTTACAGATTAACCTTTCCAAGACTGGTGGGGAGAATTATAGTATGAATACGTACCAAAACTGCATGAAACTATGTACAAATATTATAACACTGTCAAGTACAAAATACTGTCAAGTACAAAACACTGTCAAGTATAAAATACTGTCAAATACAAAATACTGTCAAGTACAAAACACTGTCAAGTACAAAATACTGTCAAGTACAAAACACTGTCAAGTACAAAACACTGTCAAGTACAAAATACTGTCAAGTACGAAACACTGTCAAGTACAAAACACTGTCAAGTACAAAATACTGTCAAGTACGAAACACTGTCAAGTACAAAACACTGCCAAGTACAAAATACTGTCAAGTACGAAACACTGTCAAGTACAAAACACTGTCAAGTACAAAATACTGTCAAGTACAAAATACTGTCAAGTACGAAACACTGTCAAGTACAAAATACTGTCAAGTACAAAATACTGTCAAGTACAAAATACTGTCAAGTACAAAACACTGTCAAGTACAAAATACTGTCAAGTACAAAATACTGTCAAGTACGAAACACTGTCAAGTACGAAATACTGTCAAGTACAAAATACTGCCAAGTGCATTCGTCCTTAAGTAAATAAACGATCAGTAATACCGTAATATACTTTCTAATACTGTACAAGTAAATTATGATTAGTGTGTTATATAATATATCGGACATACTAACACCCTTTACTTAATCCAATTCCACCATAATAAGACAGTTTAAAATCTATTCTGATCCAATCTACCTAAAGCAGATCATATACTTAATAATTCTGATACCATACATTATGTTTTAACATATAATGTCATATACATCAAACTACATGCATGACATAAGTTTAGCCCTAACATCTCTGATCTACAACAGTTTATCATTAGTATTCAACATGATATAACTTGTTTCTATTATCTTTGCTTTCAGCACTTTAGAACATGTCACTATCATCTTTTCTTTCGACATGTTAGGACTTGTCACCATGATCTTTCCTTCAACATATTTTACTACACTACACACTATAAAACATTAAGCACTGTATTTCAAGCAGTTATTTGAAATAACCTGATCTGCATATTATAACCAAATATCACAAAACATATACAGACCGACCGGAGTAAAATAACAGGCATCAGTGAAAGTTACAAAAATACCGAAGACAAAAAAAATACACATAAAACAACCCTCCATTATTCCAAATATAACATCCAAAATAACAGCACATCCGTGAAGTACCAAAAAAAAACAGAAGAAATGATCTGTTATTTCTACGCATGTTAGATTTAAATAAACAACAATCTATTTTTTCTATGGTTTAGGCCTCCCACATTAGTAAGTCCCACAGGCTTAAACTTAAGTTCCTCTCTATTTTAACTGACATGGCTGAACTTGTACAAAGTTTCCTAGTTTCACATCCACAACCTCAGTTGTTAAGCAAAAAAACTACACAAGGGGCTATCTGTGCTCTGCCCACAAAGGATATCTAAACCCGATTTCTAGCGTATTAAACCTTTAGACTCGCCGATGAGCAAATGGGGAGCATTTTCAAGGTATATATTTAAAATCTTTATTAATATACATTCAAATGCATGTTTGCCAATCACTTTGTGCTCTTTCAAGAAGGAAATAAAAATAATTTATATTATTTGATCACCTTTCGAAAATCGAAATTAATATGATCATTTTATACTTTATGCACGTATGGGAAATATCTTCCTGCTACCAATAATATATGAAAATTAAATACAAGCAAACTCTCAGTACAACAGTAAAATGTAATACTTTAACTTTCTATAAATATAAATGGCAAATTTAATACATGTTTTTAAGTACAAAATTATTTTCACTTCAACACAAATAAACACAGAAATAAAATACTTTATCTTCCTATGGACCTTTTTTTATAACTACGACGTTTTATGGCCCGGCATGGCCAGGTGGATTAAGGCGTTCGACTCGTAATCAGAGGGTCGCGGGTTCGAATCTCCGTCACACCAAACATGCTCGCCCTTTCAGCCGTGGGGGGCGTTATAATGTTATGCTCAATCCCACTATTCCTTGGTAAAAAGAGTAGCCCAAGAGTTGGCGGTTGATGATGATGACTAGCTGCCTTCCTTCTAGTCTTACACTGCTAAATTAGGGACGCCTAGCGCAAATAGCCCTCAAGTAGCTTTGCGCGAAATTCAAATCAAACCAAGCCTATGGACATAACAAAATATAAACGCAACTCTCTTTATATCAAGATGAATACTGAATATGAATGACTTACTTTAAATCTATGTGCATATAAAACCTCCCCTGGTGGTTCAGCGGTAGGTTCGTGGGATTTAAACGGTAAAATCTGGCGCTCGATTCTCTGCGGTGGGCAGAGCGCAGGTAACCCATTGTGTATGGCTTTGTGTTAGAAAGAAAGAAACATATAAAAGTATACATTGTTTCACTTTCACATCTCTTCCACATTTAAAGGAAATGCTTAATTTGCACTTTACAGCCTCAATCAAGGAAATGAAAACAGCTAAAAACCTATGCATTGAAACCAACACATATTTATCAAAACTGCTAAATTTAAGCGTATAAATAACAAAAAGTATGACAAATGAATTTAAGACGTTACTTGTCAACTATAGAACAGAAGATGGAAAGCCTTCCTAAACAAAAGTGGTCGTTTTATCTCACTGACATGGTCCAGATCCATCCTGGTCAGAAGGAGATCCTTTAAAGTTTACGTCAGTTCTTCTTAAAGATACTGGTAACTGACTGCTGCAAATATCCACACTGATAACTTAACTCAGGTCCTTCTTCAAAGTTGTAATGCTGCCATTTTACTGATCTAGCAGAAGAGCAAAGTGGACCTCATCCTGACTCTTCTATACAACCTTATGGAGTTTTTGATTTAGCTCTCTGAGACTATTCCTTTGTTTTGTGGGCGGTGAGATCTACAAAATGTCATTTTCTGGATGGTCTCCAACTGAAGTTTTTTTCAACTTTCAATCTCAGTGACACAGAAATTGAACTGACCAAAGTACGAATGGTTCTCATTCTAAGGTAGCATTACAAATATTGCTTTGGCAGACTTTCTATGATTTTTACATATAAAGATGTCATTGTGAGCTCTCACAGCAAGGAATAGTTAAGCTTCATTCTGAAAGTAAGTACAATTTCTTAGCATAGGTGACGAAGTTCATAGTTGGTCTGACTTCATAAGCTCCATTCTCTACAAGGTTAGACCTGTGATAATGTTTGTTGCTCATACAGACTCACTTCACAATCTGATTATTCTCAAAATGCTCTACAGTACTAATGCTAGACCACTCAAAAGAAACCAAAATTGGTGCATTACTTGGTCCTACAATTTAACGTACCACAAAACCTCTGGATAAACTTGTACTCATCTTTTAGTTTTCTTCCTTAAAAGACAGCAGATTTATATGCTTTTGTTGATATCTCCCTCTAATTATGGAGATATAGTGATCAGATATAGTTAGAAAATGCATAGACACAATACCATGGTTCTTCTGGCATATTGTACAGCGTTGATGCAAATATATCACCAAGATCTTTTTATGCGTTAACACCTTGAGGCTATCCATAATTGTAGATCAGAGTTGTATTGAACTATCGGGAACTGAACCATTTAGTTCTTACTCTGTCACCAGAGTTTATTAAGCTTCCTCTCCTATTGTTGGACAAGTGATATCTTTTCAGGTCATGGGTCACGTATGCCATCCAAGTCGTAAGGATAGTGTACACTGGAAGCTGACCTTTGAAACATCCTGAAAAGATATTTCCATTAGGTCTCTCAGTTATCTCCAACCTCTTATTGTCCAAATGCAATTTAATTAGTCATAATTTCTACTCTCAAACTTCCTGCCTCACCTGATCCATCTCCTGCCATGGACCAGTCTTTATCTTTTCTCTCTCTCTGTCTTGGTGTTTATTCCAGGAAACAAATACATGGCATTTTACTGTCTGAAAATAATATGTAAAAAAAAAATAATAATGGTGAGCAAGAAGGTTAGAAGAGATTCATCTGAAGTGACGCCAAATTTACGTTTCACCAGACAGAACTGTGGCCACATCATCGACACTGTCCTCTTCTATCTGGTAACAGGCAAGGACTCGTAAAGTGAGAATTAGATTATTATATTATATTATATTATATTATATTATATTATATTATATTATATTATATTATATTATATTATATTATATTATATTATATTATATTATATTATATTATATTATATTATATTATATTATATTATATTATATTATATTATATTATATTATATTATATTATATTATATTATATTATATTATATTATATTATATTATACAGTTAACTTGTTAAGTGTAAACTAGTGAATGATGAGGCTGTGTGCCATAAACAAAATCACTCTATTCACATATTACACCAATAGCTTTCTTTACTTAGAGTGAAGGTTGTTGCAGTCTTGTATTACATGAGGAACTAATGTGTGACACAGCAGAGGACGTGTATGTGATAATGGTCATCAAGAAATGAATAAAAGTAAAAGAATATCACAGCAAATGAGCTCAGTCTAGAGGTGCATCAGCTGGATAGAGATTAGCACAGTGAGCTCAGTCCAGAGGTACATGAGCTGGATAGAGATTAGCACAGTGAGTTCAGCCCAGAGGTGCATCAGTTGGATAGAGATTAGTACAGTGAGCTCAGTCCAGAGGTGCATCAGTTGGATAGAGATTAGCACAGTCAGCTCAGTCCAGAGGTGCATCAGCTGGATAGAGATTAGCACAGTGAGCTCAGTCCAGAGGTGCATCAGCTGGATAGAGATTAGCACAGTGAGCTCAGTCCAGAGGTGCATCAGCTGGATAGAGATTAGCACAGCTCTCCTACAAAGAACCTTTTCTCTGGTACTGGAGACATTTTTCCCCTTGGACAAAGAAGCTGCATTTTTAGTATATGAACTGAAACAAAACAGATTTAAATGCATTATGTTCTGTTCACCAGTTATTGTATTAAAACCGTCTCCGATTAAATGAAGAGTGTTTTTAGGAGACGTGTTTGCTCCCATGCAACTGGAACTGTCGAAATAAAGCGTTTTTTTGTTGTTTTTTACAATGGCATTTAACAGTTTTTTTTTGTTTTGTTTTGTTAAGCCCAACGCTACACAGTGTTATCTGAACTGTTCTCACCACAAGTATCGAAACACGATTTTAGCGTTATAAGTCTTCGTATTTAGAACTAAGCCACTGGAGGTCGTTGTACAGCAGGTATCTGATGCCAAAATGATTATATTTGCGTTATACAGAGAATCAAACTAAAGAAAATTTTGATAAACAAGACATGATATTATATCAAAGGTATGTATTATATGTTATAAGTAAGTAAGTTTGTAATAATAAAATGTTCTATCCCAATCTGTCTTCTCACAGAAACTCTGGAATAACAAGGTATACCTTTTAATGCAATACCAACATCCTGTACAAGACGTGGGCTACATAATCACTAATGATATGTATATGAAGCCATAAACAGTTTAATGGTTTATCTACTACGTTGCTACTTCCTTTCTGTTTTCCTTCTAGACCAGTGAATGATAAACTAGGGCCCCGGGGTAAGTGTGCTGGCTTAACCTACTGTTCGAATTATTTTTATTCTAGTGTCCACTTGTTAAGAAAGGCCTCGTGTTTCCTACATAGTTCTTTAGAGGGCACTTTTTTAAACAACATCGGCAAGTTAACAAGCGTTAAATTATTTTTCCTTTCTTACTTTTTTTTTAAGAACAGTAAGAAAATAGACTAGTGTAAAGGTCATAACGTGCATTTTAAAAACAAGGAGAGTTATAGAAATTTATTAAACCAACAATCCAGAGAAAACTATGTCATAGGTTGTCAACACAAAACAAAAATGTCTTCCGCCCAGCATTATTATTTTGAACCATATTAGAAGTGAACAATGAGGACAGAAATACGGCGTTTAAGGACTAAGTAAACTTTCTTCGTAATTTGGTTACAATTGTTTAAAAAACGTAACTTTATATCATTAATTAAATATCTCTATTTTGTCTTTCTGGTACATATGAGTAGTGTAAAAGGGCCAAAACGTTGTTGGAAGAAGAAATGCCATAAAACTGTATTTCTTAATAATGTTTGGCTGTTAACATTATGTCAATGCTCATGTTATTTATCTGTATTTTGGGTGTTAAGACAAAATTGTATAATGTTTTGGAAGAAGTTTTGAATTTTATGTTTGTTTATAACAATTTTTTGGCCCGGCATGGCCAGGTGGTTAAAGAACTCGACTCGTAATCTGAGGGCCGCGGGTTCGAATCTCCGTCACACCAAACATGCTGGCCCTTTCAGCCGTGGAGGCGTTATAATGTGACAGTCAATCTGACTATTCGTTGGCAAAAGAGTAGCCCAAGATTTGGCGGTGGGTGATGATGACTAGCTGCCTTCCCTCTGGTCTTACACTGCTAAATTAGGGACGGCTAGCACAGGTAGTCCTCGTGTAGCTTTGCGCGAAATTCAAAACAAACCAAACCAATAACACTTTTTTATTTATCTGTATTTTAGGTGTTAACACAAAAAGTATATAACGACTTGGAAGAAGTTTTGAAACTTGTGTTACTTTATATCACTGATTGATCTGTTTTAGTTGATGACCTCTCGACCGAATGTAATTTTTATGTATTCAAATATATATATACATGTCTATACTTTTAACTTTTTCCAAGATTAATACATTAATTGACACATTACACAGTACTGGTGCTGTTATTTTAACATATTTAGAGAGAATGTATATTCTATGGACGGATTACGAGCACATTCAGTTCTGTGTACTGTACCGTTTAGTCTCACCTAACAGTTCTCTCGGTGTGTTAGAACTGTCATGTATACTAACGAGGCAGCTCAGGAGAACCTCTTGTTTTCTTTATCACTCAACGCCTCAGCTTTCTTCTCTTGTGAGATTGTGTAAAGGTTTTTGTACAATGTATATTTTCGCACTAAAGTCTAGTTGGCTGATTAGTTAGAATTAAGCACAACCCTACAGAGGGGGCTATCTGTGGTCTGCCCAACACGGGTATCGAAATCTGGTTTCTAGCGGTGTGAGTCTGCAGACATGCCACTTGGGGCGCTGAAACTAGACAGTATGGCACAACACTATCAACATATATGATAGGCCGAAAGCACTTGGTGCGCATTATAAAGTGTAACTGTGTCTAATCATATATATAAATCAAATAATGGCTGTTTTCATATCATAATTACTGTTTCCTTCATGGCCTATTGCCAATAAGTCTGATACACGCGATTTATTGAAGCTTAAAATAATTTCCACAACTAAAATAAACTTGTTATTTGTCTTGAATTTCGCGCAAAGCTACTCGAGGGCTATCTTCGCTAGCTGTCTATAATTTTGCAGTGTAAGAATAGAGGGAAGGCAGCTAGTCATCATCACCCACAGCCAACTTTTGGGATACTCTTTTAGAAACGAATAGTGGGATTGACCATCACATTATAACGCCCCCACGGCTGAAAGGGCGAGCATGTTTGGTGCGACGGGGATGCGAACCCGCGACCCTCGGATTAGGAGTCGAACGTCTTAACCCACCTGGCCATGACGGGCCAATTAGTTATTTATAATGGTTGAAAACTTCCTGTGTATTAACTAAAAGAAATCATGTATACATAAAGGAATGGGTGTTAAAATGTACTTGTTTATACTGAGGTTTTTCCTCTTTCAACTAAGAATTTGGACTAACAAAACTAAAACAAGACCGAAGCATTTAATGTTATTAAATGTGCATTCGTACGTAATATGAAAACAGAATTCACCATATTGTTCTATGTTTTTACAACTATGCATTCGTAATTGAAAACTGCTTTCCTTAAAAGAATAAATACGTATCTAATTTTTGTTGTTTTGTTTCAGGTGTACAAACTAGATGCTTATCTTCGAACAACTGAGCGTATTCACTTGTGCGAAATCATTATTAAAGCAAAAATAAAAACTATTTTCACATGGAAAGAGTTCAACTTTGACAGAGCCGTCAATCGTATTTAAAAGTTCAAATTTAGTCCAACAACTAATAGTATTCTCTTATATTGTAAGTATTGTTAGATAAATAACACATTTCTATTTCACATGGGAACAGTTCGAATTCGCTACAACAACCAACCGCATTTATTTATGTAAAAGCATTGTTAGAGGAAAAAACAAACCATATTCTCGTCTGACATGAAAGAAGTTATTAAACTTTGGCACAACATTCAATTGCATTCACCTGTGCGAAAGCATTTTTAACGGACAAAAAAAGCTTATTTTACATGAAAAAAAACTCAACTTTCAAAGTAATCAAATTATATATTAACGAGGTTTCCTCATTTATTTTTCTTTTCTTCGAATTATTTTCAGCGATTAAAATTAAACCAAGGTTATTTATTCTACGTTTACTTCGTGTTAAAAGCGAAAGGCGAGTATTTAAATTAAGTGGTTTACTTAACTTTTGTGATATAATAGTCGTGTAGGTTCTTCGGAGAATGGTAAGACGAAATATGTGTACCAAATAATAAAAGAAAAATATAAACACATTCTATGCTTGTCAGAATAGTTGAACGTCCAATATAGTTACACACTAGTTGGAATACCGAAGTTATGCAAATTCATGTTTAATGAAATGTAACTGTAATTGTAAAAATGCACATAAAAAAAACTGCAAAAGAAAAGTGAAACAGCAACGTTTCATGTATCTCCGCATGGACATGACAAACATTTATGTAAAATGTTGTGAAGATTTATCAACAGGGGGCGAAGAAACGATAAAACGCAAAACGCCCATAAAAACAGTAAAATGCAAAATTAAAAATTTGTATATATCTACCGGTATATACGAACCCGATGAACCTCCATACCAGTTTTAGTGAAGTCCCATCTACACTTTACAAAGTGATTACGTGGCCATAAAATAAACAACATACAGTATTATTATATTTTTAAAGATATTTGCCAAATATCCGCGTGTTATTGCAATGGCAGTGAGCTTAAAAAGACATTTGTAGATATTCCAAGGTAAAACAAAATCAGAGATAAAAGTATGATGTGTTTCTCTTAAAATATTCCAAATAGTTAATTTGTTTTTCATTTGCGTGAAGTTTGGTACATATATCGTTTGCGTTTTAAGAAACCGCCATGTTATCAGAAAAACGTTTCATTTACTATGCGCGTTTTCCTTTCTCTTTAATGTTGTTATCACTTAGAAGTTCACTCATCAATCTCTTCTTGACATGAGAAAGAAATACATTTATTTTTTTTATCGTAGAGAAACCATTCATTGGTAAACATTTCAGTAAAAACATGCATAACCATGAATCTGCTTTAGATAAAATAACTGAATAAAAAAACAAATTTAAGTTTTTTAGAGAAATATATACCAGGAGACTGATTTATAGTGGTGTTCAAACGCATGGATATCTATTAGTAACTCTATACCACTTGTTCTGTTTATAAAATCAGGTTCGAAGCGCGAACTGTTTTATTCGCTAGGGGACGAATGACAGGAGCTTCGATTTCATGAAAGCAGATAGCGAAATGAGAAGAAAAAAACACGCGAAAACAAATATTAAATGAGCCGAGAAGTAATATAGGAAATATGCTACTTCAGGTCGTCTTTCCGCGTACTTTCAGACTTTATAAGGTTTGGTATATTCTTATTTTTATAGTGTTTTGCTGCTTGTAGTGAAACCACATACAAATGGAATCAAATAACACAAGAGTTCAACTTCATTTTTCGACAGGACGCTGTTGAAAGTTCAAGACAACTAAATCACATCTTCTTGAGTTGTAACTATGGAGAAACAGCCGAGAAGCTGTTGATAAAACAAGTTCTTAAGCGCATGACAGTTTTCTATAATTACGTTTATTTGTTAGGGTGTACTTGGAAAAAACCACTGAAGCTACTGAAACGTGTTATATATCAGTATGCAAATTAGCAAGTCACGTGACAATTATAGCCAATATAATGTCGCGATGGAATTCAATGTACCTAAACTACACTTTGACATTGTTTCTTTGGGTTTTTCTTAAGCACAAAGCTATACAGTGAGCTATCTGTAGATTTAGGATTTCCATGACAGAAATATCCTTTGGCATCAATGACAATGGATTTCGGATCAACTTGAGCTACCAGAACCATTCAGAAAAATATTTGCTGCAAGTTGTACGTCAAACTAAATGTGTTAATTTGTAACAGTTGAAAATCTGCAAACACAAGGATCAGTGACAAAAGCTACTTATATGCACCAAGCACTAGTACGCGACATAACCGATACCAACAGGGTATGGGTTTTATAACTGTACTATTTGTTACACTGTCATATACCTCAGTTTTTCACAGCAGTCTAAACAAAAATATAATAAGTGGACTGTTGAAAAGGGTGCTAGAAAAACCGTCATCCCTATGTAATAGATTGACTATGGAAAGATCTCAGGGAGGAGTGATACGTCTTGGACACGACATCAACACGACGGAACCTTTTGCAGCGGAAACCAAACAGCAGAGAAATAGTACATAATCAGGACCATCAGACAGAACGTGACTAGACGAGGTGACATTGACTGCTAGATTCTTGTCAAGCTAAAGCTACTCAACTAGTTGTTCGGTTTATGCCCACAGCATAACCAAAATATTAGTGCAAAAACCCTTATATTTACCTCTGATCCACCCGAGAACAACACCGAACACCGATGACGTAAATAAAGCTTCCAAACTGTAAAACCGTTTTAATATAAGACATTAATTCTGTTTCAATACGTCAATGTAAGATACAACTATTAATGAGAAAATCTAATGATACTACAGGCTATTGCGAAGATGAAAAACACAAAACACGTTGTTGTTTATATTTCGTTGCTTGATAACCACGTAAATGATAAATTTTAAATATTTAAATCACACAACGTTTAAAATTTAGTTTCACATTTCCATTAAAAAGAAACAGCTTTCGGTTTGCTATGAACACATAACATTTTTATAGAATTTCTGAGCTGATGTGTTCCTTACGTACTTACAAACTCAAAACGTTGTATAAGAAGCGCTGTGACATACATTAACTATATGCTACATGGCTGTGAAATTATATTATTTTCGCATATTAATTATTCTCACTGGTTACTTTAATGTACACAGATTGCGTAGTGTAACAGAGTGGATACACTTTGAGTTTTCAGTAATTGTATTGTGCTGTTTATATGTGGCAGGACTATTTATTTACTTAACGGTTTTAAGAAAAAAACTTTAGTGTTTTTCTCTTTTTTTTTCTTTCTAAAGAAGGGCTTGCTTTTAAAGCAGAGCCGCATTAAGCTATCTTCTGTGTCCAACACGAAAAATCTAACTTCGAATTTTAGCCTTGTAAGACCGTAAACTTACCGCTGACCCACATGGAGACTTCAAGAATGGGGAAAAAAAAGTCTACTAAGTGTTGTGCAACTTTGCCGCTAGTTGGTAGTTTTCATTTAAAAAATTACATATTTTAAATTTCAATAAAAATTTTCAAACACCTAAAACGAAAAAATTGTACTTATTTTAACGCAAAAATATATTTACAATATGCTATCTGCGCTCTGTCCAACAGGGGATCGAGTTCTGGATTTTATGTCTGTACATTTCCCTCTGCCTCCCTGGGGAACAAACAATAAAGTAATTAACAGCTCTAGCAAAATTCTGAGTTAATGTGCACTGCCTAAAGAACAAACAACAAAAACAAAGCAAAAAAAAAAAAACCTGTAATATTTCAAATTTAGGGCGCATTACTATACTTAGAAAGAAGGAAACGTCTTTCTTAAATTGCTGCTTTGCTCTGATTTTAAAACTAATGTTAGATGAGTGAGTATTTGGAGCATAGACTCATCTAGAGATAAAAGTCTTGAAAAAATAACAAGTTAGTAAATGGGTACAGTTTGTTCAGCTTCTTTATCTATGGCCCGGCATGGCCAGGTGGGTTAAGGCGTGCGACTCGTAATTTGAGGGTCGCGGGTTCGAATCCCCATCGCACCAAACATGCTCGCCTTTTCAGCCGTTATAATGTGAAGGTCAATCCCACTATTCGTTGGTAAAAGAGTAGCCCAAGAGTTGGTGGTGGGTCTTGATGACTAGCTGCCTTCCCTCTAGTCTTACACTGCTAAATTAGCGACGGCTAGCGCAAATAGCCCTCGAGTAGCTTTGCGCGAAATTCTAAGACAAAAAAACAAACAAATCTTCATTTAGACCTGCGCAGTAATGATTTCATTTTTGATGAATAAACAGCGACACTGTAGCATGTGTTTAATTTTTTATGACATTTTTAAGGTCAATATAATTTAAGAAGCAAATCCAAAACACATGATGTAGTTAAGTCTGTATTTATTTAATTTGAGAAAAAAAATGTTTTCAGCGTATTTATATGCACTTAATGTCTAATGTACAGACGACCCCCAACGGCGGTATATCTGCGGACTAATGTCGCTAGAAACTAGTTTTCGATACCCGTGGTGGGCAGAACACATATAGCCCATTGTGTAGCTTTGTGTTTAATTACAAACAAACAAAGATACTTTGTGACAAGGACATTTTTGCAATATGGGTCTAACTTTGGATAACCATCAACAAGAATTAGGTGCTAAATGTAACATGACTTTATGAACATTGAAACTGAATTTAAAAGTAGTAAATTTACATGATTTGAGAAATATTCATTGTACCGAGACAGGCAGTCGTGTGCAAGCCATGAGTTGACATGTAAAAACCATAACTTTTACACCTGGTGTTTAGTAACCGTGAGCACTCCAAGCCCGTTTATCGACTGCTCCTACGATCTAAAGCCAGTTTTTATTGACCGCTAATCTTTAAACGCATACATATACGTTAGTTTTCCTTGAAATGATTCGTTCGTGCAGTCAACACCACTCGACAACGCAACAATACACACATTCACTAAACTATGCCTTCATAAAAAAACTGTAACGTCTACACAAAAGTTACTTAGTATTGTTTAAACAAAATTTTGTTAGCTGAATAACAAATACATATTAACAGTATCTGGAAGTAACATTTTGTAACTCGAGTTCATACTTTGTATACTATTGTTTTGTGTTTTGTATATTATTGTTTTGTGTTTATGTTTTTTTCGTATATGTTATTGTTTGAACATAATTATTTTTGACAGTTTCTCGTTTTGCCAAATAAAGAGAAATGATTGTATACACATGTCGACCAGGAAATGGCGTTTGATTGACCTTGCGAAGGATGATAAACAAAAAACAACAATAACAACAAACTGAACAATATGAAACAAATTATAATTTACAACTGAAACACTCCAACTTTTTTGAACTGTCAGCTTGAAAATGGTTGATATAATTCTGGAATAATATTATATTTATAACTTTATAAGGATACCTTGGAACGTCATAAAGTTTGTAGAATATATAAATGTCAATAGTTTGGAAGTTGACACGGCTTTAACTTGTGACCGAAGATTAGTCATAGCCAACTAAATATGTCTTCATGTCTGAAATTAAGCCTAACATTAGCCAATAGATACGTCATCTTAACGATCGTTCTTATCTCAAAATGTGGGGCAAGAAGTATAATAACGATGGCCCCTAGATTTCAACCGACAGTCCACGTGCGTGCCATGTTTTACAACGTCGTCCAATCAGAATGTTCTTGTATATCTCTTTTTGAAAACATGTAAGAGTTGTAAAACGAGTGAGGTCTTCCTTTCGCTGTGTTTGATATTTTAAAATAAATTTTGAAAAATCATTTGTACTTTTAATGAACTAAAAATATAAACTTTATTAACGTCAGGCACATTAAGAAAGGCACATTTTTAGTCTAACCCCATTCTAGTCTGTTCACGTGTGCTACTCTTTCCTCTTTTAAGTACGACACGTTTTGTTTCTGTCCTAGGTTGTTGTTGGAAGTTAAGCACAATAGGCTATCTGTGCTCTGTCCACTACGGGTATCGAAACCCGGTTTTTAACGGTATAAGCCCGCAGACATATCGTACTGTTCTAGTCTGCGAGTTATTTGAAAACATCATCACAAGTAAGAATGCGTTACTTTTAAACTTTGTTATCTTTTCAAATGTTTACGTTATCATATCTAGTTTGTACATTATCTTTTATAACACTATGTAACACAAATTTTGTTTTTGAATAGTATGTGTTATTTCTTAATTTCTTATATTGTAAAAATACAGAAAATGGCTATTATTCCCTTCAAACTTTGCTTTTGTGACCTGGATAATGAAATTTAGAAATTAACCTATTTTCTGTGTAAACACGGGCAAATTTGCACATTTTAATTTACATAGGGTCTGAATAAAACAATATATAAATCAAGATTTACATGTATTTATACTAAAGTTGTACAAAAATGTTTAGAAGTGAGTAGTTTTTCAAGATTTGTGACTGTAATGCAAATCATGTTTTCGTTATACACTCCCAGGTCACAAAAGCAAAGTTTGAAGAGAAAAATAGGTTTTTTCCATTTACTTTAGGCATAATCAACTGGGAAATAACACTTTCTGCCCAGGAACAAGAAAAAGTAAAAATTTGTTACATAGTGTTATAAAAGATGCATTTTTTTTTCCCTGTGGAAATACTTACACAAATTATTCTAACTTTGTGCAGGAAATTATGCAATTACCAGTTCTAAAACTATTAATTAAATCAGACTAAGAATTAGTTTCAAGTTTACTAAATCCCAGTAGAATGGAACTTAAAACGTTTATTCCTACACATTCTTGTTACGAAGAAAATGCTTTCATACGTAAAAATTGTAATTTTATTTCGTTTATTCTATTTATATTTACTAAAAACGAAAACTTGGTGTACGTGAGTGACCAACATCATGAAAACATGGCAGCTATATACACATGCACGATAAGTTGTATTCGTTTATTTATATAGTTAAACTATGAAACTTTGTTATCTAACAGACTTTAATGAAAAGAAATCAGTAGCCCTACCTTCGATAATACTCCCAGATACTGGGCTGTTGAGGGTCATAATCAAGGTGATTTTTATAATGACAGTTTGAACAATAAACCTGACCATGGTTGACCTTTGGTCATTCGGTTTCATATTAATATCTGCTCCGTCTTCGGTCATCCAATAACGCCTTATTAAGACGCTGATACTATTTTGGATAGTCCGTAAACAAGACCATTAATGAAAATTGATGCAGTCGTTTGTCAGTTTCACAGTTGTGGAACACGTGGTTGTTTCGAGTACAGCCTGTATACAAAAGTCAGTACGTAGAGTTTCACAGTCGTGGAGCACGTGGTTGTTTCGAGTACAGCCTGTATACAAAAGTCAGTACGTAGCAAATCACGTTTCACTCGTGTCGCTCCTTCGCTTCTTTACTGGCCGCCTATAGTAAATGCTGTTCCATTTATCAGTTATCTTTTAGAGTACAACGACAGTGGCGCCCTCGCTTTCGATATAAACAGCCCCTCTCTATATACTCTCTACTTTCCCAGCACGGAATGTGCAGGGTAGCGAGGAAGTATCGAAGCTGCCAGTCTCGTGGTCGACCGTAGAAAAGATCGTTCGAAAAACTAATATTCCCTGGCCAAACAATAGCTTCAGTAGCTGGCATCGATTGTTTCGAGGCTAGCGCCTGGAAGGGGTGGGGGTTAAAACCAAGACCAAAGGATTACTCCATCTCTAGTGTAAGAAAGTATCGTTTTCATCCAACATGTTCGTCTTTTAACACTAATAATCCGTATATAATAACATAAATAAAAGGATTGTCTCAAAGTTTTCTACTGAATAATTGTTTTCTACATGACTTGAAGGTCGTTTTGTTGAATTAAAGAATAAAACATTTAGATATGGATGTATCCACGATATTCTAGTCAAAAGATGATCATTAAACGTAACGTTTTTTTAAATTTAGATTAATATTCATGGGCTACTTATGTACTACTGTAAACATAACTCGAATCTCTGTCTAAAAGGGGCCAGGTACGATCCAAGATTAGTGTCTCCGAACCGTGAGTCCAATAACTACAAAATATTCACTTATTATTATTGGAATGGGTGAGCTATACGAATGGCTATCAGAGTACTCAATGAAACAGTAACAGCCTCAGACGTGACAATGGATGCCTTATAAAGTGGGATTCTGATTAAACAAATTAACAACTTTCCGTAAAACACATCACACTGTAAAGGGTGAATTCCAATTTCTTTTCCCAGTCATCGAATGTCTTCACTCTAATATAACTAAGACGTACTTATACACAATGCAAACGTATAGTCTTTTTTTTTATTATCAGTTTGTTCGAGCTATAACAAGGCTTCTCTCTCATAAAAATGAAGAACGTAAAATGCGAAAACACAAAATCCGACAAAACTTCAGCAAGTTTGTTCAACATACCCGACCCTATTATAGGTTGTTATTTTTGCCCACAGGAGCTGTTTAAAATCAAAGATCCGCCAACTGTAGGTTATCTTTAGATCCATCTTCTGCCTGAAGGATTCTGCCTGTTCTACCAATTAATCTTTTACAGAATCCAACGAACACTTGAATAGCCGTATTTTTATAGTTTCTGGAGTGCCAGTAAACATGTTTCAACAGGCTTCTTCCCCACGTTAACTGATAAAACAAACAAGCTGAAACCAATAATAATTTCAGTGATAGCTTGGCCATGCTGGGCCCATTATCCCACTATTCGTTGGTAAAAGAGTAGCCCAAGAGTTGGCGGTGGGTGGTGATGACTAGCTGCCTTCCCTCTAGTCTTACACTGCTAAATTAGGGACGGCTAGCACAGATAGTCCTCGAGTAGCTTTGTGCGAAATTCCAAAACAAAACAAACAAATCTTGTCCATATCGAACGCACCAGAAGTAAGTCTAGAAATTTAATTTTTCTTCTTTTAAATGTCAATTCTGGTACAAGGAAGAGTGGATTGTTTTTACTGAAGCATTTCGAACTTCGATAGCACAGACAAATGCAGTTTTTTCTCTTCAAAAACGTAAAATGAAAATCCAGAATATCAAAAAACATGTTTCGTTTACCATCATTGAAGTAAATATAACAGTATTTTAACGTTATAGGGAGAGGTTATAAAACTACTAAAGTTTTAAACCTGACAATTATTATTGTGTTGAATTCATTAATATTATCATTATCTTTAAAGCGGAAATCATTTTGTTTGCTTGTTTGTTTGTTTTTAATTTTGCGCAAAGCTACTCGAGGGTTATCTGCTCTAACCGTCCGTAATTTAGCAGTGTAAGATTAGAGGGAAGGCAGATAGTCCTCAGCACCTACCGCCAATTCTTGGGATACTCTTTAACCAACGAATAGTGGGATTGACTGTCACATTATAACGCCCCCACGGCTGAAAGGACGAAGCATGTTTGGTGCGACGGGGATGCGAACTCACGACCCTCGGATTACAATTCGCATGCCTTAACTCACCTGGCCATGCCGGGCTGGAACTCAATTTAAAGAAGTAATTTACTATTTATGAACTTTTATTTTTATGTAACTATTAAGAATGTAACATTATTTATATATTTCGAATAGCAAGTATTAAAAAAATTCAAATTATTTTTGGGTTTATCTAAGAAAGTTATGATAAATACAAACTAAATATATAATTTGTACATTCTGAGGAGCCTTATCAACCCTGTCTTTTAAACATTTAGCAAAGAACATATTTTAGGACTTTGTTTGAGTTGATTATTGTTAAGCGTAAAGGGTTATACGTGCTTTGCCCCTCCCATCCACCCACGGATATCGAAACTCGAATTGTAGCGTTGTAAGCCTGTGGAGAACATTTTAGAATTGAAAGTTCTTATGGGTAACTGATCAACTCCCAGTTCATAATGTGAATAGAATATTTTTTTTAATACTAAGAATTGTTCAGGCTTTTCATTGTGAAAACTTCTACGTAAATATTCTGTCTACCTAGTGGCATAGCGGTATGTCTGCGGACTCATACTGCAAAAACTGGGTTTCGATACCCGTGGTTGGTAGAGCACAGAAAACTCATGATGTACCATTGTTCTTAATTACAAACAATCAATAAAGAGAAAACAACTATTCGGGTTTAACTAGAACCAGACTGAATTTATTAAGTACGACATCATTTTTAATAGCCACGATTTTTATAGCGTATGATTTAAAGTTGAAATTTAATTTTTTGAACTATAAGAAATAAACAAAAAACATTTTTTTTAAAGAGGCCCGGCATGACCAGGTGCTTAAGGCACGCGTCTTGCAATCTGACTGTCGCTGGTTCGAAACCCCGTCACATCAAACATGCTTGCCCTTTCAGTCGTGGGGGCGTTATAATGTACAGTCAATCCCACTATTCGTTGGTAAAAGAGTAGCCCAAGAGTTGCCTTCCCTCTAACCTTCACTGCTAAATTAGGGACGGCTAGCGCAGACAGTTCTCATGTAGCTTTGTGCAAAATTCAAAACAAACATTTTTAAGAGTACAGTTGACGCTGAACTGTGTTCGCTTTGTACCTTCTTAAATCATACGATAAGAAATCGATTTACAGGGAAGCTTTAATTAACGTTAACTTATATTTCTGTTTCTTTGTTCATAAACATAAAACTACATAGCGTGTTATCTGTGCTCTTTTCACGGAGGTTATCGAAAACCCGGTTTTTAGTGTTATAAGCGGCCAGACTTACCTCTGATCTGCTAGGGGGCGTTGACTTATCAATCCTTTAAGACTTCGGAGAGGCTACAAGATCTGCTTATGGACACTCTTCTAATCAGGTTTCTAACTTCCGTGAACTTATGCTATTGCTTCCTGTGGTGTGGACGCGACTCTCTCATTCTAACCTATTTAAATACAAACACCCACTATAGACTGTTGGTCAATCGCCTCGCCACCATCGGCATAGCCTGCTAACACCAGCGAAGCTAAGAACCAAGGCGCCTCTCGTTCCAGCATGAGCATCCGGTGGGAACGTAGCCGGAAAGAAAATAATTATTGTTCCTGGTTTGATTTTGCCTAACATCAAACACGAGGAACCGTCTGCTTCTGTTAAAAGCCATCGAAGTATTTACATAAAACAATGTATTTTAAAAACATACTTTACTTTCCTAGAGCTGGGGCAGTATGTTATCATTAACGTCTTTACAAACTTGAAAGATTGAGCGGATATGAGAAATCTTAAACGACAGAGGTAGAAACACATTTTCAAAATGATACTAAATCAAAAAGATTGATTTAATGATCTAATCGAGTGTTAGGATGTGCTCATGTTACGCTAAAAATAATGAACTTATCCTTCGAATCATTTCTAGTTTCAGACCTGCTCAGTGGTTTACTATGCAACACACGTGTGGGTCACAGAAGTTGTGTCCAACTTCTAAGTTTTTTAAGCCATTAATTAGTTTAACAGCAGTAGTTTGTTCAGAAAAAAACAGAGTTTCGTTTGCTGTTGTTGTTTTTTTATTTTAAAAACAACCTGTTAATTTATGAATATATTACATGTACGTATAATGTTTTATGTTGAGATAAGTAATTCTTCAACGTCACAGGTAGTAGTTATTCGGTAATTTAATTTATAGGTGTTAAAACTGTTTTTTTACGGTTTTTTATTTGTGATATCAGTTATGTGTATTTAAAAATGAAATTTAAGATAGGTTAGGTTATGCAATCTGTATTGAAAGACTTGTGCCAACAGAAACGTTGTCTCCGTAACGTTATTTCAACGTCTGCTAGCGACCGAAACGTCGTTTATAGCTATGTTTGGTTAAACAGGCATAATGCTTAAAACTTTATTTACAATATGCTTACCACATAAATGATGTTTAGGTAGGTCGCTTTCAAACCCAGTTACTTCAAACAGTGTTTATATTGGTTGCTTTCAAGCCTAGTTGCTTTAAACAATGTTTAGATAGGTTGCTTTCAAGCCTGCTTACTTCTAAACATTGTTTGGATAGGTTGCTTTCAAGCTTGCTTACTTCTAAACAATGTTTAAAAAAGTTATTTGTATTTGTATTTAAAACGAAGTAATTATTTAGTTAGATCACACTGAATATTTGGTTTCGACTTGACATTGTATAGATACTTCGTTATAATGGAAACAACGTGGGGTTAACTTATTTGGATGTTATATCTTTAAACTGATTGTTTCTAATTAATATATTTATTTTTTCGTATTGAATGTATTTGTTTGTCGTGTTTGTTGTTAGCTTATTATCTGGTTAGAATAGACGCATTACTGATAGATTATTTTATAATCTGTTTAATTTCAAGACTAAGTTTTGTATATATATATATACTATGTGTTTATGTAGGACACATAGATTATTTTAATGCCATTTTAATCTTAAGACGGAGGTTTGGTTAGTATATTTACTGTGTGTTTAAACTGGACAGATATAGATTATTATAACGTTTTTATGTTTTGTTTAAACATCTATCTATGATCAAAGAGATTACACGTAATTAAATTAATACATCGTTGTCATGAACGCATTGTTTACATAAAAGTTGTTTTCCGACCATGACATTTCGTAGACACCTTGTTCTAGCACCTGGTTACAACCGAGACTTTGTTTAGGCACATTATTGAAATATCCATTTACAGTTGAAGCGTTTTACAGACAGTATGTCCGTCTCTGTTCAGAGTCGATACATACTTTAGATTCGTGCAAAAGTCTATTTAAGTAAGACCATAACATTGTTCACTCAGTTTGTTTTCACAACTGTTTTCAACCAAAACGCTATGTAATAGTTTGACTTAATTTTTGTTTGATACCGAGCGTAGTCTAGTCGTTGGTGTGCGGGTTGAGTCACGATTTCTCCAAAGATTTCTCCGCGATGCCTCTGAATACGCTTCTCACTTTTATTTGATGTGCGTTATAATAGTGAGAGTCAGCTACTCGATTGTGATCTAAGTCGGACAAAGAAATTTTGGCAGCGGAAGCTATGAATAGTTGTACTCTCTCTTGTAATTAGCTCGAGACTAGAGACAGCTGTACTTTCACTCCGGCCCGGCATAGCTAGGGTCGCGGGTTCTAATCCCCGTCACACTAATCATGCTCGCCCCTTCAGCCGTGGGGGCGTTATAAAGTGATGGTCAATCCCATTATTCGTTGGTAAGAGAGTAGCCCAAGAGTTGGCGGTGGATAGTGAGAACTAGCTGCCTTCTCTCTTGTCTTTCACTGCTAAATTAGGGACAGCTAGCGCAGATAGCCCTCGTATAACTTTGCGCGAAAATCAAAAGAAACAAATAAACTTTCACTCCACGAGTCTGTTACCAAGTGTAAGGTTCAGGTCGAAATTTTCAATTCCTAACGTCCATGATTCTGATATATTTATGTTTGGCAGTTTAGTTTAATTTTGTTTTATCTTGAAATATACTGATTTGATGCTTGGCTGCGCACGAGACATTTTTTTAATAGGTATAATACCGAAAGTAATGCTGTTGTTTTCAAAGAACTGACGTATGTAAGTTTTAGTAATCCGATTGATGGTTCGGATCTTAGTAATTACACTTATCCTATTTCGAAACATAAAATAATAATTAGCATCTCGTTAATTTTTTGTTATATGATGTCATTACATCATTCTTAAAAAAAATAATTCAGTGTTAACATCGTTCAAGCAACAGATCGATATATTATTACAGTGTATTGTAACTTCCAACATTGAAGAAAGGTGGCGCTAGTTTTATATTCTATTCGTCGAATACTACAATTGTTACGCACAGAGCATACAAACAAAAAACTTTCATACAGTGTTTTGAGTTGGTAATCTATGTGTTGCTTGAATGCTAACACGTTTAGAACGGAAAATGACTTTCCACAGAAACCAGTTTACCAGTGGCTACTAGGAACTGTGCAAACTGTGAATGTTTTAAAGTTAAACTACCTCTAGAAAATGCGAGGCTCTATTAGCGCATGCGCATAAGATATTTTACATTGAAGTTTGGTGGCCGTAGTTGAAAGGTGTGCTAATTATTATTATGTCTGTTCATTTGGAAGTTGTCAACGAATATAGCGTTACACTGTATTTTTACCCAACTGGTACTCTTCCCTGCTCCATGTTTTATTATATTTTTAATAAACTTGTCCTTCTAATTCCAGTGACTTATGTTTCCAAGCAGAGATAACCCTTACCCCCTTCTGATTCATACAACAATTTTTTTTTTTTTTCTGGGAGGAATGAGAAACACCTGGATGTTGATGACACAATATCAAGAAGAGGACAAACCTGAAAACCACTGAATTGCTTTCCCAAGACCCTCATCTTGTCTGGACATCATTTGGAAAGAGTTTTTATATGTTTTTCATGGTCTCCATAACTTTATCTTATCCAGATATTCTAAGGTAAAAAGAGTGAATAAATGTTAACAGTTTGGACTATCGATTCAAATTATTATCTGCCCAAAGGATTTAAATTGTCAGGTGTATCTGATTTTGGTTTGTAGTTAGACACAAAGCTACACCATGGGCTATCCGTGCCCTGCCTACCCGGGTATCGAAACCCGGTTTTTAGCATTGTAAGTCCGCAGACACATCCGTTGTCCTACCTGTAGGTGGGGTGCTACTGATCTTAATTGTGTAATATCTTTCAAATGTGTACATGGTCTATTATTTACTGAGCTCGAGTGTTTCCAAACTGGGTTTTCAACATATATTTCTCTTAGCAAAACATCTGGGTGGTTCATTAGCCAAAGGGGTTTAAAACTGTTCCTGTTTTATATTCCTTTAATTAAGTATTTTATTTTACAAATTTAAGGATGCCGATTAACTTTTCATGATTTCTTTTGTTCCTTGTCAGTACATTCTTAATCACGACAATTTTTACCATGATCTAACTTAACACTAACTTGTCCTTTTATCTCATTTTAATAGTTATCATTTTTAATTTATCATAAATCAGTTTCATATGTTCTTCTTCTATTGCTCGTAAAACTATTATGTCATAAAAATTACATTAAACTGACCAGTTGGGCAATGATTTAGCAAATAATCTATAATTACAGTTAGTGCAAGATAATGCATCCTGTTTACCATAATAAGGATCACAAGTTTGGTATAGGTGGTAACTCCCTCAACAGAAAGGGATCTTGGTGTAATAGTCACTGAAGCTGTCAATGCAGTGCTATATTGCTAGAAGTAAAGATAACGTAATTTTAGAGTGTATTTTTAACATATTGATTTCAAGTCAAAAGTGATAATTATCTAATAATGAAGGAACACAATATCGCGTGTGGCAATTAGTGAAAAACCACAGTAAATTGAAGAAACTGTCAAAAGACCAACGTATAGTTGTTGTTTTTTTTCCTGACAAAATACAACGTGACACTAAAGAAGACACACTAATATATTGAACTAGTTCCTTTGTGTCAGACTTTTGACAATTTGTTCCGTTTGTTGTGTTTATTTTTTTTTCACTAGGTTATTATCTCTCTATAGAGATCACTAATTAGTATCCATTTGCTTTTACAACGGAATGCGGTTCTTCTTTAGGTTTAGGATTGTAATCTGTGTACTTCAGCCTGTCTAAGTTATATTCACACCTTAACATTTACTCGAACTTGAAATTGGTTTTAGCCGTGTTGTCGATGAGTGAATTTGATATAACAGTAAATATTAGAGGTCCCTTCTCCTTTTGTAACAAGATACAGAGCCTAAAAACTTCTCACTTCTTTGTGTGTAAACGTCTAAGATAACCTTTGACCACCTCATCAGTGTGTTTCCTTAGGCTCGATTTCTGTTCATCAACAGTCCTTGGACAAGTTAAGTGTTTATTTAAATAAGTTAGTAAAAAATATTAAGACAGACCTAAAAAAAACATTAGTCAATGATCTCGCTGCCGTCTCTTGAGATAAAACAGTATATCAGAACATACTGGACTATTACATAGCTTTAAACACTCTTATGCGTCAAACCCATACCGAGTTGTGAAGCCCGTTTTAAACGTATTGGATCCATTCAAGTTCACTGGTATGTTGTTTGACAAGGTCTCATTCATTAACTAATCACATCCCCATAAGTAAAAATAAGCACATAAATGCCAGTATAAAATGTTATATAAGATGAAATTTTTTTTTTTCTGTTTATGTCTGCAGTAACTTTACTTTACTAAAGCTGAGACATGCAAGGTCTCGAATAGCATGTATGATGAATCATGAAAACTAAGCAATTCCACTTCTGAATCATATACACGGTTTGTGCTTGTTCGTGTCTTCTTTTATCCGTAATTGATTTCTTTCTACAATTTGGTCTTTAGAATCGGTCAGTCATGTGCCTATAAGATGTGCTATGGAATCATTTGTGTGACCTTTTCACCGCTTCAAAGCTATAATTTGTTCCTTGTTGGAATCATTAAACTTTGTTTGGTTGGGGTTCATTTCAAACCTCTATTAACAAACCCACTTTCTTCACAGAAAACACGGCCCGGCATAGCCAGGTGGTTAAGGCACTCAACTCGTAATCCGCGGGTCGCGGGTTCGAATCCCCGTCACACCAAACATGTTCGCCCTTTCAACCATGGGGACACTATATTGTGACAGTCAGTCTCACTATTCGTTGGTAATAGAGTAGTCCAAGATTTTACAGTGGGTGATGATGACTAGCTGCCTTTCCTCTAGTCTTACACTACTAAATTAGGGACGGTTAGCACAGATAGCCCTCGAGTAGCTTTGTGCGAAATTCAAAACAAACAAACAAATTAACAGCCAAGTTTGTCTTCATTACAATTTTACATTTACTTTACTATAATTTTTCCTCGATTTATTTTATAGATTACTATAAACACCACTTTTTAGCTACTAAGTTTTATTACGGGTTTTATTCTTCGTTATTGTTTCAATTTATTTATTTAACTCGTAAAACCATGTTATACAACAAATATTTATAACTGTTTTGTACTCTGCACACTATTGTAAGTACCATCACTAAATTTATTGTTTACGTGTAATTTTATCAAATAAAGTTACAGCTACACGAGTTTGTTTGTGTGACTGCGTTCTAACACATAATGTTTCCAAATAAGCATAGATTAAATGCAGTTGAAAAAAAGAAAATAATAAGTAAAACTGAAGTGAAAAAAACTACCGCAAGTGTTTCGTGAATCGCAGATACTCGTAAATATTAGTGCATTTTCATTAACGAATTCCTCATTATGTCTGTCTGAGTATTGCAGGTTCGAATATCTGATCCCATATCTAAGTCTTCTGATGGGACAACTGTAAGTCTACGGACTTACAACGATAAAACCCGTGTTTCGATTCCCCGCGATGGGCATAGCAAATAACCCAATGTGGTTTTGTTCCAAAACAAACCTACGTTTAATTACGTATTAAGTAAACGATTTGTATTATATTCCCTACTGTGGACTTAGATGAGATAATGAGAACTGATATGCAGTTCGCAGATAGCCATAGACTGGAGTTTTTGTTTAATAACAGAGAATAGATTTCGTAATGGAATACAAATTTATTTGTTACGACAATACTCAACCAAATTTTCATTAAATCCGAAACCTTATTTGTACGAATCCATGACGAAGTAATGTACACGTATACACCCACAAATAAATAAAAATATGTACTATTTTTAGACGGACATACCTCATAAACAAGATAATCTCAGTGTTACACGTTTTGCAAAACCCCAGTTCAGGTGTTTAGCTTGACATTTATCGGCAGGCTGTACCTTGGTGATTAGAAAAGGCTTAAAATAGAGCTACCAAACTGACCATGCTTATTTGTCCTTAGGGACATGTTGTTTTTGACCTCCAAATGTCACAGATATTTGTCAGAAAAGGTATCCCTTTTAGCGTTTCACAATAATGTCAAGTATTTAGACTTGAGAGAAATATTTTGTTTTAAATGTTTCAGAAATATAACGAAACGCTAAAGACTTATTAAAGTGAATCAAGCAAAAGTCGTTTCATCTCGCTTCACAAGTGAGGAGCAAGTTGTTAAAAATAGAAATCTAAATCTTTTGAAATTAGCAAAATGTACAACATTTATGAAATTTCACAAGCAGATAAATAAATTTTAAGTGTCCTTTTTAGACTTTTAAGAAAATGTAGTTTTATAAATATTTAATTTTTCAAATGTGTCGAAGATTGTTTTTACATGGCACGCTTGAAAAACACGGTGTAAAAAACAAAAAAAATTCGCTACAAAATAAAAGAAACACAATCTAGCTAACAAAACACTATTCCCCCGAAAAGTAGAAACATCTTTTCGCAACTTCAATAAACTTGGCGTGGTTCCAATGCGGATAGGGCCTTGCAATGGATAATATATCATAGAGCATAAGCCGCTTTATTTATAATTTTTTTCTAAATTATAGGCCTCCTCACATCTGTTTCATGCATCATGTGTATACCTGGTAGACTGCGTATTATTCCTTTCGAAACAACAGCAGCTGAATCTTCCCCAAGAACTAGCAGGTCTAGTGCTGTAGGTAGATAACAGAAGGTCTCTCTGTCGTATGAACACGGTCGCAAGCGATAGGGCAGAGCGCCCTCCTGGTATGGATGGAATGTGCCCTTGACCAAGGCTAATTAGCTTTAGTTCTACTACACAAGGTTAGAGTAATGCGGTTATTGGGCTCGGTCTGGCCGATTGTTTGCACATGGAAGCCAAGTATAAGAAAAGTCATGGTTTCAATACCAAGCTGCTATATTGCTTCTCAGTATCAACCGCTCACATTATGGATTATAATGTTGCACATTTGAACTTTTGAAGAAACGTTAGATGATAAACACGTTCCAACATATGAGTGATACTAACCTTTCTCCATAAATCACTTCCAGAAGTGTTATAAACACTTACTTATAAAATATTGTTACTCTTTCTCTCATGTTTGAATTCAAGTACAGAAAAGAGGCCCCGGCATGGCCAGATGGGTTAAAACGTTCAACTCGTAATCCGAAGATGGCGGGTTCGAATCCCTGTCACACCAAACATGCTTGCCCTTTCAGCCGTTGGGGCGTCATAATGTGGCAGTCAATCCTAGTATTCGTTGGCAAAAGAGTAGCCCAAGAGTTGACGGTGGGTGGTGATGACTAGCTGCCTTCCCTCTAGTCTTACACTGCTAAATTAGGGACGGCTAGCACAGATAGCCCTTGAGTAGCTTTGCGCGAAATTCAAAATAACAAGTACAGAAAAGAAGTTCACGCAATTCATTTGATAAGAATAATGAGCCTGGGAGTGAAACTTGTTTACTGAACATTAACTCTGAAAGCAGAAACCTAAAACACAGGCCTGCGATGGTTTTATTGTCTTGAAAATGTTACGTGTTTTACAGTAATTTCTGCACGCTGAAACCGGAAAGAATATCAGTTTTTCTCCATCATATACAAATATTTCACAAGATATCACATGTACTTTTACCCACGTGAATAATTTTTCACTGAAATCGGGTCATGTTTTGTTATGCTAAAAATATTGACAACCACTGGCTATAGATTTCTTGAGACCAGTCGCGACGTGAGAATCTTAACGGTTGTTTTCGAAATCATAAGAAACACACCACTAGTATACAATAGTTTAGCATGCCGCACTACGTGCTATTTTTGGACAGTATTTTTTCCAGTATTACTTATCGTTGCTATGGCAACGAGAGGTTGTGTAAATGACTCAAACACATTCTGTTGTACATGTGATAAATTTATTGTAAATTTGATCTAAGAAACAGTTTTTTCTACCTGATTCCCCACCCACAAAAGTCTTATATGATAAAAAAAACTTATTTTCGAATTCGTCGTAGTTGAATAATGGAACAACCCGTTATTAAAAACCAAACAACTTTTATGAACTTTAAATTCTTAACTTGTATAGTTAGTCTCTTCACGATCAACTGAAAAACGCTGATATGTCTTCGAGAGCGATTAAAAAGAAACAAAAAAAATTACCATCTGAAACTCATAAAGTCACAAGTTGGGTAAAAAGAAACAATCTGCCAGTGTTGATATCACAAGTTGGGTACAAAAAAACAATCTATCAGTGATGATGTCACAACTTGGGTACAAAAAAACAATCTGCCAGTGATGATGTCACAAGTTGGGTACAAAGAAACAATCTATCAGTGATGATGTCACAAGTTGGGTACAAAGAAACAATCTGCCAGTGTTGATATCACATGTAAAGTGTCAGTGATGATGTCACAAGTTAAGTACATGTACAATTTTGGAACAAAGAAACAATCTGTCAGTGGTCATGTCACAAGCTGGGCACAAACAAACAATCTTTCAGTGATGATGTCACAAGTTGGGTACAAAGAAACAATCTGTCAGTGATGATGTCACAACTTGGGTACAAAGAAACAGTCTTTCAGTGATGATGTCACATGTTGGGTACAAAGAAAATATCTCTCGGTGATGATATCACAAGTTTGGTACAAAGAAACAATCAGTCAGTGATGATGTTACAACTTACAAGTTGGGTACAAAGAAACAATCTGTCAGTGATGATGTCACAAGTTGGGTACAAAGAATCAATTTTCATTAATAATGTCACAAGTTGGGTACAAAAATACACTGTCAGTGATGATATCACAACTTGGGTACAAAGAAACAATCTATCAGTGGTGGTGTCACAAGTTGGGTACAAAGAATCAATTTTCAGTGATGATGTCACAAGTTTTGTGCAAAGAACTATCTGTCAGTGATGGTGTCAGAAGTTGGGTACAAAGAAACAATTTCTAAGTGACGATGTCATAAGTCCGGAACAAATTAACAATCTGTTAGTATGATGTCACAAAATGGGTACAAAGAAACAATCTTCAGTGATGATGTCACAAGTTGGGTACAAAGATATAACCTGTCACTGGTCATGTCACAAACTGGGTACAAAGAAACAATCTGTCAGTAATGATGTCACAAGTTGGGTGAAAAGAAACAATCTGTCAGTGATGGTGTCACCAGTTGGGTACTAAGAAACAATCTTTCAGTGATGATGTAACAAACTGCGCACAAAAAACAATCTGTCAGTGATGATGTCACAAGCTTGGTACAAAGATACACACTGTCAGTAATGATATCACAAGTTGGGTACAAAGAAACAATTTGTCAGTGATGATGTCACAAACTGGGAACAAAGAAACAATCTATAAGTGATAATCTCACAAGCTGGGTAAAATGATACACACTGTCGTTTAATATATCACAAGTTCGGTACAAAGAAACAATCCGTCAGTAATGATATCACAAGTTGGTTACAAAGAAAAACATGTCAGTGATGATGTCACAAGTTGGGTACAAAGAAACAATCTGTCGGTGATGATGTTACAAGTTACAATTTGGGAACAAAGAAACAGTCTTTCAGTGATGATGTCAAAAGTTGGGTACAATGTAAATATCTGTCGGTGATGATATCACAAGTTCGGTACAAAGAAACAATCTGCCAGTGATGACGTCACACGCTGGGTACAAAGAAACAATCTTTCCTTGATGATGTCACAAATTGCGTACAAAGAAACAATATTCAGTGATGATGTCACAAGTTGGGTGAAAAGAAACAATCTGTCAGTGATGATGTCACAAGTTGTATACAAAGATACAATCTTCAGTAATGATGTCACAAGCTTGATAAAAAGAAACAATATCTCAGTGATTATTCTGACAAGTTGGGTACAAACAAACAATCTTCAGTGATGATGTCACAAGCTTGAAACAAAGAAACAATCTCTCAGTGATTATGTCACAAGTTGGGTACAATGAAAAATCTATCAGTGATGATGTCACATGTTGGGTGCAAAGAAACAATTTGTTAGTTATGATGTCACAAGTTGGATAGAAAGAAACAATCTGTCAATGATGATGTAACAAGCTGCGAACAAAGCAACAATCTGTAAGTGATGATGTCATAATTTGCGTAGAAAGCAACAATATGTAGGTAATGATATCACAAGTTGGGTACAAAGAAAAATCTTTCAGTGATGATGTCAGAAGTTGGGTACAAAGAAACAATCTGCCAGTGATGATTTCACAAGTTGGGTGCAAAGAAACAATCTTCATTGATGATGTTCCTAGCTGGGTACAAAGAAACAATCTCTCAGTGATTATGTCACAAGTTGGGTACAAAGACATAATCTGTCAGTGATGATGTCACAAGTTGGGTACAAAGAAAAATGTTTCAGTGATGATGTCACATGTTGGGTACTAAAAAATTATTTGTTAGCGATGATGTCACAATTCGAGTAAAAAGAAACAATCTGTCAGTGATGATGTCACATGCTAAGGTCAAACAAACAATTTTCAGTGATGATGTCACAAGTTGGGTACAAATGTGCAATCTGTAAGTATGATGTCATAAATTGGGTACAAAGAAACAATCTATAAGTGATGATATCATAAGTTCGGTATAAAGAAACAATCTGTCTGTGATGATGTCACAAGTTGGGCACAAATGTGCAATCTGTTAGTATGATGTCACAAGTTGGGTACAAAGCAACAATTTTTAATTGATGATGTCACAAGTGGGGTACAAAGCAACAATCTCTGAGTGATGATGTCACAAGTTGGGTACAAATGTGCAATCTGTAAGTATGATGTCATAAATTGGGTACAAAGAAACAATCTATAAGTGATGATATCATAAGTTCGGTATAAAGAAACAATCTGTCTGTGATGATGTCACAAGTTGGGTACAAAGCAACAATTTCTTATTGATGATGTCACAAGTGGGGTGCAAAGCAACAATCTCTGAGTGATGATGTCACAAGTTGGGCACAAATGTGCAATCTGTTAGTATGATGTCACAAATTGGGTACAAAGAAACAATTTTCAGTGATGATGTCAGACGCTGGGTGGAAAGAAACAATATGTCAGTGATGATGTCACATGCTGGATGGAAAGAAACAATCTGTCAGGGATCATGTCACATGCTGGGTACAAAGAAACAATTTTGAGTGATGATGTCACAAGTTGGATACAAAGAAACAATCTGTCAATGATGATGTCACAAGCTGCGTACAAAGCAACAATCTGTAAGTGATGATATCACAAGTTGCGTAGAAAGCAACAATCTGTAGGTAATGATGTCAAAAGTTGGGTAGAAACAAACAATCTGTCAGTGATGATGTCACAATGTGGGTAGAAAGATACAATCTTTCAGTGATGATGTCACAAGCTAAGTACAAATAAAGAAACAATCTCTCAGCGATTGTGTCACAAGTTGGATAAAAAGAAACAAATAATATGTTATCTGTGGTGTCACAAGCTGGGTACAAAGAAACACAAAATCTGTTAGCTATGATGCCACAAGTTTGGTACAAAGAATCAAATAATCTCTCATCTATGATGTGAAACGTTTGGTAAAAAAACAAGAAATAATTTATCAGCGATGATGTCACGAACTGTGGTATTTAGAAGCAGAGAACTAGATGTTTTGAGAACTTGAAGACAGATGATAAGACTTCCCAAGGAGTTGCTACTTTTACAGTGCATGTGATTAACATTAATTACTTTTAGTAAAACAATAAATCTGTCTGATCATCTAGAAACTGATGTCAAAAATATCTCCAAAAAAATATGTTTTAGAAGTACGAAATTATTGCTTTCATTATTGGTTACAGAAGAACGGGCTTTAAAACAAATAGTGTTGTTTGATCGAACATTAAACTGGCAGCGACAGTGTTTGCTTAGTTTTTAAATTATATGTGTTTATTCTCATAAGTAATTATATAGACTCACGTAATTCATGAAGCTTTTGAGATTTAAAATTACTGGTAGACTTCGTCACGTGGAATATACTTTTTTTAAACCAGTGGGTTGATTTTACGTTTCATATCAAGTGATAATTTGCAACAGTCTTAGTACTCAAGATAAATTTTTTCAAACTGGAATTACTCAAAGAATAACTAAGTAAGATATCTTAAAAGGTAATTTATGAACTTTAGAAATTATCGAATTAAGTTTTGAACAATGTGTTTGTATGTTTCAGAGTAAAACCACATTAGGCTCTCTTCTGTGTCCACTACAGGAAGTCACACCCTGGATTTTTGCACTGTATGTCCGTAAACGGGGTAAATTTTTTAACGAAACGATAAGTTTACTAGAATCTAAATGTAACTTAAGTCATTGAATAAATAAGGATCACGGAAAGAAACACTTTTACATTTTAGTACAAAACACGTTTAACGTTGCAAGCTGCAGAATCGACAATTAGAAGTTTATAATAAAATTGTGTTCTTCTAGATTAAAACGGGCGTTTATTGGTGACACTTCAAGCACTAATTTTATTAGCTGAGAATGGATATCAGTGTTTTAATAAATTACTTGTTAGTTTCTTACAGCTTATATGATGAATTGAAGATTCCATTACCTTTAAATTTGTATTATGCCATAAATAAACTGTTACTGTCAGTTGTTGGAACATTTTGTGAAACCAACTTCCTTAGCATCGTGTGGTCTCTCAACAGTTACGTTATGAACGAATATTTATTTCTTGTTGTAGTTTAACCAAAGGAACAAAGGTGGCGCTTTTAATAAATATGGCCTCCTTGTTTACTTTTCTCGTTTTGTTTTAATGAATATTTCGTTTGCAAGTACAGTACGTGCTAAATGAAGTTGTACTTTATATATATATATATATTTATGACACAAATTTCAGAGCTATTTAGAATTTCATAACAAACTTTACATACCAGTTTGATATGTTCGGATTGCTTACGGCCTGGCATGGCCAAGCGCGTAAGGCGTGCGACTCGTAATCCGACGGTCACGGGTTCGCGCCCGCGTCGCGCTAAACATGCTCGCCCTCCCAGCCGTGGGGGCGTATAATGTGACGGTCAATCTCACTATTCGTTGGTAAAAGAGTAGCCCAAGAGTTGGCGGTGGATGGTGATGACTAGCTGCCTTCCCTCTAGTCTTACATACACTGCTAAATTAGGAACGGCTAGCACAGATAGCCCTCGAGTAGCTTTGTGCAAAATTCCAAAACAAACAAACAAATCAGATTGCTTAAGATGTTTCTTTTACAGACATGCGTTTGTTTGTTTTTTTTATCAATAAACGTTTCTCGTACATGACATCCAACCCTTGTAACACATCGGCATTTGTTCCCTGGGTAATGTGCAGATAATGTTATTGAAACCTTTCAGTACGCACAAAAAAATAAATCTCGTTCGCTGTAAATCTCGTATATGACATTCAACCCTAACAACGCACTGGGTTTTGTTCCCTTGGTAACCTACAGATATTGTTATTGAAATTTATAAGTACGCACAAAGAATAAATCTCAGTTCGCTGTCAATCTTGTATATGACAACCAACATTATCAGCGCACCGGCTTTTGTTGTCGGGTGACATATAGAATATGTCATTGGTGTTATCAGAGTTATTATAGATCGTTTTTCTTTCTTCTATTCTTGTATTTTCATTCTCTTTCTGAGGGTCGCGGGTTCGCGCCCGAGTCGTGCCAAACATGCTCGCCCTCCCAGCCGTGGGGGCGTTATAATGTGACGGTCAATCCCACTATTCGTTGGTAAAAGAGTAGCCCAAGAGTTGGCGGTGGGTGGTGATGATTAGCTGCCTTCCCTCTAGCCTTACACTGCTAAATTATGGACGGTTAGCATAGATAGCCCTCGAGTAGCTTTGTGCGAAATTCCAAAAACAACAACATCATTCTCTTTCTTACTTAAAAATAAGGGATAAAAAATCGTCTGCCACGCACCTGTTCGGCTTCACGTGAGTGATTATATCAGTATGCTTATACGTGGCTTGAAGCTGCTTTGTATCACGTGTATGACCCGAATCTTTTGTTTGATATAAAAGAAAGTGGTTATTACAGCAAGTTCTGGGCCTAGCTTTTGTAATATATCGACCTGATCTATTCTCCGCCCAATGGACCTGAAGGTTTAGTCTTACCCGACTTTGCTCTTAAATCCAGAAATAAAGACTTTCACCACCACTTGCAACATTTTCAGTTACTTAGTTACTTTTCTGTAGTGCTGACATCTCGTGAATGTTCTTTAAACAACAAAATATTCTAAATAATCCTGTTTTAGGAGTGGTTTTTTATGAGCTATTTCAGTTTGATGAATTAAAAAATCTTCTTTGAAAAAAGACAGACTTAAAAATAACTGTAATACGGCATTGAAATACTTCATTAATATGTGGTAATCATATACGCTAATAGCCAGCAGATAAGTTTAAAAGTATCAGTAAAACAAATTCTGGAAACGGAATGCAGAAATCGAATTTAACACGGACAGCACAGAAAACACAAACACGTAAAAGCGAACAAGAAATCAAAACTTTATTCATAAACGGAATCTGTAGCTACTAGGGGTGAAGGATAAGATAATAATTTAAATCTACGTCCACAATGGACAAACCATGAGGCGATTCTATGTCTCGTCTTACACAGGACAAACCATGAGGTGATTCTATGTCTCGTCTTATACAGAACAAACACTGAGGTAATTCTACGTCTCGTCTTGCACAGGACAAACACTGAAGTAATTATGTATCGTCTTGAACAGGGCAAACACTGAGATAATTCTATGTCTCGTCTTGCACAGGACAAACATTGAAGTAATTATGTCTCGCCTTGAACAGGGCAAACACTGAGATAATTCTATGTATCGTCTTAAGCAGGACAAAGACAAAGGGAATCCTGAATTACCACCAAACTTCAGACAAAACGTTGAAGTGCTGTATACCAGAACCCAACGCTGTACATACCATCCATTATTGCAAATAAAATGCGAAGAAACTTTATCTAATATCATTTTCTACAACTGATTATATGTAACATTCTTTGGGATGGACTCGCCCCTTCCCAAGGCCAATTTGATACGATTGCTAGACATTGGTGTATGTAATCTTTACTTGAGTTAAGAAAAAGGAAAAGTTATAGAAATTAAGTTAAAACAAACACAGAAGTTCCGCACAAAACTTATTTGAAAAAATATACGACTTCACCTGACTAAAGTTTATTATAACAAACACCTAGTAGACCGACCTTCACAGTAGGTTTTCTGTAATGACCAGTAGAAGAAAGTGAGCCCCCGTTTATAGCGTTGTATTGTTTGTTTGTGAATTTCGCGCAAAGCTACACGAGGGCTATCTGTGCTAGCCGTCCATAATTTGGCAGTGTAATGCTAAAGGGAAGGCAGCCAGTCATCACCACCCACCGCTAACTTTTGAGCTACTCTTTTACCAACGAATAGTGGAATTGGCCATTTCCTTATAACGCCCCCACGGCTGAAAGGGCGAGCATATTCGGTGTGACGGGATTTAAACCTGTGACTCTCAGATTACGAGTCGATTGTCTTAACCACCTGGCCATGCTGGACCTTGAAGTTAAGTAAATGTTAATACCTATTAAACTTATGATATTTGCCAACAAGATTGATACACACAATTTTCATCACCACCCACCGCCAACTTTTGGGCTACTCTTTTACCAACGAATAGTACGATTGACCGTCACATATAACGCCCCCACGGGTGAAAGTGCAAACCTGTTTGGTGCGACCGGGATTCGAACCCTCGGATTACGAGTCGAGTGCCTTAACCACCCGGCCATGTCGAGCCCTTATAGCGTTGTAAGTTCGTGAACTTACCGCTGTACTACTGGGTACGAAATCTCTTTATATTTTGGTCATTACAAATTTAACCATTTCTCTTACACTCGTTACTCTCTTATTAAATAATATGGAGATCAATCCGAGATATAAATTCTATAAAAACTAACGCGGTAATAAAAGCTTCAATCTAAAGTTTGATAACACGATTCAGTAACAAAGCATTCCATGTCCTCACCAAGATTTTAATTTCCATTTTTCGATCTGGAACGTGAAACATTAAGTTTAATTACAAATTAAAAAAAAAAAATGTTTTATGAATTTTTCGAAAGTACACATAAAATTCGCATGTGTTTCTACCCAGTTTTCTTCTTTTAATTTCTGTTGATATGTGTACATGTAATAAGTCTGGCAGGCGCTTAGGGCGCCCAAGTCGCAGTCTGTGAGTCGCGGGTTTGAATCCCAGCCTCATCAAACATGCTCGCCCTTTCAGCCTTCAGAGAGTTATAATTTGACCATAGACATTCCATTGTTCATGGATAAAAGAGTAGCCCATGAGTTGACTGTGGGTGTTGATGACTAACTGCCTTTTCTCTAGTCTTACACTACAAAATTAGGGATGATTGGCGCAAATAGCCCTTGTGTAGCTTTGCGCGAAATTCAAAAACAAAACAAACAAACGGTCGTCAAAGGCCTAAAAAGAAAAGAAAAACACTCTGCGAACTCACACCGATAGAAACTGGATTTCGATACCCGTGGTGGGCAGAGCACATATAGCCCATTTTGTAGCCATGTGCTTAATTCCAGACAAACAAACAAAAGAAAAGAAAAATCTATTGAGTTCATAAATATACTATACATATTTTGAAAATTTATACCACACCTTTTTATTAATATTATTATTATATTCGTTCTTTTATCTAGAGTTCCTTAGCTTTAGATATATCCGGTATTAAAAGAATAACTTACACCGTGTTTTATAGGGAAGGTTATACCTTCTAGTGAGGTTAACACAACAGTAATTACCAACGACATTAAAAGGTAAAGCAACAATATATCACGTGAATAAAAGTGTAACGGCTAGCTGTTAACAAGGTGGCAGGATAAAATAACAATTTTTTGAGCTATATAATATATTGACAAACTTAACCAACGGGCGAAATGTGTATTTACAAACTGAATCTAAAGATAAATTCATTACTTACCAGCTGAGCCTAAAGGGCAAAAAAGTCTAATTGCAACATAGTAAAGTGATAGAATGACTAATTACTAGCAGAGCCAAAGGTTAACAATTACTTATCAAATTGATCAAACGGATGGCCGCTTCTACTCTAGCATTATTAACCACTTATAATAAAAATAAATACATTTATTAATTAAAAATATTATTTGGATGGCATCAAAGTCAAGTTTTTGTAATTAAAATTAACTCGTAATAAACAAGCTTATATATAATGTTATTAGTTTTTGTATTTACGCCAAATATTTTAAATAAAAAATAACAGCTAGTTTTCTTGGTGATTAATATAAACTGAAAAGAGATTCTCGTGTTAGTTCATACTTCACGGGAACAGACGAAATTTCTATCTTGGAAATTCTCAAGGGACTAAATTAAAAATACAGTAGGCCTAACATAAATGTTTTGAAAGAAATATAGTCGATTTTAATCATGATTCGCCAGCTTGTAAAAGGGATTCACACCAAAAGAATTCTTCATGCAACAAAGAGCTTGTATAAATATTGTTCTTCGTATCCCATAAGGCCTAAAGAGTTCCAGATTGAGCGAAACACGTCGTCGGAAATGAATATGAAAGATATTGTGTGGTTTAACTTTTAAATATTACCAGTATACATTATTTTAGTTCTTTAAAATCCCCAAGTGTGTTAAATATAATAGGCCTAACGTGCTGTATTGTGACAAGTATAATTAAATATATGTGTGTGTGTATATATATATATATGTGTGTGTGTGCCATATCCGATTTCATAAAGATGCTTGTCTGTTTGTTGATTTTCGAGCAAAGTTATTCGTGGGTTATCTTCGCTAACTAACTTCAAATTTGCAGTGACAAACTAGAGTAAGACAGATAGTCAATACCACCCACCACATATCTGTGGGCTACTCTGATTGAACAGATGGATTTGACAGTCACTCTTATAACGGTCCCGCAGCCTCGACGTGTGGAGCGTGGTATTGTTTTGATGATAACGAGACGAGAACGTGGAATCTTGATTCCGCAGTTTCACACGCTAATTAACGGCCCGCGCTCGGACTCAAACAAGAAGCAACTCTGATGTCATAGCAAAACAAATCTAGTACCTATTAATACAAAAACACATGAAATGTTATAACTGTAAGCAATTCATAATATTAAGAAAAAATCAATTACAGTTTCAGGCTTAAGTAATCATTATGTTTTGAAATGACCAGTTCTTATTATCAAGGGTGTCTTTTAGTTGTTAATTAAACCATATTAAAACAAAACAAGTTTAATAAAAACAATCAATTTTATAAAGACAAGTAAGGCTCGATATATACGTAACCTAGCGAGTTATAGCGGTATAAAAAGTTTTAGTGCTACAAAAAGGATTGAAACAACAAAGTCAAAACCACAAAAACGGAATGACTTAAGATTTTAAAATAGTTTTCACTCCTTTGGTAAATCAGTATAATTATATTAGTCTGAGCAAAACTTGGGATAGAATTGTTTAAATTTAAATAATCCAACTTTTGTAGTTTTAAGTTTCTCGTTTCAATATTTTTATAGGACTAAAACTTTTCTATATTTCTATAATTAGATAAATTATCTACGCATCGTGAAGTAATTTTTGATGACGAGAAATCTACTTGAAATAAAAATATATCTCAGTACGGCTGGTATGAGTATTAACACTTTTATTGATATGCATAAAACAACGTTTCAACGTTCCTAGGTCATCTTTAGGTTAACAAAGAAAGGTCGAAATGTTGTTTTCTTCTTATCAATAAAAGCGTTAATACCCATACCAGCCGTTCTGAGATCCATTTATATACGTATCCATCTTTACTTGCCTTTATAAAATTTGATTATTTTTATTATGCTTATTTGTTTTATTTTTATTAGTATAAGGCCCGGCATGGCCAAGTGGCTAAGGCGCTAGACTCGTAATCTGAAAGTTGCGGGTTCGAATCACCGTGACACCAAACATGCTCCCCCTTTCAGCCATAGGGATGTTACAATGTTACGATCAATCCCACTATTCGTTGGTAACAGAGTAGCCCAAGAGTTGGCGGTAGATGGTGATGACTAGCTGCCTTCCATCTTGTTTACACTGCTAAATTAGAGACGGTTAGCGCAGATAGCCCTAATGTAGCTTTGCTCGAAATTCAAAAACAAAAAATTTTATGAGCAGAATGTTTTTTGCCAGCAACACTAAGCGCGATTGGGTACCTGGAGTTTATTTTATTACTTATCAGAACCTCTGCCAGCATACACTTAAATATAATTTTATGCTCAAAGTAAAGCATGTATAATTTTACCCTTTTTAGAATAAGAAGGAAATCATTGGGACTTCGTACGTAAAAAGTAAAAATCCTGTGAAATAATTATAACGATAAGGCTCATGTTTTTTTTTTTCTATACTCTTGTCTGGAAAAGTCACTTACTTACCTAGATAAGATTCGTTGAAATATCGAAATTTTAATCCATTCCATAAAACTATATATAGCAACTTAGGCGGGTTTATAAGGACAATAAGCTTTAGTTTTGCTCAGCTGGTATTATGAAATAGTCAGACAGTTTAAAGGTTGTTTTAAGCAAGCAATTTTTATAGCTGCCACTTGTTTCATCGTGATCTTTACGACCTGTTCATCAGTACCTGCTTTCATGAACCACTTGTTCGGCTCCACTCAAACATTTTGTTATATGTGAAAGTGATTTACTGCTTAATTAATCAAATTTTTCAAGGAAAGTTGCAAACATTCCTGAAACTTGAAAACATATTTTATTGCACGGATGATGAAACCTGTTGTTATACAGCTTTGAGTACGTTGTATTAAAGCGATTTTGAATATGCAAATCAGTCAGACACGTGATTATCACAGCCGGTATAAAGCCATTGTATAACGGCATGTATCAGTACAACGTTTTGACATTATTTGGCACTACATAGGTTGTGCGATGCCCTTTAAAAGTGATCGATTTTAGGGAGGTGTGTGTAATAATCGCTTCTGATAACATAGATGTGTATAGGAGGTTGATATAGCCTGGTGGTTAGGGGTACGATTCACAGTTCTGCAGGTCGGAGTTCAAATTCCACCGCCGAAACTAGACGCCCTTTCAGCCATGGAGATTTTATAATGTTACCGTAGATACCACTATTCGTTGGTAAAGAGTAGTCCATAAGTTGGTTGTGGGTCGTGTTGACTAAGTGCCTTCCCTCTAGTTATTACTTGTAAATCAGGAACAGTTAACGCAAATAGTTCTCAAATAGCTTCCGATCTAAGCAAGCTACCAATCTATATAGTAACTAAAAATCAACCGAGTAACAAGTATAATTAGTTCAATATACTCTTCACACTTTTTACTTATAATGATTAAAATGAATTTTTTCTTCGACTGAGGTTACATTGGGCCTGGCATGGCCAAGCGTGTTAAGGCGTGCGACTCGTAATCTGAGGGTCGCGGGTTCACATCCCAGTCGCGCTAAACATGCTTGCCCTTTCAGCCGTGGGGGCGTTATAATGTGACGGTCAATCCCACTATTCGTTGGTAAAAGAGTAGCCCAAGAGTTGGCGGTGGGTGGTGATGACTAGCTGCCTCCCCTCTAGTCTTACACTGCTAAATTAGGTACGGCTAGCACAGATAGCCCTCGAATAGCTTTGTGCGAAATTAAGAAAAACAAACAAACAATCTTCGACTGAGTACACTTTCCGTCGTAAGTGAATTGTTTCGTCGACTGGGTACCATTTCTCTCATAATTCTAATAACAATTCAGGCTATTTCTAAATCACTATACTAAGTTGAAAATGCTAAATAAAAAATAAAAATATTATAATACTAAATTAATAATAAAAATAGGTATATTATTTACACATTTTAATTCTCTCAGTGGCGCAGCAACACGTTTGCAGACTTATACAGCTAGAAACTGACTTTCGATACCCGTGGTGGGCAAAGCACAAAGAGCTCATTGTGTAGCTTTGTGCTTAATTCTAAACAAATACATTTTTAAATAATATTTTCTACTAACGTTACATGAATATAGAGCAAAGTACACAAGACTTTTTAAACTGAGATGCACCTTTTATGATTAACAAAATACTGGAAAACAAACCTACTATTATAAAATAATGTTATAAATTATCTTGTTTTAGACAATTAATATTCTTTATAACATGGAACTTTATTATTACTTAGTATTGAGGTGTGTTGCTTAGAAACGTCCTGAGTCTGGAGTTGACGTCATGTCTCAAAAGGTTTTTGCGAAATTTTATGAGAAACAAATATTGCAATATGAAAAACATGAGCGAGTCAGCCACTTAAATAGTGAGTTGCTTACTTGGTCAGCCATTATCGTTTTATTGTTGTTGATCTGGTACTGAGTTATCGATTATGTTAGATAGGTTTGAAATAGCGCAAAAGTAAATTTAACAACTGTCTGTTAAAATTTGTTTATGAGTTAGATCTAATCCTTGATTATGCTTACATCGTGAAACCGATTAAACTGTAAATCGTTTCATTAAAGGAAGCAAACGACTTCATTTTCCTTAAATTAACTGGTCTTTGTATTATTATTTACCGGATAATAAAATCAACAACAAAAATCGTTACAACCCTGGTGATTATTTTGGTAACTTTAAGTAAAACAGTTTAAACAAAATATTTCCAAATAAACCAGAAAGCATGATACAGAAATATTAAAAGGAGTCTAAAAATACTTTTTGTTTTTGGTTTTGTTTTAATTTCGCGCAAAGCTACACGAGGGCTATTTGCGCTAGCCGTCCTTAATTTAGTAGTGTAAGACTAGAGGTACCGTCAGCCTTTATGCTATTCTTTTATCAACGAATAATGGGATTGATCGTTATATTATAACCACCCACCACAGCTGAAAGGGCAAACATGTTTGTGTGATTGGAATTCTAGCCCGCGACCCGCAGACTGTGGGTCGCGCGTCCTAACCTCTTGGCCATGCCGGGCCACATTTAAAACAACCAGCTTTAATAACATTAGGTAATCTTTCATAATCATTGACGGCTGCCTCCACACACAGGTTTTGGGTAAAACACCAGAAGGAATTTCAAATAAAAGTTTAAGAGCAGAGTTAAGAGAAAGGACGAGACCATATGCGAACATGCAGAAGATGTAGAAAGGCCAATTATCTTACATAAATACATCATGAGAAATGATTGATTCTTTGAAATATAACTGATTCATAGGTACTATAGTGAATGAGGACATGCAAATTAAAGTAAACAACTTTTCTTGTTGGTGATGGAACTTCAGTGAATTAAAGTTGCAAATAAACAGCTGAATTAATCATCCAAGAATTATGAATTTATGAAATAAAATATCATAAAAACATTGGCTCTCTCTCTCTGTGAAGACCTAGGAAAACTCGAGTGTTAACTCTTAAAAACAAAAGTAAACCACAGGGTAAAAGATATTTTAATTGCAGTTTAAAAGGGCATTTTGTAAACAACTACAGTCAACTTACAGAGACAAAATAGACCATAGAGCAGAAAGTGCTTCAACTTGAAAGGGTGGGATGCGAATAACTGCTGACATAATAATTTTAATTAGAAAGTTGTTTACATTGAAGACAAGCTGTCTGGCGATGTCACACGTGAGACAACAGCGAAAGCTCAACAAAATGAATGTTTAGACTCTTGTTGTGTAAGTCTTTATTAATATATTATTGATCAAAATGAATGTTTAGACTCTTGTGTAAGTCTTTATTAATATATTATTGATCAAAGAAAGAAAAGAAGTAATTTGTGAGATTTAAGTAAATATAATCTTTAATCCAGGTGTTAATACACCTCAGGGATTAAAACCATTTGTCGATTTTGATCTTCTTTAGCATTGATCTCTGATTTCAGCTTGTGAATGATCGAGATCCATTTTATTCAAAAGCTCTGTTCATTATTGGTATTTGTTAAAATCTTAGAACCAACTCGTTCAATTGGCGAAACCACGAAGAAAAAAGTCGCCATTTGTAAACAACAAAAATTACAAACACTGAGATGAACATATAATGAAGACATTCGGTTAAATGTTGTTTTAACACTGAGATGAACATATAATGAAGACATTCGGTTAAATGTTGTTTCCAGATGTAATCGTTAAACATGTTACATATATCCCGATTTTATGGACACTTTTCAGAGTAGACAAAACAGGATTTTTCAAACGTCTAAAATTAACTACAGCTGTTTCTTATTTTTCTTCTTCCTTCTACTTTGTTGTAATAAAGTGAGAAATAAAACCCAATTCCATGAAGTGTGGATATTACCTCTATAACTCATTTGCGATTTCACCAGCTTTCGTTATTGTTAGCTACAAGTAGAAGAAATTTATTGCTAATTTTATTCTCCTGATAACAGTAACAACACCATCCTTTTAACCCACACGATTAATGGTAGCAACACTTAGACTGCTCGACAGGAAAGGGTAACGAATATTACGACAGTTCCTACATCTGTTCTGTGTGACTTGACAGGTTTTGTTGAGATTCACAGGTTACAGAAAACGTGTTTTCTGCCACCTCCCGCCTTCGGCCACAATAACTCTAAAGTCTGTAAGAACAGTTGTTAGAATAAAGATGGCGTCGTACACAGTGTAGTGCTGTTCAGACTTTATGTATTCCACCAATATCATGATAGTTTCCAATAATTACATCAAGAAACGATTAATCACTGACAAAACTTAACAATAAGTTTTAATTAAGTATTAGAAAGAAATATACTATTCACAAAATTCACTCATGTTTTTCTTATCGTTGTACGAAACGTAGTAAAATTTTTATTTCGTTCACAACTCTTCACCAGATATACCTGCCAGCATCGGGTGAGATACAAAAACGGTTAGCACTGGTTCTTGTATTTCACCTCATGATGGCAAGCAAACCCGGTGAAGCGTTGCGAAAAAATAAACACAAGTTTTACTAATAAAACGTCTGTTTAAATAACAAAGTTTTTTTTTGCCTTTCTCATTCATGTACTTCATAACAAACTGTTATTTATGTACTTACCTATATTTGATAGTAAAAAAAAAAAACTAAAAAAAATCTCATTCGTTTACCATATTCCTACCAGAAACATTAAACACGACCTATAAATTGCTAAATCTCAATAATCTAACGTAAACTAGTTGTCAGAATCTCAACACTTGCTCAACTGTTGTGCCCGCTTTTAGCTACAGCTGTATAGACCGTATGTGACAAAGGATACCTGTTCATACCGTGAATAGCAGATCTGAAGTCATATGGAAGTTTTGCTATTTGAAGGATCAGGTGGCGATTTTCTCTCCATAAGCTTCTCATAAATACAATATCTGACACCAGTGTTCACAAATGGTTAAAATGTCTAATAATATGTTTCTTTATAGGTCTTATATCAAATGTGTGGTTGAGGTGAAAAGAGATATATTATTAGTTTTTTCTTTGTAGTTTGATTCAGTATGTGAAATATCTAAACCAAAAGCAAAAAAATGTATGTGTGTTTTCTTATAGCAAAGCCACCTGCTGAGTCCACCAAGGGAAATCGAACCCCTGGTTTTAGCGTTGTACGTCCGTAGACTTACCGCTTTACCAGCGGGCGACCAAAAATTGTAACAGTATACATAGTATTTCATTAATATGAGAAATAAGTTGCGTTTTATGTCTTTGCTAAAATGCGGATGAATCAATAATAATTGGTTGTTGAAGTTTTTATAATTAAAATTCCACCAAATTTGAAACAAAATCTTCCAGTTTATTTACTTTATCATTCACACAGAAGAAGGAGGACATTCAATGAACCTTTTTTTCTTGGCTAGTGATAAAATCCATATTGCTGGATGCAACTGTATTGTTTATACAAATGCATTTCTGGACATGATTTAATCTGCTTAGAAGGTAAAGGCAACTTGTCAAAAATTAAAATTCCTCTTAACGAACACCCTCCTGCTCTTATTTACTCCAAATATTTGATAATAACCACCTTGATGACGAACACAACACTGTATTTGTCCAACAATGTGAAGCCATTTTGACGGATCCTGAAATGTTCTGTCTTTCTTGTTTGTTTGTTTTTTTTTTTTTTTGCTGTCAACTTATGTGTAAGTTCACAGTTAGCTTCATACGTACTGAATGTAAGATGAGCCTACCAAGAAAACGGTACATACAGAGGTCTCTTCATGATGGATGTCATATTGGAAGGACCTGCGAACTGACAAAGATGGTGGAGTTTATCACGTGCTCTTGGTTAACGCACGAGAATTCATTTAACAGAAAACGTCACATCCTAAGACACACAGTGCTTCCTCTGTTTATTACTTCTGGAAGTTAGGTTTTTACTTCTTTTTCTTACTTTGAACGAACGACACAAACCAGTGACGGTTGTTGCCATAGGAACAAATATTCAGACAGAAACTATAAACTTTAGTATATAGGAAATTTTTATTATTCAATTCTGTGTTTACATCTCGGTCCTGAAGTTTCTATTTTACTGTAATGTAAGAACAATAAAATATCCACGTATATATAGTTGAAGTAGTGTCATATCATTACATTACATATTATACTGGACCTCTGTTACATAAATAGTTCAATTACTATCGTTTAAAGTAATGACTCTTTCTTCTGAAGAACAAAATAATTCGTGTTTACTATTCTGGATCCAAACATGAATATTGTTTTTGTATTTGAACCTAAAATTCTACTATTTTGCTCCCAATTTAAGAATTACATACCGTTCATCTTTATTTTTTCGATTTTGGTTAAGCACGAAGCTCTGCCCAATGAAAACCTTTTTTTTTTTTTAGTGTTATAAGCTCACAGACTTACCGCCTAGCCACCAGGAAGGCTCAGTTTATTCATTTATTTTTTGAGGAATCAGATTATGAATTTGGTACGAGTTTCATAAAAACTGACAGGGAAAATTAAGTTAAAAAACTCAGATTTAAATTACTCGTTTTCACGGCTAAGAATACATTTTCTTTTCAAAACCGCAGCAGTGGCTAGGTTATTCATTTCTTTTTCAGAGTTAATGTTAACTGTTCGACTGGACAGTTACTAAAGATTCAACAATTGAATCCACCAGCTGATCTCTTCTATTGATATTAACTGATCAACTGAAGCACCATTTGAATGACAGCTGTTCGACTGGACAGTTACTAAAGATCCAACAACTGAATCCACCAGTTGAGCTCTTCTATTAATATTAACTGATCAACTGAAGCACCATTTGAATGACAGCTGTTCGACTGGACAGTTACTAAAGATCCAACAACTGAATCCACCAGTTGAGCTCTTCTATTAATATTAACTGATCAACTGAAGCACCAGTTGAAATGACAACTGTTCGACTGGACAGTTACTAAAGATCCAACAATTGAATCCACCAGTTGATCTCTTCTATTGATATTAACTGATCAACTGAAGCACCATTTGAATGACAGCTGTTCGACTGGACAGTTACTAAAGATCCAACAACTGAATCCACCAGTTGAGCTCTTCTATTAATATTAACTGATCAACTGAAGCACCATTTGAATGACAGCTGTTCGACTGGACAGTTACTAAAGATCCAACAACTGAATCCACCAGTTGAGCTCTTCTATTAATATTAACTGATCAACTGAAGCACCATTTGAATGACAGCTGTTCGACTGGACAGTTACTAAAGATCCAACAACTGAATCCACCAGTTGAGCTCTTCTATTAATATTAACTGATCAACTGAAGCACCAGTTGAAATGACAACTGTTCGACTGGACAGTTACTAAAGATCCAACAATTGAATCCACCAGTTGATCTCTTCTATTGATATTAACTGATCAACTGAAGCACCATTTGAATGACAGCTGTTCGACTGGACAGTTACTAAAGATCCAACAACTGAATCCACCAGTTGAGCTCTTCTATTAATATTAACTGATCAACTGAAGCACCAGTTGAAATGACAACTGTTCGACTGGACAGTTACTAAAGATCCAACAATTGAATCCACCAGTTGATCTCTTCTATTGATATTAACTGATCAACTGAAGCACCATTTGAATGACAGCTGTTCGACTGGACAGTTACTAAAGATCCAACAACTGAATCCACCAGTTGAGCTCTTCTACTAATATTAACTGATCAACTGAAGCACCATTTGAATGACAGCTGTTCGACTGGACAGTTACTAAAGATCCAACAACTGAATCCACCAGTTGAGCTCTTCTATTAATATTAACTGATCAACTGAAGCACCAGTTGAAATGACAACTGTTCGACTGGACAGTTACTAAAGATCCAACAATTGAATCCACCAGTTGATCTCTTCTATTGATATTAACTGATCAACTGAAGCACCATTTGAATGACAGCTGTTCGACTGGACAGTTACTAAAGATCCAACAACTGAATCCACCAGTTGATCTCTTCTATTGACATTAACTGATCAACTAAAGCACCATTTGAATGACAGCTGTTCGACTGGACAGTTACTAAAGATCCAACAACTGAATCCACCAGTTGAGCTCTTCTATTAATATTAACTGATCAACTGAAGCACCAGTTGAAATGACAACTGTTCGACTGGACAGTTACTAAAGATCCAACAATTGAATCCACCAGTTGATCTCTTCTATTGATATTAACTGATCAACTGAAGCACCATTTGAATGACAGCTGTTCGACTGGACAGTTACTAAAGATCCAACAACTGAATCCACCAGTTGATCTCTTCTATTGACATTAACTGATCAACTGAAGCACCATTTGAATGACAGCTGTTCGACTGGACAGTTACTAAAGATCCAACAACTGAATCCACCAGTTGAGCTCTTCTATTAATATTAACTGATCAACTGAAGCATCAGTTGAAATGACAACTGTTCGACAAGACAAGTGTCAAAGATTTTCCATTGAAGCCCTCTGTTAAAGTCATTTTGATGAGTAGATAATTGTAAGTGATACACCAATTGAATACTTCTCTTATTGTTAACTAGGACCCGGCCTGGCCAGGTGGGTTAAGGCATTCGCCTCGTAATCTGAGGGTCGCGGGTTCGAATCCCCGTCACACCAAACATGTTCTTCCTTTCAGCCGTGGGTCATTATGATGTGAAGGTCAATCCCACTATTCGTTGGTAAAAGAATAGCTCAAGAGTCGACGGTGGGTGGTGATGATTAGCTGCCTTCCCTCTAGTCTTACATTGCTAAATTAGGGACGGCTAGCACAGATAGCCCTTGTGTAGCTTTGCGCGAAATTCAAGACAAACCAAACCTAGACTGGACAGTTTTTACAATATATAAACGCTGTTTATGAGAAGACTAAATATTTGTCTTATTGCAATATTATAATATTTCTCTAGTTACTATCTCCAAATGGTCCAGCGGTAAGTCTGAGGGCCTAAGGCATGAAATATCAGGTTTCAATACCTGTTGTGAGCACAGTACAGATGACCCATAATGTAGTTTTGTACTTAACAATAAGTTGTACTGAAGGTGCTTTATGATTTTGCTTTAGCAGTGCGTCAATGACTCTTGTTTCTGTGTGTTGTTGTTTGCCAACTATAAACAGTCGTAATGTTTCCGGTTCTTAACGTTAGCGATATATTTTTGATTGTCCTATTTCTGGGTGCTGTTATGATGGTATCACTGACAAACTGTTAGCTGCAACAATCGTTTACAATGGCCAACACTGACCACTTATCGTCACTAACAGGAGCGAACAATAGTTTGAAGACGGTTATTTTCCTTTTGTTAAAGGCCCAGCATGGCCAGATGGTTCATGCGCTTGACTAGTAATCTGAGAGTCGCGGGTTCGAATCCCCCTTGCCATCAAACATGCTCGCCCTTTCAGCCGTGGGAATGTTATAATGTGTTGATCAATCCCACTATTCGTTAGTAAAAGAGTAACACAAGCGTTGGCTGTGGATGGGAATGACTAGTTGTCTTCCTCTTGTCTTACACGGATAGCACAGATAGCCCTCGTGTAGTTTTGCGCCAAATTAAAGAAAAACATCAATCTTTACGTCATGTCGTTGTTTCCATTTCAACTGATACACTGACGTGTACCTGTGGCGAATTGCCGTTTTTCATGGAAATGCAGACAACAAGAGGATTTCAGTTGTTGAAAACTAGTTAAACAAATTGGCAAGGTTTGTATCATCCATGTTCATGAAGGAAAGATTGCGGAAACACTATTAGACAACTCATCTGAACACTATAACCCTGAATATTGTCATGGAAGGTCGACTAGGCCATACACTGTGACCTCTGTTTACAACGCATGCGTAGTAGTTCGTTATTCCAGTCCACTATTTATGGACTCAATAAGGAATTCAAAACAGCTGTTAGAGTGATTATCAATGGTCAAATGATAATGAACAAAGGCCGTGGGCCTAATTTAAAGTCAAAAAGGTCTTTTGGATATCTTGAGATAAACAGACTTTGTAGTAACACCATTGCGTGAATATGCTCTTCATAAAGAATTCAATTCTATACTAATGAGCAACGGGTTCGTACTTGGACATCCGATCTTCAAAATCGTTGAATGTAATCATTTCGTGATTCAGTTTTGGTGTAGATCTACTGATCGATTAAATATTTTCATAAAAAACAAGAGGTTGTTGTAGACGCGTTTTCTACGCGCTATTCCCTTACGTTCAATAATTTCTTGATTAATTGTTCAATTAAATTATTATTATTATTTCGATACGTAAGTGTTTGTACAGTATTTCCCGCTAGCTGTTGTAGACGCGTTTTCTACGCGCTATTCCCTTACGTTCAATAATTTCTTGATTAATTGCTCAATTAAATTATTATTATTATTTCGATACGTAAGTGTTTGTACAGTATTTCCCGCTAGCTGTTGTAGACGCGTTTTCTACGCGCTCTTTCCTCATGTTCGGTAATTTCTTGATTCAAAATACCAAGAAGGCGAGGTCTGGGTGCCATCAAACATTTACTGGTTGTCCTTGGATATCCTATACAATAATTTCATCCCACCCAAATATACCCACAGACAGACTGTTGTTGCACGGAATCTTTCTTACCGTCGTCGCTAATGGATAATAACTAAGCAATACAGATGCACAAACAGCATCAGGCCAACGGACGGACACTTGTTATTGACACTTTCAGATAAATACTTCGGCCACATTTCAGATCATCACATTCTATTAGTTGTAACCATAGCGATAGATTTGTGAGTAAATTGAACTTCTAAAACATACCCAACTTTCACACTTGCTGTTATTAATGTTTTTAAATTTCCCATGATATATTTCTCTATTTGTTAGTTTTTAGAGCAAAGTTACCTAATATTTCCACTGCGGGGAATTGAACTCCCAAATTGTAGCGTTTTAAGTCCTTAAACTTATCGCAGTCCCACTGGCGAACTAGCGATATGTTTTGCTACCTTAAATTTGAGCTCCAGATCAATCAGGTAAGTGTACTCTACAAACTGACCTAAAGAGCTAGCTCCTAACGTTTGAACACAAGACCAATCAGGAGAGTGTGCTCTACACACTGAGCTGAAGGGCTAGCTCTAAGTTTGAACTCAAGACCAATCAGGAGAGTGTGCTCTACACACTGAGCTGAAGGGCTAGCTCCTAACGTTTGAACTCAAGACCAATCAGGAGAGTGTGCTCTACACACTGAGCTGAAGGGCTAGCTCCTAACGTTTGAACTCAAGACCAATCAGGAGAGTGTGCTCTACACACTGAGCTGAAGGGCTAGCTCCTAAGTTTGAACTCAAGACCAATCAGGAGAGTGTGCTCTACACACTGAGCTGAAGGGCTAGCTTCTAAGTTTGAACTCAAGACCAATCAGGAGAGTGTGCTCTACACACTGAGCTGAAGGGCTAGCTCCTAACGTTTGAACTCAAGACCAATCAGGAGAGTGTGCTCTACACACTGAACTGAAGGGCTTGCTCCTAAAGTTTGGACTCAAGACCAATCAGAAGAGTGTGCTCTACACACTGAGCTGAAGGGCTAGCTCTAACGTTTGAACTCAAGAACAATCAGGAGAGTGTGCTCTACACACTGAGCTGAAGGGCTAGCTCCTAACATTTGAACACAAGACCAATCAGGAGAGTGTGCTCTACACACTGAGCTGAAGGGCTTGCTCCTAAAGTTTGGACTCAAGACCAATCAGGAGAGTGTGCTCTACACACTGAGCTGAAGGGCTAGCTCCTAACGTTTGAACTCAAGACCAATCAGGAGAGTGTGCTCCACACACTGAGCTGAAGGGCTAGCTCCTAACGTTTGGACTCAAGACCAATCAGAAGAGTGTGCCCTACACACTGAGCTGAAGGGCTAGCTCCTAACGTTTGAACTCAAGACCAATCAGGAGAGTGTGCTCTACACACTGAGCTGAAGGGCTAGCCTCTATTTGCTAGTAGGGCAAATCACTACACTCCTTTGATTAAAAAACAAGTTAACCATAAGGTCTTACATTTACAATTGTTGGAATGATTTGTATTTCGTATACGAAGTTAACCTACATACAAATACTTCGTACTATAAAGTTAACGCCTATAACGCTGCAGTAAATTATAAGATTATATTTCCATAATGTATTTTCATATAACATGAAACAATGCACATTATTAAAAATATATATACAACCTTAAACAGTTTCAAATAAATAAGGTTTATTAAAAACAGAGCATAGCCCTAAAAATAATACATTTTTTTCACACACAACGTTATATGCCGTCATCATCAAAATTAATAGTTAAAGTTAGATACTGACTTATATATACCTACGTCACACCCAATAGTTTTACCGTATATCTTCAGCGCCATCTCGATCTTTGGACACAACCGAAGAGCTGGTAAAACACAATTCCAGCAATTCACTCCTTCAATATCTGGACTGATATTTGTGTGTTTTTTACTCAGTTTCTATTAATTCTCTATTAGTTTAACTAAATATAGAGTATTTTAATAAATCTTATTTATTATGCAGCTATTTAACGCTGTACATATTTCTAAAGTGCCTCTTAATTAATTTATTTTTTGTATTCCGTTTCATCTTATACTTGTTGAGAATTCACAGTTTGTTTTAATAATTGAAAATGCGCTATTTTTATTTATTAATTAATTATTTGTTGACCTTTTCAAAACAATACAGCAATTACTTTTTTTTTTCCAAATGGATCGTATATTATGCCTGTTATACTTCCTGATGGTAGAATTTGATACGCAAGTGATGATTTATGCTAAATATATTTTGCACATATGGTAACAAGCAAAAATTATTTCTTCTTATTTGAACTTAACTTTAAGCGAAAAAAACCCACAACAGACTATAACAACTTAATCTTTGTTGTTTTGTCTTTAATCATTTTTACCAATTAAAATTCCACAAATACGACCTTGCAGGATAGACTGCGTGGCGACACCATCTGCTAATCTCAGTGTCTGTTGCGAAGAGAGCTTCACCACGATTAGTTATAAAACATTTGAAGGAAAGAGACGTAGGGTAGAAACTAGTTGCATGCATTCTGACAGTAAAACTTCATATCTTAAGCATCTTTCTCTACAAATCTTTAACAGAAACTTCAAGGATGACAGCTGATCTCGACGGGCTTCCTTCAAACTATGCTTTTGCGATAGGCGCTCCTTTTGACACTCGATAAAAAAATACAGATAAGGATACGTTCTCTGCGGGTTGGAGCCTCGAATAGACACACCTGCTTGTCCAGATTTAGGTTTAAAGGGGGGAATGTGCTTTACGAAACCTGGATGAAATAGCTATGTAAAGTGTGTGAGTTTACAAGGAATGGGCGTTTGGCCTGACCTACGAAATGGTGTCACAGAGCAAACGGTAATTTTCAATTTTCGCGTGTGAAAAGATAACATTAGGTGATGGTGAGAATTATCACACATCTTAAAACCTGTACTAAGTTAATCTTGTTGACAGGACGTAAGTCATAAAGATCTGGTAAAGACAGTGTCCCATCATTTATCAACGCTTAAGTGAAATAAACGTATTGTACAGGGTGGTTACTTTTGAAGCTCTTAAGAGGCAGGATACACGAACAAACTCTAAACAAATTTCCTGAACACAATAAGGGTCTTAACTTTAAACTAGGCCTTGTTCCTTGCAAATCGTTAAATTATTTTAACTGCGACAGTTGAACTTGTCACGTCCTATCCAAAGTTTGTGAGATATGTGGACATAAAATAATATCAACTCTAGTTTATTTGTAGATTACTCGAAGATAGGTAACTTGTGGTTTATTTTATGTCCCTAACCAGACTGAATAGTAATGTTATTTTTATTTTGTTGAACTTGTTAATTAGAAAAATCAGTTAATTACATCTTAGGGCCTTCTGAAATGTTATACTGTTTCTTAAATACATTGATTAATTTAACATTTGTATTACTGAAGTATTATGTGTATCGATACTAAAAATTGCTAAATATATCATTAATTATTCTGGAATACTTGAAATTGAATTCTGATGTATAAAGGATTTGTTTTGAATTTCGTGCAAAGCTACATGAGGGTTATCTGGACGAGCCGTTCATAATTTAGCAGTGTAAGACTGGAGAAAAGGCAGCTAGTCTTCATCACCCACCGCCGACTCTTGGGCTACTCTTTTACCAACGAATAGTGGGATTGGCTGCCACATTATAACGCTCCCATGGCTGAAAGGGCGAGCATGTTTGGTGTGACGAGGATTCGAGCCCGCGACCCTCAGATTACGAGTTGAGTGCCTTAACCACCTGGCCATGTCGGGCCTTACATAAAGGAACGTTGGCTAACTTGTATGTGTCATCGCGTTTAATTGGTATTTTCATTTGTTTGTTTGTTTTTTTGAATTTCACGCAAAGCTACACGAGGGCTATCTTCGTTAGCTGTACCTAGTTTAGCAGTGTAGACTAGAGGGAAGGTAGCTAGTTATCACCACCCACCACCAACTCTTGGGCTAATCTTTTACCAATGAATAGTGAGATTACCCGTCACTTTATAACGCCCCCACAGTTGAAAGGGCAAGCATGTGTGGTGTGAGGGGACACGAACCCCCGACCCTCATATTACGAGTCGAGCACCATAACCATTTGGCTAGGTATTTCTGATGTGACAATATATTCATGGCAAAACTTAATACAATGGTGCTTAAATGCCATTTTTACATTTCAACAAGATGATATTATGTAATTTTCATGAAACTGATAATATCAATAATACATAAACTAGCTTTTCGACAAGATTATCAAACTTAACTCTTGTAACTCCGAATAGCTGAATTTGGTAATCAATCTTGTAACACTCCTATGGCCTCAAAGTGCTGAGGGCGATTTCTGTGGTATCAGGGAGATAACTACAAGCCCTCAAATCTACAGTCGCGCACACTGACCACTGACCACTGCGCCATAAGACCCAGTATCGTCATTGCTACATTACTTATATTACTAAAATATCATGGCCTTGGCATAGGTAACGTCCAACACGAAGGAAAAGTGCCAGTATTGTCACACAGTACAAGTTACGTATATGCTGCAATTCAGCAAGAAAAAAAGAAATATATATACATTGTTAACTTAACTAAATATCCAGAATGAATAAACTCACTATAATTACACAGTATATATAATATATAATGACGATTTCTACAGAACGAAACCATGTTCTGATTATGATAAAAATATTAATTACATATATCGGTTTCGTCAGTAAGTTTATAACTTAATTCTCGACCTGAATGTTTTTAATAACTAGAAAGATAACAGAAGCAGAATTTTACACAAATAACGTTCGTTAATGACCGTGTTATAAACCTGCTATATTAACCTAAAAGGTATAAATAGGATATAGTCGATATCCGGTTTGTTCCTTGACTTAATAAAACGTGTTTGCTGAAAATGAAGATGATAAATATTTTACAGAATTATTTACATTGTTTGTTTTAGAATAAATCCGCGTTAGACTATCTACTACGTCAACTGCGTAGAATGTAATACCGGATTTTAGCACTTTAAGTCAGTAAATTTACAGCTGTATCACCAGTTCCTTTGTTTGGTTTTTTGAATTTCGTGCAAAGATACTCGAGGGCTATCTGCGCTAGCCGTCCCTAATTTAACAGTGTAAGACTAGAGGGAAGGCAGTTAGTCATCACCACCCACCGCCAAGTCTTGGACTACTCTTTTACCAAGGAATAGTAGGATTGACTGTGACATTATAACGACCCCACGGCTGAAAGGGCGAGCATGTTTGGTGGGACGGGAATTCGAACCCGCGACCCTCAGATTACGAGAAGAGTGTCTTAAGCACCTGGCCATGCTGGGCTGTATCACCAGACGGCGGTTGTTTAACAGTGGGATGGCGGATAGTTTTGGTGGAACTACAAACAAGTTTAGTAGTAGCTCGACTAATTTCACGAAGTTTTCGAAACATTGCCTTTATTTCATATCATATATTACTATATATCAGGAAACAATAAAACTATTGCGAACTATAAAACATTGATTGTGTTATGAAAATCCCTCTTATTAAAGTTTAGACTTGGTCTTGTTTTAGTTAATATGACGTTATTCGTGCAACTATAAAGATAATATAATTATTTAATGATATTAACAGTCATGTCGGGTATTATACCAGAGACTGGAAGAACAAACTTGGGAGGGGGAATCCCCTGATCTTTTTATTTAATGATTGGTTATCTCACGTTCTGGACCTCAAGTATCAATTTACGTCACTGTCTGCCAACAAGCTTTTCTTATTAATTATACATCAAGTTATACCGCCTTCTAGCTTAAGTTTAAATACTAGATAACAATTAAGATAGAATAAAACCTATAACAAATTGAGTATTTTTGCTGAGTATTGAGTTAAATGTAGAGTATGAGTGTACAAACTAAACGTAATTTTTTTTTCAAGATATCATTTTTTGTTCCTACAGGTGGGGTTGGTTTATTTTTTTCATTTCTTTGTGTAAAGAGAAAAAAAAATCCTAATGCCAAAGAAATTGTTTCCTGATGGTTCAGTGATAGGTATACAGAGTTAAAGTGCTAAAATCCAAGGTTCGACTTCCTGCAATAAATAAAACGCATGCATAGCCTGCCGTGTAACTTTGCACTAAACCAACGACGGCTAATTAAATAGGGGCCCGGCATGGCCAGGTGGGTTAAGGCGTTCGACTAGTATTTTGAGGATCGCGGGATCGAATCCCGGTTGCACCAAACATGCTCGCCCTTTCAGCCGAGGGGGCGTTATAATGTGACGGTCAATCCCACTATTCGTTGGTAAAAGAGTAGCCCAAGAGTTGACAGTGGGTGGTGGTGACTAGCTGACTTCCTCTAGTCTTACACTGCTGAATTAGGGACGGCTAGCACAGATAGCCCTCGTGTAGCTTCGCGCGAAATTCAAAAACAAATTAATTAAATGGTAATTTTCAACACAAGCGTCGCATTCTGGGCTAAACATAACCACATTACAGGTCTCTAGTCTTTATGTATAGCAGTCTCTAACTTGAATTGCTGACCGATGAAAAAGCTGTCAACGAGTAGGACCTACCGCCACTAGGGCAATGTGTACACTGTATTTAGTGGCATCTCGTGTCAATGCCTTGGACCCTTCGATCCGTAGCCCGGCACGCTATATTCTAATTAAAACAGAACTTAAAGTGAAATACAACATTAATAAACATCATCTAGAAAACGAAGTAGTTGAGTTTAACTTCCCGAGTATCGTTTGTTTTGAAGTACGAAAATAAATGGTTGACACTATCAAATTCCGTTAACATTCTTATGCACCGAGACAACAGTTTTAACCATTCTTTGTATGACAACTTTTTCATTCCAGTGTCACTTCTCTGAACTCTTTCCAGTAACTTAATATCCTTCTCAAGGTACGAAGCCCAAGACTAAACACAACGTTTCATATTTAGACCAACGAGTTAGCCAAGCTGTGTTTTTTTTTACTCACCATTATGTCGCAAGTTGAACAAAAAATTCGGCCTGGCTAAGTAAGAAATGAAAATATATCTGCCGTGTTATAAATATGGTTACCACTTTGACCGCCAATTCTGATCTTATTCCTTTAAGTTTTGGGTTGTTTTGAAATCACGTAAAGCTACATGAGAGCTATCTGCGCTAGCTATCCCTAATTTAGCAGTGTAAGACTAGAGAGAAGGCAGCTCGCCATCACCACCCGCCGCCAACTGTTGGGCTACTCTTTTACTAACGAATAGTGGGATTGATCGAACATTATAACGCCCCTAAGACTGAAAGGGCGAGCATGGTTAGTGGGAGATTCAAACCCGCGATTCTTAAATTAAGAGTCGAGTGCCTTAGCCACCTGGCCTACTATGTACCTTAATCTAGTGTTTATCGAAATATTTATTAGCTTTCATTGGGCTTAAAAGCCATTGCAAACTTCAAATACCTATGAAAAATATTACGCTGAGCCATATATATATATGTCTTCACCAGCCAATAACCACGTTAGTCTACAAAGTAATTACGTTTAAGTACGTTTATTGGGTTATCAAAAATAATTTAAAAGATACGGGCGTCATCAAAATTGCATATGTGTTGTTTCAATAAAGTGTTAATGAAATAAAATGTGTGATATTTATAAGTTAACGAACCATAAACCATCTTCTAAAGCCGGATATAGCGTAATTTTGACATCCAAAATAAGGTATACATTTATAAACAACAAAATCAATATCAAAAAGAGAAAAGAACAAACTTAAAACTTGCGTTTGGAAAACCCTAGGGTTAAATTTATAGCGGGATTAATTTACTCAAAGTTCATTTACAGAAAGATCAGACTAACACATTGCTTTAACAGTTCAAGAGGCAGTCTATTAAAAAAAATCCTGCTAGAAACCAGTCGTGAGAAAATGAACAAGTAAGTCGATGTAAGATAGCCAAAGTTAATATGAGATGATTAAAGTATATGAAAATTACAACTAACACACAGAACCTAGGATAAAAAACCTTTTATAGTAATTTTCTGTACTCTTCTTTGTTTTTTTATTTATTTAGAAGTTTTAAAAATCATCCGGTTCTTTTATTCCCTATGGAAAGTAATAAAGATCAAATATGTATCATTAATGTTTGGCTATTTTACCAGCAATGGAAACAGAGAACTATATATTCATAATAATATTGAATAAAATTCTGATCTTTGAATTATAGCCGAAATCTTTGGTCTTAGAAACATGATCAGAAAAGACTTTCCATCTCCACTACACATGCTTATTCGATCAGTTACCCAGGCAGACGATTCATGTGTCACTTTTAAAGGTTTCATCATGAATAATGTAGAGGGCGCTCCACCATGCTATCATTTACAGACAAGAAAGGAACACTTACAAAGTCAGCGACCACGTTTTTTTGGTGTTTTTTTTTCCTCACTTGAAAGATAACGGTGTTGATTATTCGTAATCCAAACGGAACCTAGCATAAACTCAACGTGGTTTATTAACATCATTAATCACTGCATGTAGCGCCGTCCCGCGGTTGGCACGTCAGATTCTCTAGGATATTAGCAAATAAACATAAAGGTAATTTAAGTGAAAAGAATCGTTTGATTGGGCCATTCATATCTGATATATATATATATATGTATAGAAAGACAAAGAGGGGGAGTATTTCGAGTTAAGGTTCGCTTATATTCAGTTCTACCTCCTATAAATATGTAAATGCATTTAACAAAAATGAGCAAGATTAGTAGTCTATGAGCTTCTCACGCTAAAAATCAGGTTTTGATACCCACGATAGAAACATCACATATATCCCACTGTGTTACTGTGGATTTAACGAAATATAAGGTTTTATAAAAATGTTTAATAATTCATAAATCTTAAAAAATGTACGCTCACTCATAATTAAATATTATGTATTAAATAGGTTGGAAAAAAAGTTTTATAAAAACACAAGAACCATCATAACATGTCTGATATAATTCTAATAAAATTTATCTAACAATATTTTAGATACGGGATAAAATATTTGTAACAGTAAAAGAAAGTGGCACATGTCATGAAATATCTAGATGAGTGAAAGAACGCATGTGTTTTCATTTACTACGACATTGATCAATTAATTCACAAAATTATTTAAATCATATAAACAAATTATTAGTAGATTTGAAGAATGGTGGATCGCGTTTTTTTTTTACATTATTTATCAATGTACTATTAACTGATAGATTTAAGTGAACTGTAATGCTTTCGGGAGACCATTCTTTGGCGACTGACAGTCTGGCCCTCTACAGGTGGTCTTGTAAAATTACACCATTAATTCATACTTTTATAAGAGGTTGACACTAATATTAGCAGTAACTGTCTTAAGTTTTTACATTCATCATTTTCATATACGTAACAGTACAAAATCGTTATTATCTCTCTTACAAAAGGCACTGTTTACATAAAGTCATGTTAAGTTATAACTGTCTTTAAAAACACAAGAGTGGTGGCGCTAATGATTCAAAGTAAACGAAGGATTACTGAATCATTTAAAAACAGGTATACAAGCATACAATATAACAGTTAAAATAATACTTTTGATGATACAAGTTATAATAAGAATATGGGCTTAAATAAAATCGTGTTCGCTCGTTTTTTATTACTCTGATGTTACAGTTATGTTTACTTCACGAATTATACGCTTATTAGATTGTTTGAAAAAGAAAAAAATATTTCAAGTTTATTGTAGTATATATTCACGACATGGAATATGTTGTTAATCATAACATCAGAAAGATCGTGTCTTAAAACTTAAAAAAATACTTTCCGAAAAAACAAACATTTCAACAAATTAACTTTGAAATAATTCGTGATGACGAGAAACCCACACGAAGCAAAAATGTATTCTCAAGATGTCTGGTATGGGTAATAGCACTTTAATTAAAATAACGTTGCAGAACAACGTTTCGACCTTATTGGATCATATTCAGGTTAACACTGTTCTGTACTTTATTTTAATTAAAGTGTTAATACCCATACGATCTGTCTTAAAAATGCAAAATAACTTTCACACATCTCAAAATTTTCAACTATCGTGTACACACGCATTTACGACTTATATATGTAAAGTGTATTATTTATACATGTTTAAGTGATAGAGAGAAAAAACATATTATTACACTTGTGACCAAAACCGACTGGAACAAAAAAATAAGGATTTTTTTCTTCTTTTTTTCGGAAGTTTGTACATCTACTTATAGTACCGAACATTCAAACAAGTCTAAACATGACAAAAATGTCACGACACACCTCGATTTTCAACCAAAACTAGGTAAAATTAAACCCGATTATTTAACTTTTTAAACTTAAACACAGCTTCTGGTGTTCATCCGTACGTGAAAATAATTTCAGGCATTGAAGTCGTTGGAATATCAAAACAAATAATTTATTACCACAGCTACAAAACTGTACATGATTGTTGAAAGATGCAGAAAATGGCGATGAATGGTGGTTTCGTGGACATTAAAAAACACAAAGAAAAATATTGTGCCCAATTTTACTCCTACTTAAAATAAATACCGATAAGACAATATTTTACAATAGTTTATGATAACACCACTTGGTGTCACAGGTAAAAGATTCCATGTAACCAATGACAGAATGTATATTGAATTTGAAAATATATCAACATATCACAGTGTTTCATAGGGTCATTGTCATGTTAAAATACAAGTTACAAAAGTTCCTACATCTTATTCTTCATTGTAAAAGATGCTAAAAAAAAAAAAAAAAAGGTTTGTATTGTACATATAAGTGACTACAGAATTGACCGGAAGGGGGAGATATAAGCATGAGCTCTAGCCTTGAAATATCTGAGTTGAGAATATATTGTTTTTAGCCTTCTTTTATATCTTTACAGCACCTGTCGTTAAGTAATTTGTTTCCCAGTCAAGACTTTACCAACACTGTTTTAAGCATGCAATGTTAGTGTTAACAAATTATCATTGCTGTTTAATATGCTCCGTATTAAATTAAAATGTTAGGAAGAGTAAAATTGTAAAGTCACCTCTACTATATATTTATTTACTTCAATGAACTGAATGACGAATAATTTCACTTTAGGTCACCAGGTGGCTAATTCTCATCGTGATAAAATGATGGGGAATGACCAACATCATTTTATTTTACAACGACTGGAAATTTCTATTACCATTAATCTTTAGTTTTTTTTAAACACTGAGTAAGGTAGAATATTAAGTTATTTATGATTTTTAAATCAACATACTTCTAACAAATGACAAATTGCAAAAAAATTCTGTTTTGAATAATTAATCTTTACCTTATAAATTTCTGTAAAATACTTACATCGTTGTATTATAATAATCAAGTCTATAACAGATATGAAACTGATATACCTTCTAAGGTTAGGAGAGTTTATAAGTTACTAACTACCTCAAAGAATGTGTTGATTTTCAACCTCACTGACAGTTTTTCTGTAGCGCCTATCATGGATTTAAAATTAAAATCGTTCACTATTTTGTATGTCTGTACGACTAATGTAATAGTATATACTTTTTTTTGTAAACATGTATCAATAGATGAAAATATGCTAATTTTAGGCCTCTTACACAACCTTATAACCTTTGATATCTGTACACTTGTTTACGGAGCCTGTAATAGCACATAACAGCCCGTTTTTCCATTCTTCAAATTGTCAAATATGTATATTTACATAAATTTACAGGGTGGCACGTACATAAGCCTCAGAATACACTATAGAAAATTACATAACTCTACAGTTCACTTGAAGTATGCCCCACTGAAGTCCCCCAAGTGGTTGATAGAAGAAACAGACGTTACATATGGGAGTCCACAGGACAAGTTACAAAATAGATATTGTCAGTTATAAAATAAAGAAAGATTAAGTAAAAGGTGTGAAATAACTATTTTGGTTCTGTAGAACTTAACTGATTATAAGATAGAACCTCTGTAATGAGATTTCACTAAAAATAGCCTGTAATTCATCAAATTAACCCTTTAATTTAAAGGCTGCTAACAAAGATGCCACTGGTAGGCCTGGTTGTATACAAATCCAACTCAACCAACTATCTATAATATTCCAGGTTAGATAATGTGAAATATCTGATAAAACAACTATACTATATTTTCCTTTCGTCTAAATTAATAAAATTAGAAACATTTAAAAGCTTCTATTTTAGGTATTGTATACTTTGAACTCTCTCACACATACAGCTTTGTTAGACCCGTGGACCTATTATTAGCTAGTATCTTGGAAACATCTGATGTACAAACTTTGTTACATATATTCTGTCGATGTAGTGATATAACCACTACTTACTTCCTTTTTTCACACTTAGATCTAATTCTAAAAGATCTAAAACGTGTCCTGCACTGTACAAATCACACTACTGAAGAGTTTTATGACAAGACAAAGAGAACAATAACACTTGGGTCTTGAAAATGAAAATTATAATGATTTTTAACATATTCAAAAATAAAGTAACATGTACAAATGTTATCACATAAAAGACATATATTTAAAAAAGGAAAAACACGAAATATACACACATACAGGTAATGTGTGTAAGCATGATGTTAGCTTTCTTCCAAAGAACACAAAGTGTTTAGATCCAAATCTTTTTTTGAATAACATTTCATACATGATACTTGTAGTATCCAGGAAGTATATTACATTTATAAATAAACTAATATTTTCATCTCAGCCAAGTTACAGAGGGATGCATTATTTACATACATATATAAGAAATACCACAATGACAGCTCACACAACTGTCTCATACCACAATGACAGCTCACACAACTGTCTCATACCACAATGACAGCTCACACAACTGTCTCATCAGTTTTGGGTTTTAAGGGCAAACGTTCCTGCTTTTTTTCATCGTCTGCACTAGTTAAAAGTATGTCTTCATTCCCACCATCTATGGATTGTTTCTTCAGTTCTGGACTGTTATGACTACCATCCATAAGTAGGTACTCAAGGTTCTCAAGGCAATGATTTTGTTCGTTGTTCTGACCAGATCTTTTAATGGAAGAGAAGTTTTGATCTGAAAAAAATATTATATATTACTTGTAACCAGCAGATAATACAAGTCACAAACTCTGGCAACTGTCCATGATTTTTTTACTGATCATGTCAGAAACTAAAAAAAATAAAACAAAGGAGTGGCTTATGTGAAACAACAAAAAACCTCTGCCACTTTGAAACTAAACCTATTATAGTTTGAATAGTAATAATAAAACACTCATAGTTAATGCTATTGCTATTATTACATCAGTGCATTTGTACAGGCTTGAAAACTGCCAGAAAAGTCCTTCTCTTCTTCTTTTGTTTTTAGACTATATTGTTAAATTATTTTATAATCTGTACAAATAGTAAAACACAATTTGCTTTAAATGAGAATAAAATATAAAAAATAGTAGGTTTTACCAAAACACTACAAAATGAGATGTTTCAAGCATGATAAGATCCATAAAACATAATACTGCTCACTATTATTCTGCCACCACATTTCTTGGAAAGTATGTGGCCTACAGAGGTTTCTGTACATTATATAAAAATTATTATGAATATGCAGATCAGTAAGCCACCACAGCTGATATAAAGTCATGGTAGAATGTCTCAGAACTACATTTTGACATCACTTAGCATTCTGTAGGTGGTTTGATGGCACTGAAAATTGTTTCCCATTGGGGAGTATATGTAACAGCCCTTTTTGACACAAAATATTTGTATATACATTCAACTTAGAAAGATGTGCCCAGATTGGGAATATATAATTTTTATTATAATTAATGGGATTGGAAAACAAAGGAATATGGATCAACTTGAAAAATCAGAACCATCCAGAAAGAGACCTGCAACAAGATGTGCCCCAGTCTTGGTAAGTATTTTAACAACTGAGAATCCATAAAAACAAATATTGCTAACAAGAGCCATTCATATGCCCCAGGCAACAGTACTCAAGAAGGATTTTCATCTGGAAATGAAGCCAACAGAATATGGTTTTGCCAAGATAAAGCTTCTGGTCATTCAACCACTGCATTCCTCAAGTAGCTGTGAAATGGGTATTCCATAACAAATACATACCAATCAACTCCTATGAATTTACATGTAAAAGAACTATTGCAGTGCATACTGTCTATTATACTTGTACACAAAATGGATTATGGAAAGCATGCGGAAAGGAGTAATCTCAATTGGATATGACAATTTTATAACAGAGCTATTTGCACTGAAAACAACATTACAAGACTACTTTCACAATGCATGGTCATCATGCAGAGTACCTTCAGACATTAAAACATGGATTGTAATGATGCAAGAGACTCCAAAATCATTCACATATAATGCACTAAAAATGCTATAATGAAATGCTAATACCTTAACAAACTCTTGACATTTCAGACATTTGTTAAGACTTAGAATGACAAACCCATTACTAAAAAATACTGATGAATACAAACGATCACATGAAAAAAAATTACATTTGGCAATTTTGTAAACTTTCTATTTTACAGCACTTATATTGACATTTTGTTCGTTAAAGATGCTATTGTTCCAATGGTTTATATTATTGGAAAGGTTATTTAGAATTATTCAGGAAAATATATCATAGGTTCTAGACAGCTTAATGATTTCAAAATTATTTTGTTTTCGTCACTATCATGGATCAAAAGGAAGGGGACACATTTGCCTTCCTTACATTTCACAAAAATTGTGTATATTATGATGTAAACTTAACACCATAGTTACACCAGGTATTTTTATTAACTTTTATTAAAACTGTAAATTTGTGTTTGCATTTAAGTATGTATAACACATATTAGTCTATTAACTTACACTGTAAAAACTAATTCCCTACATATACTGCCCCCCTTTAAATTAATTCTGTGAGCACCCATAGTTGCTACATCTTTAATTAGATTAAATACCATGCACGGATAAGCCAAAGTTTGAAGTAAACATGAAGAATAACTTCACTTAGTTGCTAATTTTCTTACACATAACATGCCTCACATCCCTCAGTTTCTCTACTGAAAACACAAACTCAATAACTGAATTAACATACACACTACCTCAGTAATCAATCATTCACTGCATCAGACTCAGAAGTCAATAAACAAATTAATAAACAACTACTCTTGTAATTAACTCATCATACAGCATCTAACAACAATACAAACTTAAATTAGATTTTTAATTAACAAAACAAAATACTTTTTTTCTACTAATTTACTGTCTCTAAACTGTCCATTCACAATTGCTGTATTGTTACTTGAAGAGTTTTCTTCAGATAGATAGTAATATGGAAGTGATCTGAACAGAAAGAGGTTCTTCAGCAGGTTTATTTACCTTTTGTAAATTTAACCAGTTGACTCTTCTTTTGCCAATGTATTTCAAAGATGGATAACTTTTAATTTCAACCAACTGTCCTCCTACACTCTGTAAACCCTCATCGTTGATTCTTTGCTCTACAACCTAGGATACTTTCCAATATCTAGTAAACTTTGGAAACAGTCCTTTGTAATTAGCAAAGAATTTTAATATTATCACCATTTAAACAATTGCAATTTTTCACCTTCTAGCTGATTTAAGTCTTTATGAGGCCAGGTTATGACCAACATTAAAGTTATTTCTTAGCTTCATTGTGTACACTTTGTAAGTTTTTGCTAAATGATGTTCCTCAGGACATGATTACAGTAAATCCAGTTTCAGTTGTCATAACTTTGCTGATTGACCAATTAATTTACTGATTCTTGTATTTATATTATGCCCTTGTTTTTATATATTGCATGAAATTTCCAGATTCTATAGAGGATTCAACTTTCATAAACTTTCTAGATTTGATCTAATTATCGTAACTTGTGTTTTTCTATCATTTAATTACCTGAAACTTTAACTGATTCAAGTTCTAGGCTGCAAGGATAGTTCCTTTAATGATGTACACCTACTTTGTTTTAGCTGAATTTATATTTCATCATTCTCTATGGCATTTTCAAATTGTTCTCAAGCCATCTATAATTTCAATGGAATATCTGGATAAGACAATTAGGCAAGTTTTTCCACATCTTCAGCAAGTTCAGCTAAGATCTTACTCTACTTCTAGAGAGTGTCTTAGAAAACTCCCTCTGACATTATACTCCAAACGTACTTAATGAAGAAGCCACCTGTCCCTGATAGTTGTAATGGCCCACCGTTAGAAAGTTGCTTGATGTTCTTACATCTCATTCTTTTAAACAAACAAGTTGTCCACTATTCTATTTATTCACTTTAAAAATTATATAAAATTGCACCTTATATGCTTCCCATTGTAATTTCCATCATAGTCTGTTGGTTTCTTGATTAAGGATCTTGTTCAAATGGACTACTAACTTTCATATCTTGACAAGGTAGTTATGTAGCTGGAGTAGTCCAGGAAGGTCCTTCATTCATACATAATACAGCAGCAGTAATAACATGTGTAAACCAGATGGGTGCTTCTATTAAATATTGCATTGTTTATTGTTTCTAAGATTAGAATTCGTAAGTAGATACAGAGAGAAGTGTGATAATTTGATTGTTGCACTTGAGAATACAATTTCTAGATGTCTTGTTTTGACATTGAGGTTCTTTTGTTGATGTCCTTAGACATTTTACTCGTCTTGTTTGTATAATCCTTCTGTTCATTTCATACAATTTCGTCAATCTTTTTTGTTGTTATCTTTCTGTACATTTCATATAACATTTGACCTTATTATCTTTCTGTAACATCCTGTAATTTTTTATTTATATATATTTTTCAGGCTCATCCTCCATCACATATTTTTATCATAGATCTTCCTCAAACCTTTATCTTCTTGTAATTCAACTACTAAATTCTTTTTTCTCTATCTTCATGTCTCTTTGTTTTTTATCTGATTTTAATGTTTGATATTTCTCGTCTTAGTCTTCTTCAAACTCTGTCACTTCTTCATCTTCTTTCTAATGTTTCATGATTTCCAGCAGTTTTCAATCTCACTTAGAGTATGTGTTGCTGTCTTGAAACTCTATCTAGATTCTATTTTATTTTTATCAAAAATAATCACACTCTCATGAAAACATAAAAGAAAATTCCACCAAATCCAGTCTTCTCAAAGTAACAAAACATTTTATATATTCTACTATAGTTTTTTGACTTAACTTGAATAACAATCACAGATAAGCCAGAGTTCATAAATAGTAGCTAACACAATCATTTCACTTATCAGTTTTCTCTTATAAGTACTATACTTCTCATATATGTATTTCTTTGGAGCAATACAAATTAAACATTCACAACACTGAACTAACTCACTAACTGGTTGACAATAACAGAAAAACTGACAAAAAGTATGTTATCTAAATAATAAATCATCAGATTAGCAAATCAGTTATTATTTACTCTAGCATAACTCAGTGTTTATATATTTCAAATAACTTTCTAAACTTTCAGGAAGATTCTTGTTTACATAAATCAATAACACAAATGTGCAAATTACAAAAATATAGCCTACATCATTACAGAATGATATAAAAATAAAAGCATGAATTCCAATTTAAAAAACAAAACCAAAAATATTCCATGTGAAAACATAATGGTAGAGCATTGATATGCAATTCACTGATAAATAGTATCCAGTGAAATCCACATATACCAGTGCCATTTAGGTAGGGTAGCTGCTCTCTCCCCACCATACCTAAAATTTTTCATTCATATTTTTTCATATGAGGAACAGTATACATTACACACACATATGTAATGCCTAGTATTTCCTCAATGTCATTCTTATTCATTAACAGACTGAATGCAGGTAATGTTGAGGTGTCAGTATTTCTTTTTTATTTCTAGTTAGTCCATGTTGTGCTGTCAGTATTTCTTTTTTTATTTCTAGTTAGTCCATGTTATGCTGTCAGTAATTCTTTTTGTATTTCTAGTTAGTCCATGTTGTGCTGTAAGTATTTCTTCTTTATTTTCTAGTCAGGCCATGTTGTGCTGCAGGATTTCTTCTATTATTTCTATTTAGACCATGTTGTGCTGCAGGATTTCTTCTATTATTTCTATTTAGACCATGTTGTGCAATCAGTATTTCTTCTTTATTTTCTAGTCAGGCCATGTTGTGGTGTCAGTATTTCTTCTTTCTTTTCGAATTAGACCTGGTGTTCCTTTACAAACACTTTCAGATTATCTTGTCCCAGTTGTCCAGTTTATTGTTGTTTCACTTCATCTTTTAATAAATACACTTCCAGTTCATTAATAATCTTGTTTCCATCCGAGACTATCACTAGCTGCTTATCAAACAGGTAAATGACCTTCTTCACTTAATGCCATGCCAAATTGAGAATCATCTTCAGAATTCTCAACAAGATTTTAGCCACAATGAATTTAACATTGAAAGTCCTTTTACTCACAACATAATTAATAGAGGATATCTTCAGAAGAAGGCTGAAATGTAATTGAATTTCATAATAGAAGACCCCCACATCGTGTAGTTTTGTGTTCAATACCAAACAAGAGAAGTGTCAGTTTTTTTTATACAAGTTAAAGATGACTCTCACTGATCTGATAACAAAGATGACCCAATATGTTTCAGTAAGTTACAGTCAATATTACATCTTAACAGAGCCATAGCCATGGTGGGAAAAAAGGGGCAGTTTCCCAAACCACAGTTAGAAGAGAAGCACAGTCCAAGCATTAAGCCTGTTATTCAATAATTCATGCAGAACTATACAAACGTGCACCTTTCTCAGTGTGCAGAAATGACTGGCTACACATCTGCATCATATTGAGTAATTTTATGGTTTTTACCTGTTCTGATGCTTTATATAAAGAGATGTACTTCTGTAGGGTCCCTGAAAGTGTTCTATTTAAAGAGTAGATATAAACAAAAGTAACAAATATTTCTATTTCTTTTTTTTTCAAGTTCATTTCTCATGCTGTGTTGTAGTCTACAAAGTGCATAATTCTACTCATGAGTCTTGGTAAATGCATGTTTTACTGACATCACAAAAGCACAAACTGCAACTTTAAGCTTTCCTCATATGATGTCATTTTAGTGTCTACTGACTGATTGACAGAAAACACACTGCTGTATAGTGATGTGAATAGTGAAAACAGGTTACCCCTGCAGGTGGCCTTCAGCCCTCTTTTGGGGAAATTAGAGTACTGTAATAAAAATTCATATGGAACCCTTTGAAAAGATGGCAGATTTCTAGTGGACCCTACTGGTACCTCTTCAGATTAACAAAGAGATACCTTGCAGGCTTGTCCTGTGACATTAATTCCCACTACCCACAACTACAGGCAGCATGACAGAGGTAAAACAACTACTTAATATTTATTAGAAAAAATGTTTTGGCATCAAATCGCATAAATATTAGTGTTAAAGTACTAAGTACTTGAAATTAATTTCTACATAAATATAAGTTAACATGGTAGCACAAGTCAGAAATTATTTTATGCAGTTCTGATGAATCCCATGTGCACTCAACACTAGGACATCAATATTGTTCTCAACTAGCTACCTTGATATAATAAATAGAATTTTCTGATTTTGCCAATACCATTTATTTGAAAACACTATTCATATATATATACGTAACACAAAACACATTTATGTACAATGGAAAAAATGGCATATAAATACTATACAGAAAAATGTGGTTTTATAAGTCTATATTAGAAATCAGTATAGCCAATCTATATAGTAAATGTTATACAGATAGTAGCTACCATATTCCAATTACTCTTGTTTGTTTGTTTTTAACTCTCTACTTAGGTATCTATACGTTTCAGCTCAGTGTACATTGATGTCACATGCTTACAATGCTTTCATATCCCTCTGTAAAAAACAAATCCACAATATAAACAAACTGTTAAGGAAATAAGCACAACTTCAGTCAACATCATCATGTGACTTGCTACCGAATTACAACATTATAATTTAACTTGTATTATAGGCTTAGCCCTTTGAAGATATTATGCTCACAAGAGAAGTAGCATGTGGTTAAATGATTTATGTATGACAGTTGTACCTGTTGATGACTATTAGCCAATAGACACTTACATCTGAAATAACAAATGGTACTAAAGTGGTCCTCATACAATACATACAGGAGTAACAATTTTAACTAAATATTTTAAAATATACAGGAAACAATCCAGAAGAAACTTGCTCTTTTGATGGGTGTGTTTTATGGAGGTCTTGGTTAGTTAAAGCAGGAAAATTACACTTTGTCTTAACTACAAACATACCTGTTGATTTATTATCTTCAATCAAGTCCATGTAATTGGCTGTTTGGTTGGTTGGAAGAGAAGGAATGAGGTAATCTTCTTCATCAACTGCAAGCTTCAAGTAACTTCCTTTCTTTTTAAGATTGCTAGGTAATGTAGTGCTCCTGTGGGACTTTTCATCATCTTCATCACAGTGAATATCTTGAAACAAAATATTGATTACTTTAAACATAAATATTTCAACAAGAAATCTAAAAATGGGATGAAACCATAGTTTAACTAAACTAATATTTAAGTGTCCTTCATTATGGTTCACTGAATGGTTGATTTAACCCAAAGTTTAAGAAAAAAGCCACATGACCCCTTCAGGAGAGTACTTCATGCTTCATCCTTCAAATTCCTGCCAGTCCACTTCTTGACGTTACTCACCATAATGTTTTCTCTTTCCTTGTCTATTCTTGCCACTCATTGTCCCTTCAGTTGTGGTCAGTACTATGCACATTTTCTCTTCAGCGAGAGATTCTGTCAGTTGTCCTTTCTTCAATTAATGCTAACAAGCCTTTCATCTCAAGGATTCCTACCATTTATTGTTTTTATATTTCACTTGAAGTGCCTCCAGTGCCATGCCTCAAGTTTTGTTACCCTTTTCTGGTTGCTCTCTCTCATAGATTTCACATCCATAATAAGCTATACTCCACATTAGTGTTAACATTCAACTTCCTGCTAATGTATTTTATTTTAAAGGTCTTTCTACTCTTGTTTACTGTAACAGTTCTCCTACAAGCACATCAAGATACTTAAAACCCTTGATACCTTCAAATACACATATATATATCTGGTCATTCATTTTATTAGCTATATATATTTCTCATGTTTACCTTCAGCCCAAACTTTACACACTATCTTGCCTCATTCTTATCACTTTAGCCTTTTCTCTAAACTCTCAATGTTCCATACCATGACCACAGTATCAACCACATAATAAAAATTCTACATCAGTTTTTTCCACCAGTTTTGTCATCCTTTCCACACCAAGCTTAGTGTCCACATTTCTCACAGTGTCCTCGTCAGCAATATATATAGTAGTGGAGCCATGAAGCCACCACATGCTATTGCGTTTCACTTTTCCAAAACTCTAATTGGTTGTTGCATTCCTCTCCAGTTCTAAATGTTACCTGTTGCATCAGTCACGGTTTAACAGATTTATGTTTTTCTCTCTTGCTCTTTCATTGAAGTTCCACACTGCCAAAATATACCAACACCAGCTCTATATCCAAATTGTTCCTCTGCTGGCTTGCTCTCACTTTGTGTTTTCACAAGAGTTCACCAACACCAGCTCTATATCCAAATTGTTCTTCTGCTGGCTTGCTCTCACTTTGTGTTTTTACAAGAGTTCACCAACACCAGCTCTATATCCAAATTGTTCTTCTGCTGGCTTGCTCTCACTTTGTGTTTTTACAAGAGTTCACCAACACCAGCTCTATATCCAAATTGTTCTTCTGCTGGCTTGCTCTCACTTTGTGTTTTACAAGAGTTCACCAACACCAGCTCTATATCCAAATTGTTCTTCTGCTGGCTTGCTCTCACTTTGTGTTTTTACAAGAGTTCACCAACACCAGCTCTATATCCAAATTGTTCTTCTGCTGGCTTGCTCTCACTTTGTGTTTTACAAGAGTTCACCAACACCAGCTCTATATCCAAATTGTTCTTCTGCTGGCTTGCTCTCACTTTGTGTTTTTACAAGAGTTCACCAACACCAGCTCTATATCCAAATTGTTCTTCTGCTGGCTTGCTCTCACTTTGTGTTTTTACAAGAGTTCACCAACACCAGCTCTATATCCAAATTGTTCTTCTGCTGGCTTGCTCTCACTTTGTGTTTTACAAGAGTTCACCAACACCAGCTCTATATCCAAATTGTTCTTCTGCTGGCTTGCTCTCACTTTGTGTTTTTACAAGAGTTCACCAACACCAGCTCTATATCCAAATTGTTCTTCTGCTGGCTTGCTCTCACTTTGTGTTTTTACAAGAGTTCAAGAAACACATTTACTTCATAACATAAATGACTGAAATCATAGAGAGAGAAAGTGTAAAATAAACAATCTTGAAATCTTTCTGAAACAAGTTTATCAATTAACCCTTACAAGTATTTTTTGCACTTCTTTAAAATTTATTAAATGTTTTTACTGCTTTTATTCACAAGTCCTGGATTTTACATTTTTTCTTGAGGTAGCATGTACAGTTTGTTTGTTTGTTTACCCAAACAACACCTTATGCATACACTGGCTATGGCAGAAAATCCCATGGTTCAGGCATAGTTGTCTTTTATTTCAATTTGTGGACCAGAGGGAAGGCAATCAGTTGTTATTATCTGCTCCTGAAGAAGCCACTCTTAGTTGAATTGTGGAATTGACTGCCCCTGTTATAATGGAACCACAGCTAAAAGTGTTTTTCATCATATCTCAAACTGGACGTCCTAGAATCCCTAGTCTAATCTGCTAACCACTAGAATTTCCAGAAAAAAAATGTAGTTTCAGCTGCTAAACTAAATGTACTAATTGCTTTCAATATAGTTCCCTTATTCTAAATATGTATTAGGTTAGTGAATAGAAGATTTTTATAAATACAACCAACGTGGAAAAAGAATATGAAATAAAATTTGGAAGATTGTTTACACTTTTATGGTATATTACTACATTGCTTTTGATCAGTTGTCTCAGCCACACTTAACAGACTACAGTTTCAGTTCAAGAGTCATTCAAAAACATCTTGGAATAGAGTTAAAAGACTGCTTTAACTATTCTTCATACAAACCTAGCATCAGGTCATTGTTCACAATCAGTGACATCAGATTAAAGCACATTCTACAGTACAGAGAAAAATATTGTTGAAAATACCTCTCATCCAAAGAAACATTTTAGGTGGATTGTTATAGTAACTATACAGTTAAATATCAAGCATATCTGTCTCTCAATTGGATCAATAGTCTTAAATGTTAGAAATAAGGATTCATTGTTGCTTTTATGAAACAGGCATTACAGCTGAAAACAATTTATTTTATTCGTCGAAAATATGTTTGTAGAAATTCTAATCAATCAGCCTACAAATATTTGAGAAATGTATCCTGAAATGATCAAAACTGTGATACACTTCTTTATAATTAAACACAAAGCAAAATTTCAAAGATTTTACAGTTGATTACAAAGATCTTAATTAAAACAATATGTAAAATGGCCTTTTACCTCTACCCACTTCTTGAAGGGGATTCATTGAGTAACATCCTGATAATTTGTTCTTGTGATCCTGAGACCCAGAAGATGATGATGCTAGTGGCTGTACGTTAAAGTCAGATGAACTGTACGAAGAGCAAGGCTGACTTTCAAATCCATAATCAACCACACATCTCTGAGAAATCAAAGAAATAAAACAGTTATTTTAAAATTTTAAAATGTAGTGCCTTCTCAGCAATATCGACTTGGTTATTATAATCATTATTACATATCATGAAAAGATTGGTTCAGTGGAGAAAGAATGTTGAGTACAATTCTAAATATACTATGTGTGTCTACACAAAACATGGCAAGCTTTCAATAATATGTACAAGTTTGTTGTACACAAAACATCAGATGCGTTACAAAGGTATATTTTGTCAAGACATGTCTGTAAAATTACAATATTAAACTGACTTAGACTTTAAAAAGTCAAAGTGAAAGGTGAGTGAATAATTGAATAATTGTTATCCATCATAAAGTTTGTATATTGCACTTGAATAAACTCTTGAACCTAAGAAATATATATCTACAATTTTTCAATATCCCTGTATATTGTAACTGGCATTCTCTTTCACCATAAATTGCAACTAAATAAGCAATTTTAAATAAAATGAATGGTTCACAACTCTGACATCAAATACATAATGTCATGAATAGCACCCTTTAAAAGGTCATGACAGATACTTTGACCCATATCTATGCACATGGGGATAATCTGTTCAAGTTACAAAATATATATGTATCTTTAATATCAATACAATTAAAATAAAATAATAATTTAATATAAAAATTTTATTTCACACATAACATGAAAACATTTGATTTTTTAAAAACATAATTAATGTTCAAAAATAAATTGTTTATACAAAACAAATATCTCAAAATACAGTAGACTTGGACAGGTCTATAAACTATAATAGTAAATCACAATGGTACATGTTACATTTCCTAAATAATCAGAATATAAAAATATGGCATTATGTTTAGTTAAAGTTGTTGCCAACCTAAAATACAAACACAAAAAAACATGCTGAATTCAGATAATTTTTGTTTGTTTTGAATTTCACACAAAGTTACATGAGGGCTATTTGTACTAGCCGTCCCTAATTTAGCAGTGTAAGACTAGAGGGAAAGCAGCTGGACATCACCACCTACTGCTAACTCTTGGGCTACTCTTTTACCAAAGAATAGTGGGATTGACCATTCAATTAGAACACTCCCACGGCTGAAAGGGTAAACACGTTTGGTGCAACAGGGATTTAAACCCACAACCCTTGGATTATAAGTCATGTGCCTTAACCACCTGGCCGTGCCGGGCACAGATAATTTTTACTACAACAATTCATATAATTACTTATAACTTTCATGGCCATTTATAACTAAATATAAAAAAATGTAGCTATTACACTTAAAGAAGTATCACATGAAGACAAGTTTTCTGGTAGTATAGGTTATCAACAGGACAACATACACCGTCAGATAACTCTTTTGGCGTTATACTTATAAATAAGTGTTGTAAAAGATCTTATAAGTACTAGTACATGGCTTATATACAATATATTATTAGGCCTAAAAAGTGAGAAACGTAAGATATATTACTAATTCTAATGACTAATATGTCTGAAAACTGTAATGCGATGTAATGGTAAGAAATTGATTTGCCTAAAGGAGATTGTTATCTATTATAGCAAAATGTTTCAAGTATGTTATACCACCTACTCCTTAGAAATTTTTCTTAAGCTTGCAGATGTTGACAAGAAAAAAAAAACCTTTTAAAAGAGGTATAATAACTGCTTCTTACTGTGATGGATGTGAAAGGTGTAGAAGAGTCTGAATTATTGGAAAAGACACTCTTTGGCTGCAAGTACTCTTCAGCTTCCATGATCACTTCAGGACCTTCTTTCATCATGCTAAAAGTGTGGATAAGATGCTTCTCATCTTGTTGAGTGTAGCTGGGAAGACGCAGGAGTTTATCTCCTGGTATCACTAGGTAACGTCCTGGATCTCGAGCCATCTTGGAAAATTCATTAGCCAATTCTCTAAAAGAAGGTCTGGATTCTGCATCTTTCATCCAACCTGATTTGAAAGGTAGATATTAGAATTCTTATCAAATCAAATTAATTAATTAGCAACGTGGACTGCACTTTGTTCACGATCCTATGATTATATGTAAATATGATTTTTAACACACAGATTATTTTCAAACTGAATTAAGGGATATTGGTCTGTTTACTGGGATAACCTAATTATTATAAAACAAAACTAGATTTGGACATTAATTCAAGTAAATTTTTATGACTAGTAGTCTACTCTGTGAGCAGATTGAGTGCTTAAATCAGTGTTCAATTGTTTTCCACTTTAATTACTAAATTAATTACAATACAGTAGTTATCTTCATCCTGAGAATACCGGTGAGGTCCTCCAAAAAACAAGTTGTTATCTACTACAAGGGAAATGTAGTATAATAAATGGCAAATAAACCATAAGCTTAAAAACAGAACTTGCTAACAAAACTGATAATGTATCAAGTTGCTATTCAATCAACTAACAACCCAATAATAGCATTAAAGTTTACTGCAGGTCTTTGATGTATTTTTGTAAAAACTTGAAATAATTTCATTAAAGCATCACCATTATACCAAAAATTCTGGAATCACTTAGCAATAACACTGCAAGACAGAGCACTGCCATATTAGAAATAACATATAGGGATATGTTGTGCATAAATTTATGTTGAACATAAATATATTTATATGACATTTACAAGTTTGGTAAGAAATCATTAATGTAGTTGGTTAAGGATAAGACGCTGTGACCTTAACTTTCATCATATGTGTTGTTAAAGTAATATTTATTCGACCATAGTTAGCAGTCCAGGTACTGTAGTTCTATACTCTTAACTGCAACTGTATTTCAATCATTACTTGGTTAAATACTGTAACACAGAATAAACTTGTCTTCAAAAATGTACATGAGGACTTTAACATTTGTGATTCAATATAAAAAGCTTACATTTTATCATGATCAAATAAACATCGATAGAACAGATAGCTGGTTGAGGTAAACGCTCCCCTTTTTCCAATAAGTATGGTACTTCATGAGATTTCAAATGATCATAAGGTTTATCACCATATGTAAGAAGTTCCCAAACAGTCACACCTAAAAACAAAAGACAATTGAAATTCTTTTTATTCTGCCTAAGAACAATAATGAAGAAATATATGTCTAGAGGTCATTCTTATTCATATTCAACTAAGTATCTACCTTCAAAAATAAAATAGAACTCATACATACTTGCACAAACAAACAAGTTTATATCCATAACATTTTTATGTAGAAAGACATGTTCTTTATATAACTGTTTCATTTTTTCTTTCTTTGAAACAATAATTTATAATTAAAACCTCTAAAAAGTTCATAACATAAACTGATGGTTATTATTTTATTAACAGATAAAAAAAATGTCTGTTTGGAATTTATTTGAATTTTTACACACACACCATTGTTTAAAAACAATAAGTCCAAAATATTTGTATCTGTTAACAAAGCAAACATATAACAATGTAATTATACTTACCAAATGCCCAAACATCACTTTTATGTGTGAAGATGCAGTGTTGTAAGCATTCTAGAGCTAACCATTTCAGTGGCATCTAAAAAACAAGGTTAGTAAAAAAAATATATAACAGCAAAAACAATGTATAAAAATGACTTTGTTGTGAGAGTGGGAAAAAAAAATAAAAATTACAATATAACAACATTAGTTATCACGATTTACATATGTTATATAAGGTGTTCCCAAACAGTCACACCTAAGAACACATTTGAGTTTCTATTAGCAAATCTAAAGGGAAAAAGTATTTTAGTAGAAATTTGTAACAGACCACCAGATGGCACTGATGAAATTAGTGAGAAGTTTTACAGTCACATTAAGATATCTGCTTTTAATGAGGTCAAAATTATGGGTGATTTTAATTTCAGACATACTGATTAGGAAATATTACAGTGAAACCATCAAGGAAAAAGTTATGGAAACTGTTCAAAATGGTTTCATTTACAAATTGGTCAAGATTTATTGTTAACTTCTAATAAAGAAACGGTTGACAGCATGAAAATCAGAGAACATCTTGGTGCAAGTAATTGTTGCTCTATTAGGTTTTGCTGCTTTGCTGCTTATGGAAATAGGGAATATTTGATATTTCTTCTCAATGCAATCAAACCTACTATGTTTCATTTCCCAGAACTCCAGATACAAAGTAATTCATCAAAACATGTGAAGTATACCTATTTCACTCAAATCAAAAAACATTGTTTATAATTATAAAGTATGATCCACTTACAGAAAAGTTACTAGAGAGGTTATCCCAAACTGGAACTTATAGCAATAACTTTGAAACACTTGTACAACTTACCTTCCCTCCCTCAGCTTTGTAACTTTCTTCATTGATATCCAACAGCTTTGCAAGCCCAAAGTCTGTGATTTTTATACAGTTAGGATTATACACTAAATAAAAACAGAGGTCAGAAACTTAGTAATAAAACTGTTATGATAACTAACGGTTTCATTTAAATAGTCACTATTCTATACACTTTTTCAATATTATATGATTTTGTCTGTACACGTTTTACATCTATACACTACATGACTTGCCTATTAACTTTTCATGGCTCTGTTTTACACTCTTCGTAACATGTTTCACCTTTTCTACTTCTGTAACACTCCACACCTACAGCCTTTTACAAATGAGTTTGGTAAGTTATATAATAACTTATGTAACAACAAGAGCTGATATAGCCATGGTGGAACATTGTTTATCAGAACTACATTTTATTGTTGTTTTGTATTTTGTAGGTAATTTAATGTCACTAAGGATATACAATAATCCTTTCTCACACAAAATACTCATAAACTTATACTGTAAAGATGTGTCTAGATTGGGAATTCAGAATTTCCAAAATGGAAATATCCCTCACACATTGCTGGTAAAATAAAGACAAATAAAAACATTACTGGAGTCTTTTGTCTATAACTTTACACAGTAATGTGTCTATTATTTTCATACTATTATACTAAGTAACTGGTTTATGACTTTCCATATTAACATATTATGTAATTGTCTATAACTTTACATATTAACCGACCAAGTGGCTTCTCTATGAGATTTCATATTAATATACCAAAGTAACAAACTTCACTATAATGTTTTATATTCTTTTACCAAATGGTTGATGTCTTATAACATAGAAATCCAGGAACATAAAGCCACTCATGAGGCCGAGGCAACATTAAAAACATACATAATAAAGAAGAATTTCTATCTATAACAGTAACAATTCTCATGTACAAAAGTTACTTCTATGACCTATCTGTTCATTCAACTGTCACATACCTCAAGCATAGCATAACATTCAAAGACAATAGAGGTCCTGTTGACCAATCTAGGCTGTTCATCTGCTACACTAAATTATATATACATACATACATACACGTGCACATGTATATATATACTCAAAGCCAGACCTATAATTCAAACATTTATTAAAGTAATAGAAGAATGAAATGGACATTCATGCTATTTCATGTAAATACATACTGGTCAAGGTATGAGACACAGCACTCGAGGATGTCTGTGCCATTGGCCAGACTTTTGAAACTGGTACTAAAAACTGTCACCCTCAGATACTAGATGTAATGTGAAAAATATGCATGATGTTGTAGAATGTTTTTGAAACAACAGTCCTAGAATGGAGCCTTTTCCATTTGCAATGGAAATTGCACTGCAGGATTATTGTCACAATGCACAATTCTCAGATAGAGCATGGCCAAATGTAGTGACATGGACTGTAACAATGTGATTAGACTCAAAAATCATTTTCATATAACTTACTCAACTTATGTATAACGTTTCATAATGTTACACTCAGTAAGTGATATATAATGTATGTATAACGTTTCATAATGTTACACTCAGTAAGTGATATATACTTTTCACACTGTTACACTAAGTAACTGGTTTAAGTAAGCTTTCCCAATATTGTGTTTAGTAACATGTTATAACCTTTCACATTATTATTAAAAGTAATTAATCTGTAACCTTTCATATTGCTACACTAAGTAACTTGTCGATAACTTTGGTGCTGTTTGTTTGTTTTTGGAATTTCACACAAAGTTAGTCAAAGGCTGTCTAGTTTAGCCATCTCTAATTTAGAGGTGATATATAAGAATAAAATACTGGGAAGACAGCCAAATCTTGGGCTACTATTTTACCAATAAATAATGGGATTGACCATCACATTATAATGCCACCACAGATGAAAGGACAAACATGATAAGTGATGGGATTAGAGATCATAACCTGCAGTTTTTAAGTGCCTATTCAAACAGACTATGCCAGACTCTAGCTTTGATATTGTTACATTACATAACAGGTCTATAACTTTTCATATTTACCCACTAAATAATTGTTTTATAATTTTTATATTGTGTTTAGTAAGTGGCTAATCTGTAACTTTGGATATTCTTACACTAAGTAACTGGCCTATAACTGATGGATTAACATATGTTTGTAAGGTAAATGAAATAAACAACAATTAATGATTGCTGTGTCTTTTAATAAATAAAAAGTATTAACTTTTACAGACTACTGTTTCTTGTTTGTTTCCTTGCTTACTTTGTTGGTATAATAGAGAAAAACAAAACAATTATTGGCTATGTTTTCAAATTTTGATAATAATATGGAACATCTGATATGTGTAGCTGTTAAAAGAAGTAGTAAAAAAACTAATTTTATACACAGTTGAATCAAGCTATTCAATGCCTGTGAAAGTAATTTTCAGTTCTAACAAAAATTATGGTTACCATTAGAGCAATTGCATCACCTGTTCTTTAAACAAGTTTACTTGTTGTTATTGTCAGTTTAAAATGTTCAAATTCCATGAATGTTGTCATATATACTTACATAGGACATTTCTTAAGGCAAGATCTCTGTGAACCACTTTTTTGTCTTCTAAATATGCCATGCCCTATTGGGAAAAACATTAGAAAGAATTATAAGATATGATGGACATTCACTTTTTCTGTCACGAAAATTGAATATTCTTGTTTAATAATTAACTACTAAAGGTAATAAGGTCGTTTTCACAACTCTTAGATACAATGTATTAATGTTTAGTGAAGAGTTAAAACAAGTCTTGACAGACTCAAACTTTGCTTATTCCAAGTGATGCTTAGTCTTATATAATTCACAGAGTACCTTTTGAAAACACCTCTAATTGGAACACCTTTGTATCTCTTCTCTAAGTCTCAGCAGTAGTTTAGATATTTAATCAAAATACAACATTATATTTCAAAAAAAAACGTGTATTGTAGTTTATACATTGCACAAGGTAAAAGATTTGAGCTTAGATTAGACTTCTAAAAAAATTAATTAATTATTAAAAATATTACGTCATCAATACCATAATTCATTTATATCATTATTTTTAATTAGTTTTAACACAACTTATAACGTGCTTACCTGTATGCAGGTAAGAAGTTTGTTCAGAATTAGAAGTTAATTACAGTCACTTCTCTTCTTGTTTTTAAATGTTATGAACTTTTTTCCAGCTAAAATTTTAGGAGGTCAACTTACCCTAGCAATCTGAGTACACCAGTTAAGTAGTGGCCTGGAACCAATTTTTTTCTTGTTGGTTTGGACATAGTTTAATAAACAGCCTAGTGGCATAAGCTGAGTAATAACCATAACTTGTGAGGTTACACAAACAGCTAGCAATTTTAAAACATTCAGATGGTCCATGCTAGCCATGATTTTGGCTTCCTAGTTGTAAAAGAAATTGTTAGTTTTGTTTTTAGCAAAAACTATTACACTAAGTTTGAAATTACATATCTAAAAGTAAAAATGCAGAGTAACTTGTATAAACTATATATTTCTGTCTGATTATTATAAATAATCAATTAAAAATATAAATTATACTACTTTTAACTTACATCTCTGGATAAATATTTGAAATGAAGAGATCAGTCAATTTAAACCACATCAATACCAGCAGGTGGAAAAACAAAATAGAATCAGGAACCTCTGTGTACATAGTCTGAGATTACTTTAAATTATGTAAATTATATGTGATAACAGTTAATTAAGTTTTGATTTACAAACCTTTAATTACAAAAACCTGTTATAGTTACATTGCTTTTAAAGTTGTTACAACCATTTTTATGAAATTCAGGTTTTGACAAAGATTATGTTAAATTTAGTTAACAGTATTAATTAAATTGTGCAGCAGTAGCTACACAAAAGTTATAATATTTTTATAAGAGAACAATACATAAAACAAGAACTTATATTTGTTAAGTTAGGCTTGAATAAACCAATGTACAAAATTCATAAACGTATAAAACCAACAACACCTTGTCTAAAATGTCTTCAGTATCAGGGCTACCATAAATCAACAATCTGTAACTGGCTGACCATTACCATATATTTTATTAATTTAAGATTAGCTTGACCAGCAGAATGTTTATCGTTCATTTTTGTTGATCATGTGCATATTTTACACATTTTCCTCTGTCATTTAGGTGAACTGTTTCTTAAATTTGTTTGTATATAACATCATCTCACACCCCAGTAGTTAACGGTAACACTGCTCTCAGAGAGAGAGAGAGAGGAAATAACTGGCACTGATGTGACCATCATTACAATAACTCTATATGGTCATGTAAATAAATTAACTGGTTTTTACTACGACTGTCTATAAACCATTATGTAATTTTATATAAATAACTTGATACAATGTTTTGTCAATAGCCAATAATCATCTCATGCTGAATTGTAACAACACCATTTTGAAGGAAATAAAAGGAAACTGAAGACTACTTAAACCAAACACTTGAGAACATCAAGTTTCAGATTAGGTATTTCTTGAAATTTAAGTTTTTATTATCAAGAATATTTTGAGATAACTTATGAAGTTTTTTCCTTTTGGTTCTTTTTATTAAACGTCTTTTGTAAAGGTTATTCAGGTCAAAGTTTGGATTTCAGATGCATTATTTGTAAAAGTCCAGAATGGACATTATCATAGTGCGAGTTTAATTCTGTTGGACTTGTGAAAGTTCTAATAAATATTCCGCTTCTTTGCTTGTTTTCAAGAACCATGGTATTAACATTTCAATCATTTTTAGTGTAAAATAAAATATCTGTTACAAGTTTACATGCAAAAAAAATGTTTTATATATTTTGATATGATGGTAAATCAAAAATGCATAAACAATCTACTTGCTACAAATGGCAATGAAGTGAACTTTCACATGAAAAACAAATGCTACCGATTTTAGAACTATTTATTTATTGTATTTACTATTATTTATAGTAATTTACTTACAACAGTAAGAACACAAAATGAAAACAACTATATTCTCGGATAACAACATATTTCTTATCTATATACACAAGTTTGATGTAAATATGTAATTCAGAGTATCAGATAGGAGCTATATATGTCAAAAGTATTGATAATTTATTTATTATAATATTAGCTATACTTTTATAACAAGATTTAGCACATTCATAAGTAAAATATATATAAAATTTAAGCCAGTAAAAATATTGCTTACACATGTTACAAATAAAAAATATTTAATAACAAAAACACTTAATAACTGATATGTGTACATCATTTCATTAGCAGGTTTTTTAAGTCAGTTAAATTATATTTTAAATCAATAAATTATAGGATCATCAGGGTACATCTCACTAATAACATTTTATGTAATAAAAGCATTAACCTGAAGATGACCTAGGAAGGTCAATGTGTTGTTCTCTCCTTATCAATAAAAGTGTTAATACCCATACCAGCTATTCTGAGATATATTATTACAAGTATAAAGAATTTGGTAATGACAGAATAGATTCATAAAAGACTTGGTATAATTCAAAACAAGTTCATAAAAACATCTGATAACTGCATAGAACAAATTCATAATATATCTGGTAATGATGCACAAATATGTTTGGTAATGACTCAATATACAGATAATAGATTCATAAAACATTTGGTAATGACACAGAACAGATAAAGGAAGGTAATGACACAACAGGTTAAGAAAGGTAATGACACAACAGGTTAAGAAAGGTAATGACACAACAGGTTAAGAAAGGTAATGACACAACAGGTTAAGAAAGGTAATGACACAACAGGTTAAGAAAGGTAATGACACAACAGGTTAAGAAAGGTAATGACACAACAGATTAAGGAAGGTAATGACACAACAGATTAAGGAAGGTAATGACACAACAGATTAAGAAAGGTAATGACACAACAGGTTAAGAAAGGTAATGACACAACAGATTAAGGAAGGTAATAACACAACAAGTTAAAGAAAGTAATGACACAACAGATTAAGAAAGGTAATGACACAACAGATTAAGGAAGGTAATGACACAACAGATTAAGAAAGTAAATGACAACAGATTAAGAAAGGTAAGACAAAGATAACAACAGATTAAGGAAGGTAATGACACAACGGAATAAAGAAGGTAATGCACAAAACAGATTAAAGAAAGTAATGACACAACAGATTAAGGAAGGTAATACACAGAACAAATTAAGGAAGGTAATACACAGAACAGATTAAGGAAGGTAATGCACAAAACAGATTAAGGAAGGTAATGCACAAAACAGATTAAAGAAGGTAATGACACAACAGATTAAGAAAGGTAATGACACAACAAGTTTAATAAAGTAATGACACAACAGATTAAGGAAGGTAATGACACAACGGATTAAAGAAAGTAATGACACAACGGATTAAAGAAAGTAATGACACAACGGATTAAAGAAAGTAATGACAACGGATTAAAGAAAGTAATGACAACAGATTAAAGAAAGTAATGACAACAGATTAAAGAAAGTAATGACACAACGGAATAAAGAAGGTAATGCACAAAACAGATTAAGGAAGGTAATAACACAACAAGTTAAAGAAAGTAATGACAACAGAATAAAGAAGGTAATGACACAATGGAATAAAGAAGGTAATGCACAAAACAGATTAAGGAAGGTAATAACACAACAAGTTAAAGAAAGTAATGACACAACAGATTAAGGAAGGTAATGACACAACAGATTAAGGAAGGTAATGACACAACAGATTAAGGAAGGTAATGACACAACAGATTAAGGAAGGTAATGACACAACAGATTAAGGAAGGTAATGACACAACAGGTTAAGAAAGGTAATGACACAACAGATTAAGGAAGGTAATAACACAACAAGTTAAAGAAAGTAATGACACAACAGATTAAAGAAGGTAATGACACAACAGGTTAAAGAAAGTAATGACACAACAGATTAAAGAAGGTAATGACACAACAGATTAAAGAAGGTAATGACACAACAGGTTAAATAAAGTAATGACACAACAGATTAAAGAAAGTAATGACACAACGGATTAAAGAAAGTAATGACAACAGATTAAAGAAAGTAATGACACAACGGATTAAAGAAGGTAATGCATAAAACAGATTAAAGAAAGTAATGACACAACGGAATAAAGAAGGTAATGCATAAAACAGATTAAAGAAAGTAATGACACAACAGATTAAGGAAGGTAATACACAGAACAAATTAAGGAAGGTAATACACAGAACAGATTAAGGAAGGTAATGCACAAAACAGATTAAGGAAGGTAATGCACAAAACAGATTAAAGAAGGTAATGCACAAAACAGATTAAAGAAGGTAATGCACAAAACAGATTAAAGAAAGTAATGACACAACAGGTTAAAGGATATAATGACACAGAACAAGTTAAGAGACTTGAAGACTGTGTAAGATGTAATAAAATGAGTAATTACTCATGTAGTAATTTAAATTGTTACAAAAGTTACTTACTAGCAAACAAGAGTTTATTTATTCTGGTAAGAAAACAATGTATTTGCTGACATATTCCCATTTATTTTATTTCTATCTCTTTATTTCAAGTTGACACATATTTTTCTAAATTGTTTAAACAATCTATTACATGTATCTGTTACTGAGCAGTTTGGCATGTTACTTCAACTACATTTAACATGTAAAAACAACCTAACTGTTTGGCTATTTACTAAGTTATAGTTTATTTAACATAAGTACATAAACCTTAAACATATTATTCTTAATTTTGTCTATTGTAAGTTTTCATAAAAATCACAATAATTATTGTAATCAGCTGACGTAATTACGATTTTTTATTGCATTTCTTACTTTCTGTCATGTTACTCAATAAATGCCAAAAAAACTAATTTGTAAATATAAAGAATAATCCATAATCCTCAAGTTTTTTAATATTGTTTCATTCGAGTAAAATAGCAATCTAAACTACATTAGAAATATTACTCACCTCTAAAAATATATTATTATTGGAAGGTCCTGTCTCAGAATTTTTATCATTCAATACTTTTATTGCTACTGGAATTTTGACATTTTCCCCTTGAGGTATCCACATGCCCTACAAATAAATTAGTTATTTAGTAACAATGTTACACAAAAGAAGAGTATTTACTGCTATTCATGACCATTAAAGTTGTTAAAGGACTCGAGAAACGAATGTTTTTTAGAAGTTTCTTATTTCAGTCTTTCACAATAATTACAAGAAACGTAAATCTAAAAAAAAAATTCTTTTTTCTATCTTTATCTTTAAATTTACAGCCCAGATGGCCAGGTGGTTAAGGCACTCAACTCGTAATCCGAGGGTCGCAGGTTCGAATCTTCGTCACACTGAACATGCTCACCCTTTCAGCCATTGGAGCGTTATAATGTGTCCCTTAATTCCACGGTGGGTGGTGCCTTTCCTCTAGTCTTACACTGCTAAATTAGGGATGGCTAACGCAGATAGCCCTCGTGTAGCTTTGCACAAATTTCAAAAACAATCAAAGAAACAAATTTTATTAAAAAGGCCCCCACTAGTACAGCGGTATGTCTCCGGATTTACGATGCTAAAATCAGGGGTTCGATTCCCCTTGGTGGACTCAGCAGATAGCCTGATGTGGCTTTGCTACAAGAAAATACACACCTTTAAATTTTGTACTAATGTTGAAAATTACAAAAATTCACACATTTTTTGTAATTTGTTTTTATCTTGAAGGTAAAATCTAAATGCTAACTTTTCTTTTAATTTTTTTTACAATGCTGATGGTAAATACTGTTTGCTTTGTTAAATTTAGAGCATAGCAGCTCAACAGTTATTTACATTAGCAATAGAAGTGACAGACTAGATGAAAAGCAGCTAGTCAACACTACTCAATACCAACGTTTTGGACACTCTGATTAGAAAGTGGAACTAGCAATAACCTTATAATGCCTCTACAGCTGAGAGAGTGAATATGTTCAATGATGAGATTCAAACATGCAATCTGCAAATTGCAATTCAAGCACCCTAACTGCCAAGCCCAATGATGAATGCAGAAAACACTAAAATGTTTAAAAAATACTATAACATCCTCTATTCATGATCTAATATGTCAATGCCACCCATAGACCTTAATTACATTTAATACAACTACTTACATATTCAGAAGTCTAATTCTTCATCTGTCAAAATATCACTTCAATAGACTAATAAATACATGTTTATAATATCCAGCCATCTAAATTCCATATTTTCCAACATACATTCTCTGTAGATCTTTGTTTAAATATGAACAATAATTCTCACTTTATAGACTGTTCCAAATGCTCCATTCCCCAAGACACCTCCTCTGTAAAGTTCTTCTTCTTTAACCAGTCGAAGTTGGGCAAGGTTTGGCATAACATTAGATGGAATCACAGGCTCACTCTCATTGTTTAGTTTAGTAAATTTCTAGGAAAAAAAATATTATGTCATAAGTGGGTGGCTTATGTACTTTAATATTTTGAAATATATCATAAAGAATAGATATCATAGTACGTTTATTCACACTTCACAGATTTCAACTAAAAAATCTTTGACAAAAATAATTTACAAAAAAAGTGTATTGCAACATTTTAACACGGCACTTACCAAAAATGTGGACTACTTTCTGTTTTGATAGGGAGTTATTAGCTCAATCAATTCCATAAATGAGTTAAAACGAAAATTTTGTGAAAATTTTATAACATATTGTCTTAAATTCAAGATAGGCCTAAGAAAAGGAAACAGGATAAGAAGAAATATTAAATCTAATTGGCTTATTAAAGACATTAAGAAGAAAATCAGGGATAAATACTATATGTTTGAGAAGTTTAAATTCAATTATGGAAACTAAAGAAAGCTCACAAGAAACAACTGGCTGATAGTGTTAAACCAACAGAAGAAAGTTGTTTTTCAAGCATGTTAATTAAAGAAAAACAAAATGTTCAAATGCTGGTTTGAGCTCTTAAATGCTGACAGCAAAGTTACTGTTGGAGACTGAGATTTTTTTATTTTCTTCTGTTTTTAAGAGAGAGTATATTAGCAGCATTATTGACCTTAAGCATTCTTTGTGAAATACTGGAATTGACTTAAATCACATCTACTTCAATCCCCTGGTGGTACGTACGACAATTAAACGATTAAAAATAGATTCAGCATCTAGTTTTCTAGAAGGTCAAAAATATTTGAGTAGATCCTTTTTTTTAAATTTATTTTGGCAAATAAATAGACTAGGTAATTCTATGGTAACATGATTCAATGGAAGAAAACAAACTGTTATTATGTTGTTATTAATGAAGTCCAGTCAAACTGGGCCATTGTTATTAGTGGAATATTTGGGGATGAGTACTTGAACATTTGCTTTTTCATGGTGAGGTGAATAAATATTTGGGAAATTACCTTTCCTGATAGTAATTGCAAGGAAATGCATCTAGATTATTATAATTTAGATTAGACATTTAATACAACTCATTCAATAGCATGGATGAAGAAAAACATCTCTGCCAAATGATGGATAAGTCATTAAAGTTATTGAGGAAGTGTTCTGTTGTTATCACCTAAGGTAATGCAATTCTAGGATATGAGGAAGTGTTCTGTTGTTATCACCTAAGGTAATGCAATTCTAGGATATGAGGAAGTGTTCTGTTGTTATCACCTAAGGTAATGCAATTCTAGGATATGAGGTAGTGTTCTGTTGTTATCACCTAAGGTAATGCAATTCTAGGATATGAGGTAGTGTTCTGTTGTTATCACCTAAGGTAATGCAATTCTAGGATATGAGGTAGTGTTCTGTTGTTATCACCTAAGGTAATGCAATTCTAGGATATGAGGAAGTGTTCTGTTGTTATCACCTAAGGTAATGCAATTCTAGGATATGAGGTAGTGTTCTGTTGTTATCACCTAAGGTAATGCAATTCTAGGATATGAGGTAGTGTTCTGTTGTTATCACCTAAGGTAATGCAATTCTAGGATATGAGGTAGTGTTCTGTTGTTATCACCTAAGGTAATGCAATTCTAGGATATGAGGTAGTGTTCTGTTGTTATCACCTAAGGTAATGCAATTCTAGGATATGAGGTAGTGTTCTGTTGTTATCACCTAAGGTAATGCAATTCTAGGATATGAGGTAGTGTTCTGTTGTTATCACCTAAGGTAATGCAATTCTAGGATATGAGGTAGTGTTCTGTTGTTATCACCTAAGGTAATGCAATTCTAGGATATGAGGAAGTGTTCTGTTGTTATCACCTAAGGTAATGCAATTCTAGGATATGAGGTAGTGTTCTGTTGTTATCACCTAAGGTAATGCAATTCTAGGATATGAGGTAGTGTTCTGTTGTTATCACCTAAGGTAATGCAATTCTAGGATATGAGGAAGTGTTCTGTTGTTATCACCTAAGGTAATGCAATTCTAGGATATGAGGAAGTGTTCTGTTGTTATCACCTAAGGTAATGCAATTCTAGGATATGAGGTAGTGTTCTGTTGTTATCACCTAAGGTAATGCAATTCTAGGATATGAGGAAGTGTTCTGTTGTTATCACCTAAGGTAATGCAATTCTAGGATATGAGGTAGTGTTCTGTTGTTATCACCTAAGGTAATGCAATTCTAGGATATGAGGTAGTGTTCTGTTGTTATCACCTAAGGTAATGCAATTCTAGGATATGAGGTAGTGTTCTGTTGTTATCACCTAAGGTAATGCAATTCTAGGATATGAGGTAGTGTTCTGTTGTTATCACCTAAGGTAATGCAATTCTAGGATATGAGGAAGTGTTCTGTTGTTATCACCTAAGGTAATGCAATTCTAGGATATGAGGTAGTGTTCTGTTGTTATCACCTAAGGTAATGCAATTCTAGGATATGAGGAAGTGTTCTGTTGTTATCACCTAAGGTAATGCAATTCTAGGATATGAGGTAGTGTTCTGTTGTTATCACCTAAGGTAATGCAATTCTAGGATATGAGGTAGTGTTCTGTTGTTATCACCTAAGGTAATGCAATTCTAGGATATGAGGTAGTGTTCTGTTGTTATCACCTAAGGTAATGCAATTCTAGGATATGAGGTAGTGTTCTGTTGTTATCACCTAAGGTAATGCAATTCTAGGATATGAGGAAGTGTTCTGTTGTTATCACCTAAGGTAATGCAATTCTAGGATATGAGGTAGTGTTCTGTTGTTATCACCTAAGGTAATGCAATTCTAGGATATGAGGTAGTGTTCTGTTGTTATCACCTAAGGTAATGCAATTCTAGGATATGAGGTAGTGTTCTGTTGTTATCACCTAAGGTAATGCAATTCTAGGATATGAGGAAGTGTTCTGTTGTTATCACCTAAGGTAATGCAATTCTAGGATATGAGGTAGTGTTCTGTTGTTATCACCTAAGGTAATGCAATTCTAGGATATGAGGTAGTGTTCTGTTGTTATCACCTAAGGTAATGCAATTCTAGGATATGAGGTAGTGTTCTGTTGTTATCACCTAAGGTAATGCAATTCTAGGATATGAGGAAGTGTTCTGTTGTTATCACCTAAGGTAATGCAATTCTAGGATATGAGGTAGTGTTCTGTTGTTATCACCTAAGGTAATGCAATTCTAGGATATGAGGTAGTGTTCTGTTGTTATCACCTAAGGTAATGCAATTCTAGGATATGAGGTAGTGTTCTGTTGTTATCACCTATGGTAATGCAATTCTAGGATATGAGGTAGTGTTCTGTTGTTATCACCTAAGGTAATGCAATTCTAGGATATGAGGTAGTGTTCTGTTGTTATCACCTAAGGTAATGCAATTCTAGGATATGAGGTAGTGTTCTGTTGTTATCACCTAAGGTAATGCAATTCTAGGATATGAGGAAGTGTTCTGTTGTTATCACCTAAGGTAATGCAATTCTAGGATATATATAAGATGTACAGATTCAAAGTAACAAAATCCAAAGATAGTTACATACTGCTGGCCAAAATCTTAAGGCCAATTAACATAAAGAAAAAAATATGCATTTTGCATTGTTAGACTCAACCACTTATTTCAGTAGAGCTTTGAAAGATGAAAATAAGAAAAGTGAAAATAGAAATAAAAAACTTTTTTAGCATTTAATGGGGAAAATGTGAACACTATGAAATTAGCCTAAATACTAGCTGGTCAAAAGTTTAAGACCTTACCAAATAGAAGTCCTAAACAGGGTAGGAAATGCCCAACAAGAGGTCTCAGTTGTGAGTTGCACGGCTGTCATTGCAAATAACTTCAAACATTTGCTTTGGCATGGTCGATATAAGCATTTGCAGAAGGCTGGCTGGAATGTTATTCCAAGTGGTGAGGATGGCTTCACGAAGATCATGCACTGTTTGGAATTAACATCCATTTTTATAACTTCCCTTGTCATCCACCCCCAAACATTTTCAATGGGGGTTCAGTTCGGGCAAACACACTGGATGGTCCAAAAGAATCACGTTATTCACCATGAAAAAGTCCTTTGTCCTGCAGGCATTGTGGATTGCAGCATTGTCCTGCTGAAAGATCTAGTCATTTCCACACAAGCGAGGGCCTTTAGTCAATAAGGATGCTCTCTTCAACATGCCAATATAGCCAGCTGCTGTTTGATGCCCCTGTATAACCTGAAGCTCTATTGTTCCATGGAAGGAGAAAGCACCCCAGATCATGATGGAACCTTCTCCACATTCTGCCACATTCAAGCTCTGTCAACATTTTAGTCTTTGTCATGTTTTTACCCAATGTAACACAGGAGATGTCAGTGGGAGATGTTGACAACGCTAATGCTTGAACACAAATGACTAAATTTTGTTAAAAGGTTTTCCGATTAACACTTTGTTTCAGTATGGTCTTAAACTTTTGACCAGCTAGTATTTAGGCTAATTTCATAGTGTTCACATTTTCTCTATTAAATGCTAAAAAAGTTTATTTGTATTTTCCCTTTTCTTATTTTCATCTTTCAAATCTCTACTCAAATAAGTGGTTGAGCTTAACAATGCAAAATGCATATTTTTTCCTTATGTTCACTGGCCTTAAGAATTTGGCCAGCAGTGTATCAGTATACAAATTAGCATTTAAACTTAACTTCTAAAACTGTGTATAGTTTGGATTTCCTTGTATCTAGGGGTACTTATCTTATAGGAAATATTTCAGAAGAGAACTACCGGGATGATTCCAGAAGTAAAAAGGTTATTCTCCAGGGATAAATTAAGATCTCTTATGTTACTTTTCCTTGAGAAAAGAAGAGTAAGGTGCAATCTTACTAAAGTTTATAAGAATACCCACAAGGTTGATAGAATAAAAGTCTCTGAATTATTTCCACCATATTCCGAAGAGAATAGAATGATAAGATACAAATGTAAGATAAGGAAAAGGAAGGCTAGGCTTCAGTTAAGACAGTTTTATTTTACCAACTATTTAATTGACTTGTTGAGAGAGTTGCTGTTAACAGTAGTGTAAAGCAGCACTCTACAGAAACTTAAAGGGGTGGGGGAGATCTATGACATCCTTGAAGGACCAAGTGATTCCTAGTTGTCTTATATGTTATGTTATAACCAATGATCTTTATTTTCTTTTTTTTTGGCATAACATGTAATCACTAAACAAACGTTTACTAAAAATGTATTATCTTAAAAACCTTGCAACACAATTAATCCTAAAGGTGTTAAAATCTAAATAATTTTATATATTTCTTTAACATCACATTTTCAAGTTCAGTGACATATGTTCTAACTGAGTTATTTAAATTTCTGTATTTTTTTTTATCTCAGACACTACAGTGGAGCAGATAGGATAATAATTATTAAATAGACATTTAGTTTAAACTAAAACATAAATGGAGAAACGTTTATCTTTCATTGATCAATTACTTTTATTAGTTTTATAAAATAATGACCTATGAAATGTAACTTTTGTAATTTTTAAGAAAACTTTGTTTAAAGAAAGCTCCAACTTAACCTTATTATTTGTTTAACTTCAAATTGAAATTACAGCAAAAGTAAAAAAATGATAGTTATAATGTCATATTCTGAGAAGTCTCCAAGGTGAAACATACAGCACACAAGCGAAATGTTATCCACACATGCATGAAGAATTATAAGGTCAGGAGAGCAGGATGAAACTGGGTTCTCAGCTATATGACTTCCACCATGTTTCTCTGGCCTAACCTCTGCTAACTACTGGCTACAGGGCTTTCTTTAGATACAAGTCTAATCCAACAACCATTCATGATTCCAACCTAACCACAACTATCAGTAGCTATTCCTCAGCTGAAAGATGCCATTGGAAAAAAGTTTTGGGTGAATCTCGTAAGATGTTACAGCATTCATTTTCAGAATAGACTTATGATGTTGATAACTCTTATCAACAGTAATGCCCAAAACATCATGTACAGAGACTAATGTAATACACTATCCATGCTCTGTTAATAGGTACACAAAATATTCCAGTCATATGTGACATGGTTTGTCCAAAAAAAACTGTTCCAAATACTTATCTTTCATGTCCCATTAAGTACTAACACCAAGAACAGTACACAGAGGACTGTGAAAGAGGGTGAATACTATTATTATCATTACTTCACATTTATTATGGTGGGTAAAATTTAACATAAATTTAGTCTAGCTTTCTACCACTTATTAGATAGTGTATATTACTATACTATTAACTATAAGATTCTGTTTGAGACACTGTATTTAACCAGTTTATGAAGCTTAGTATTCAGTAGAACATATGAATGATTTATTGTAGCTAATATTCTGTATAAACACTTATTACTTCTGTCACAAAAGGTAAATGGACGTTATGTTTTCACCACTGTGTTTATATGTGTGTTTGAATGGATTTGGACGAATGTTAGTGCACATTTGGACTATGACCCAAGTTAGGAGTGATCAGTTTTGGATAGTCAATGTCAAAGGTTAAAGCCACAGCAAAGTCACGAAAATCCACAAAATCTCTATCTGTTAACATGAGAACAGAAGTTTTGCACTGTTTTTGCTCTATAACTCAATCAAAAATGATCAGATTGTAATGAAACTTTGTGGACCTAAATAGAATATTATTCTTGAGCATCCTGCCAAAACTGGTCTGTGTCTGCTGAAAAAGATGGACATACAAACACATTTTCATACTATGCTTTGAGAGCCCAATATGATCAACACTGTATGATAGAGGGATGCACTCTACTGGGTACCTCTCGAGTTTTTCATGTAACAGTTACTATACACATCTTTCTATACAAACACATCCCATATATGTTTGCTACATTTGAATATTTATATTTTAAGGTATCACACTGTCTTATTTGGTAGAATACTTGTGTTTATAGTGATAAAAAAGTAATAAACCAGCTTATAATTATTCCTTTTGTATATGTTATTTGATTTGCTGTCCAAAATTAAATATACATTTACACTGATTCTTTTAAAATTGATATAGCTGAGCTCAGTAAGTATTTTTGTGTTAAAATATTCACAAAGTTTTGAATTTAATCAAGCTAATTCAGAATTGCAATTAAAGTGATAACTAGAAATAGAACTAATATAAAACCACAAATAACCATTTCACAATAACTTATAAAATATCTTGTACCACCCAAAAATACTGTAATATTGCACATAAAACACTAAAAGTAGTTAAGTAAGGGAAAATATTTGCCAAATAAATTGGGCAAGGAGAGAAGTGTAAAATATTAGTGCCAGTGAAACATACCAGTGTAATGCACTGTCCTCAGATATATTTCTTTCTTCAATTTATGGAGAAAAATAACAGATGTTTCTTTCTTACCTCAGCCATTTTTACAGTACTTTTGTTAGTCCGAGCACGTTGCAGCAACCAGTATATGATTCCGACAACAAGAATAAAAAAAGCCAGTAATGGACCAATAGTAACACCCAGAATTATTCGTTGTTTCTTTTCTTCACTGGTGCTGTTGAAAAGTCATGCATTTGGTTACTTTCATATTTCGTAAGATTTATATCATTTTAAATTCACTCCAAATACTTAGATTTTTAGCCTATTTCAAAACAAAACTATGAAAGAAAAATAAAATGCTTTGTGTAATTTCAGCTATTGTAACTTCAAAAGCAAGAAGACATGAAGTTCATATCAATTCATCAATAAAAAGACTAGAACAATAATTTAATTATATCTGAAGCCCGGCATGGCCAGGTGGGTTCAAGCATTAAACTCATAATTTGAGGGTTGCAGTTTGAATCTCCATCGCACCACACATGCTCGCCCTTTCAGCCATGAGGACATTATAATGTTATGATCAATCCCACTATTCGTTAGTAAAAGAGTAGCCCAAGAGTTGGAGATGGGTGGTGATGACTAGCTGCCTTTCCTCTAGTCTTACACTGCTAAATTAGGGGCAGCTAGCACAGACAGCCCTTGAGTAGCTTTGCACAAAATTAAAAAAACAAAACAAGTATATCTGAAGTAAAAGACTAGAACAATAATTTAAGTATATCTGAAGTCAGCTTCTTTAAATAAAGCTGGAAAAGGACATCACTGCAAACGTCCACAATAATCCAAGAAAGTATTGTACTTTAATTTATACCTTGCTGTTGTAAAAAAAAAAAACTTTAAAAGTTTTGATGATTGGATTTTACTAAACAGCAATTGAAAAGCAAAGTAAAAGGGTCCTGAAAACTATGTACTTAAAGGTTTTTCCACCAAGAGAATAACAAGCTCATTAAGAAGTCCATTCAAAAAGAAACTGAAAAAGTATATCAATGCATTTGCTTTCACTGCTGTTTATGTGAAAAAAGACAATATGAGTGCCAGAAATATCTATGTGAACAATTCATATGATCTTTTTGTACAACTCTTTACAGCTTTCATAAAAAATATATAACATTAACAACAGACTATTCATTCAGGTTCAAATAAACATAAAACAATACATTATAACATGCTTTATTTAAATCCACTTGTCTTAAAGATATAGCATCTTTTAATTTTTATTAGTTTATTTTGCATCTAATTAAATACTTTGGTGAAATGACTAACTACAGTATGAACGTGTTCCTGAACTTTAACACTTACTCTGATGGGTCCACACTGGAACAATATGGTGACTCTTGAAGAACTCTGTATGGCTTCTCAGGTGGACACACAATAGTGCAGTTAAACTAGGACAAACACAGAAATTGCTTTCTTATATTCAACAAAAAATTGAGTACACTATATAGCACTATTTAAAACATTCCTACAAAGTACACAACAACCGAATCATCATAATTATAATACTTCATGTTTTTGTTATGTCTAACAGACTGATTCTTATAATATAATGTTATGGTTATGATGGACAAAAGAAAAACAACTTTCACATGAAAAAACTGCATTTAAAGTATGGCTTGAAAAAACCATTTTCCAGCTTGTGAATCTGGAAAAAATGGGTTAAATCAAAAGAGGGATCAAGTATTTAACAGCCTACCTTTGATATTAAAATGTCTAATCTCTTTTGTCATTATATTTTAAAATAAGACCTATCAAAAAGTATGAACCTATAAGACATAACTCTACCAACCTTTGTTTTATCATCTTTTAAATAGACTTTGAAGTTACGACAATCTTTGCATTCCATGGTGGTTGGACCTGTACATTCCCTACACTCATTGGCACATTTCAGGCAGTTTCGACTAGCATTATCAGCATAATGGTCAATAGGGCACATTGACTTACACTGTTCTCCTGAGATGTAGTTTTTACACTCACATAAAGATCTGTGTGTTCCATATCCAGTACAGTTTAAACATTCAGTGTGACACGGTCGGCAAACCTTAATGAACACAAAAACACATAATAACAATTTTGTGTCATGTAAGATTAATGGCAAATCATTCAAGAAATAAAAACAACTCAAGTGTTATCTAAGAAAACTACTGAATTTTGATTACTGCTGATCTGCATCTTGTTTCTTTATGAAGTCATACCTAGATGGAAAGAAAAGTGATATTCGCTTAAAGAGAGATGACTCCTAACTTAACAATCTAATCAACCTACAAGTTTCCTTTTCCAACAGTGAACTCTAAGCTTTATAAGACACACAAATGGAGACAATTTGTTCTAACTCATACATGTTAAAAAATGTGCATTAAAATGTAATTATATTATATAGAGTGGACTAATTAAAGAATATCAAAATATTTGTGATGCTAAATATTACTCGAAAAGAGACGAAAACAGTGCATTCCCGATTTCAAGTTTTTCACACCACAGAAGAAGGAAATGTCAAAAGTGTCACTTTAACTGATTACCTGGTTAGTGAAAAAAATTTATTTGTTTTTTATATCATTCACTCCTCAAAAAATAATTTGTCACTTAAAAAATATGGTAAAGTTAACATTTTCTTAACTGAAATGTATTTCTGATAGATACCCCCAAAATAGCTTTTCTCAGTTAGTACTGCCCTCTATTGGTACAAATATTCAGTGATCCCCAATATCATTCCACCTTCAACTTCTTTGTACCCACACGTAAATGATTATGCAGCATATCTCCTCCAATAGAAGCATGTCATTACCACTATCATAACCAATGCCTTCTCCAACGAGCACACAACTCACAAAACACCTTAAAAACAGATCCTGAAAAAGGATCCATTGGTTTAGTAACACTCACTAAAGGTGACACGTGGATACAACAAAGCAGAGCGAAGGCTTTGTGAGAAGTCCACATCTCCACAGTCTTTCATGGAGTAGGGAAAAAAGGACTAATAAACTGTGAATGAGACATGCCATATCCTGTAAATAAAGAGAGAGATCTAAATGTTGGGAATTAAAAACACGAATTGTCAACCCACTATAGCACCCTCTCAAAGAAGAAAGTCAGTATGAACAGCAAATCTAACCTGAGAGGAAACCAAAAGTAGACAATCATCCATGTAATGATAAAAATAAGGGCCTCTGGCATAAATCAGTCAAGTGAATGACTGACGAATAGGCAGATAGCATTAGGAGCCAAGGCCAGGCAAAACAGCAGAGCCTAGAACTGATAAACATGCTTCTTATAACAATACAGAGGAAATGTCCAGATACCTGGGAGATGAAAAATGTAGACAGGCATCCAACATATTCCTTTCACCATTCACAACATAGGAATGAAAACCCACTGAAGGGTCAAGTAAGATTCCAAAGTAAATTTGGGTATCACAAGGAAATACTTCAGGAATGATAAATCTATAACTTGTTCCTTCTATGTATGGCCTATTTCTCAATTAAGTCTTTAACCACCTCTTGTAAATGATAATAAAAGAACAGGATCTGTTGGTGGGGGGGGGTAAAAGGATGAAAAGACAATGGAGAGGGAAAGGGTCAGTATAGCCAATTGATCCACTGTAATTAGGTTCTACATATGGCAAAAATGGAAATACTGGGCACTCACTGCACCAAATTCTGTAATCTTCTGATAGACCTTCAAGTAGCAATTAAACTGCTATTGGGAAAACAAACAGAAGCCAGGACAAGCAAGGGTTAGATGAGGATGGGAATACGAAAACAGTATGAGGAGGTTGGGATAAACAGCAAGTTAACAAGAATAATAAAGACAAGCAGGCTAAACCTGAGTCTCCAATGAATCAAGGAATATCTCTTCACAAAAAAGGTGTCATGCATAATTTGTACAGCAAGATAGCACGTAAACCTACTCAAAAAAGAATAGCATCCCAATTCAGAATATCTCAATAGTATATCAGTCACACCTGAAAAGCCAGAGCCAAAGATAAAAGATATTCTACTATAGTAAACAGAATATTTTGAATGCCATCTGAAACCTTTCAGGAAATAAATGAATTGCCTGAGCTAGCAAGTGCATAATCGATAATGCATTCAAAATATTGTCAAAACATGCACAGTCCATATTTTAGAAACCATAGGTTGACTTGAATTTAAAAAAAAATCTTTTTAATTGAATATTTATTTTAATGTTGTGTGTTATTTATTTATTATTTTAACACCATGAAAACAATCATTAGATATAAGAAACAGTCCTTTTTTAGAAAAGATCATGCACAGTCCACATTGATGGCTGTAGGGACAGGTTTTGTGTTTAGAAGACAATTTAAGTGTCATTGAGACTATGGCTAGAGAAGAGTAACGTATTTGACTACATTAGGCAAACATCAAATCTCAAAGCAGCTAAGAAACTTTTGAAAATTTATTATAATATGTTTCTGCTTTTAGACTAAAAAAAAGAAAATATAACCAGTTCCAAGTCCCAGATCCAAAAAGATTTGGAAGAAAATAGAGCACAGGTGGGAATAATGTACACAACTCTTGTTTCTTTATCTCAAGATGTACTGAGAAAAGTTTTTATTTGCTAAAGATAATGAAATAAAAATAGTGAGCTCACAGGTTTTCCTAACAATTTCTTTAAGACTTTATCTGATGGCCCAACATATTCTGTGTAATATCCTTCTGGGCAAGGCTGGTCAGCTGTCACACACACCTAAAACAAAATTAAAATAGTTCATTAAAATTCTTTGGAAAGATGCCCCATGAAGAACTAATTTCTTTAAATTCTATGTACTATTTTACAGTAATTTAGCTACGTTTCTTGTATATGGGATGGTTACACTAATTATGGTTGGCACTGTTAAAATATGTGGTTCTCATAGCAGTTATAACAATTTATCTCCATCAATTTGCTTCATACAAATTTTGATAGATTTTAATATTATGGCATTTAATCATCTTGTTTATGAACTAACTATCTTAGGTTCTAGAAATATACAAAAGTGAATAACAAATGTAAAAACGGCTGGTTTGGGTTGAGAAATTTTTTTTTATGTAGAGGAGTGAACAATGTTTCGACATTTTTCAGTCATCGTTGGGTTCACAAAGAAAGAAAGAGGTAACTGACCACAGGTTTGAAGAGGATTGTGTAACTGAGTGTAGGAATGTAGAGAGCGTGCTTAAATGTTTGAGTATATAATTTTATATTATTTATTTTATTATTTATTATATTATTTTTAATATAAGTATAAAGGTGTTCCTTTGTATTGGTTTATTTTGGGTTTGAGTTGTTGTATAAGTAAGGCTTCTTTAATTTAGCGTTTGTTTGGGTTTGTTTCTTTGTTTAGTATTTGAGTGTTTTCTATGGTTATCTTGTGTTTATTTGACTTACAGTGTTCGAAAACGTATGAAGGTGACTTTTTATGTTCTTTGAATCTGGTTTCCATTTTTTCTACTTGTTTCTCCAATATAGACGTCATGGCAGTTACCACATTGTATTTTATAAATAAGCCCAAAATAAACCAATACAAAGGAAGACCTTTATACCTATATTAAAAAATATATTCAAACATCTAAGAACACCCTCTACATTCCTACACAACCCCCTTCAAAGATGTGGTCAGCTACTGGTCAGTTACCTCTTTCTTTGTGAACCTGACAATGATCGAAGAAGGTCAAAACATTGTTCACTCATCTACATAAAAAATTTTCTCAACCCAAACCAGCCATTTTACATGTATATTTTTCTCTACAAGTGGGTTTTCTCGTCATCACTGAAAAGTGAATAACTTTCAGCTTCCTTTGTCAAGAGAATTGAAGAATAAGAATCTGCATTCTATGTAACCAACTTAGGAATTCACTAAGTTTTACCTCTTTTATCAATTTAGATTTGATGCATAACTTATTAAGCTAAATAGTTCAGTTCATAAATTTGTACAGGCCTGCCAAACAACAGCTAACACAAGATAAAATAATGTGCTTACCACTTTGTCACTGGTTATAACAGCCTTATCACAGGAATTGCACCCGTTAGGGCCCAGAATTTTGCTTGGGCCAGTGCAGCTACAACAACACAACAAAAAATGAAAAAGAATATTTTCAATTAAAAAATATCATAATTAGGTTTTATTTGTAGATCTAATAGAGGTGAAAAATAAATAACAAAATTTTTATTAATACTGATTGCAAAAAGTGAAATATCAAGACACAAATTTCCTGTCAAATATGCAAACGTATGCTGAAGACTATCATAAAATAAACTTATTCTATATCTGTATCGCTTTCTAAAAAGTTACAATAAAGTGGATACAATAAACATTATTTGTATTTAGGTTTAATAATAGGTTGAAACAAATGTTGCTTGAAAAGTACACAATCTTAGGTTTAACAATCAGACACAATATATATATACTATATATATATATATATATATCTTAAGAGATAAGTTTTGTTCAGTATACAAAACGAGACATAGTTTAACTAAAAGGTTATAAACATTACACCATTCTGCTAGTATGTTAAAGTGTCTTAGATTAAACATTCCAGATTATTTAGTCACACACAACCTAACCACACTGTTACTGCTTCTTCTACAATATTACATATTATGTCTTCATGTACAACAATTCCAAAATATTTTATTACAAAATTTCAATAGAAAGAAAATTGTTTCTCTAAATGTAAAATCAGTTACAAAGTCACAAAGATGTAACTGGCTTGGAAAGATTAATGTTAGCTGGGTTAAAACCCCAGTCAGGACAGAATGCTTTATTATTATTTCAAGAGAAAGCAACATACTGAATGGTAATGAAGGATGAAAATATATAAAACACAAAGAAATGTAATCTGCAACAAGTAAAAAATATAATATTGTGTTGACTTATAGCAATCACATATGCATTGTACAGCATATAGATATGTAATATTTTACACTTGTGCTTCATTGTAATGAATTAAAGCACTGTATTAGTTTAAAATAGGCTGTGACAAGAATGTCCTTTAATTAACAAATAAATGAAGAATATATAATATTTATGAAGAATAAATAATCCAACTGAAAAGCTGTTTGCTTGAGTGTTGACACACTGGAGATCCATTACTTTAACACTGATGTTAGAACCTGTGTATGAACAAGAGGTTAACCTACAGTAAGGCAAAAATTGTTTCAACTTATTTCTGGTGGATAACTAGGACTAGGAGAGAAGTTGTTCCTTCATGATTTTGAACTTATTCTAGAAATCTACTCAGTATTCTACAAAAAAGCTATGATGATGAGTTACACATCATTAATACTATTGTGAAAATTGTTAATTATTATTATTATTACAATAGTATAAACCAGTAAGCAACAGCAAATGTCAGCTCACCCTTCAGCACAATCTTCATGACAAAATTTGCAAATTCCATTACTGCTGAATTTGGTAAGCGGACATACGGAGACACAATAAGGTCCATCCTTAACATTCCAACAGGACATACAGTTGTCATTACCCTTATAAACAAAAAAACACTGGTGTCAAAATTAATTCACACAAATAAAATGTAACATTCATTCTTAAATTTGTTTCATTAGTTTAAAGAAGCAACTTTGTTTTTAAACATTTAGAACAACTTAAAATTAAGTGTTCAATGCTTTAACGCTGTCAAAACTTTTGGCTCAAGGTTTATTGGATTCCACTTTTGGATGTAATAGTTTAACCAAATCTTTCTAAAGAATCACATAATAGTCCACATTTATCTGAAAGTGTAACAAGACAGTTTTTAACATCTATTAATATCTTTATTCCAATCAAGGGAAAAAATTATTCATGAATGTCTTTCAAATTATTTTATATATCAATATCTATCCTTATGTGCATATCAATATTAAAGCAAATTATTGATACCAAAAATTAATATTTTCCTTCTTATTAAAATAAATAAACTTCCTGTATCATTTCTTCATCAGAATTTAACTTCAATAAACAGCAGTTTTTTGTTCTGTTTATATATCTTATATAAATGAAAAAGTAACATTATTTTGCTAAAACTTTCCAAAACCAGATAAAAACAGATCATCAGTGATGGGAGAAATATATCACTTTTTTACCTGTGAATCAATTTATGGCACGTTTTGTGACGTACTTTGAGTCACCCTGACCAAATATTTTACATAATTTATATTCTGAACATTTTGCAAACTGCAAAATTAATACACTGTACACTTTGATTCAAATTTTGTAATTAATCTATGCAAGGTTATAGAATATTATCATTTACAAAAATTCACGCTTATATACTCTTCAAAAAAAGAAACACAAAAGGGATATTTTTGTTATTTTAAAAGAGAAATATATGTAATAACGTTACAAGCTCAGAGTTTGTGATGTTACACATGTTAAGGCACTGATTGTCAGACCAAAATGACAATAAAAGTTGTGCACTTTGAAAATGGAGGAAAACATCGGATTTTTCGCCAAAACGCATTCGTGTCCAATAAATTTGTTTGAGAGATCTGCATGTTCTGCAAGTGCAACATGTGCAAAATCCCTATAAAAGTGACGGGTTCTCGGTTTCCACAGCTCAGTGTTAAGCCACCAACACGCAATACAGTTACGCCAAAACTGACTGAAGCACAACGCAACAAGGCCATCAGTCGCTTGGAAGCAGGCGAATCTCGATCAGATGTTGCCAGAGCTGTGAATGTCCACCCAAGCACCATTACAAGGCTATGGAATCGTCACCAACAACATGGATCAACTCGTGACCGTCCACGATCTGGCAGACCTCGTGTGACCACGCCCGCACAAGATCGCTACATAGGACCACCACTGCGACGTCTACTGCCTCAACCATACCAGGGCTGCATAGGATTTCCGATCAGACCGTACGCATCCGTCAACGAGATTCTTAGGCCCCATGTGCAACACATCATGGTGAACGTCAACGACGTTTTTCAACATGACAACACCTGTCCTCACACAGCCCGACTCACCACTGTCTTCTTGAGACACCACAACATCAACGTTCTTCCCTGGCCTTCCAGATCACCAGATTTAAACCCCATCGAACATCTTTGGGACGAGTTGGACCGACGTCTGCGACGGCGACAACCTCAACTGCAGACTCTACCTCAGCTTGCAGCAGCTTTGCAGGCTGAGTGGACAGCCATTCCACAGGATGTGATTCGTCATCTCATCGCTTCCATGGGCAGGAGATGCCAAGCAGTTATTGATGCTCACCGGGGGGCATACTCGTTATTGACGTTGAGTAACGTTAAACTTCAACTAGCGAGCGTGAACTTTGTCTTTGCAGACTTTGGATGTTCAGCAGTGACTGTGCAAAGTTTCACACGTCATACAGAACTACCCGGAATAAACTTGTTAACAATATGTCTCAAATTTTGCCTTTTGCATTTCTTTTTTTGAAGAGTATATTTTCAATAATTTCTCTTAACCTTAATGGCACATGTTAAAATAATCAATGTCATTTACTCTTAATATATTTTGTATGTGCAACAATGTTATTATGTATTTCATACCAAATTTCAAACTTACTGAAGCAGTACAGCCTCCTAGGCATTCACTGTGACAGTGTTTACATTCATAGTTTCCTACATGGAAAGTGCTACAACGAGAAAGCTTTATTAATACTTAAACTCTGATCACATAGTTAACGTATGAATACACAACCTAAACTACTGTTTGCAACTGGTTAATAAACAACAACTATATTGTAATATTAAAGTTAAAAAGTGTATATATACATAACTTGTACAAAAGCATAGTTAGAAATAAACAAAACTAGCCATTTGTTAATTATATCATATAAAAGTATACAAATAAAAGCAAAATAAAACTATATTACTGAAAATGAATAAATATGAAATAACAAATGCTAAAACATATACAATATACAAAAGTAGACAGAGAGAGAAAGAAAGTCAAATGATCTCACTGAAAGTCCAATTTTTGTTATTCATATTATTAACACTATGTCAGTGTATCACTATATTAACTCTCATTGATTTCTATATGAATTGATATTTTCATCTCTTTGGTAATCGATATCCACAGTTAATATAAAACATATTTTTAATTAGGCTTAACATAGGAACACTCCACCCACACTTATCCAATCCACTTTAAATATTAAAAATATTAGCTCACAGCAGAAAAACTGTATGAATAATAAATTGTTCTAAAAAATTTATATGAAAAATGAAAGCATATTACTATACATTTAAAGAATAAATTGAAATATATATATATATAATGCTTATCTATATGTTCTGCAATAATTATTAGATGTTTTGGTATCCTCAAAAACATATTTCAAAAGATGAAAAGAAGTGATTTAAATTTTATCTTCTATAATTTTGAGTATACCAATAAATAATTATTTGATACACTTGTCTAAGCCAATTTCAAACATTTCAGAACGTGTTTCTATTTCTGTCATTATAATAAAATAACTTTGAAAAACATACCTAAATCTTTACATATTGCTAAGTTGGGACCATATAACACTTATTAATGTCCAACATACTTGATGGTTTGTAAAAAATCTGAATAAACAATGTCTACAAATAGTTGAAGATATCAACAATGGTCCAACAACTTCAATTTAAAATAAAAGTTTACATTTAAATTAATCCTAAAAATACATTGTAAAACTTACTTTTCCAGGTTTGTACAATTCTTCACACAAGTATCTTCTAGCTTGTAAGCTCGACAAGACACACACTGATCTGCATGAGGTCCCCAACAATTATTTCCTTTACACTGATTGTGACATACAAGACCCATCTGTTCTAAGTAGAAATAATTAATCAGTTTTTATGAAATTACATGTCAATATTTGTACTTACTATCAAACTAATTACAGCCATATTATTCAGTCATGCAGATAATATAAATCTTTTTTCATTAGCAAATTATTATTGATCTTTCTATCAAACATAACACAAATTATATTTTAGTCTCTCTCTCTCTCTCTCCAAGACATCACCAGCTAGTACAGCAGTAAGTCTACAAGTCTAAGGATTTACAATGCTAAAATCAAGGGTGCAATTCCCCTTGGTGGACTCAGCAGATAGCCTGATGTAGCTTTGCTATAAGAAAACACACATACACACTTTCTAAGACATCTCCTATCAATAGTTTTTACCACAACACTTAAAGTTTGAAATTAGCAACACTAAAACATGTATAAATTCAGAAAAAAATTAGTATCCACCATACATGTGAAGATAAATAGTATTTTTTTAAAAATATATCTGTATATATGTACTTACTACAATACTTTTCATTAGCATTATATTGAATGAGTGCAGAATTAGAATTATATAACATAATATCTTCCCAAATGATGGTGTCTGCTAAACAAAGTTCGGCATTCTCAAAAATCACAACGTTTCCTGCTCTTATTTTCTTCAAAGATTTTAGACCTAGTGTCTCCAAAGAGGTCTTCACAATATACAATGCAGCATACTGACTGAGAGAAAGAAAAACAATTTCATAGAGTATCATTCTATTATTATTAAAATTAGTTAATGAGGTCACTTTAATTTTGAGTTATTATATGATGGTTTCAAAGATAATTTGAGTAAAAATTAAATATTTTAATACCAGTTTTTATTTATCTTTCAGTAATGAAATAGTTCAAACTTAATTAATGAATAACACAAAATTGAACTCAAATCACTGAGATTAAAAATAATATAACTGTTTTCTTCAAAAGTTTAAGCACTACGTAATACGTACACACATTTACAAAGTAAATAAAAACAGTTTCAAAATGTTTTCATATCTTACCAAAGAAGAATGTATCAGTAAAATGCAAAAACATTCTACTGCAAGAACACTAAAACAGTGGAAAGAATTAAAACCTGTAATATAATACTGAACTTTCAACTTGAGACTTAACAACTTTCAGCTTTTTACTTGTGGTTTATCACAAAAATTATGACTTTTTACTGCGTATTGATACAAAAGTGCAAAAAAGAACAGTGTATTAAAATATCTGTACACATAATCAGTCTGAGAAGACAATTTATCTTTCAGGTTTTGTGCTACAAATTTTGTAATTATTATATTTTTATATCTTTTACAATTACACAAGTTTTATTTTAAAATAAGTAAACTTTATCTTTCACAAATTCTTGTTTGAAGGGGATTGAATATTTATAATAAAGAAATATGGTAAAATCTGTGTGGAAACAAAACACTTTTGGTTGTATTATTTGTTTAAAAAATAAATAATAATTTCTGACTTAGATTAGGGACTTACTCTGTAGTTTGGCGACCTCCAATCACTTCCAAATTACGAAAACATGACAGATTTTTAAAGTGTGGATTAGAAGCTTGAATGTTGAGGAATCCAGTCACGTGCTTTAAAGTGCTAAAAACTTCTAACTGACTAGGGTGAACTGCAGGGTAAGTAACACCTGAGGAATTTCTGTACCAAAAGAAAAAGACAGAATTAAATGTATGTGAAAATGAAATATGTTACAAAAAACAAAGAAATAAGATATTACATAATAAAAAACAAACAATGTTTGCAAGACATTTATTTCATAACAACAGAAAAGAAACTCAATAACCAGAGCACCTTTTACCCCTGACAGGAGAAAATTCATTTTTCTAAATTACTCAACTTATCAGGTTTTGTTTCTGATGCCAATCTTCTCCTCTTAATCCTGTATGTATTTGCATATAACAAGAGCTTATTTATAGATTTTCAAAGATCATGGCTCCTTTATTTATAATACTTCACCTCACTTTATAATTAGTACTATAACAAAAAAAGATATTACAATTTTTCTATTCTATAATATTGAAAACAAGAAAAGGTTGCTTACTCTTCAAAATCTGTGTAACTTCCAAATGTTGACTCGAGTATAGTAATGGATCCTTCAATAATGGTACAGTCACGGAATTTCTCAATATTTCCAGAATGTAGCACGTCAACACCAGTGCAAGCTGTAAGAAAAGTGAAAAGATTCACATGTTATTAAACACTAAATATTTCCCACTGTCTTTTATTTATTTTCATGAGTTAATAATAAATACTCTTTAAGCACTTTTTGTTCCAAGATAGCAAAATGTTCCTAATTTGCTAACTAATCTTTAAAACATACAGAAAGTGAAATAAAAAACAATAATTTCTTTAAAAACTGACCCCAAATCTAATGTATATGTATAACAGTCATAAAACAATCTGTACAAAAAGTAATATTTTAGGCTGTTATCAAACACATATCTCAATTTGTTGAATCTGATAAAAAGTATTAAAAGTAGTAGTAATACTAATGAGAGAAGGAATGCTTCATGCAGTGTAGGGAACATGAAGCCTGAAAAACAACAACAACAAATAATTTGGTTTTCATGGTAGTATTCCTTTCAGAATAAATATACATATCATAGAAAAAGGATACAACACTTATGGATTAATAGTTCATTGTTCTACCTAATCATATTCAAACCTTCTCTTTATGTGTTTCCAAAGGTTTGTTTCATCAGAAATTGTCCAAACTACAAGATGTGAGATCATAAAAGGGGTGGCAAACAAAATGTGGACAACTAAAAGCATTAACAGACAAGAAGAATTATGAAAGAAATGAGACATAGATAATATATTCTCAAGCGATGAGAATTTCTTAGCAAATAGAAACTTATAACTTAGCGATGGGTAGAGAATTTCAAAAGAAAAAAATTACTAGCACATTATTTACGAGCGAAACTCCTCAGAGCTACACAGACTCAACAAAGTGATTGGCAGAAGGGTCAGAATGAAAGCCTGATGTGTCACAATGTAAAGTACTGAACTAAGTTCATAGTGGGGTTGTTATTTTTTCATTACTAAGTGTCATTACCCACCATAAAAATAGCTTGTTAATAGTAAATGCTGAATATATTTTAACACAGTTATTGTTGTATATAGTTGCATTGCAATTTTTCTATTATGTGTATTATTTACAAACTCAGTTATGTTCTAAACAATTGTTTTGTTAAAACTTAAAGTCAGTAAATCACAAAAAAATTGAATGTTTAAACAAGTTTGTTTGTTTTTATTTTGTTGTCAGTAATTCATAATACAGCTGCCATGTATTTACATAATTTTCTTTTCTTCTGGCTAAAACCTTTTGCCTCATGTGCCAAATACACCTCTCAAACTGCTCCCTTGAAATATACTTGATGCACCCCTGCTCAGAAAATCTGAAGTTTAATTAAATAGATTCTTTATGTGTACGAAGGTGAGACATTTTAAAAGACTAGAACACCTTGTAAACTATGATTACCCTCTTGCACCACCTTACACACAGACCCATGCAATTAAGACTTGTTTAAACATTTTAAATAATTATATAACCTGGAATCATGATTCAGGCAGTTATTTGCTTCAGTGAGATTATGGAAGATCATACATTTCAGTAAAGTACAAATACTCACTCATAAGACAAGTAGCTACATTCTTTATTTGGTATGTGATCTTTGCATACACTAAAGTAAAACAACAATAAAATAGGAGAGGGAGAGAGAAAATTTGGCTAACTATGATTAAACTCAAGTTTCATATTGCTACAAGCAAAATATAACTATTGAATCAATCAATAAGTTGGCATTTGAAACCATATATTAGTACAAAAATAACACACAAAATAGACAAAATGCTCTGACCAAGGTTTGAGCCTCAAACCTTCAGATCATATTTCAGACTACTATATTTTGAGACTAAAATTCTACAACTGAGTGCCCCTAGATTTTAAGCCCAAAGATTTTTGTATTATACTGCTTTTTAAAAAATATATTATTGGTCTATTAACTATTTCAAAACCCATTCATTGCCAGGCAAAATTTACACCAAAATTAAATTATTACACCTTCTATTATTTCATTTTATAACCAAATCGATTTCCATAAGTAATTACTTATGTACTTTCAACCAAAATCCAGTTCTTATGACACCACTTCTTTTTCATGGATGATCTCTGATACATCATGAATTTTTCCATGAATAGTTTAAACAGGCTTAGGCCTCATTTTAAATAGTAAATGGACATTCAGATTTAGACAACTCTCTAATATTATATACACTCCTCAGTTTTAAAGTTAAAATTAATGTCTTGTGACACCTTTTCCCATACAGTCCTTGATCATACACCAAAATCTGATCATAACAACATTACTATTTAATTACACATTTTCTAAATGTTATACAATATTTTAACAAACTGTGACAGCTTGTTAATGCATTGAGTACACTTTTTAGTTTTCATTGTAGAATTTTTTAACATAGAATCTTATTTTAGATCCAAATCCAATGCTAATACCATTTCCTTTTTTTTTTACATAAATAATTTTGGATGAAAACTGATAGCCACTTTACACATAGTCCTCAGCAATTTCAGCCAAACATTTTGTCTTTTTGTTACCTTTCTCTGCTTGAATACATTCTTCAACTGTACATAAATTATAACTATTAACACCCTCTTTAATCAAGAATTACATTTTCACAAGTTTTAAACTATGCAGTATTTTATAATCACAAATATACTAGAACATAATGGTATTTTAAAAAATACGCTATCAAACAATTAGCTGATATATGCAAAAACTAGTGATTTGTTTTCTGGGAGAATGAGTTAAATAGTTTGTAACAGGTAGATTGAAAGAAGGAAAACAGCTTTGTATATGGAATACAAAGAAACGCTATAGCTGATTAAAATATTATGGATTATTGCATTACGATAGAATGAAAATTAAAAATAAAGTAAATGATTTATTGTATTAAAATATTTAAATGGTGCACAGTTAGAAAAGTGAAGAACAAAGATTACAGTTATACATTATACTTTGACTCCTTCAAAACAAAAATGAAACTCAAACTAAATCTACACACTATGTAATAAGATAAGATACAGCATAACTGTCCCACAAGACAATATACAAGTTTCTTAACTAGAGCTAACACAGAAATTAATGCCTGACGCTACATATATATATAAAATAAAGCAGATTAATATCCAACTGTCCCATTAAACAGCAGATATGCTCCTCAACTAAACTCTCTACAGGAGGTAATACTTCAGGTCAAATCAATATGCAAAGTAAAGCAGAATACAACAAAACTATTATTCCATAAAACAGCATTAAATTATGAGTTAACATTCTTAATAACATTTCTATCACTGTTTTAATGTTCTAGGACTAGTATTAAATAACATTAGAATATTTTGGAGGAAAACTGAATTTTCTGCTCTCTTTTACTCTTTACTGTTAAAGTAAAATTCAATAATAAAGACAGAGATATAAATAATAATATGTTTAATTTAACATTATTAAATTCACCAACTTCAAGCCAAAAAAAAACAACTTAATTAATTTAAAACTTTACATTTAGGGCAAGGACCGTCACATGCCACACACTCTCCGTTAACAGCTTTTTTGTCCGATGGACATGACCGTACACAGGCTCCATTATCCTTCAAAAGGTGTTCTGAATAAACAATATGTAAATCACTGTTAGTTCTAAAAAAGATTTTAGGCTTAAATTCATGTTAAATTCCTTAGATATATATATTTTTAAGTTAACCCAGAATGTAAAGAACAATTCTTTTAGTTCGATCTTTTTCAATAAGCATGTTTTACTTTGTAAATGTAATTGGTTCTTTTCATTGTGATGATATACTCCACAGAGATTTCTTTCATAAAAATGTTAAATAATTTTAATTATCTTCAATTTTAGAACAAAATACTAAGTTTTTAATATTTTTCTTCCAATGTGTAAGAATAATAATCATAATAAAATATTTCATTTTTCTATATTTTGAAACATAGAAACTTATAAGAAAGAAATGTTACTTTAAAATGTTATACAGCCAAAACTCGAGTGTACATGTGATAAATTTCTATGGCTACCTGGGCAATTTTTAACACAAGTTGCACCATAAGCATATTTTCCATTAGGATTGTCTTCCCAGGAATAAGTTGATGGATTGTAACGCTTCATTGGAGGGCATTCTTGTTTACAAACGTCAGCATCGTGAAAGTTGAGACAAGCCTGTTAACCCAGAAATTTTCCTTCAGTAAAAAACTCTGAGAAAAACTAAAAAGGATAAAACTTTTTAATCAATTAAGATTGTATATCACAATCTACCGTACTTTAAACTTAATTTATATTAAGCACCTTTGTCCTTATTAAATCAATGTCATATTTTAATTATTTATCCATGCTTAATTACTTTCCATAACAGAAACAATTTCTATTTATATTGATGTTAAAATTTTATATACATAAAACTGCTTCATTAAATAGCATTCATTATATTTACCTTTTACCTCTGTATAGAGTAAGTTAGGGAATGTAATTAAGTATTATGTTGAAGGTATTATGGTAACAAGGAAAGGGTAAATACTGTTGCAATATCATGGGAAGTTATGAGATGCTCCCTTATACTTTGCTTCGTAATGGTCAATGACTCCATAAAAAGTGCTTCTACCCAGTTCCATAGTATGTGACAATGGAACTGGGTAGAAGCACTGAAAAGATGGTTAACTGTTTAATGACCACAATAGGACTGCATCCATGGTTTTAAAATTTTTGTTTACTGTGTAATTAATCACCAAAGTTATTTCTGATCAGTTAAGCACAGTTCTTAAAAATTACAAACTTCTATTTGATCAAGTGTACTTGACTAATATTAGCACACTGCCTCTTGAAGATTCCAGCAATAGAGCCAAAACCTCACAAAAAAAAAACCATCTAATTATTTCTTAGAGCAAATGTCCTAAATTTTTAATGCTATAAAACAGCATTCTCACCTGAGTTTCGACTAATATTTTGATTGTTTTCATATTAATTTAATCATTTCAACATATACATCACACGACTGCTAATGTAGTAATAACAAAAAATAAAATTACCTAACGTTAACATATGGACTTATGGCTGTACTCTTAGAATAACGGTATTTAGCCTAACAATTATTAATAATTATGGTATAAAAATGACGTATGATCAAAAGTTAAAATACAAAATAATAGGTTTAAATATTTAAAGCGGATAACAGTTTCATGATGTCCTTGCAATAAAAAGATGATTATTAGTAAAAAAAACACACAATTAAAAACAGAAATAGCAATCTTATTGTCAATAGTATTTGGGAAATCATACATTTACTTTTTAACAGTGCCTGTTAGTAGCTGATGTAACTGCAATTATCATTTCTTAATGTTATTTAACATATAGATATCAGAGAACTGTTGTTGTTTCAAAAGTATTTTATAAAAAACAACAACATACAAAAGCTAAGATACTGGTTATTAAGATTTATCTAGTATACTTAACTTCACTTCCTAACCTGACTCAATAATTCAGTATTTGCCATGATATCAGTTAATTGACTTTGTATCATCAAATATTCTCTACTAGAAATTAGTTTAGCAAAATCTTAAAAGATTATGTTTACCTGTTGTATAATCTAGTAATTTATTTTAGAAATATTACAATATTTTACACTAATTATATATAAACATAAAATAACAAATTCACCATGTTTATAGACTAATAGGTGGAAAATTATCAAACTTTAAAACTTACCAAACAGTCACTTTGTTTCGGTCCAGTGCAACCTCCAGCACAAAAGAGATGGCAGCACTCTCGAGGATTGGTGCCATAACAACGTCCCTGATGGCACTGGGGGGAACAATTAATTTTGGAAAACCTTTGGCAATTTTCAGGTCCTTTTCCCCAACATCCAGCCTCACAAGATTCATGACAACTTGGACCTAAAACCATCATAGTACATACAGGTGTTACTTCAGTTGTTTTTTTGTTTGTTTGTTTGCTTTTACATGGAAGCTTAATTGGCTTACCACAGACATAAACGAGAAAGAGATTGAAATTTAAAAGATAGGTTGGAAGATTCACAGAACAATAGGAGACGTAGAGAGCTGGTTAGAAAAAAAAAGAGAGAGAAATATAAAGGTATTTATGAGAAACAGCTGGATAATAGTAACATAACAAAATTCTTTGAGACAACATGGAATCTATTGGTTTATCTTCGCTTACCCATCCTCTAAACTAATTATTAAATAAATAAATGTTTGAAAAATCGTATAGCCACCTCTTATCATTCTCTTAAACTCATTTAAATTTACTGCCTCTACAACATCCAAAGGCTAACCACCCTGTTAGAAAAAATTACATTTGATTGTATTAGTTACCACAATTTATATTTGTTCTTTTGTCCTACTTTTCTCACAGTTAAATATAAAAAACGATGATGCATCAACACTATCAATTCCATTTGCAATCTTAAACACCTTAATCAGAGCCCCTCTAAATCTTCTTTATTTAAGAGAAAACAATTTTAGGGGTTTCAGTCTCTCCTCATATGACAACCCCTCCATCCCAGGCACCATTTTAATAACCCTTCTCTGAACCTGAACCCCCTCTCCAACAATTCAATGTCCTTCCTAAAGTAAAGAGCGAAAGACTGGACACAATATTCTAAATGTGGCCTAACCAGTGACCTATACAATGAAACAACCTCTTTAGACTTGTATTCATTATTTATGTAGATAAAACCTAAAATCCTATTTTGCTTGGATGGTTTTAGATGTTGATCAACTATTAAACCAGGATCCCTTTGTTTCATAACACTCTTAAGGCTATATCAATCCAAATTATACTTATAATTCAATTTATGATAACCCACATGCGTTGTTTTGCATCTATTATAACTAAAACCCATCTGCCATTTATTTACCCAACTCAAAAAATGATCTAAATCCTTTGGTAAATCAGCAGCATCCTCTTCACAGCTAGCAACACCCAAGATCTTTATCATCAGCAAATTTTAATAATTAATTGACCATTCCTTCTTCTATGTCACTGATGTAAATCAAAATGAACATTTGTTCTAAAACTGAGCCCTGAGGTACCCCATTTGTATCCCACTGAACTCCATTTGTAACAATCGTCTGCTTTCTTCCATCCAATTTGGTAAGAAAGTCAAAGATCAAATATGCTATCTCTGTTTACTGATTTATTATTTATTTGTTTACCGTCTAACCAGTGTGCACTGATTTGGCGATCTCTTAAGAAACATTGTGAAATTATTATTTTTTAACGTTATAATCAGGTGTCAAACTCCACGTCAACGGCTTGTAGTACAGATGAGGTAACTGTACCACTCTTTCATTTTTTAAGTGAATGAGTAAGTTGCAGCAACTGTGTGATCATATAGGTTTATACTTTACTTGGACGAGCTGTAGATGTTATAAAAGTTGAATTGTGAATGTAAAACCGTATACAATGTTATTCTAATTTGTATGTATAGTAGTGGTACATATTACAGGCTATACAGCAGCGCAGTATTCGGCTTAGTTTTCCAAGAATCCTACTCAGACATTACTGAAATGCGAGTATAGTACGAAAATAATTTTCCAGACCATTTTTCATCTAAATTTACTCTTGAGTTTAACGAAATGTTCGATTGCTATAGCTACTTACATTGACGGTCTGTTGGTTTGGTACTGTTATATATAATTGCATCAGAGCTCTGTCCACTTAGTATTTCATTCCATTTTATAGTATCAATGAAGCAAATGTTAACGTTGTCGACAAAACCAACATTTCCATTAAGAATATCTAAAGAAATAAAAGAAAAAATCTGGTTTAGTTTAAATATGATATTTATGTACTAATTATGCCTAATTTCAGAAAACTTTTAGCCTTCAATGGTATTGTTGTAAGCCATATATTTTTAATGTAATTTGTTTGTTAAGTATAGGATGCATTACTACGTAGTTCAAATTTTACGTCAAATGTTTTCTAGAGAATTTCAACGGAGATTATACAGGTAATGTTAAAGAGTAGAGTTAGTTAAAATGATAGTAAAAAGAAAAAGAAAAAAGAGAGAGATAGAGTTACTTCGAGATATAGAGTTAATCAGTGTGTTAGCTATCTCTTTTACTTTATCTAAGTTAGTAGTAATAGTAATGTTAGTTGAGATAATAACAAAAAATTCAGACTAGAAAGTTGTTTACAGTGTTTGCCGTCATGTTAAATTGTACAAGTAAATTGCTTTTGACTACGTTACATACTATAACTAGCGTAGCTAAAAACTTAGGCCTACAAGTTGTTTACAGTGTTTGCCGTCATGCTAAATTGTACAAGTAAATTGCTTTTGACTACGTTACATACTATAACTAGCGTAGCTAAAAACTTAGGCCTACAAGTTGTTTACAGTGTTTGCCGTCATGCTAAATTGTACAAGTAAATTGCTTTTGACTACGTTACATACTATAACTAGCGTAGCTAAAAACTTAGGCCTACAAGTTACAACAGTTTGCTATAACGTTAAAGAAGGAAAACCTGAATTATGACTATAACCAGGTCGGATGTTAAATTATTTTACTAGATAGCTTGAAAGAACCAGACAAGGAAAAAAAAAATACACCACGACCCTTGTTATAAGTGACATATCACTGTTCGTAAAGATACGACAGAATTTTGACTAAGCTTTACCTTTCATTAAAAATTACTAGAAGGGCACAAACTGAGATGGGAAACCTGCTATACACGATAAAGCAATTAAAAAAAGAACAATGAGAAAGAAACAGTACATAAGAAGTCCAAGAATATGAAATACATTATTTGTTTTAAAGCAAGGCCGCTTAAGCCACAGTGAACTATTTGCGGTGTCCACGACGGGAATCAAAGCCTAGAGTTTATCATTGTAAATCAGTAAACTTATATAGCAATAAGTTGGGGGACAGATTGTTTGTTTGTTTTTTGAATTTCGTAGCAGTACTGTGAAAAGTTTGTTAATATGTATGGTCTAAAGTTAGCCATTTCCCATCTTTTCACTGGCTTTCTTACAATTAGAGATTGCAGTGTCAGACAATAGATAAAATGTAATCAAGGCCTTCAGGTTATAAGCAATCAACAATCGATCAAATGTTAAAGGTGAATTTTACAGAAAAAAGAAAACTTTGCAGTCAAAAGAACTACTCATACTGATTAATTTTGCAGGTTCACATTTTTTATAAAAATATGTGCTAATAAATGAAACATAGAACTTAGTGCAGAAAGAGCCCTTTCCGAGCGGCAATCCGAACGTTTTAGTTTTTACGTTTGCCACTAGGAAAAGTACTGTAACGTAATAGTTGCCAACGCCAGCGCGTTGAATGTAAATAAACATGGCCAGTGCATACGGAGAAACAGAGGCGGAGTCTGTTTTGACTTTGTGTTCTGAACAGTGTCATATCAATTCGAACCTACTCTGAACGAACCTAGAACAGTTACTTTTGACACAGATCTGACAAGTTCTAGTGATGAGGACAGTTCGACGTGCGAGAGTAGCGGTACTGTGAGTGACACTGATAGCGCGCAGGCCGGTTGCGAGTCGGTCATACCTCCAGTGGAAGAATGATAAGCCTAAGTCATGACAACAAATATGGTCTGTATTATTTCACGTGCAGTTTTAAACATATCGAAACCTGCCTGGTGTTTATAAATTATTGGTATCACAAACTGGGTTTTATTTGTTTATACTTTGCCGACTATGGTAACTAATACTCAGCCCTTCCACAGTCATTGTACCGGGTATTTGTGACTCGTAACAAAATGAATTTTAATTATACATCACAATTCTGTCTATGAAATCAAACTAGATGTAGCAGTCTGAGTAGTTAATTTAATATTTACCATAAATGTATAATTTATATGACATGTTTCGTATGTCTGTGCAAGGTATAGGTGTGGTTTATGCGAGCAGATGCCAACCAGGAGAGAGTGCGTTTGTTGTCGCTCATACAACAAGGTGTCAAACCGATTAAAAGATGAAGAGTGCATTACCCAGACTCGAGGCTGTGATGGAAATTGCCTGAATATCGATGTCTTGGAAGCATCATACTATGAATTTGTTGACTTGAATGATGAGGAGCCAAGTCACGAGTGTGTATTTTTTAAGATGCAGTTAAACGTAAAATAGTATATTTGAGTTTAACCTACAATTAAAGATACTATTTATCCAAAACTATGATCCTACTTAATCATCTCAAGTCATCCAAAACAGTGGGATCCAACACAAAACATGAGCGTTCAAAGTGATCTTGACAAAACTTTGCATGGTGTGAAGGAGTCCAGTTCTTCCTATTGACCATCCACACCCACTGTCGCCACCTTGCCGGTTCCTTCTTCTTGCACGGAAACGAAAAGAAGCTTTTGCCCGATGCCGAACCGTTTTTACAACCATAAGCAACGCAGTAAACCATGTTATCTTAAAACAAACATAAAGTAGCAATGTCAAAACAAGAAATAGTCTCACAAAGTATGTAATCCGAAAAAAAGCACCGACAGATTTACATAAAACACCAGCACTGAAAGGAACAAAATGGTCGGCGCGCAACGAAACGTGTTTGGCAACTATTACGTCATAGTTGTAAAACGTCACGGAAACAGCCGAACAACCGAGAGGAACTTGAGTTCGAGGACTCGCATATTTTGTTTCATTTTTTACTCAAAAGCTAAAGTGTTTAAAAATATGGCAACCACACAGGAATTATACCTAACCAAAGTACAGTTTCTCAGGCAATTATTAAATCTGTTGAAAATTCACCTTTAAAAGAACAACATGGGAGCTGGAACATCTGATAACTGATATACAACTAAATATCAGAATTCTATTACTAGGAAAACAAAACTCTAATGATCTGAACATTGTAATTAATGTGTATAAATATTACAAACTAAAGTTTGTTTTTTTTTGTTTGTTTTTTTGAATTTCGCACAAAGCTACTCGAGGGCTGTCTGTGCTAGCCGTCCCTAATTTAGCAGTGTAAGACTAGAGGGAAAGCAGCTAGTCATCACCACCCACCACCAGCTCTTGGGCTACTCTTTTACCAACGAATAGTGGGATTGAGCGTCACATTATAACGCCCCCATGGCTGAAGGGCGAGCATGTTTAACGCGACGGGGATGCGAACCTGCGACCCTCAGAGTACGAGTCGCACGCCTTAACACGCTTGGCCATGCCGGGCCTACAAACTAAAGACCAAAATATCAGAAGCAATAAGCATAGCAGAATTAGTGAAACAAAACTGTTTATCATTTGATGTAATTGGAATTCTCACAAGGTTTTATTGAATAGAATAGTCTCTAATTACTACTAAGTAGCTATGTAGTTTATGGAATAGTCTCTAGTTAATATTCAGTAGCTGTATAGTTTATATAATAGTCTCTAGTTAATACTGAGTAGCTGTGTAGTTTACAGAATAGTCTCTAGTTTAATTGAGTAGTTGTGCAGTTTATAACTCAGACTGTAAATGTTGGGCTGCAGCTAAATCTCGATCTCTGTTAGTTTGGTTAATAGTTGGTAGATGCAGCACCTGCAAGAATTTCCAAAAAGTTAATTCAAGTTTGTATACACGTTTTTTTAGCACATAATTTGTCCTCCATTAAAAATTTTAATTAATTATTTATCCTTCAGCGAAGCCTTCTATGATTAATATACAGCTTTATTTACATTTTGAAAATATGTTCACTGAAATAAAAACAGAATTACATTACGAACAAATGAAAGAGTAAATACCTCTAAGAGCTGGAAACTCTATCGATTCTATGGAACTGTGGTTGATGAAAAGTGAAAAAGACTGATTCTTGAGCATCCCATTTACCATCAAGAGATTACGACCTCGAATGATCATCAGACTGGGAAATACGATCCTTTTAACACTTACAAACGAGACCAGGACATAGCCTGTGACTTCCCTTATGTCATGTAGAAACGTCAAATCAATTTCGTCCTACAAAAACATATTAAAGTAAATACATAAAAAAATGTTGTTGCTATTAAACATTATCTGTTAGAAAATTTGGTGGAACAAACAAGAAACAAATACGATTATGTGGTGTATGAGAACACAATCATGGAAAGCATAGTTATAATACACACACACATATATATCTAATAGAAGGAAAGGTGGAATTAGACTCGTGTAACTCAAAAAATTTAGAGAAATTATGCGACACTTGGCTTTTATGATTATTCTAGAAATCCTACATTTAAATATACTAATTTGACCGTATCTTTACTGCAACAACACTTCTTTAATTACAGGATTTCTAGAACAATTAGAAAACCAGGTGTCGCACAATTTCTCTAAATTGCATGAATTCAGTTCCACCTTTCCTCCCATAATATTTCTTTTCATTGACCGTTCCAATTTTAGTTGAACTCAACCGCTAACACAGGTGTAAACAGCTCCTAAATGTCGACATTTTTCTACTATATAAAAGTCTATCAAAGAAAGAGTTTTTATACCAAGGATTTATTCAGCACTGAGTGAAATTAATTTGTCATCTGTTATGAAGAGAAGCTTTTGAAATACGATCGAGTGTTTACAAGAAATGTGGTTTTAAGAGAATTATTACATTAATAAACTGATGTGATTAGAGAATAACCGTAATCGATGAACACTTGGACAAAGGATAAAGGAGATATTACTCATGACTGGATTTGGTTTCCCTAAGCTAGAATGTTCTTTATGTTTATTTCCTGACAGCAAAGTTGAAAACGTATTGAAGGGTTTAATTTTAGCAAGTTTTACGTCATTTTTGACGGGCTTGTATATTAGTACAAAGTAATTCTAATCGCAGACACCGAAATCTGTAAATCTACTTCTGTTAGGCCTAGCACTAATTAATCCTTTATTAAGTACGGCCTATATTCGATAAAGATATAAGTTAATACTGTAGTTTGTGTACATTTTCTGTTTTAGTTAAGTTAGGGCTAAACTTTACCGTACTTAATAGTACCAATGAGTAAACTTACTACACTGTTCTACGACCTAACATCAGACTTTTCTAAAAGCTTTGATGAGCTTTTAATATGCTGTTGTATAAATTGCCCATTAAAGTATATTTGCAGCCGTTTAAACGAAGTGCATGATTACTTTAAGAACAAAGAAAGCGTTGGTATTATTATAACAGATATGATTTAACAAACGAAAGGTACTCATAACCGTTGTTTACTGGGGAAACAAAACACTTTGGGAAGATTTGGCTTTGTTTTGAATTTCGCGCAAAGCAACTCGAGGGCTATCTGCGCTAGCCATCCATAATTTAGCAGTGTAACACTATAGAGGGAAGGCAGCTAGTCATCTCCACCTACTACATACACTCGGGCTACTCTATTACCAACGAATAGTGGGATTGAACGTTACATGAACACCCTTTCAGCACTAAGGATTGTTCATCTTTAGTATTCATGATGAGAGAGGGAGAGGGAAACACGTGAGCTACTCTACCCTTTCTGACTGTCGGATTGTTCAGTGCACAACTGTTATAATTTCTTGGTCAAATTATACGTTCAGTAACTCAGAAATAGCGTAAAAGTTGGTGTTAAGTGAGCTGACCAGCTGTCTTCCCTCTAGGCTGTAAGTTCAAGATTAAGGTCGGTTTTACGCGAAACTGTCAACACAAAAACTTCGCATATCAAATTTAAAAAGTATTTTGACTAATTACATTGGATTGCATCATGATTTAATGTGATGAAACTGAATATTTCTATTGTTTGGCCAGTTAACAGCACAAAGTAGGTATATATAAATAAACAAAAGAGTAAGTATCGTAAACATGTAGTTAATCAAACCAGGAAAACTATCTTACTAACCTATCTGAAAATACCGTAATACGATAAATTTGTTACCTACTGAATAAAGGCTACGAAAATAAAATTAGTTTAACATATACTTATTAACATGAAACGGTTTTGTAATTGTTTCTGACTTAAAATATATTTCTCCACAATGATCTATATAAAAGAGAGATCATGTAAACGTGTTTCTGTTTTGTGATGACCAAACTGCAACGTACCAGTTGTAAACTCTCTCTTTCTTAACCTGAAGATGACCTAAGAAGGTCGAAATGTTATCTACTTTATTAGTAAAAGTGTTAATACTCACACCGGCCGTCTTGAGATACGTGTTTTTGTTTCGTTTTGATTGTTCGTGCAAAGTTACACGAGGGCTACCTGTGCTAACCGTCCTTAATTTAGCAGTGTAAGACTAGAAGGAAGGAAGGCAGCTAGTCATCACCACCCATCACCAACTCTTGGGCCATTCTTTAACCAACGAATAGTGGGATAGGTCGTAAAATTATAATGCCCTCACGGCTGTAAGAGCGATCATGTATGATTTGACGGGGATTCGAATCCACGACCCTAAGATTACGAGTCGATCGCCCTAACCAACTGACCCTTGCGGACACCATGTACATGTGAACATCTGGAAAGCATTTTTTTTAATTAATTGAATGAGCCAGTGGTAACAGTAAACCAACCTTAGTAACAATGTATGAATGTCATAATATTACTGTATAATATGTAAATTTTATTTATTCTGTCCAATCATACATCGTTACAACTTGATTATTCTGTCACTAAAGGAATTATAATTTAACATTTACATCACAAGTTATTTAATTTGCGTATTAAAAAATGAACAGAAGAGATATACTTACAGTTAACCAAGTCAACTCTAAGTTCCCTTCAACATACGTGCAATTAATATACCGTTCCAAAAGGTTCTTGTTGTGGCTTTGTAAGTCGTTAGGTTTGTACATTCGAGAACTTGTTCCCAAGCATACTTGAAAAGATAGAGACAACAAAACTTAAAAACAGCTATATGACTGTTATAAATAATTGAATAAAAATCGTGTTGAAATATTTATATATATATATATATATATATTAGTATTTAATAAAATGGTATTTGCTGTTTTTTGTCAAATATTTAGGTTCTAAACACGCACCTTCTCTAAATTTTTAAATATTATTTGAAATACTTAACATCCTCCCTATTTTGGAATTTTTATACGTTAAAATATTACACATTTTGTATTGTTAGTATTATACATTTTGTATTGTATTGTTAGTATTGCTGCTAACGTTTTTAAAAGTTGTAATTATTTTAAACCAACTTTTACACTTTTCTCAAACACCATCTGAGTATAAGCTCGTGACTCGAATAAAAAGTCAGATTTTGTGTTATATCAACGATAAAAAACAGCAATAAAACTTTAAAAATAATTTCTAAAGGTGTTGATTCTTTTGACAATCTGCATATAGTAAATAAAAAAGTCTGAATGTTTAAATAATTATTTATTTCTACAAATTTAAAATACAAAAAAAATCAGTATTGGAACAATTGTGAAAGAATAACTAAAGTGTTTTGACCCTCATAATAATGTGCTAGGATGTGTAAAATATTCTGATTGTTTCTAAATATGGCATTATTACGTGAGTAAAATACACTTCAAAACACAATGTATATAACAATCCCGGCATGAGCAGGTGGGTTAAGGCGTTCGACTCGTAATCTAAGGGTCGCGTTTGGTGTAATCCCTGTTGCACCAAACATGCTCTCTCTTTCAGCCGTGGGGACGTTATAATGTTCTGGTCAATCTATTCATTGGTAAAAGGGTAGCCCAAGAGTTGGCGGTGGGTGGTGATGACTGGCTATTTTCTCACTAGTCTTACACTGCAAAATTAGGGACGACTAGCACAGATAGTCCTCGTGTAGCTTTGCACGAAATTAAAAAATAAAAATGTATATAACATACGTTCCACTACTTTATGAAGCCTAATCGTACTTTTTCGATTTGCTTAGGTTTACTTATAAGTAAGGGATGGAAGTTCCCAAATCGGTATGTCAAGTAATCACAGAATTTTCAAATAATTCTTTATTTTTACACATTTACAACGTTAAAAACATCCGAAACTCAATTCTTTATCGAATTATACACGGTTGGGTTTGTTTTGAATTTCGCGCAAAGCTACTCGAGGGCTATCTGCGCTTTGCCGTCCCTAATTTAGTAGTGTAAGACTAGAGGGAAGGTAGCTAGTCATCGCCACCCACCGCCAACTCTTGGACTACTCTTTTACCAACGAATAGAAGGACTGACCTTCACACTATAACGCCCGCACGGCTGAAAGGGCGAGGATGTTTGGTGTGACGGGGATTACGAGTCGAGTGCCTTAACCACCTGGTCATGCTGGGCCAATTATACACGGACTTGCCTCTAGGTTAAAATACTTTTATTTCCGAGCCTATGTGTACTAATAATTCTTTTATTGGAAACTACAGGAGGTCTTAATCACCAATATATCAGGTTCAAAATCAAGTAAGAGCTTCGTTTTGAAAAAATAAAATTCAGTCGACTAAAATAAAGGTATTGAAACTCGTCGAAAGGTTTTACATATGGCGTTTTCACTTCTCAATCTGTTTAATCCAATAAAAGCTAAATATTCTAAATGCTATTTCTTGCGAGTTTAATTTCGTTTCGGAATTTACATCACATTACAACCAATATAGTTCTTTATAACTCCAATTTAATCTTTGTACATAAAATATGACACTACATAAATTTTAGGCAATTAATCTATTTAACGCTTTTATAGGCAAGCAAAGTATAAGGGTTTTGCAAAACTCAATCTGAAAACCTACTATAAAAAGAAAGTTTTAATTTATCATACGGGGTAAACGTTACTCCGAGACTTAAATAATTAATTATTTTGACAGTTTATTAAAAAAAAACAAATACTTGTTTTATATTGGATAGAAAAATGCACCGAAGCGATGGCAAAAAATAATTCACAAACTAGAGTAGAGGGAAGGCAAGTAGTCATCACTACCCATCACCAACTCTTGGGCTACTCTTTTACCAAAAAATAGTGGGATTGACTGTTCCATTATAACGCCCCACCGCTGAAAGGACGAACATATTTAGGACGATGGGGATTTGAACCCGGGACCCTCGTAGTCGGAGTCGAATGCTTTAAGCCACTTGGCCATGCCGTGCCTCTACTTGGTGTTAACATTAATATAAATCTCTCTCACCTATTGTTACGGGCTACACATGATACAGAATTTTAACACCCGATTTTATATAATTTGTAGCGAACGACAGCCACAAACCTGTTGTTACTCGAAATGTAACAGTGGTAAGCACGTGTTCTTGTTACCAGTACACAATATTTGTTACACAATAATAGTCATATGAAGCGAGTATCATAATAAAAAAAACTTTATAATATAAACTAAAACTGAATAATGGTTAACTTGAACAAGAAAGCGTCAGAGTAGTGCTGTTTGTGCTAATGTTTTATTTATACAAATTCAATTCTAAAACAAGGTTATTTGTATGCGATATTTTAATAACGTATTGACAGTTTCCTATTAATTCAGACTCCGAAGGCTCAAGGCTTAAGGACCTTTAATGTTAAAAGAAAATGGACGTGTGTGTGTGGGGTGTGGGTTCCTTACTCTCGGTTGGCACAGTGAAAACATCTTATTTTGTAAGTTGGCGCTGAAACACAAACATACAAAACTTACCTTTGTTAGTAATGAACTTGATAACGGAACTAAACTAAGGTTTCTGAACTAGATAGATATAAAAAAAAACTGACATATTAGGAGCACATATTATTTTAAGCCAAACGTTTCATGTTATTCCATAAAATGTCTTGTTTTAGTAATTTGTTATGACTAGACTTTCAAGAAGTTGAGAGGACATGCCTAGTTATACGGAACAACATAACAGAAAAATCTGGAGATGCTCAGAATAAATTAAAAGGTAACAGCACCAAATAACCAGTTTACCGAAGGAAGCCATCAGAAACCTGGTATCCTAAAAACAACAACTAGTGAAATGTTTCGAACTTTCTAATAATGTCTTACGGTAGTCAGAATAACTTAAACCTAGTTAAAACTATAGTACACAAACACTACTAACTTTTTCCTTTCTTCGTAAACTTTCCTGTTTGGAAAGTTTCAACCACAAGCCAATGGATTAGCACAAGAACCAAACCTGCAACGTGGTTTCTTCCTTGAAGAAGCATTTTACCACTCATCTTTCAGTTGACTTCAAAATCAAACCAACGTCATCAACTTGTTAAAAACCATTAAAAGCTGCGGTTCTCTATTCATTTATTGCACGAAGACATTAATGTTACTATGTATGAACGAACATGAACAAGTACAAACATTAAATATACACACAAATTATGTACAAAATGAAATGTCATAGAGACAGCGAAGTCGTTTCGGCAGATTTCACTTTTCTACAAAAAAAAAAGAAGAGAAAACTTAACAACAACTGATTATTGATGTAATGATTTGGTTAGAAAGTTCAAAATTTGCTATTTCTGTTAGCAATATTCATCCTCGCCATCATCGCACAAAGCTCCATCTTCCTGATGATCTCTTGACTTTCTTCGATAGCGGTCTGCGAGAATCATTTCTTGTTTCATGCTTGTGAATCCAACTCTGATATGCAATTTTCGGCAAATATTTCTTCGCACGAGATTCCATGTGTAAAGGAATGAACTGGACCTACTGTAACAAAAGTATTCGACAATAAGCTACAGAGTTCGAATGTTTCACCGCGCATGACTCGTTTTAAAAGTCGTAAAGTCGCGTCTTGTTTTGTTCATCAGAGAAGCTTTTCAATATTTAAGTAAATCAGAGAAATATGTTTTCTTACTTATATGTTACCTTACACCACGTTATTAAACTATACTTTCTGCAAACTGCTGCACCTCCTGTTTTCACTATGATGGTGAAAATTCTCCTAAAAAGCCATACAGACCTTAAACAGGCTTACGAGAAATTAAACTGAACAAAAGACGTTGGTCTCCATTCCTGTTACCCGGCTTGATACAACAGAAATCCGAGTATCCAGGACTTTCAAATGGACTATGAAGTTCGTTCGACTTGTCGGTTATTCAACTTTGTAGTGTCTGTGCATAGTAGAGATCTTCAACTTTGTAGTGTCTGTGCATAGTACAGATCTTCAACTTTGTAGTGTCTGTGCATAGTACAGATCGTTAAACCTAAATAATTTATAGCGGTAAAAAGAATGAAACGAAGGACGAAGATGATTGCATATTCACGAGAGGTAATAAGTAGCGAAATTTCATAGAACCCTTTAGAATTGTAATGACAGAAGAAAAAACAAGACAGACTGAAGGCGTGATTAATTAATAGAATGTAAATAAAAATTAATTACTTTTGGCCAATGTCAAATTTGTTTCACTCTTTCAAACTGTAACACACTCTTCCTCAGGTTCCGCGATATTTGAATTACATATTTATAGATACAGCCGTAGAATGCTGCGTTACGCTCGATCATTATCACTGTTTATAATAAAGACCTAAACTCAAAACAGCCCAGCGGTAAAACAAATTGATTCCAAGAAAGAAAAAAAAAAGATGGCGACTAAAAGATATAAAATCAAAATTGGTGGCCGAGCCACTACAGTAATTCTGTTGATCACAATGAAAAGTTTAATAATGACAATTCAGGTAAACATTTTGTTACCCTCCTCTATGTTTCATTTACGAGTCTGTAACAATGTATATTATACTTGAACTGTTATTATTAAAAACAGATCAACTTTGACCTTGCATATCTCAAATCCCCGTCGCGCTAAACATGCTCGCCCTCCCAGCCGTGGGGACGTTATACAGTGACGATCAATCCCACTATTCGTTGGTAAAAGAGTAGCCCAAGAGTTAGCAGTGGGTGGTGATGACTAGCTGCCTTCCCTCTAGTCTTACACTGCAAAATTAGGGACGGCTAGCGCAAATAACCTCGTGAAGCTTCGCGCGAAATTCAAAACAAACCAAACCCACAAGTCTGTACTCGCATAAACGTAACACATTCGTGATAATTAACTGACAGCTTTAAATGTTGACAACTTTATACAGTTAGCAGAAGTGAGGGTACGAGACATTCTGGTGACCATCAAATTGAAAGAGATTTGAATTCAATAGAACTCGGTGATGTGTCGCCTTTCCACAAACGATATCCCGTTCCAGTTTAGAATAAGTGTCAAGTGATTTATTCCTCTTTGAAACTTTAAAAATCTCAGAGCAATGGAAACAGAAGTGCAACAATAGAAAAAAACAATAACAATGAATTGAACGAGTGCATAGTTTTCCAATATAACAGACAATTTTTACTGTCATTTTCTAAACAGATTCTGCATCTAATTGTATACCTTAAAAGATTGGTGATGTAGAAGACTTCTCTTTGAAACAGTCATAAACCTTACGTTTAAGATCAGTTACGTTCCAAATAAAAATTATGAGAATTGATGTAATGTCCCTAAACTACTGAAATGTGCAGATGGTTCCAGTAATCGTCCTTCCTGCATGCCATGGATAGAGATTATTAAACAACGACTTCAAAGAAAAACAAGCAGAATGACAAGAGAGGAAATGTTGCGTATTTACTAAAAGAAAAAGGACACCAATAAAAAAGAAGACAAAAAGGGAAAAGCTTTTAACTCACAAAAGATAAGTTTTATCTCCTTTAATGGCCAAGAATGTGGAAAATTTCTAAAAAGAATGTCCCAGGCTTAGATTAGATTTATAGCTGTTAATGTACTGGTGACGAACACGCATAACGACTGTTTATTGCGCGAATTTAATAATCGCATGCGGTCTTTTCTAACTAGACACTTTGTGGCAAACTAATGTCACGTATATTCTAAACGAGTACAATAAATAGCTTGCTTTTTTATATTCGTAATAACAGTAATTTTTAGTTATTACATGATGTCATTGTTGTTTTGAAATAAGCACAAAGCTACACAATGGGCTATCTGTGCTCTGCCCACCACAGGTATCGAAACGGTTTTTAGCGTTGTAGGTCGCGGGTTCAAATCCTCGTCACACCAAACATGTTCGCCCTTTCAGCCGTGGGAGCGTTATAATGTTACAGTCAATCCCACTATTCGTTGGTAAAAGAGTAGCCCAAGAGTTGGCGGTAGGTGGTGATGACTAGCTGCCTTCCCTCTAGTCTTAAACTACTAAATTAAGGACGGCTAGCGCAGATAATCCTTGTGTAGCTTTGCGCGAAATTCAGAAACACAAACAAATAAACTCTTAATACACTTCAAATTTTAGCCCTATGTTGGCGAACACAGTGTGGTTAAAACACTGTTGTTATACATTCTTCTAATTCTTCAAAATCTCTAAAGGACTAGATAAAGAATAAAGTGTTAAAACTATAATAGGCCTAATATTAATATCTTATGACAGATATAACTAGTCATAACCACGCTTTGCCAGCTTGTAAATGCGGCTCTTTCTTACAGCCGTGTACCTGACGTGACCAAAACAGAATCTGAAGTGCATGGGGCCGAAAGAAATATTTCAAGACAATAACTGGAAGCAAAGCGAGTTTTATTCGATATAGCGTGCTGACTGTGATATGTTTTATTCGATATAGCGTGCTGACTGTGATATGTTTTATTCGATATAGCGTGCTGACTGTGATATGTTTTTGACACTCACGCAAATTCAACGAATATATTTTAATGCACTGCGATTCACGTTAGTAACACCAGCTAACAGTTACTTAATAAAATTAACATTTGTTAAAAATGTAACCAAAACCTTTTTTGTCGAGGGGGAGTATTATTAAGGTTTATCTAGTCACAATGAAGTTATCGAAGCACACCAGTTTGGACGTAATACTTTTAAACTAGTTGACTAAAAATAAATTTAATTTTACAAATATTTTAATACCTTCTAAACCAGTTTATAGGAATGAGTTTAAAATGTAGTCAAAAGTGACACGCACATGGTAATCCAGGAAAGACGCGAGACAAATCTGGACAACGTGGCTTGAAATACGTCCACTGGGCGCTGCATTGTATCACGTATTATAGAACGGAAATGTGAGGCGTTGGATCTATATATGCAACAGCAGATAAAAAACAAATAAACACCTGTATGGCATAATTTCAACAGGTCTGTGAAAAGAACCTCTTATGATGAACGTTAATATGTTCAGTAGGTAAGTCAGCATACACCAAGCATTTACACAGTGGTATGTTTACGGACTTACAACGCTAGTAACCGGGTTTCGATATCCGTGGTGGGCAGCATAGACAGCCCAAAGTTTAGCTTTGTGCTTAACTACAGGCAAACAAACAAACATTTAAAACTGAAATGAATTATTTGTAAGCATCGTGAGGAACCTCACGGAAAAGAATAAAAATGAAGTAAAAACAGAAAGACTGGAACATTATTAAACCAGTTCTCGTAATACAACCCGGAGATGGTTTATTAGTTACGAAAGTGATATCCATTTTAACACGACTAGCTTTACATATCACCCTCCGTAGTGACGAGATATCTAGATAAACCAGAAACAACAATTAGCATTCTCACCAATAAGACATTTAGTGGTTAGCAGTGGCGTGAATATGCCCCTTAACTGCCTGGAGTGCGAGTTAAAAAGGGGGTCCAAAGGGCCTACAAACTTAAGAACTGCCGACAAGGGACATAAATATAGGGGATACAACTACTTTTATGAGGAAGAGGAAATGGTGCCACCGGGGTTTCCATAGTGATACTGTGATACTCGAGAAATAACTTGTAGTGAGGTATAAATATCAATAGCTATAGGAAATAGAATACTTTGAAGTCTTGATTTAGGAAACACGGTACGTTTCAAAGACCCAGACAGACTTCGACCACTTTCTTCAGTAGGGATTAAAACGAAGTTAACTATTTGAAAGCGCTCGAGTTTGTGGGTCTTTTGAAATCTACTATTTATATTTTTGAATATTTTTAGTGTTCGTTCTTTCATAACGGTTATTTGCGAAAAACATTCCGAAACATTAGTGTTAAGAAACTTGGTTTCCCGAATTTCGCACAAAGCTACAAGAGAGCTATCTGTGCTAGCCCTAATTTTACAGTGTAAGACTAGAGGGAAGGCAGCTAGTCGTCATCACCCACTGCCAACTTTTGGGCTATTCCTTTACCAACGAATAGTGAGATTGATCGTAACATTATAACGTCCCACGGTTGGAAGGGCGAGCATATTTGGTGCGACGAAGGTTCAAATCCGCGGCTGTCAGATTACTTGACCATGTCGTCCCACATTCACGAGACAGAAAAGTTGTTTGAGTGCAAGAGACCTACGAAAGGAGTTCTGAAAACAAGCTGTAAAAACACCAAACATACGGAAAAATAAGAAATAAGCCTAACAGTCTATGTATATTTAACTACACTTCTCACGATCATAATTTAAATGTATAGAAACGCACGGAATTATTTTAGTTTCAAACACGATTTTAAAAAGATGTGTCGTAAACACTAACAACTGAGGTGGAAGCTATAGCTTCATATAAAGTAAACACTAACAACTGAGGTGGAAGCTATAGCTTCATATAAAGACCCACCCAAAAATACTGACAAATTTTGTTGTGTGTATTTGCTTCTGAATACATGCCCCCGACTCGCAAAGTGGAATGTTTGCGGACTTATACTGCTATAAACCGAGTTTCGATACCCGCGGTGAGCAGAGCACAGATAGCCCATTGTTTATATTTATGTTAACTAAAAACAAACATAGCTTGTTCATAAAGCTCGCAATTTACCATTGTTACAATGGGTAACACATTTATAAAAACATCTGCAAACTATTTGACTTTATAAGGAAATGCTTGCTTGTTTTTTACTCAGCACATAAAACAAAACATTATAACGTACCCACGGCTGACATGGCGAGCATGTTGGGAAACAGAGGTCAAAACCCGCGATTCTCAGATTGCGGGTCGAGACCCCTAACCACCTGGCCATGCTGGGCCTGTTGAAAACGTGTGTACTAATCATGTCTAAAGCAAATTATTTCTATATTCGGACCCATGGATTAAAATTTTTGAAAGGTCCATATAAAAAGTCAATATTTGCTTTATGATTATGGTAAGTCTCTTTGTGTATGTGATTTATTTTTTTAATTTCGCCCAACACTACACGAGTGTTATCTGCTTTAGCCGTCCCTAATTTAGCACTGAAATACTAGAAGGAAGGCAGCTAGTCATCATCACCGAGAGCTAACTCTTGGATACTCTCTTACTAACGAATAGTAGGACTAACGATTACATAATAACGCCCCCACGGTTAAAAGGAGAAGTATTTCTTGGTGTGACGGGGATTTGAGCTTGAGACCCTCAGATTGTGAGTCAGGCGCCCTAACCATCTGGCCATGCTAAGCTGGGATGTTTGGATTATCTTCACTTTATTTTTCTGACAATTCTTGAATGCATTTCTTCTCAGACGTCAAGTTTACGTATAAAACATTTGAAAACACTTCCATTCGTTAATATAATTTTTGAGATATAATGAAGTCAATGATGCATCACACCTCTTTACTGAAAGTCTAAAGCTGAGTTGTTTTCTTGACCAATTATTGACCTCTAATGAACTTTTGTAAAAGAGTAAAAACAGCAGCACTTGGAATTTACACCGTCGCATCTTTATTCTCTTATGACTTCGAACAGAGAGAATTGCGAACCAATCAAATTACTGATCCTCGTATTTACACCAATAGTAACGCAATGTGATTGGTCAAAACAGCAATACTTCAGAAACACATGCAAACATATAAAATCTAAACAAAGTCGCTTTGTGGCCGCTCTTTTTCTCTTTCTTCGGGGAAATTTCAAAAAGTGTGAGATGAGGTAGCATGTAACACGTTATTAGCCAGTATCGGGTAACACCTAATCAGTGTAGGTGAGCTAGGCTGCTTATGAAGTGGAACAAGTGCATATTTCATGTTGTTCATAACAAGCTACAGAGCTACAGTCATATAGCTATTAATTAAGGTGTCGCCACGAGTCTTCATTCATTAATCACTCGCTAAAATGCTGAACGTCCCAGGTGGTGGGAAAGGGTGAGCCCTCAGTCACTGTACATCCATTCTTGATGAGAAACCTACTTGAAATAAAAATGCATCTCGGTTGGTATGGGTATTAACACTTTTACTGATAAGCAGAGAACAATGTTTTTACCTTCCTAGGTGGGTCCGGCATGGCCAAGTGGTTAAGGCACTCGACTCGTAATCTTAGGGTCGCAGGTTCGAATCCTGTTACACCAATCATGCTCGCCCTTTCAGCCGTGGGGGCGTTATAATGTGAAGGGTAATCCCACTATTCGTTGATAAAAGAGTAGCCCAAGAGTTGGCGGTGGGTGGTGATGACTAGCTGCCTTCCCTCTAGTATTGCCCCCGCTAGTACAGTGGTAGTCTCCGGATTTACAACACTAAAATCAGAAGTTCGATTCCCCTCGGTGGGTTCAGCAGATAGCCCGACGTGGCTTTGCTATAAGAAAACACACCCTCTAGCATTACACTGCTAAATTAGAGACGGCTAGCGCAAATAGCCCTCGAGTAACTTAGCGCGATATTCAAAACAAACCAAACCTTCCTAGGTCATCTTCGGGTTAACAGTCTTGACGATTGTTCTCAATGTCAGCAAACAATGTCGAGTTGAAAACTCACAGCACTTAGTTCTCAAGATAAACACATCATGTGCTCTGTCATCTTCAACAAATAACTTTTCTGCCCATCGGCAAGCTTGCCAAGTAAATTACTGGAGTACTTTTCCACGTTGCCAAATGGAAGGTTGACAGGTGACCCACATTACATGTGTTACAATCAACAGGCAACTGACTGGCATTTTATTAGGAAAACACAAAAAACGGACTGTCAGCATGACGTCTTCTGCATAGTAAACAGTATTTGTTTTTTGCTGTTCTATTTGGATTCCACAACTAATACCAGCGACAAACACGTGAAGAGCAATCTCCTAGCAACAGTCGAGTCGTTGTCATGATCTTCCAATGTTATTATTGTTATTGGGTTCCGGTTTTATTAAGAATAAAGTGTAGTTATAATAAAACAACGTTTTGAACTTCTTGTCATGATTAAGAAACTCTAAAATGTTACCTGATCATTTAAAGTTTCTGGTGAATTCGCACTAACAACTAGGGAGTATATACCGGAATGTGGCCCAGCGGTTAACATGAGGGACTGTGGATGTCTGGGTTTTGCGTTCGCGTCCCCTTTTCTCCCAAGAATTAAAATTGGGCTCCGAACGCTGGAGCTGTGAATGCGTTATAAAGTGATGGTCATATCATATTATTTGGTCAGATAAGAGTAGCCGTAGAGTTGACGGGAGGTGCTGTTCTTCCCTTTTGTCTATCAGTTCAAAAGTAGTTCCGAAGCGAGCATTGCACGAATGTTCGAAAATAAACACAGAGTGCATAACCTACAAAAAATAAAAAAATAAAAAACTTTTTTAGCATTTAATGGGAAAAATGTGAACACTATGAAATTAGCCTAAATACTAGCTGGTCAAAAGTTTAAGACCTTACCAAATAGAAGTCCTAAACAGGGTAGGAAATGCCCAACAAGAGGTCTCAGTAGTGAGTTGCACGGCTGTCATTGCAAATAACTTCAAACATTCGCTTTGGCATGGTCGATTTGCAGAAGGCTAGCTGGAATGTAATTCCAAGTGGTGAGGATGGCTTCATAAAGATCATGCACTGTTTGGAATTGATACCCATTTTTATTGACTTCCCTTGCCATCCACCCCAAACATTTTCAATGGTGTTTAGTTCGGGCAAACACACTGGATGGTCCAAAAGAATCACGTTATTCACCATGAAAAAGTCCTTTGTCCTTCGGGCATTGTGGATTGCAGCATTATCCTGCTGAAAGATCCGGTCATTTCCACACAAGCGAGGGCCTTAAGTCAATAAGGATGCTCTCTCCAACATGCCAATGTAGCCAGCCGTTGTTTGACGTCCATGTAAAACCTGAAGCTCCATTGTTCCATGGAAGGAGAAAGCACCCCAGATCATGATGGAATCTCCTCCACTGTGTCGTGCAGAAAATATCTCCGGTGGGATATCCTTATCGTGCCAGTAACGTAGGAAACCATCTGGACCATCCAGGTTAAAGTTTTTCTCATCAGAGAACAAAACCTTCTTCCACTTTTCTACATCCCATGTTTGGTGCTTCTCAGTGAAGTTTAAACAAGTTGTTTCGTGGTGTGGAAAGAGGCGTGGTCTTTGAAGAAGTTTATGGTTTTTAAAGTCTTTGTTTCTTAGATGCCGTCTTATTGTTCTTGAGCTGTATTCTGCGTCTGTAAGGGCCTTAATCTGATTCGACGATCGGCTTGTGTCTTGCCGGACAACCCGTCGAATCCTCCTGCTCAACGCCGGCGAAATTTTCTTGGGCCGACTACTTGAAATTCCCGTTTCGTATCCCTCAGAATCTTTTAAAAAATTTTCAACAACAGTTTTATAACCCAATCTCATCAGCGATGAAACGTTGAGAGAGACCTTGCTTTTGCAGCTCGTTGATTCTGCCATGTTCAAACTCTGTCAATGTTTTAGTCTTTGCCATGTTTTTAACCAATGTAACACAGAAGATGTCAATGGGAGATGTCGACAATGCTAATGCTTGAACAAAAATTACTAAAGTTTGTTACATGTTTACCGATTAACGCTTCGTTTCAGTATGGTCTTAAACTTTTGACCAGCTAGTATTTAGGTTAATTTCACAAAGATCACATTTTCCCTATTAAATGCTAATTTTTTTTATTTTCCCTTTTTTATTTTCATCTTTCGAGTCTCTACTCAAATAAGCGGTTGAGTTTAACAACGCAAAATGCATATCTTTTCTTTATGTTCATCGGCCTTAAGATTTTGGCCAGCAGTGTATGAGACCAGTTGTGGATTGTTTTCTACACCTGTGGAGCTTTATAAACAACCAGCTCGCGAAGACATGATTCGACATTATAACCTGATGAAAAATATTTCTGAGATGACATTCTGACCTGAGGAAGAACATTCCCGTGCATCTCCAGAAACTTATAAAGAATCCACTACCAGGGACTTGACACAAAGCAATGGTACTCCATAAATACCCTAAAATTAGAGTAATCACAGTAGTTAATATTGATAATAGCTGAGCAAAAGGTTTTGAACAACTTGAGAAGACCCGTTTAAAAAAACAAGAAAAACAAATAAACGGAAAAAGCCGTATTACAATGCAGGTACAAACAACTTAGAACATGTTTTTACTAATATTGGGAGGGTTCGTGCTCTTCTTTGAAACTGTGAAGAACTTTAGTTAACCACGAGATAAATACCAAAAATAATGAAGAAAGGGTTGAATGTAAACTTACACGATGGAAATGCACAGCTCTGGTACTTTTAAATATCTCATAAGCGATAAGATCCTTATTGGATTTTATCTGCTAAATGTGAAACTAGTTTTGTCAACTAAGTAGAGAACCATTATAAGGAACGGGTATAAAGTTGACACAACAGTCTCTGATGAACACCTGAAGCAATGGTTTTGAACCCGTTTTGTTTTATTTTTACTGACAAACCAAAGTCAACCTTGCGGACCTAGTGCACAAAAGTGACAGTCATGATTGGTGAAATTAAGGAAATTTTCAAATAAAATTAATTTTTTATAAAATCATTTCTTCACAGATACATTATAGAAACTTGATTTCTACCGTTGTGGATTCTCTCAGCATGCTTACCATCCCCTAGATGTTGGTACACCATTAGCTGAGAACCATGATTCATCTAAAATTTCGCACCCCGCTAGTACAGCGGTATGTCTCCGGATTTACAACGCTAAAATCAGGGGTTCTATTCCCCTCGGTGGGCTCAGCATATAGCCCGATGAGGCTTTGCTATAGGAAAACACACAACCACTCATCTAAGATTTCTGCTTTTGACTTGACGAGTTCAAATGTTAATGCATTTAATTAATAATACCTATACTGACTGTGATCCACGTCCATATACCCACAACGAAACAACAATAAAAATACTGCTACTATAAATTATAATGTCCCCATTTCCCTAGTGACATAGCAGCATATCTACGGAGTTGTACCTCTAGAAACTGGGTTTCGATACCTGTGGTGGGCAGAGCACAGATAGCCCATTGTGCAGCTTTGTAGCCCAGAAAAGTTAGTAAGCATATTGATCACACATTATGTTTCAGCTTTTGCATACAATAAACTCGTTTTCTATCATTCAATAAAACCTGGCCTGGCATGGCCAAGCGCGTAAGGCGTGCGACTCGTAATCCGAGGGTCGCGCGTCCGCGTCGCGCTAAACATGCTCGCCCTCCCAGCTGTGGGGGTGTATAATGTTACGGTCAATCCCACTATTCGTTGGTAAAAGAGTAGCCCAAGAGTTGGCGATGGGTGGTGATGACTAGCTGCCTTCCCTCTAGTCTTACACTGCTAAATTAGGGACGGCTAGCACAGATAGCCCTCGAGTAGCTTTGTGCGAAATTCCAAAACAAAACAAACAATAAAACCTAAAACTTCCATAAACACTATTACATTTATCTGATTTATTTTAATTATCACTTTATCAAATATTTAATTATAATTATAATTTTACCTGAAATAAATCAAACTACGATCAACGATCTTCATGTAAGTAACTACAAGAGAAAAAACCTGTTTGAAACGATTGTTCAATCTGTAATGTGTTCAGAAAACGTAATTTTAGATATGAAACAGGCCCCTAATGGTACAGCGATGTATCTGCGGACTCAAATCGCTAGAAACTGGGTTTCGATACCTGTAGTGAGCAGAAAATATATAGACCATTTTGTAGTTTTGCACTTAAGTTGAAATCGACCATATAACACATCTTCAGTGGAACTTCAGCTATTCCGACTCATGAAAAATAAAAAATGGAAGCCATGCAGTCAGTGTTGGTTGTTGTTGATTTGTCAGATGTTTGTGCTACACCCTTTAAAGACACACAGGATTTAATTTTGGAGCATTACGTGTCATGAGGCATTTGTGAAGTTTATTTTATCGTTTGCGGTAGCTGACAGGTTTGTCTTTCTCTTTATTTATCAAGCACAAAGCTGCACAACAGATTACCCAAATTGTGCCCAACGCGGATAACGAAGCCGTATTTTAGAGGTGTAAGTCAGGAAACTTTCCGCTGACACATCAGGGGACATGGCGCATTGATTTTATTATTTTTAGATCCACCTTATTACGCTTGCATAGGGTCTAAGGCCGCCCCTACAAACAATAGTATGAAAGAAAATAAAAAGAGTGGAATATGAAATACACAGTAAAATAAAATTCCTTATATGAACTTAACTGATAACGCACAGCAGTCAACAGAACTTCTACCTTATATGAACTTAACTGATAACGCATAGCAGTCAACAGAACGTCTACCTTATATGAACTTAACTGATAACGCATAGCAGTCAACAGAACTTCTACCTTATATGAACTTAACTGATAACGCACAGCAGTCAACAGAACTTCTACCTTATATGAACTTAACTGATAACGCATAGCAGTCAACAGAACTTCTACCTTATATGAACTTAACTGATAACGCATAGCAGTCAACAGAACTACTACCTTATATGAACTTAACTGATAACGCATAGCAGTCAACAGAACTTCTACCTTATATGAACTTAACTGATAACGCATAGCAGTCAACAGAACTTCTATACCCTTCTTGAAATTATTAAGATGAGTTCATTAACTTCCTCACATGGTACACCACAATAAAGTTCATTAACTTCCTCACATGATACACCACAATAAAGTTCATTAACTTCCTCACATGATACACCACAATAAAGTTCATTAACTTCCTCACATGATATACCACAATAAAGTTCATTAACTACCTCACATGGTACACAACAATAAAGTGAGCTCAAATGTAAACTCAGAATCGAATTCCGACTCGGTCATTATCCATTCCTTTTCAATACTTTTCTAAAGTAAACAGCAAAGCACCAGTCAAAATGCAGGATATATACAAATTAGTAATTAATATCTAGTAATTAAAAAACTGTATATGATTAGTACAAGACTAAGGTGATCGTATAGGTTACCATAACAATAAATCATCTTAGTGTCAACCGTATAGGTTACCATAACAATAAATCATCTTAGTGTCAGCCGTATAGGTTACCATAACAATAAATCATCTTAGTGTCAACCGTATAGGTTACCATAACAATAAATCATCTTAGTGTGAACCGTATAGTTTACCATAACAATAAATCATCTTAGTGTGAACCGTATAGTTTACCATAACAATAAATCATCTTAGTGTCAACCGTATAGGTTACCATAACAACAAATCATCTTAGTGTCAACCGTATAGGTTACCATAACAACAAATCATCTTAGTGTCAACCGTATAGGTTACCATAACAACAAATCATCTTAGTGTCAACCGTATAGGTTACCATAACAATAAATCATCTTAGTGTCAACCGTATAGGTTACCATAACAACAAATCATCTTAGTGTCAACCGTATAGGTTACCATAACAACAAATCATCTTAGTGTCAACCGTATAGGTTACCATAACAATAAATCATCTTAGTGTCAACCGTATAGGTTACCATAACAATAAATCATCTTAGTGTCAACCGTATAGGTTACCATAACAATAAATCATCTTAGTGTCAACCGTATAGGTTACCATAACAATAAATCATCTTAGTGTCAACCGTATAGGTTACCATAACAACAAATCATCTTAGTGTCAACCGTATAGGTTACCATAACAATAAATCATCTTAGTGTCAACCGTATAGGTTGCCATTACAATAAATCATCTTAGTGTCAACCGTATAGGTTGCCATAACAATAAATCATCTTAGTGTCAACCGTATAGGTTGCCATAACAATAAATCATCTTAGTGTGAACCGTATAGTTTACCATAACAATAAATCATCTTAGTGTGAACCGTATAGGTTACCATAACAACAAATCATCTTAGTGTCAACCGTATAGGTTATCAGGACAGCAAATCATCTTAGTGTGAACCGTATAGGTTACCATAACAACAAATCATCTTAGTGTCAACTGTATAGGTTATCAGGACAGCAAATCATCTTAGTGTCACTTCATCCCTTGGGTTCAGTTGTACATTTATACGGAAAGCAGAAACAAAAGTCATACAGTAATGTACATAAGTAGCGATACTAACGGTACTGCACTGAAATAAAGTGAAAACTTTGATTATTAAAATAGGAGGTATAGACAGAAAAGTGCGGCCCTCAGGGGAGACAGAGTTAAGTCTACAAATGTACAACGGCAAAATTCTGGGAGTACGATTCTCTTAACGGCTGGTATGAGTATTTCCACCAAAAACCGTGGGAAAAATTAAACGTACACACCAAGACCAACAACACACAAACAACCATAAATCTCAAGATACAACATGCTGCATACCACGTTCTCAACATCAGCGAAAGAATAATCAACATTTGGAAAAACACAACATTTCAGTAAAAACCACATTTATTCAAAAACCAGATACAAAACTAAAGTCCTCACTATGTAAAAACTACACTGACAAACACAACACCAACATAATTTATAAAATGCAATGCAGCAACTGCCACAAATTCTATATTGGAGAAACAAGTAGAAAAATGAAAACTAGATTCAAAGAACACAAAAAGTCACCTTCACATGCTTTTGAACATTGAAAATCAAATAAACACAACATAACCACAGAAAACACCCAGATACTAAGTAGAGAAACAAACATAAACAAACACAAAATCAAAGAAGCCCTACTTATAGAACAACTAAAACCAAAATTAAACCAATACGAAGGAACACCTTTATACCTATACTAATTAATAACCTAACATCCACCTGTAACGCCCCTACAATCCCATACCCGTTTATACTCTTGTCCCTAAGACATATATGCGTTCTGCAACGGTCAGTTACAAACTTTCTCTTTTTTAACCTGAAGATGACCTAGGAAGGTCGATACGTTGTTCGCTCCTTATCAATAAAAGTGTTAATACCAATACAAGCCGTTCTGAGGTACATTTTGTATTTTAAGTGGATTTCTCGTCATCAAGAGTTCGATTCTTCGTTTTGGATATACCAGACAACCTAATGTGGCTTTACCCTGCTCTGAAACGAACACGAAAAGTATATTTAGTATAGAGTTCCACGCCACAGAATTATTTGCTTAAACCACAGACGTCTGAAAGTTTAGAGAATTTTTTATTGATTTATGAAAACTTGTTACTGTAAGGAATATGCCTACAAACAGAGAATGACAGACGAGAAAACCGTTTGGATCAGTGCATGCGTACTAATTATGTTGTAATTTATGCAATATAACTTATTACTTTTACTGTCGTAAAATAAGAGGATAATTCACATTCTATGTGTAATAACTTTTATTACTTTGTAATCTGTGCAGTATTTTTTGCAAGAATATTTTTTTTCCCCAACGCACAAGAAGAGGTCCGTATGAGATAATGATTTATAGAACACGCTATGTCTGGGTACTTAGAGTAATATTAATGGATGGCCTTGGTTCTAAAAAGAAAATCAAAAGAAATCACGTCACCAGAGACCTTCGGATAACAAAAAAGGAAATTTTGAACTTATTCTTTAAGCCATATTTACAGTGATTGACCGTTAAAACTGACCACTGGTACCTCAGATTGTGTTCCTGGAATAACAGTATCTTACTCTTTCCTTCCATTGTAAAACTAGAGGAACCTCCCTAGAAATCTGACTTCTGGCTTACTTTACTTCTAGTTCAAACAGTAAAATAAATAACAATACAGTAAAAAATAAATTGTAGAAATAGCAAGATATGAACCACTCATGGAATGACTTGTATTGTAGAACACAATCTAGTCTGGTTTATAACCACACAGCTGACTTAATAAGGTAGATGTCTGTTCTTCTTCAGGTGTAACTTTCACACTAATGTTAGATATCTGACCTTTGACCCAGCATGGCCAGGTGGGTTAAGGCGTGCAAATCATAATCCAAGGGTCGCGGGTTTGAATCCCCGTCACAACAAACATGTTCTCCCTTTTAGCCGTGGGGGCATTATAATGTTACAATCAATCCCACTATTCGTTGGTAAAAGAGTAGCCCAAGATTTGGCGGTTGGTGGTGATGACTAGCTGCCTTCCCTCTAGTCTTACACTGCTAAATTAGGGACGGCTAGCACAGATAGTCTTCGTGTACTTTTGCGCGAAATTCAAAAACAAACAATCTGACCTTTATATTTGGATTTTGTTTTTTTGTTTATGAAAATGATGTTTTGAATATGACAGCTTTAGTTATCTCAACATATGATATAGAATAGTTCTGAATTCTCCCAGACATCTGGCGAACTAAATTGTTTTGAGAAAACAGAAGAAGAAATTCGCCAAACTGGTTGCCAGTTTGGACACAGTGGATATCCCATCAAACTGAACTTACATTTTCTCATCAAGCATGAAGTAAGGCTCTTCTGTCACAGTAATGAAAAGGTTCAATGACTTTTCATCTGTTTAGACCTTTTATTTAACAGTCCTCTTTGAAAATTAAATCGCCACATAACTTTACAATATATTTTAAATGGATTTTGGTCCTGGTTCGATATCATAACTGCAAGAGTAAATCGGTTCTCTGGACAGCACGGAATCAAAAAGTTCCTAATACACCAGCTAACTTGTGATTGTGGACAACAGGGTGTCAAGAAATTTCCTAATACATCACCTAAATTTTGATTATATACAACAGTGTCAATACAAGAAAGTTCCTAATACACCAATTAACTTGTGATTGTGGACAAGAGGGTGTCAAGAAAATCCCTAATACATCAGCTAACTTGTGATTGTGGACAACAGGGTATCAAGAAAGTTTCTAATACATCAGCTAACTTTGATTGTATACAATAGTATCAATACAAGAAAGTTCCTAATACACCAGCTAACTTGTGATTGTGGACAACAGGGTATCAAGAAAGTTTCTAATACATCAGCTAACTTTTGACTGTAGACCATGAGGTGTATGTGAACTTCCACAGAAACCAGTTACTTGGTAAATATTTATATTACAAACAACAGATCGTCTGAAAAGTTTTTAAGAATCAGCTAACTTGAGGTGTAGGTATCAGTATTAGAGACAACACGAGTCTTTCTTATGAATTTTAGATAATTCGTTCAATATTCCACGTTTAGAACCCACTGCTTTAAGTATTTATCTTCTTAAGTTTCTTTAGAGATAAGTTTATCTTTGTAGTTTTAACAAATACATCCGTACTTTACTTTCTATCAGATATGTTAGATCCGTATCTGATAGTCTGAATGTAACATTGTCAAATAAAACAATTGTTAACGGGATCTTATTTGTTATAAATGACCATTCTGTTTCCTTATTCCAGTTTTGTGATGAGTGTATTTTTCCGGTACCTGAGATGTCTAATTATATTTTGGTTTTCTCGTAATAAGTTGTGACATAAATTAGTTTTACCTGATTATTAAGCTAATCTTGAAATCTCAGTCCTGATATTGTCAACTTCCTTGTCGTTCACTGGTTCGTTTTTGTTCTTTTATTTCTTGAATAACAATTCAAAATTAATGAAAACTAGAATAATCTATATAATTTATTTTAATACTATAAATAAACTATCTTATTCCACCAAATTTATTTTTCTTTAATTGAATATTCCACATTAGATTCAAAGCTTCTTCAAAAGCGTTTCACTGAAACGTAAACCTTTTATCTTTGCCTGACAACGTATTAGTTGAAAAAATTGCGTTATTCGATTTGTTAGAAAGCAACGACTCCTAGTTTCATTCTGCACACAGTACACTATTCAGATAAGTATCCAAATTTAATTTTTTCAAAATGCTGTTATTTTGTTTCGCGACGTATTAACGTACATAAGTTAATGAAATCCCAGTAAATTATTTCATTCTCAAACGTCTTCGTGTTTGTTTTGTTTTGAATTTCGCGCAAACCTAAACAAGGGCTATCTGCGCTAGCCGTCCCGAATTTAGCAGTGTGAGACTAGAAGGAAGGCAGCTAATCATTACCACCCACCGACAACTCTTTTACCAACGAATAGTGGGATTGATCGTAAATTATAATGCCCCCATGGCTGAAAGGGCGAGCACGTTTGTTGTGATGGGCACTCGAACCGGCGACACTCGGATTACGAGTCGAACGCCGTAACCTACCTGGCCATGTCGGGCCGTCGTATTCGTGTTATTTTCGAATTATTGTTTTAGTTTTAATGTAATATTCCTTTGAACTTAAATGCAGTATTTCAGGTTTGTTGTTTGTACGCGATGGGTATTGTTTGTATTATCTCAAAACTTAATTTGAAATTTTAAACAATAAGAATTTTCTAATTACATTTTTCTTCTACATTCTTCTAAAATCTTAAGTAAAAATATTACTCAATATTTTTTTCATAATTTCAAAAGATTTGTATATTGTTCATTCCATATCTCTTTCCAATATGAGCTGTCGATTAAAACGTTCGATTCGCTATCTGGGGATCGCGGAATTTAACTCCGTTACAAAATACGCTCGCTCTTTTTGTCATGGTGGTGTTATAACGTAGCAGTTAACTTAATCTAAATACTTCTGGGCAAAAAGTAGCTCAAGAGTTGGCTGTAGGTGGTGTTTACTAGTTTTCTTCACTCGTCTAGGCCCGGCATGGCCAAGCGCGTTAAGGCGTTCGACTCGTAATCCGAGGGTCGCGGGTTCAAATCACCACCACCCACCGCCAACCCTTGGGCTAATCTTTTACAACGAACAGTGAGACTGACTCTCGCATTATAATGCCCCCACGGCTGAAAGGGCGAGCATGTTTGGTGTGACGGGGATTTGAACTCGCGACACTCGGATTACGAGTCGAGTGTTTTAACTACCTGGCCATGCCAGGCCCTACTTGATTAAAAATGAATTTGTATATAGTGTTAATATTGTTTGTTTTAAGTGTTGGCTTAAATGTTCCTGACAAGTGATCTTTTAAATGATCCTCGTGTGGAATGAAATAAGTAATTTAAACTCACTGTATGGTCAGTCTGTAGTTTGATGGTCATTGTCTAGCTAAAGTGGTTCTAATTTTGGACAGGCGTAATAAAAAAAAATGACAATCACACCAGAGAGTCCTCCGCTAGAACAGCGGTAACTCTTTGGATTTATAACGCTAAAATAAGGGGTTAGATTCCCTTCGGTGGACACAGCAGATAACCCGATATAATCTTGCTATGAGAAATCCCACACACATCAAAGAATGATGACATAAAGCGATGGCGTAAAAGTAAACTAAAATCGCCGTTATCTGAGTCAGAACGTATTAAAATCACATTAATTGTGAGTATCATTCCAGGAAAGGTCTTATTACATCAAAATTGTTACTGACTGTACTGTGTCCAGCTGGAATTTTTAAAGATACCTTTGTCACGCTTGAAACTATCACCAAGAGGCTATATCTCTCAACCAAGATGGTTGTGCCAATTGTAGGTCATCGCAGAATGAAAAAGGATCTGATATCACTGGAATCAAATAAAGTCACAAAGGTCAAGGTCAAACAGGTTTAACTTAGCATCATTATTTCTGACAAGTTGAAAATCAGTAATAACTGAATATTAATTTTCGGTTCAATGTGAAAATGTAAGTTAATATATTGACATCTTTCTCAACGACAATTTAGTAACTTAAGTTCGAATATTTTGACGAACAAATCCCAACAAACAAATTCACCTACAAGTTTAAAAAAAAACGAATTTCGTTCCGTTGGGTTTACTAATTTGAACACAGGTTGATTTTAAGAGATCTTGCTCTGGAAAAGCGAGTCTACCATGTTTGTACATACTAAAAATTAAGAAACCTTAATAAACTGTAGCCAAAAATATAGCAGTTTAAATTTTGTTTTTGAGCAATAATAAACAAATACCCATTCGCTAGAAACGTGTTCTTTAAATTTATATTCCAGAATTCATGGTATACACACAAACAATACAGTTATTCATTTCAGAACACAAGGTTTCTCATTATTTTTCTTTTGTACATACAATTCACCTAAAAAGGTGTTAAGGTTAAACCGATAAATTATTACAAGGAATACACAACCATAAGTATTATCTCTGGCTTATTATACAGCTGCATGGTTACAGAACTGTTGGTACGTATTGGCACCTCCATCCCTCACTACAAGAAGAACAGACAGACATAAATATTAAGTATGTCTTATGATACAGCTGCATGGTTACAGAACTGTTGGTACATATTGGCACCTCCATCCTTCACTACAACAATAACACAACCATAATATTAAGTATGTCTTATGATACAGATGCATGGTTACAGAACTGTTGGTACGTATTGGCACCTCCATCCCTCACTACAAGAAGAACAGACAGACATAAATATTAAGTATGTCTTATGATACAGCTGCATGGTTACAGAACTGTTGGTACATATTGGCACCTCCATCCTTCACTACAACAATAACACAACCATAATATTAAGTATGTCTTATGATACAGATGCATGGTTACAGAACTGTTGGTACGTATTGGCACCTCCATCCCTCACTACAAGAAGAACAGATAGACATAAATATTAAGTGTGTCTTATGATACAATTGCATCGCTACAGAACTGTTAGTACGTACTGGCGCCTCCATCCGTCACTACAACAATAACAGACAACCATAATATTAAGTATGTCTTATGATACAACTGCATCGTTACAGAACTGTTGGTACGTATTGGTACTTTCATCCCTCATTACAATAAGGAACTGAAAATAGCAAATAATAACTCTGAGTTATACAGCAGCTGTATGGTTACACAACTGTTGGTGGGTGTTGAAACATTCATGTTTCACCACAACAAGGCTGACAATGATAGACGAATCTCGAGATGTCACCAAAGTTATTTGTTTTTTTTTACTATAAACAGACTCGCATTTACCTCAGTATAATGTAGTGTTTTATTAAAGTGCATCTTTAACATTTTTTTATTCGTAGCTTACAACAGGATAAATAATGAGACACCTCATATCGTGCAACAAACTAGGATCAAAAACTAAAATAATTCAACTCTTAAGTCCTTTATCCAACTCTATATTTGACACAGTGGGATAATATTTAATAACATTGGTATGACTGGAAGAATGAGAACTATTGTAGCTAGAAAACCAAAGATTGTTTATTTTAGAACAAATGTTCGCAGTAAGTTACCTGAGCGTTTCCCACCATGAAGAATCAAACCTTAGAATTTTAGATTGCAACTTCGTAAAGTTACAGCTGACCCACTGGAAGAACAGTAAAAAAATACGATCATTTACTAGTCTCAACCCAGAATCTATAGCATGATGTATTTATACGATTTTTTATTTCAGTTTTTCAAAGAAACTTAAGAAACCTTAGACAGAGAATAACTTTGGTACTTCTAGATACACAAAAACAAGCTTTTCTCTAATTCATTCAAGATGATATGTTTTGTTTCGTTAGGTTTAATGAGATTTGTTAGCACCACTTGTTTAAACTGAAATATGAGAGACTTGAATGTATTTATAAGTTATAAAACACACATTCTAGTTAATACTAGTACATTTTTAGTAATTCAGATAAAATAGCAGCTAAACACCTTGCTGTATTTAAATTTTCGTCGTATAAAATAAATAAGAAAATAGTGAGGCCAACGACAATTTAGCAGTAAAATGCAGAGTTCGATCCTCGCCGTGGGCAAAGCACAGAGAGCCCATTGTGTAGCTTTGCGCTTAATAACAAACACGCAGTGCATTTAAATCGAGAACAGTTCAGACAAAGAAGTTTATTATTGATGCTTACTTGTAGTTTAAGCACAAAGCAACACAATGAGCTACATGTGATCTGCCCACCACGGTTTCTAAAGCTATAAGTTCGTAGATGTAACGTTGTGCTACTATGGAGCACATAGAAGTGTGGGTGCAGTAACGTAAACTTACATGTTTTAAAGCATTAGATTAATTGTATATATTACACGAATACTTTTCCAATCCAGAAACACCTGTCATAAATAATGAACACCTTTCCTCATTGATGACAAGTGTTTATATATAGCTCGTTTTACACATGAAGATGTTCATTACTGCCACTATTAAACAGCATTAGATGGATGTCCAAAGAATATTTCAGAAAAAAATTACTGTATTTCACAGTTTAAAATGTAGTGTCTTCAACTACGATATTGTACAGAAACAGCATTAGAAAAATGTCGAAAGAATATTTCAGAACAAAATTACTGTATTTCACAGTTTAAAATGTAGTGTCTTCAACTACGATATTGTACAGAAACAGCATTAGAAAAATGTCCAAAGAATATTTCAGAACAAAATTACTGTATTTCACAGCTTAAAATGTAGTGTCTTCAACTACGATATTGTACAGAAATAGCATTAGAAAGATGTCCAAAGACTACTTCAAAATACATCATTGTATTTCAGAGTTAACTACAGCTTAGTGAAGCGAATAACTCCACCAAGTAGCGTTGATCATATTCGGCCCTCAAAAATACAAAAATGTGTCCGTACGTTTGTCATTATCAATGGACATGGACCACTTTTGGAACATAATATTCTACACGTGTCCACTAAAGTTTAATCAAAATTCGATAATTTTTGAGTAAATTATAGATAAAAAATAGTATGAAAAAACAGTCCCCCATGTTAGCAGATGGGGATTCTTGGACTTTCGAGGCCTTGGTGTGACTTTGATTGTTGACCTCGGCCCTCCAAAGATTAATCACTTCTAACTTGGGTCAAAGTCCAATACATATCAACTTTCGTTCCATTATCGAGATATCCTGGTGATGAACACATACACACAGGGGTCAAAACACACCTTCTGTCCACCTTTAGATAAAAATAAATATGTTTTCTACTGGGATAATATACAAATATATCATTAGAAAGATATCCAGTTCCACCACAGAAATATGTCACTGTATTTCAGATCCAAACATGTAGTATTTTCTCTGTAAGCAAAATGAAAACGATTAACATAAAATACTAGAAATAAAATTAATTATTTGGATAAATAAAAACTTTGGCGGACAAAAAGATGTTTTACTGTCAGTGTTCCCAAACAGATTGTAATCATCAAAAGAACAAAGAAGTGACAAAAACATCCAAAGATAAGACTCTTTACTCCTTACCGTGCTTAGTGTGTGTTTTTCATATAGCAAAGCCACATCGTGCTATCAACTGCTGAGTCCACCGAGGGGAATTGCGCCCCTGATTTTAGCATTGTAAATCCGTAGACTTACCGCTATACCAGCGGGAAAACAATGGGCTCAGTAACTTCTCAGATTTAACATATATAAAACTTATCAGCATTTAAAATCTACTTTCTTATGAAATATACCAGCTCTAAGACGCCATGCTGGATTTTAAAAAGTATTTAATTTTTAATGCCATCTTAATTATGTTTAAAATTTATCTGTACTGCATATAAAAACAGTATGATAAGAATCGAAACATTCAGTTAAACGTTGAAAATACTGTGAGACAAAATATTCAATTGTTTAATGAATCTTTTTGGTTTGTTTTTTTTACAAAGCTACAGAAATAAAATATTTAATTACTTGTTTGTTTGCTTGTTTTTTTTAATTTTGCGCAAAGCTACTCGAGGGCTATCTGCGCTAGCCATCTCTAATTTAAGTGTAAGACTAGAGGGAAGGCAGCTAGTCATCACCACCCACCGCCAACTTTTGGACTATATTTTACCAACGAATAGTGGGATTGACCGTCACATTATAACGCCCACACGGTTGAAAGAGCAAGCATATTTGGTGTCACGAAGAATCGAACCTGTGACCCTCGGATTACGAATCGAGCGTTTTAACTACCTGGCCATCCCGGGCCGTATATAATAGAAAACACGGAGGCAAAACTCTCAATTGTCATGTGATGAAATATTAGAAATCTAAAAGTGAAACGTGTGTTAGTTAAATATATGGAGTAATTCGAGAAAACCAGTTCATTAGGATACGTAAGGAATTCATAATTGTTAGGTCAATACACTGAATTGTTAAACTAATATAAGTTAGACAATCACACAACGAATGTTGTGTAATTGCTACATACGATAATATACTTTAAAAATTCAAAGAAAAACAAGAGGGAATCCGCGATAGCCGCGGCATTTGAAATTCTTTTGGGTAAGATTAGAGTAAATATATGTACTAGACCTTTTGTGCCTTTTCACTAGGTATATTTTGTGCGCCAACAATAGCAAAAGTCGGCCGCGCGTATACCCGATCCGATATTATTACTTATCAGAATCTCTAACAGTCTACCCTCAAATCGAAATTTTTCTAGGCAGAATTAGAATATATTAATATACGAAACCTCCCGAGTCCAAAATTGTTATCAGCTCTTAAATCGGTAAAGAGAAGATGGGACTATGAGCTAAAAGTATGTGCCTGAAAAAACAAAACAAAAACACAGAGCCATTCTATGAGCCACTGGGCCGCGGCAAAAATAAATTTAATGGTTTATTAGGATAGGCGATATTCGCTAAGAACAGGGATTATACATGGATACATACGAGGTGTCCGTAATGTCTGTAATCATAGGTGACTTATAGTCTTTCTCAATATCAGCCACGTGATGTTGTCAAAGAATGAGAAGTTTATTTCGAATTAGAAACATGTGGATCACATTCTGTAAAATGCATTGAAGTGCCTATGGTTCCAAACTTTTCGGGATACCTCGTATATACGTATTGTTAACTCTAATGTTCGAGAAAAATACATCAAATATCCTTTTATATTTTCGTTCTCCATAAAATGGAGGACTGATCCAAGACAGCAGCATGGGGTACAAGGGTCACTTCTAGCCTTTACAAATTAGTCACATCAACAATGGCGAGCAACAGGGAAGCCGACGTCACAAATCATATTATCTTCAGTATGTTGTTGGACAAGGTAAAACTCGTGGCTGCCAACACGACTGGTAGTACCACTCTCTGCCAGCAGAGCGAGAAAACCAGCAAGGTTCTAAACCAACACTAAAGCTTCAGGAAATACGCCTTCGTCTGTGGAATGTACTACTGTTAATTGCAGAAAACTACTAGAAGAAACAAAACTAATCCTCAAAACTACTTGCTGCATACGTTTATTTCACAGTTCACTTTTTACAAGCTGATAGAACACACTCACTGGTTACCTCTTTAGACTTTGCAACAAAAACGTTTATTGATAGTCTTGTGTGAAACGTTTATTTTTAACGAAACCTATCAACGTTAATCAAGTAATCAACCAAACTCTCAGACAAAACGCAGAATATAAAGGACATCAGTTCTTAATTCGTTAAGTGGTCTCTCAAATCAAAATATTTAAGATATAAATATAATCACAATATAAATATTCTATTAATCAGTTGTAATATAAACATATGAAGTATAACAGCTGTGGTCTGGACTCTTCATATTAATTTTAAATGACCAGCTCCACTATCTTGGATCAAGGCAGGTTTACGGTTTTACCAGACAGCAGGCCACACTTCCTAATTTAGTTCTAATGGTAAAATGGGTGCAATTGTTAGTTCTTAAGCCACCCTCATGTCTAAAGTGAGTGTCCTTCTTTGTCACCTATCCCCATAGCTTCGCTAACATAAATAAGCAATAAATTAATAATAATAACCACCGACCACGTGACATATGCATCATAGGAAAATAGGAAGTGCTTTTAGTGCAGAGAAAAAATTTTCACCGATAAGTTTGCAGCTTCTCTGAGAAATTATAAAGTTTGAATAACTAAACGAAAATAATTACTTGTACGATAAAAACTACAAAGTCCAAAAACACAATAGTATTTACTCCATAAATATTAGTTGTCCTTTAAAATTGCAAACACTGGTTGTAGAATCTCTCAAGCAGTAAAAAACAACAATAAAGAGACGTCACAGTCTTTATGGACTATTTAATCTAATATATCTGTTTAATTTGGTTAAAATAAACTAACTGATTAATGAACCGATGCAATACCATTAATCAAGTGTACTATTTGGAAAACAATAGTAGTGTTTCGGTAACATTCAATCTAGTTTACTGATTGGTTATATGACGAAAGACTGACCATTGCAAGATGTTCATAAATATAACAGGCCTGTGAATTTAAACCTCATGAAAGTTGTTTCGGTTTTAATTATAAATTTTCCATAATTCGGCGACGTAGATTTCGAAAATAATATTTTTTTATCACGTAATTTTTTTTTTGTTAATCGCGAAGGAAAAAAAAATTAGATCAAATTATTATTTCCTTTAGTACAATGAACATTTCTTTATCATTAATCTGGGTTCTAGAACGATCGATACGGCTCTCATGTCGCGATTGGTAAGAGAAATCTAAAACAGTAGTTGTCAACATTTTAACCATAATAAAATATGACCCGATTTCAATGAAAACGATTCATTCATATAACAATAAATATGCCGTTGTATGAAAAATTTGTACGTAATGAAGAAACAGGAATATATCAGTTTCCAGCGTAAACGAATTACTGTAAAAACTGTAAACGTTTCATGAGAATAAAAACCATCGCAGGCCTCTGTAATCACCGAGTGTGAAAACGTTGTAGAAAACATTTCGTATAAAATTCGTACACAGATTTGTGCAGAATGGACAGCGCTCTTAGAAGTAACGTCCACGTTGAGACCTACCGTTAACCCTTCCAGACATCAGCTCGGCTTCAGTTTTCTTCTCGTTACTCCACGGTCCATGTTCTAGATGAGAAATATTATTTCCTGATTTTGATTCAAATCAAAACCGATTGGAACAAAGCTGGATCGTAACTATCACAATTTAAGACGAAAGCGAAGACGACGAATCTGGATGGCGAAAGTCACAGAACCAGCACAAGTTTAGCCAAACATTCTAGTTATGTCTGGAACAGGTAGTGTGAAGAGGTGGAAAAAAACAACCACGTGCATGATGGCAAACACAGCGGTTATTCCCGCGCGTTATCTACCCTACTCTGTAATTCACTATCTCAGGCAGCATTTTCTAGCTGAGGCCACATCAGGGGGTCTTAGAGCGAATGACTAAAAGAAACCTAGTTGCCTGGATTACCCGAGGCACAACAGGTATGTACAAGCATCGAGCGAGGAACCCCGGGATCTTGGCCCCGAACAACGGCGTGAAAATAAGTCCCTCCCCCGGTAAATATCTGACCTACAGTTGCAACGAAAACCCCTTCGTTTCCGCTCTGTTTATTCACGTAAATGTAAATATTTGCATTCCGACAGGTGTTAAATCACATGTATCTGAGCATGCGTGTCCTTGCAGACTTAAACATGTATATATTGAACATTCTATTTCGTTAACGATAATCGGAATTTTTAAAAGTTTATTTTTACATCAACATATTATAATCATTTAATACGTATAAGGTTATTCAAAATTAGCAAAATGTTCCCCACGTATTTCGGGAACTGAGCTGCTGATGGGGCAGCAGTGAGGTCAAGAACTTACAACTCTAAAACCGGGGTTCGATATCCTGCAGTTAGCACAAAAGATAGCCCAATGAGGCTTTGCTCTAAGACAAACAATGCGATGCGACTATATCTTCATATAGTAAAGACACTGCTCGCTTAGTCAGTCCTAGAGCTACGTCTGATTACATATTTGTTAATAAAAGTTATTTTAGATAAATAATTATAACATAACTTACAACTCAGTGTATTCGAACACAATAAATTATGTGAAAGTATCAAAATGTTCAGGTGATGTATCATAAGAAAAGTATGCATATACTTAAAATGTTAAATAATTTGCCTTTCGAATTAATAGGTGGCAATATGACATTAACGAAACACAACACACAGTTAAAGTCATGTAGATACACATTTTAATGACTATTTTTTTAAAGTCTAAGGTATGAATTTCGTTACTTTCAGGTGTATTTTATCGCTGGTGTAACGATGTTTAATTATACAAAACAAGTATCTATTACATTTTGGGTCATATTGTGGCCTTTAATTTTTATTTTCATGGAACTACTGATCCGAAGGATTTGTTTGTTTTGAATTTCGCGCAAAGGTACACGAGGGCTAAGCTGCGCTGGCCGTCCATACTTTAGCAGTGTAACACTAAACGGAAGGCAGCTAGTAATAACCACCCACTGCCAACTCTTAGGGTACTCTTTTACTAACGAATAGTAGAATTGACCGTACCATTGTAACGCCCCCACAGCTGACAGGGCGAGCATGTTTGGTGTGACGGAGATTTAAACCCGAGACCCTTGGATTACGAGTCGAGTGCCTTATCCACCTGGCCATGCCAGGCAACCCGAACAAAGGCAGAGCACCCTACTACCCACAATCCTGTTTGTTTTGTTTGTTTGTTTTTTGAATTTCGCACAAAGCTACTCAAGGACTATCTGTGCTAGCCGTTCCTAATTTAGCAGTGTAAGACTAGAGGGAAGGCAGTTAGTCATCTTCACCCACTGCCAACTCTTCTACCAACGAATAGTGGGATTGACCGTAACATTATAACGCCCCCACTGCTGAAAGGGCGAGCATGTTTGGCGCGACGGGGATGCGAACCCGCGACTCTCAGATTACGAGTTGCACGCCTTAACACGCTTGGCCATGCCGGGCCTACCCACTATCCATTCCTAGAGATTGTCTGTCACTTCTATAACGCAATCAAAGCTTAAAATGCAGGAAATATATTTGTGATATCGTATCGATTCGAACCCAGTTTCTCAATTCCGAAATCTTCAGCTCTTCCATAGAGTCACCTCGTGCCCTTAAATCTAATACTGCAACTGAATTGTTAGTCTATTATTAGCAGGGTCGGTCCCTATGTCCCTGCGAACACAGGGGATCCCATGACAACGAGACCTAATATGCACTTCTACCATATGAAAAATGTTTTGACTTATTTTACTTGGGTTGAAATACAAGGTATGATTTTAATAACAAAATATCTTCATCATGTTTAATTTATGCAAGTAATTAAGTACAAAAACAAAAATAATGCTATATATAATTAAATTGAGCTGATACAATATTTTAGTTGAAATCTCTCTTCTGTTTCTTGTCTTTATCGTATTTCGTGTAAAAGCCTGCTTGAACATTCCACATGACATACCTTCACTGCACGCGCTACTACACCATATATCAGGCAAGTGAAAGAACGTTTCTAAGTGTTCCGTGGGTGAAGAACTGTTATTAACAAAGCGTTAACATAATATGTAATAAAATATTTAAAAGGTCATAAAGTAAAATAATTGAGACGGAAAATTTAAACTGAAAAATACCTAAGATAAGAGAAATTAAAATCAATTAATAATTATTTGAATAAATAAATAAATGAAAGACTTAGAAAATATACGTTTGTTATCGTGAGAGAAAAAAAACGCCAAATATAAGTACTTTAATAAATGTTTTATTTCTAGAATATTGACAACAGTTGACAATGAGTTGAAAGAAAAATGACAACAAGAGAAACACAGGAGATCTAAATATAACATAGGGATTTACAAATACAACGCGTTATTTTTAGACCTAATGAAAATCAGATTAGAAGACCATTTCTATAGGATATCTATTTTCAAGAAAATGAAAAACAAGCCGAAAGTGCCAAATCACTCACGGTTGTTTTAATCTATGGTTGACGTATTCTTTAAAACTATATATAATGTCCTGTTTTTTATATCAACTGTTTGGCGATAGGCTGTCTCATAAAGGTTTTTCTTCTCGAAAATACATATCAAAAACAAACAAAAAAACTTGAATTTCAAACAAAAAACAGTCTATATATACAACTTTTAAATTTTTTTTTAATAGCAGGTTTGGCTTGTTTGAAATTTCTCGCAAAGCTACACGAAGGATGTGTACGTCAACCGTCCATAATTTTGTAGTGAAAAACTAAAGGGAAGGCAGTTAGTCATCCCCACCCATCGCCAATTTTTGGTCTACTCTTTTGTCCATGCATATACATAGTGTGATTGACCGATCCCACAGCTGAAAGGGCGAGAATGTTTGGTGGGGAAGGGATTGTGGGTCGAGCGCCCTAACTACCTGGTCATGACGGCCCATGAAGTGTGAAAATTTGTTGTTTTTTTTATTTCGCGCAAAACTACTTGAGGGCTATCTGTGCTACCCGTCCCTAATTTAGCAGTGTAAGACGAAAGGGAAGGCAGCGAGTTACAACCACCCACCGCCAACTCTTGGGCTACTCTTTTACCAACAAATTAGTTGGACTGACCGTCACAGTATAAAGGCTGAAAGGGCGAACATGTTTAACAGGGAGAGAATTCGAACCCGTAAAACTGAAGATTACGAATTAAAAAACAAAACAAATCGTGGCAGGTATTTCGTTTTAAGGCAGAGAAAACCACGTGTTCTTCCCAGTAGAGGTGTTAGGGTAACGGTTGTCTCCCTTTAACACCGCGCGTGAAAATAATTAGCTGGAGTGACAATAATTGCGTTTAAAAATGTTGACTTGAAGTTTTTGAAAGATATTACTAAGGACGATAAGGCATGATGAAGGTGTTCTTTTCAGTGGTTGTTCGTGACGTGCAGAGAGGTTGTGGCTGTTGATGGTGTGTGGGGATGAAGAGTTGACACGAGACAGAGAGATCCAAACATGCATTCGAGGTATTGTATTTAAATGAGGGGAATAGAACTCCAATTATAAGCAAATCGTACAGTGCGACTCATATTAATATTGCCCCACACCCCCACCCAGTGGCACAGTGGAATATCTGCGGACTCGGACCGCGAGAAACCGGGTTTCGATATCCGTAGTTGGCAGAACACAGATAGCCCATTATATAGCTTTGTGTTGCTTCCAGCTAGTACAGCGGTAAGTCTATGGATTTACAACGCTAAAATCAGTGGTTCGATTCCCCTCGGTGGGCTCAGCAGATAGACTGATGTGGTTTTGCTATAAAAAAACACAAACAAACATAGCTTTGTGCGTAGTTCCAAACCAACATACCCATACTATAATGAAACCAGAACGCAGCATTTAGAAGGTGTCTCTAAAAGAACAGTCGTAAAATTCTATTTATTTGTTGTTACGTACACAACTACAGAGTAGGCTATACAAACTGTGCCCACCACGGGTATCGATACGCGGATTTTAGATCATGGGATCCCCTTTATTGGAGGTTATTCTTGAAATGTTTATGAAATGTGGGATAGCGTTCGAAAATTTCTTACGTCAGGGGCTACGATCATGATGCAAATACAAGAGGCCAAAACAAAGGGGTGAACTCCACATGATGCACAAAAGGTCTGGAACCACAGGTGGTTTGCAGATTTTCCTAATTTCAGATATGTGACTGATTATATGTCACAGCAGGAAAAAGTCGAGTTAATCCTGTTTATGTGGAAAAGAACGTTGATCCCGGTGGAAGGCTGCTGGCGAACTTAATGCAAGTTATTCAGGGAGAAAGAAGAAAAAAACAACTCACAGAGGTGTTGGGAAGTTGCAAGCTATATATAATGAAACGTGGAACATGACACGAACACGGTTCGCAATGTTCAAAGGGAATGGAAATACCATCTCGAAACGTGTTTCGAATTACAAGGACAAACTGTGGAACATACTCTGTAAAATTCGTTGAAGTGCCTATTGTTTCAGACATTTCGCACACTCTGTGGCTTCTTACATTTAAACAAAATAGCATTTTAAGCTCCTTATGAATTCTGTGATTGACATTGTTTGAACTAATACTGCAAGTTATTACAAGTGATCAAAACTTTTTCTTTCGAAGATTGTTTCGTCTTGAATTTCGGGCAAAACTACTCGAGGGCTATCTGCGCTAGCCATCCCTAATTTAGCAGTGTAAGACTAGAGGGAAGGCAGCTAGTCATCACCACCCACCGCCAACTCTTGGGCTTCTCTTTTACCAACGAACAGTGGTATTGACCATAACATTAGAACGCCCACACGGCTGAAAGGGCGAGCATTTTTGGTGTTACGGGGATTTGAACCCGCGACCCTCAGATTACCAGTCGAACGTCTTAACCACCTGGTCATGCCGGACCCTTTTTTTACGAAACACGTATACTATTTGTACACTATCATTTAATAGTCTAATGTGAAGAATCTTTGTCACCGTAACAAGATGGGAGAGTTAAACTGTAAGTATTAAAACAGTAAAATACAACATCAATGAAATTCAAGGAAATCACGACGTAATTTACCCAACAGTTTACTATTATATTCTCGTAAAAATAAATCTACTTGGAAAGCAAATGCAGAGAACTGATATAACTAATAACGTAGTCAATGGCACGTGCCAAACCCTTCTTTAGAAGAGAAGATGGTTTTAAATGTACCATAACAAACAGCTAAAAACTGTCAAAAAAATTGCTAGTTATTCCACATTTACCAGGGTCTCGTGTCAGATGGGAGATGGCCTGAAAATGAGCCAACCATCACTGCCGAACCGTGGTTCAAAACCGATTAGTTTTGGCATATTATTGGGATGTACTCCAATGAAACTGGATGAGAGACTTGATTTGCGCTATGACCATGTGTTGATTATTAAAACGTTGCATTGAAAGCAAACTGTTATATAGTTATAGGAATTTTCGGACAGTTTTTTTGTTTCACAAAAGTACACGTTTTAAAACCGACCCTTTCTAAAAAGTGGATAAGTTCTTTTATTTAACTGCTATTTAAGTATTATAGCTTCAGTTCACGTTTCGAAACAAGATATAATTCAGTGTTTCTGACTCGCCACAACTCGCTTTAATGCTTAAGTGGACAGATGTAACTTGTATTTGGATTCTATTTGCTTTGTCATTGCACAATATGGCCCGGCATAACCAGGTGGCTAAGACACTCGACTCGTAATATGAGGGTCGAGGGTTCCAATTCTCGTCTCACCAAACATGCTCGTCCTTTCAGCCGTGGGGGCATTATTGCGGTCAATCCCACTATTCGTTGGCAAAAGAGTAGCCAAAGATTGGCGGTGGGTGGTGATGACTAGCTGCTTTCCCTCTAGTCTTACATAGCTAAATTAGGGATGGTTAGCGCAGACAGCCCTCGTGTAGCTTTTCGTGAAATTTAAGAAAAACAAACAAACAAAAACCTCAAGTCTAGTAATCTGGCGTTATTTTGGAGAATATGCCGTGAGTGCGTTTATCTATTTTGGTATTTCCACGTCGTAAACAAAACAATTCTATCGATGAGCTATTACGATACGAGTTTAAAAACAAAATATTTGCCACGTCAAGGACTTGCAGTGACCTGAAATTTTGTCGGTTTTAGTACAGTAAGCAGAAAGATATTTAGAGTGTGTGTTTTCTTACAGCAAAGCCACATCGAGCTATCTGCTGAGTCCACCGAGGGAATCGAAAAGATATTTAAAGAATAAAATTTGTATTAAAAATGGTACAAGGTTTTAAAAAATGTAATATCGCTGTTCCAAATTTATAACTTCACGCGTTTTAACGAAATATTGCATCCCCATTTAACGTTATGTCATTGAACGTAAAAAAATCTCTACGTAGAGATTATTTACTTTTTCTTAATAAAAATACGTTTAAAACTACTGATAAAAGACTTACAGAGTAAGATTAGCTCTTAGTCATATTTCGTCTTCGTTTAATTTCACGCAAAGCTACACGAGGGCTATCTGCGCTAGCCGTCCCTAATTTAGGAGTATAAGACTAGAGCGAAGGCAGCTAGTCATCACCACCCACCGTCGACTCTTGGGCTACTCTTTTACCAACGATAAGTGGGATTGACTGTCACTGTATAACGCCCCCACGGCGGCGAGACAAACATGTTTGGTATGACGGGGATTCGAACCCGCGACCCTCGGATTGGGAGTCGAGCGCCTTATCCAACTGGCCATGGCAGGCCTCATCTTCATTGATAATACATTTAGGATAAGGCACTAAATATGCACTACCTCGTTCTATAAATGAAACTTCTTCTGAGTGCATGAAAATATGGTGTCCAGCATGGCCAAGTGGTTAGGATGACTGACTAGCAATCTAAAGTTCGCGAGTTCGAAAGTCCATTCTTCTATCAAAAATGCTTGCCTCTTTCAGCTGTGGGGGCGTAATAATGTGATATAAATATTAAGGGAATCATATTTTTACATAAAATAGCACAAGTGTTGAATTTTCAACATATGAAAAACAGATTGATGGGTGTTTGACATAATACTTCAAGGTGTGTAGATCCATTCGTAATGATGATAAAGTTATTTAATTTGTTATTTTACCTGCAGTTTATTGTGATCAACTTGCATAGTTAGTGTGTTTTCCTACACTAAGACCGGTTCTACTGAATACTTTAATTTGTAACCATTTCTATGATTTGCCTGAAATAATTTGGTCTTCCTCAGTATTTCAAAAAAAAAAAAAAAAATGCCTGAATTAATCTGGTCAAGCCATTTTTTTGGTCGTTCGCGAGTTCCAATTCCCGTCACATCAATCATGCTCGCCCTTTCAGCCATGGGGGCGTTATTACGGTATCATCAATCCCACTTGTCGTTAGTAAAAGAGTAGCCAAGAGTTGGTGCTATGTAATAATGACTAACTACATTCCCTCTAGTCTTACACTGCTAAATTAAGGACAGCTGGTGCTATGATGATTGTAAGTACAAATATTTGTTATAAAAGGTCTAATACTAATTTGGGTATCGTTAGATAAACGTATACGTGCCATATACATGCTCTTTGCCAATTGACTAGAGTAGAAACAATTACATCAATCATAGTGATTGGCTGCTTTATTACCCCAACCCTCACCCACATACTCACACATTCGTCGAACACTCAATTTGCATATTAATCATATGGCATGTCAAGTGATTGCTTAAGAAAGACACGGATATAGTAATGCTGTTGTTTGTCTACAATGATTGAGGATCTTTCTGATTTTGAAACGTCCATTCGAGAAGAGCGTTATTAATAAATGCTACTTCCTTCACTTGCTGCAAAACATCAAACCAATAAGATCTATCAATGATAAAAAGCCAAAGAAGAATATGTCTGTTACCATAAGAAAACTACGACATCCAACTTATGGTGATTGAACTGAAAGTAAATATGGTTGATCAGGATTGTAAAGACATCAGAATAAGTTGACTGATCCGGTAAAAGCTGGTCAGAATTCGACCATTTTCATCTGTGCCTTGTAAAGAACGTTATGCTAAATTAATTCACTGATACAGCTGTGAGCATGACTGTTAAGATAGCTACAAGACTCGGTAGTGTAAACTGCTGGAGGTGATGTAATGGTGTTGAAACATTTACGTTTTTTTTTTTTTAAGAAGGGTTAATTATATCAAGAGTCGATAATGTTCACCTCACACTGCACTTCATTTTTTTTTATTTTTTTTTAGTCAGCACGCCCTCTTCCAAGTAAATGTTGCAAAATTATTTGTTCTCATGATGCCAGTTTCTTTCAGTCACCTTCTTCAACCAACACAATCACTGGGTCTTTGAAATGTACTTGCTTGTAGAATTTGCTTCTGTAATACTCTACCAACAAACTGTAGATCTCTCTTTTCGAATAATGGATTAAAATCTACAAAAGACCCCTGGCATATTTAGATTCTTTTTCCAAATCGTATTTGGGCTTCAATAACAAGGAATAGCGGTACAACTTGATATCGTATGGGGATCTCAGTAATCCAGTCAATCAGTGTATTTTAAAATAAAAAAAATATCTCGAATAATATAAAAATTAAAGACACAAAATCAGACTTACACAGACAGAACAACTAATACTGTGTATTACGCTTTGCTTGTTCTGTAGTTCAGGGATTAGGACAAAATGTTTAATTTTTTTCTATAACACTATTTATTTCAGAATTTTAAAACTAAACACAACTAAATTACAATTCGTAATTTTTTGAATAATAAAGACCTAAAACCAAATATTTTAATTTGGTTGTGCATAATTTTTATTTCTCTTAACTAACGCACAACAAAATCTTGCTTATCCCATAAAAGTTGTCCCCTGCTGGGACAGCGATAAGTCTACAAATTTACAACGCTCAAATCAGGGGTTCGATTCCCCTCTGTGGACACAGAAGACAGCCCGATGTAGCTTTGCTACATTAAAAAAAACAACATAAGGAAGGTTTCTTAAAACTGAAATTATAAAATATATTTTTAAACACAGCTGAAACAAATCATTAAATCACCTTGGTTAAAATATCATAATTATTAGATTTATAAACAAAGTAGTTGCAGCCCCCAGCAGTACATTCTTAAACCTTATAACGCTAAAAATCTGGTTTCGATATCCACGGTGGGTACACCACACATAGACCATTGTGAACTGTTGTGCTTAAAAACAACAAACCAACCAACATCCACAGATTTTAAGCCGAATTCCTAACTCCTACAGAGTGCAATAAATTCTCTTGCACGAAAAAACACGACATTCTAATTCCAAAATAGTTATAATCTCTTGTCCTAGAGACGCATATAAAAGCATTTGTTTTGTAAAAACTGTTTCAGCATTTAATTCACAATCTATTAATAGGAAGACGTTGATTTATTAAACCTTAAAACTTGATGAAAGAGTTAACTGTATTCATCAGTTTACACGAGTTGCTTATTAAACTCTTATAATACTTATCTTTTATTTATGAAAAGTTTATTTATAGTTCGTTTCGTTTTGAATTTCGAGCAAAACTACACGAGGGCTATCTGCATTAGCCGCCCTTAATTTAGCAGTGTAAGATTAGAGGGAAGGAAACTAATCATCACCACCCACCACCAACTCTTGGATCACTCTTTTACTAACGAATAGTGGGATTGACCGTCACAGTATAACCCCCACAGCTGAAAAGACAAGCACCTTTGGTATGACGGGAAATCGCACCTGCGACCCTCAAATTACGAGTCGAGTGCCTTAACCACCTGGCTATGCTGGGCCTTCTTCATAGTTAAGCACAAAAACTGTAAGAACTGAGTGTTTCTGATTTATTATTTTTAGGGTTAGGTCCATCAATTCATTTTTGTTAATATTTTTCTTAAAACACTGACGAGAGATATTCAGGAATCTTCCACAAAGTTTCACAATAGGAATGTATAAAATGTGTCAGAAAAACGCATCACTTGCCACCTGGTGGGTGACTTTGCTAACACAGATTTTCACCGTATGGAATGGGAATAGACAACAAGACCTAGATATTTTAGTTGATTTATCAAGGTCAACTCGAGGTCACGTTTCTGTTATATTCATTACCGGGTGAAATAACGAACGCTTCAACTTTTAACTTTTTTCTTTATTCATGACTTACCATTAAACTCCAATTAAGAGTGTTTTCCTCACTGAATCGATGGGCAAAAAACAAAGCAAAGTTAGTGTAAACGAAACATAAGCAACGCATCAAGCTAACATGCAAATGAAATAACTGAATTATATATGCAACACAATTATATATTGTATCTCAGAACAGCTCATATGAATATTAACACTTTCAATAATAAAGCAGAGAACAACGTTTCAACCTTCCTAAGTCATCTTCAGAAATGTCGTTTCTCGTCACCAAATTATATATTCAATGATGCTGTCTACGTTTCAGTAGACTCAGTAAAGAGTAGACTCTTTACCCGATAAATTTAGTGGACACAGAAAATTTCTCACTTCTAAGCTCCTATCAGATTGACTGGAGGGTTTGTTTTGTTGTTTGTAAGTAAGCACAAATCTACACAATGGGCAATCTGTGCTGCGCCCACCAGGTTATTAGCGTTGTAACTCCACAAACATACCGCTCAACCATCGAAGGAGAGGAAGGGGCTTGATGAGAGATCCATAATATGGACTAACATGAAACTAGCCATAGAACTGACATGTTTATCTAATGGCATAAACTTCCCGGTTGAAATCAAACATTTATAATTCTCACTTGATTCTTTCAGATAGCGAAGAAATGCAAGTTTAATGATATATATGGTTGGATCTGATAGGAGGTAGCACGTATGTAATATACAATAATTTCTGAAAAAAAGAAAAATAAACCTTGTAAAAATTACTATTAATAATACTTTCTGGAGTTCTCTAGTTTATATAAAACTACAGACACGTAATTATCTATCTCTAACCTATGTTTTCTGTCATAATGATCGTGGAGTCTAGCTAATATAATACATATTATCTCACAAACAAATATTTTTTCTAAAACTTAAAATACAGAATCGTATATAAGTATTAACTCTTACTGCGTTATTGTTTGTTTATTACTGTCTTTCGCTCGAGGAATGAACTAATACAAAACAAAGCGTGAAAATGCATTCCACATGTAGAATTACAGACTGAAGATATGAATACAAATTTTAGTCGCTTTTGACTTTATGTCCATTTTTATTCTCTTCTCTCGTGTTTATTCTGCCACATACATAGCTAGATACTTATATAATAATATAATAATGCCACATACACAGATACTTATATAATAATATAATAATGCCACATACACAGATACTCATATCTTGTTATTACTTTATTTCCGACGCTTGTCTTCCATTACATACGATATTAAATTGTGAAAAAATTAATACATTTTTAAGCACGAAGAAAGAAAATACATATATGTAAAATATATCAAATATAAAACATGTTCGAAAAAGCTAGTGTTGAAAACCTTGAATATAAGTGCTTTTAAAAACAAAACACAAATATTCTGGTCTTCGGGCTTTATAGTTAGCAAAATATGACCCCCCCTGCAAAGTTTCCACATTTTATTGCCGTCTAAGCTTGTAATAATTAAACTTTGAAATAGAACTTTATATATTTAAATTTTTATTTGTTTAGATTTTTATTTCACGCAAAGCTACGCGAGAGCTATCTGCGCTAGCCATCACTAAGTTAGCAGTGTAAAAGTTGAGGTAAAGCAGTTAGTTAGTCATCACCACCCACAACCACATCGACAATATCCCGACCACTACACAAAGTTGGAGTGCATGAACAACTGCAAAGAAAAAAACCATTACTGTGAAATAGTCACCTTAAATCTGGTATGGAATTTACGACAAAGCATATAAATAATACTGCAGACATGTGGCAGAAGGTTTTGTGGTCAGACGGAACAAAAATTGAGCTTTTTGGTCTAAATTTCAAAGTACATTTCAATACAGTACATTACCCAGTGAAGATCATCCCAGATGCCAAGCATGGTGAAGGAAGCATCACGTTATATGGATGCTTCTCATCCCCAGAGACGGGGAGGCTCGTCAAGACTGTGGAAAAAATAGATATGTAAAATACAAACGATTCCTAGAGGAAAACCTGCTTGGATCAGCCAAGAATCCAAAACTGGATTGAAAATTCACAGTTCATTAGGACAATGACCCAAACCACTTGGCCAAAGCCACAATGGAGTGGTTTCAAAAAAATAAAGTGAATGTCCCGGAATGGCCCAGTCAGAGTCCTGATTTGAATTCAACAGAAAATTTATGGCGAGACTTGAAGATTGCAGTCCATCAATGATCTCCAACGAACTTGTCAGAATCGGGGCAATTATGCCAGGAAAAATGGACACAAATTACACCATCCCATTGTGCAAAGCTGGTAGAGACCTATCCCCAATGGCTCACAGCGGTAATTTTCCCCAAAGATCCTTCCACCAAGTACTGACTTAGGGGAATGAATATTTATGAAGTGAGCAAATTTCAATTTATCTATTTTACATGCAGGTTTTTAATCATTAGTTTTGAATAACAACAATTTAAAAAAACGTTCAATGGTGGAGAGTGGATACTTTTGCGAGATGCTGTTAAGTGTTGATGGAAAATTCAAAGCGTGAAAGTGGAATAATACTTTTTGATTCCTATACGATCTAGTTCGTTACAAGACGCCATTGCTCAGAATGATCCACCAATCTGGTGATGTGATGTTAATATTTAGTTCGAACTGGTATATACAGAAAAATGCGATTTGATAAACAGTTAAAACCCTATCCTTCAATTTTATTGCTAATTATTGAACGACTGGTTGTTGTTATAACATCCACGTCAAGAAAAACTACTAAGTGTCGACAATCTACAACATGTGCCCTGGATACTACAAATCTGAAGGATTTTCTACGATATTATTAAACCACTCCAGGTGCCACAAGCAAAATCTCTTGTTGAAATTATATTCCAAAGGAAAATTAAAAAATTACAGCAAGCCGAGAAAAAAAATTCTAACTGAGGGACCTAACAGCCGAAATCTCGCGTGCAAGAAAATGTGGACATATGACTCCACGTCCTTCAACCTATAATAATTATACATTAATACTAATGATGCATATAACATCTATGAAGCTCACTATACCCGAGGATCCAAAGCCTTTCACGGTTACACATTTAAAAGGTTTGTTTGTTTGTTTGTTTTGAACTTCGCGCAAAGCTACACAAGGGCTATCTGCGCTAGCCGTCCCTAATTTAGCAGTGTAAGACTGGAGAGAAGGCAGCTAGTCACCACCACCCACCGTCAATTCTTGGGCTACTCTTTTACCAACGAACAGTGGGATTGACTATAACATTATAACGTCCCCACGGCTGAAATGGCGAGCATGTTTGATGCTACAGATTTTAAAGGATCACTGCCAGAAAACAGATAAGAAGATTACTAGGAGGACATTACTCTTCTAACGTCTTTAAGGATCACCAGGAAACAAAACACTAACCATTTCAGATGAAGATGACTTCAGTCCAGCCAGATATATTTACCACTCAGTGGAAAACACGCAGGACATAGACAGTGGGCAAAGCATCAGGAATTATGTATACAAAATGAGTTTACAGATATATTTGTTAAGTTTTACATATTATTTTCAGCGTTTAGTTATATTTTCTTTTGCCCGACTACATCATCAGTAATTTGTCTACTGAACTGACTTAAATCAGTTTGTATCTAAATGTTATCGGGTTGTGTTTAAATAATGTATTTGTGTCACTGTGCATGTTTAACTACATTTAATTTGTATTATTAAAAGTTAAGATATGTCTATAAAAATGACAACAGACTGAATTTTCGAAAGAACACCTGTCTGTCTTTACGTCCCAACTGACCAAATTTTTTTTTAACTGTAGTCAGATATTGAGTGTCTCTAATCACACCATATTAACAATATTAAGGTTCAATAGAAGCTGAAAATACAAACTATAGATAAGGACTGTTTGTAAGTGTGTGATGTAGTTTTTATGAGTTTATTTATTTATTTTATATCAACGACAAAATAAAAGATATGAGTTTGTTTGTTTGTTTGTAAATAAACACAAAGTTACACAACGGGCCCTATGTTCTCTGCCCACCATAGGTATCAAAACCCGGTTTCTAGCGTTGTAAAGGCGCAGACATGCTGCTGTGTCACCAAAAAAATATGTTTTCGTTATACGGTCCCAGGTCACAAAAGCAAAGTTTGAAGATAAAAATAGGTCTTTTCCATTTACTTTAGGCATAAGCAATTTGGAAATAACACTTTCTGCCCAGGAACAAAAATTAAAAATAATAATTTTGTTACACAGTGTAATAAGAGCCCTGATGTCTTATGAGAGGTACAACATTATAAAACCTTATGATACAAGTGACATCATTCAGGTCATCTGGTCTTCTAGGAAATGTTTAGTACATTTTTCCATGTGCAGCTGTCTTTTATTTCCGGTACAATATAACCGACGACAAAGGTCGTTATATAAAAGGGTATTTCGGATATTTTGTACTAGAAATGGTTAAAAAAAAGTAGAAACAAAACTGTACTTAAGTGTTTAATAAAATAGAGGCGACATCTGGAGACTGACTGAAATGGAGATGTCAAACTAATTAATCTATACAAAATTATCTCATACATACAGCAAATTTTACAAAAATTAGGGTTCACGCTACATGAACGAAATGAGTAAAAACTTAAAATTTTGTTCTGAGTGGTCGGAAATCACTAACTTCAGCAGCCAAACGGATTCTACAAGACTGAACAGTGTTTAGTTTAGAAATCCAATACACTTCTTTTATTTCTCTATCAGCTTTAATTTTGAATCTTGTTTCCATGCCGATGTAACATCGTTAATGGTTAAAGTGTTGAGCAACAGGAAGATCTTTATTGATGTTAACAGAAGAGTTACGGTTGTTGAAACGTTCTCTAAGAGTTGTTTGTGTATGTACTATGTGATTGCATTTTTATGATGTATAAGGTGAACGGTGCTTTGTGTTCCACAAGTGAATTCTTTAACAGTTCTAAAATTTCTTTGGTTGTACTTGTCAGAAAACGGTCAGTGGCTTTTATGAATTAGTAGGTTTGGCAAAGAGTTTTATTGCATGGATGACAAAGATTTTTTGATGGTGTGCAATCCACTCTAGTGTAATCGTAACAATGCATCAGCGTATATTTTATAATGGAACTGTAACCACGTAATAGGCTCGACATGGCCAGGTGGTTAAGGCACTCGACTCTAATCTGAGGGTCGCGGGTTCAAATCCCCGTCACATTAAACATGTTCGCCCTTTCAGCCGTGAGGGCGTTATAATGTGACGGTGAATCCCATTACTCGTTGGTAAAAGAGTAGCCCACGTGTTGGCGGTGAGTGGTGATGAATAGCTGCTTTCCCTCTAGTCTTATACTGCTAAAGTAAAGATGGCTAGCGCAGATAACCCTCGTGTAGCTTTGTACGAAATTCAAAATCAAACAAGAAAGAAGACTATAAATATTTCTACACTGCGTTTTTAATTTATTGATTATTTAGCTTATTAATAATTCTATTTCGCATATTTACAGAACACACGAAGCCCAACCACCCAATCAGAAAGAAGTATGATCCTACTGGCAGTTTGCACTCAACCATTCTCTCTTAGCTCCAAGAAAAACAACAAAATGGAACAAATAACTACATCAGCGATGGGTAGAGTCAAACAAGGTTTAGGTTTTGTTATCCAATCTAAACTATCATAACTTAGTGCACTCTTTGAAGGTGCAGAAAATTTAATCGACTCCAAAAGTCTTTCGAGGTATTGAAGTTCAAAAATCAAATTTGCGTAGAACGATTGGTTGGTTAGTTGTTGGTAAGCTCAAAGCTACACAACGGATATCGAAACCAGAATTTTAGTGTCATAAGCCTGTTAACCTACCGCTGAGCCACTGGGGACATTTAAAGTGTTATGTCTCACATTATGAAGTAGAAATAGTTCTAATTAATCAATAATTAGTCTCGAAAGGCCTGCATAACTTATGTAAAATATGGTAAAGTTATCACCATCTGCTAGCTCGAACTTTAGTTCTATAATTTAATAAAACTGCGCAAGTTGTTATTAACATCATCTGTGTAAGATATAAACACGTTAATATATTGAAGTCTGCTCTGTTTTTGTAAGTTTTTAATTACGTATGTGTTTTCTTAGAGCAAAGCCACATCGAGCTATATGCAGAGTCCACCGAAGGGAATCGAACCCCTGATTTGAGGGTTGTTAAATTCGTAGACTTACCGCTGTACAAGAGAGAGACCTTTAATCACGTACTTATGTAGATTTATCTTTTACCATATTATATTTTCCTTTCCTTGTATTTTAACGTACCTTGTACGTTATCAATTCAGCTTTTTGAAAGTTCTACGTTCTACGCCACACCTCCCACTAACAGTACTTTTAAACACATTAGGACAAAAAATAAGTATTTGTTTTATTCATAAAATAATACATTTGGAACAAAATATGATTGTAGTTCTATATTAACAAAGCCAAAATTATAATGTGTCAGGTTCTTGTTCGTGGAAAATACTGCTCAACAAGTTTCTATGTTCAGAAAGCTTAAGCTATTATGTCGTAACAGGAGTTTCTAAGGCACTACGCTGAAGGACATTTAACAAGAGCACTAAGTCGTTACCCACTAAAAATTCCCGCAATAGGCACCTGTCCTTTTATAGTTATTTCCACTTTACATGTTGTCACACTTAGTCTGCTTCTGGGTGGTTTGAATGAAAGGAAAAAAAATTCAAGCAGAAAGAAGAGATAATAGAAAAATAAAGAGTGAGTGCAAGATGAGGTTCGCCGTTTGATGCCAATCTGTCGAGACAGGTTCACATAAACAAGCAACTATAAAACATGCCGACTGGTCACCTGAAGTTCCAGCTATGGCTCCAAACAGGTGGCAAAATTCAGAAACGAGAAGCATTAGGGGCAAACTAACAATTACGACGTTTAATCGTTAATAACGCGAAAATTTTCTAAAATACGTTATAAACCCTATAAATCATTTAACACTAGTATACGATAAATAAAGTGCACATTTATTTACTGTTTTGTTTACGTAAGTCAGATAATTATGAATTAAGTAATATGAAAAAATGGAAGAAACATGAACCGTAGAACAGTACAGCATGAAATATAACAGCATACAAGACTTCCGTCCACACTACGTTTAGTAAAGATTTAGTATGATTCATAATTCATCAGTCGAAAAATAAATACAGTTGGTGCATTTGAACTAACGAGCTAACAAAATAATAAATAAGAGTCGAACATTTTCTCTATAAAACGACGAATACTACGGTTATTTATGGGTTAATGTCTCCATACGATTTCGTCTAATCTAATTATTACAAAGTATAAAAGCTGAACACACTTCAATACATTAATAACGAAAATTAACGAAAGAAAGATAGAGGACGATCCCTGACTGTGAGCTCACATACTTCTATCTTGACCCTAAATGGTATGGCTGTCACGTGTAATGGGTTCTATCTCGTCACCTTTCTAAAGGTACTATTTGCTTTTAGATAGAATAAGCTTGTAAAAGTTTACTACCTAATGGAGGTTATATCCACTGTAATGGTAGAGTCTCTTAAACAGTGTCGTCGAATAATTTTAAACCACTTTATTTGAAGACAGGGTAAACTGAAGTCGTAGTTAAGTGCGGATGTTACACTTGGATATAGAATATTTACATACAAAGATACCAAACTTCGTTATGTACTAAGAGTGAGATTCTGCGTATTGTTGTCGTTTTTTGCCAAAGGAGGTGGAGGTAGGAAAAATGGGGAGGGGGCATGCTCCCTGATTTCATTTTTAAGTATACCTAAATGGTGCAAATAGGCGAACTTTGAAGGGTCAAACCGGTACGGTAGGAATACAGAAAAAAAAATACAAAAATGAAAAACGGAAAAATATATGTTCTGTAAAATACGGTAGCCATTTCATAAAATACTGTTCAACAGCAGTTTTAAAGCCAGGTGTACAGACCAAATTTTCAAATGATAAAACTGAATGTCCAGCATGGCCAGTTGGTTAGGGCGCTTGACTCGGAATCTGAGGGTCGCAGATTCGAATCCCCGTCACATCAAATATGCTCGCCCTTTCAGCCGTAGGGGCGTTATAATATTACGGTCAATCTCACTATCTTTTGGTAAAGAAGTAGCTCAACAGTTGGCGGTGGGTGGTGATGACTAGTTACCTCCCTCTAGTTTTACACTGTTAAATTACGGACCACTAGCGCAGGCAGTTCTCGTGTAGCTTTGCGCGGAATTAAAAAACAAACAAACAAATAAACCAGTATTTAGCTAAGCGTTCTTACATACACATCAACTAGCTGTCAGTTATGAAGTGGCTAATACAAGTAAAGGAAGAGACAAAACGCATTTTGATGTACATCTTACCAGCTGTGATGCTGAGCCAGTAGAAATAACTTGACTTCTGTACAAATCTAATTATAATAAAACAAATATTACAGAATATTACAAAAGCGTATTTGAATCTATAATTTCAGTCCCCAGGTAGAACAGCGGTAGTTTTATATACTTATAACGCTAAAATTCGAGGTTCGAATCACTGTGTTTGATATAGCAGACAGCCCAATATTGCTTTTCACTAAATTAAACAAACAAACTATGCTTACAATGCAAAATAGTTTAATTTCAACCTTATACACAATCAGATTGCGTAGGTATGATAAACAGCAAAATCCCTGATCTTGTGAATTTAATTTGCAGTTCCAAGACAAACGATGCGTAAAATGCCATAAATATTTAATATTCTCGAGGCGTATAAATACACAGATTACACTGTACCAAAAACGTACTCTGATAAAGAACTATTCCGCCATTTAATTTTAACAAAGTTAGATGGTGTTTTGCCCCCCTTCCCGGTGGCTCAGCTGTAAATCTTTAGGCTTACAGCATTAAAATCGGTTTCGATACCCGTGATGGGCAGAACACTGATAGCTCATTGTAAAGCTTTGTGCTTAAAAACAAAAACTAATAAAACAACAGTAACACAATTCTCAGTATGTAGTGTCAAAACAAAGTCATCACAAAAATCATTTCTTTGCACTTTCCACCTTAACGTTTTATACAATGGTCTAACAGTGATAAGTATTTATATATAATGCAAAGATGTCTGTACTAAGGCGTCCTTGAAAACTATAACTTTTAGTTTGATGGCCTTCTCGTATTACCGTTATTATTATTATTCCATCACGAGATAACAAGGTAAGGCAATGTGGGAGGTGCGCATCACGAACAGAACGAGATGGAAGTCCTTCAGTTTATACACGCTATATACAATGCCTGCGTCTGTCGGGTTCTTGTGATCGCCGATGTATGCGTGTAGAAGCACATTCGCTAATGGATCATCCAATAGTGCGTTCTTACTTTCTCTTATATGGGTCAAGCAAGCGTGAGTTTTAGCACCACAGGGATATGCGCAGAAAGACAAAAATAGTTAAATTGCGTCCTCTGAATAATATATTGAATTAAGAATTTTTTGGCTATGTAAAAGATAACAACAGAGGATTCCCCTGAAGAACATTCCAAGTTATAATTACAGACAAAACAAAATTAACTCTTTCGTTCGGTAGAAAACAAAGTTTTGTAATAAATATTAGCATCACTGTAATACTACAAATTTCATCGTCAGCGTTAAAATCCCATAAATGTTTCATCCTGAAGAAAGTTAAGAAACCGTTAGAGCAGAATGTACAATAAAACATGTAGCAGATATATGCGTATGTTTAACAATATTGTTAATGAGAAAACGGTTTAAACAAAGACTCAAACATAAGTGTAAACCACTGCATTTTAAACACAAACACTAGACATTTGTGTCTTCCTATACAAAAGCCACATCGGGGCTACCTGCTGAGTCCACCGAGGGGAATGGAACCCCCTGATTTTAGCATTGTAAATCTGTAAACTTACCGCTGTACCAGTGGGGACAGCGCTAGTTATATAGAAATAATTAGCTTAATGACAACACGAGTGGGTTGATGTTATTTTGGTGATCATTGCAAATGGAAAAGTTTCTACTTAAAAGCTCGGAGTCGAGAACTTTAAAGCTCACAATAAGATAAGGCGGCTGTTGCTTTCCCTGTGTAAAGAATACATCACTCAAATATGTCTTTGCTTACTGAAACATTGTACACACTGACTATCTGCTTAACAATACTGAAACACTGTACACACTGATTATCTGCTTAACAATACTGAAACATTGTACACACTGACTATCTGCTTAATAATACTGAAACATTGTACACATTGACTACCTGCTTTACAATACTAAAACACTGTACACACTGATTATCTGCTTAACAATACTGAAACATTGTACACACTGATTATCTGCTTAATAATACTGAAACATTGTACACATTGACTATCTGTAATAATGCTGAACATTGTACACATTGACTACCTGCTTTACAATACTAAAACACTGTACACACTGATTATCTGCTTAATAATACTGAAACATTGTACACACTGATTATCTGCTTAACAATACTGAAACACTGTACACACTAACTACCTGCTTAACAATAATAAAACACTGTACACTGGTGACTATCTGTAACAATGCTGAACATTGTACGCTGACTATCTGACTATCTGTAACAATAATGGAACACTGTACACACTGACTATCTGTAACAATGCTGAACACTGTACATGCACTGGCAATCTGCCTGTAACAATAATAAAAACACTGTACGCACTGGGTTACTATCTGTAACAATGCTGAACACTGTACACACTGACTACCTGCTTAACAATGCTGAAACACTGTACACACTGACTATCTGCTTTACAATAGTACACACTGACTATCTGGCACAATGTACGCACTGTACACACTGACCATCTGTAACAATGCTGAACACTGTACATGCTGACCATCTGTAACAATGCTGAAACACTGCAACTGTACATTGCACACTGACTATCTGGCTTTACAATGGTGAAACACTGTGTACACACACTGACACTGAATCTGCTTAACAATGCTGCTGAACACTGTACACACTGACCATCTGTAACAATGCTGAACACTGTACATACTGACCATCTGCTTAACAATACTGAAACACTGTACACACTGACTATCTGCTTAACAATAATAAAACACTGTACACACTGACTATCTGTAACAATGCTGAAACACTGTACACACTGACTATCTGCAACTAACTGCCTAACTTAACAATAATAAAACACTGTACACACTGATTATCTGCTTAACAATACTGAAACATTGTACACACTGACTATCTGCTTAACAATAATAAAACACTGTACACACTGACTATCTGCTTAACAATACTGAAACACTGTACACACTAACTACCTGCTTAACAATAATAAAACACTGTACACACTGACTATCTGCTTTACAATAGTGAAACACTGTACACACTGACCATCTGCTTAACAATACTGAAACACTGTACACACTGACTATCTGCTTTACAATAGTGAAACACTGTACACACTGACTATCTGCAAAACAATAATTTAAACTTGAAATATAAGCATCTCATACGACAAGTAAAATTAGTTGCTATATAAACAATATCAACATATTTATACCATGAATTGTTGATAAAACATGTTCAACCTGTCTCGCAATACGCTACTGGTTAAAATTCCTTTCATAACGAAAATTGCGTTAAGAGCTATCTCTTCATAACACGCAAGAGGGGCTTCTATAGTTTCAAACGAAACATGGGGGAAGAGAGGACGTTTACAGTATATTGATAGTTATGGGTTTCAGAACCATCTCGTGCTATTTGACAGGATCGAGTGATGAATAACCTGGATTCACCTAAAAAACGTGAGTGTTCAAAGAGCAGCAGCTGTTAATTACTGGTCTAGCAGTAACACCGGCTCCGAGCTGGCGAGTGGTTAACAAGTAACCGGAAAGGAAAACTGATGTAGAGATGCATGGTTTGAAAGATGTTAGTAGCAAGCTTTTGTCACACCAAGATACTCCATTTCACTCATGACTCGTTGAAGTTCATTTACCATAATAGGTGACTAAAAAGGAAACAAACAAACAAAAACTATAATTTCAAGCTGCATACTCAACATATATTTGTGAAGTTGCGTGTTTTAAACAGACCAAATATTAAAAAGTTTAGTCTATTTACGTAAAATAATTGAAAAATGAAACATCGAACCCAATAATTCGAATGTCGAAAGTCAAAGTGAAGGGAGCTACATAAATAAAGGTAAGTATTCGTGTGGTATCTTTAGAAATATGAAAACACCCGCGGCTAAGCCTATAACGCTGAAAATAGAAGTTCGATTCCCGCGGTGGGTACAGTGCACAGAGCCAATTGTATAACACAATTAACCTTTAGCTACAAGTTCTAGATTCATTATAAAAACGATTAGAACGATGTTTGTTCCAAATGGATGACAATATACCTAAACTAACATAAATTTGGTATGTTATAATGTAAGTGTATCATCATTTAGCTGGACTCCAGCTTGGCACGTTGCGTGTGACTGTGACGTAGGGTGGTGAGTCCGAAATACTTCACCCCTGATACCTCTGTTGTATTTAACTTGTTTTTACTACCTTGTATTGCATCATGACAGAACTACCTGAGTAAGGTTGATACCACATCGTATTGCTGTGTAACCTCTCACGTCCAGGTGATACCACATCGTATTGTTGTGTAACCTCTCACGTCCAGGTGATACCACATCGTATTGTTGTGTAACCTCTCACGTCCAGGTGATACCACATCGTATTGTGTAATCTCTCACATTCCGATGATATAACATCATCTTGCTGTGTAACACCCCTCAGTTAACATAGAAACAACATGACTGACGAATTTCATGAATGCATCAGTCGCCATGTTGTTGTTGCTCAATACACAGAGAGGATAAATTGAAAACAAAATTTGCTATTCAAAAATCACATATTTGATATATATATATAAATTTTAATAATATTGGTACTTGTGCTAATGGCGTCGAGCAAATAAAAGAACCGTCAATTTTTTTTCCGATTTTGTTTTTAGAAATAATAAAAGAATTTCTACAAATTTGTTTGTATGTTTTTGAATTTCGCGCAGAGCTACACGAGGGCTATCTGCGCTAGCCGTCCCTAATTTAGAAGTGTAAGACTAGAGGAAAGGCAGCTAGTCATCACCACCCATCGCCAACTCTTGGGCTACTCTTTTACCAACGAATAGTGAGATTAACCGTCACATTATAACGCCCACACGGCTGAAAGGGCGAGCATGTTTGGTGCGATGGGGATTCAAACCTATGACCCTCAGATTACGAGTCGAACGCCTTAACCCACCTGGCCATGACGGGCCTTTACAAATTTCACAAGATCACTTCCATCGTGCAGTGAGATAACTTTCTACACGAACCTTTCCTTCGTTTCTCACCAGAAGTCCTGATTTCTCCAAGCCCGTTCTCTTTGCTGTGGTTTCGCTAGATAGTAGATAGGGACAGTGGGAATCTCGTTAATCCATTTATGCGCGTCACTAATTAGACGATGAGACATTTGGATACCTTAAGAGAGTCATAGTTTTGTAATGAGAAGAAAAATCGTGCACGTTTCTCCTGCCATTTATCAGGATATCTTAACTGTATCATCTGAGGTTAATTCTACACTACGTTACATTTTGGTCATGAGGGAAAATTGACGCTACGATTACAAAATTCCACGACAAAGTTGATATAGGTACAAATAACAACAAGTTGATATAGGTACAAATAACAACAAGTTGATATAAGTACCAATAACAACAAGTTGATAAAAGTACCAATAACAACAAGTTGATAAAAGTACATATAACAACAAGTTGATAAAAGTACATATAACAACAAGTTGATAAAAGTACATATAACAACAAGTTGATATAGGTACAAATAACAACAAGTTGATATAGTTACAAATAACAACAAGTCGATATAGTTACAAATAACAACAAGTTGATATAGGTACAAATAACAACAAGTTGATATAGGTACAAATAACAACAAGTTGATATAGGTACAAATAACAACAAGTCGATATAGTTACAAATAACAACAGGTTGATATAAGTACAAATAACAACAAGTTGATATAAGTACCAATAACAACAAGTTGATAAAAGTACATATAACAACAAGTTGATATAAGTACAAATAACAACAAGTTGATATAGGTACAAATAACAACATATTGATATAAGTACAAATAACAAGTTGATATAAGTACAAATAACAAGTTGATATAAGTACATATAATAACAAGTTGATATAAGTACAAATAACAAGTTGATATAAGTACAAATAACAACAAGTTGATATAGGTACAAATAACAAATTGATATAAGTACAAATAACAACAACAATTATAAAGTCGCTCTCTATCAGAGGTTTGTGTTCTCAAAATTTATTGTTCATAATCACTGATGTACAATAACACTTTTTACCACGCCACCTAGGTGCCTTACACTGCTAAATTAGGGACGGCTAGCGCAAATAGCCCTCGTGTAGTTTTGCGCGAAATTCAAAGAAACCACATCAATTTTTTAAATTGTTAATCAGAAGGTTTCATTTCACAAGTTTTAAATCTCTTTTATAATAATTTCAATATTTTTGTTCCATTTTTCAAAAGTTTTCTCTGTTCATTGAAACAGTCATTTAGGCCAACAGGGCCTAACAAAACTTGATAGTGTTTAACACAAGAAAATTCAACATAAAATTATATTCAAATCACATTTTGACAATGTTTAAAAAAAGAAGAATATACTTGATATGTTGAGAAAAACAAATTATAAAACCTAAAGCAGTTTTCTGAATTTAAACCTTATTTACTAAATATACTTTTAGATTACCATTTTGAGTATTATGCAGGATAAATACGCTCAAAAAAATTTAATGATACATTTCGCAACTTAAAGATAAAATATTGAGAACTTGGATAACCAAAATTTTTACGCCCCGGCATGGTCAGTTGGGTTAAGGTATTTGACTCGTAATCTGAGGGTCACGGGTTCGAATCCCCGTCACACCAAACATGCTCGCCTTTTTAGCCGTGGGAACGTTATAAAATTACAGTCAATCCCACTATTCGTTGGTAGAAGAGTAGCCCAAGAGTTGGCGGTCGGTAGTGATACCTAGCTGCCTTTCCTCCGGTCTTACACTGCTAAATTAGGGACGGCTAACGCAGATAGCCCTTCAGTAACTTTGCTCAAAACTGAAACAAACAAACCAAAACTTTTTTTTTTAATTTGTGGGATCAAAATAATCGATATCACCATGATGGGGAATCCGAAGCCTAATAATAAAGACAGAGACAGTTGACAAAACACAAAACATTTTATCTACAAGGTTCGAACGTTTCAGAATACACTCATTCCATCTTCAGCGAAGTCTTCAATATCACCCATGGCAACAAGTCACCTGAAAAATCTTAGAGGGGGCAGTGAAAACTAGTAAAGTGTATTTTGCCGCAAAGCTTAAAATAATAGATGCTATTAACACCAAATAATGCGGAAACACAGGAATATTTTCTCCCACTTTAACACTTAATTATAAACACCCCAAAACTGTTTACTACTAACAAGAAATTTCCCACGGCTAATCAGGTAACTTTGTGGAGTTTCGAAGGCGACCGTAATGAAAGCCCGAAAGCGTCTTCAATCAAGCTGGGAAATTATATGCTGTCAGAAACTCGTATTCAAAGAATGGAAGAGAAGTAATACTCAGTTAATTTCACAAGAAATGTGAAAAGAAAGTTTACATTTCGTGGAATTTATTCTAGGGGCCTGGCATGGTCTGATAGGTAGACTTCTGGACTTACAATATAAGGCTCGCGAGTTCGAATCCCTGTTACCAAGCATGCTTCCCCTTTCAACTGTAGGGACGTTATAATGTTATAATCAATCATTTAAGCATCTGCTTTAAACATGATAGCTTAAAATGAAGCTTTTTGCAATGGAAACTACGTTGTAGAATTATTGTTCAGGATGCACAGTCGTCAGGAAGAGCACGACCAGACATGGCAACATGTACTGTAACATCGTAGGAAAGCTCCAAAATCACTTTAATACAACGTAGTCAATAACAGTCCATAACAATTTCCAGCAATAGAAACTTTGGGAGAATTCCACTTCTTATAAATATTTGTGAATTAAGGTGTGCAGGATGTCGCCTAATGGTTTACGTGCTTGTACTGTGACTCAGAGGGTCATAACTCGAGTCGCATTTCCGCAAAACACGAGCTACACACTATAGAACCCGTGACTGCACTATAAAATGTCAGCTCTCATTACCCACTATTGATAAAAGTAGTCCGAAAGACGAGGATGGGTACTGTTGACTAACTGCCTGCCTTTTAGTTTATCGATTCAAAATTAGGGACGGCCATGAACATAATCGTGGTGTAGATATACAAAAATTTTAAATAAACAAATAAACTAGCTCATTACAACGTTTCAGTTATGTTCATTTAAGAACTGACACATTTAATATTATTGGAAACGCTTATGGGTTTGATGAACGTGAAGATGAATGACGCATTTTCTTCCTCCAGTCACGTGTGGTGAAAACACAAACAAATCGTTGGTATAATGAGCATCTGTCTATATTATTCTTTTGTGTTGAGCTTTTATCTTCTGTAAATAAAAGTAAAATTGTTTGTTTGTTTTGGAATTTCGCACAAAGCTATTCGAGGGCTATCTGTGCTAGCCGTCCCTAATTTAGCAGTGTAAGACCAGAGGGAAGGCAGCTAGTCATCACCACCCACCGCCAACTCTTGGGCTACTCTTTTACCAACGAATAGTGGGATTGACCGCACATTATAACGCCCCCACGGCTGGGAGGGCGAGCATGTTTGGCGCGACTCGGGCGCGAACCCGCGACCCTCAGATTACGAAGTGCACGCCTTAACGCGCTAGGCCATGCCAGGCCTAAAAGTAAAATAATTCCAGGTAAAGTTCTGGTGGATAGAGTACTCGATACGCAGTTCGAGGGTTGTGGGTTTGAATATCTTCTCCAAACATGTTCGCCCTTTCAGCTACTCGTTGATAGAGAGTCGCGTAAGAGTTGGCAGTTGTTGATAATTGTCTATGCTTCAAAAGTAGAGACGGCTAGAGCAGATAGCCCGTGAGTATCTGTACACGAATTTCAAAACTAACAATCTCTATATGAAACACCTGAACCTTAAAGCAACGATCAAATACATTTGTACCTGAACCAACCAATCCAGAAACAAATTCTATATTCGAAGCCGATCAAATATATAGAACAGTACAGACAGTTTCAGAATCTTAATAGAAGTAGTCAAACAACACGTAATGCCTGTTACACCACACATCACCCACTTATTCATGAACCCTCGTATTACACAACCAAGTAAAAATAAGTTAGCACATTCGGGAGCTTAACTTACATTGGCTACAGTATAAAATTCATAGATGTGGCCCTGACAAGAACAAATAAACAATAAAACAAAAGGAACCACGATATTAAAACAATATTAAATAAAAGGAAAAGGTCAAAACTGCTCCTGACCTTCCCAGGTTTACACACGACCTAAATTCCGATAATCGAGAGATCAACTATGAATCTGACAGTCCCTGGTTCAAAACATGGACCTAATTCCAATGAAGAAATATATGTAAAGACGGATATGAGCATGCTGCCATCTAGTGCGGTAAGGAAAAATCAAATCGTAAACAAATTCCTACTCAAGCAAGAACATCAACACTCGCCTGCAGTATGGAGATGAATATATAAACGACGCTCAATTAAATTGTTTGAGTTTGCTTGTTCGAAAAGGAAATGCAACTTATGTTACTGGTGTATTAGATAAGATTATACGGTACACTTTTCACTCGCGATATGATTTACAATAAAGCACTGATTTTATTGGAAATTAACATAATTCATTTGTTTAGATTATAAAACAATTTCAATATAAGAGGTTCATTACTGGTTATATTTTTTACCTATAAATAACCATGATTGTAATACCCAAAGTTACATTCGATTCGATTTCACTTGAAAATGACACCTCTCTGTTTATTTAAAAAAACAATTATTGTTGTATTAACAACCATTTTTGTCTTCTTTTTTAGTACGCCTCTCTCCCAACAAGCCCGACATGGCCAGGTTGTTAGGGTGCTCGACTCGTAATCTAAGGTTCCCGAATTCAAATCCTAGTCACACCAAACATGCTCGCCCGTTCAGCCATGGGGGGCGTTATAAAGTAACGGTTAATCCCACTATTCATCGTTAAAAGAGTAGCCCAAGAGTTGGCGATGGGTGGTGATGACTGTCTTTCCTCTGGTCTTTCACGTTAAATTAGGGATGGCTAGTTTTGCGCGAAACTTAAAACAACTCAAATCGCTAATGGAAGTGCTATTATAAGGCTAGATAGCAAATTTGTTTAAACCAATACTTCGGAAACTTTAGAAACAACTTGCACCCATCACTTATCAACACGTGTCGACCTACACATCACGATTCCACAGCCAAAAATAATTGTACACATTTCTTAGTCTTGTCATCACCATGATTCCAAAGACGTTTGAATTATATTCCAGCCTCTTTGACTGAATCATTTCATTTTCAAAGGGCCTGGCATGATATGGTGGTTAGGCTCCTTGTTTCGCAATCATAATATCTGTTCTTCTAGTTGTACACATCTTTAAAAAAAAAACAACAGTTTCATTAACCTCTAAACTAACTGTTAAAGCTTTATTCTCAAATGTAACTTATGAGTACGTTCTGTTGAAAATAATTTTTAACCTCTACTCTAATAGTCTCTTCTACCCTAAGAGGTTACTTTGGTTCATTCACTTTTACAATAAAATGACTACCACACAAACGTATCAACATGTCCAACATTCTGATAAACTAGGAACTGTTCCCATGTTTTATCTCGTTATTTGTTTAACGGTTGCGGATTTTAAGTTTTAAAAAAAACAACAGTAACAACAACAACAAATTCCAAGTTGATTAGAATAACTTCCGTTCTTTGATTAAAGTCACATTTGTTTCTAGACTTAGTCTACGAATTACAAACCTCTTTAATATAACAATCGACTACTGATGCTTCTTAGAACATAGTTTATGTACAAGTATTGTCACATACATTAGTAAAAATAAAGAAAAAATTAACCCATTCAGTATCAGTGTTTTATTTTATGGAAATGAGATAGCATAAGGTCAGGTTTTTATTTCGCTTTTTGATGGCTTATACTTATATATGTATATACCAATGAAACAAAAGTTCTTTTATGATCTGTTGTAATATTTCTGCACAAAATATACATGATAAATATATGTTACATATCTGTAGTTGTAAGTGATATATGTTATTGTAAATAATAATTCTACAGTAAAAAATATCAATGATTTTCTCCAGTGTTTATGACACATGATTCATTATAAATCCGATAAACGTTAGCACAAACAGCATTTCCAGTGCCATCTAGTAAGCAGTACTTGTAGCATACCAATAAACATGAGCAGATAATTAACTACGACAAAAATGGCTTCACCAGATTAATTGTTTGTTTTTTTAATTCCGCGCAAAACTACTCGAGGGCTATCTGCGCTAGCCGTTCCTAATTTAGCAGTGTAAGACTAGAGGGAAGGCAGCTAGTCATCACCACCCACCGCCAACTCTTGGGCTACTCTTTAATCAACGAATAGTGGGATTGACCGTCGCATTATAACGCTCTCACAGCTGAAAGGGCGAGCATGTTTGGTGTGACGTGGCTTCGAACCTGTGACCCTCATCTTACGAGTCAAACACCTTAAGCCACCTGGCCATGCCGGGCAACCAGAATAACTCGGGCAAATAGTTTTTTGAAATACTGAGGAAGACCGAGTTATTTCAGGCAAATCATAGAAATGGTTACAAATTAAAGTATTCAGTAGAACCGGTCTTAGTGTAGGAAAACACACTCACTATGCAAGTTGATCACAATAAACTGTAGGTAATACAGTGAATCAATTAACTTTATCACGTGTAATTTATATTTTATGTCAATTTCATCAAGTTGCCTTATTATTAAGCCTAACTACAAACGGTATGTGGTAATTATATTTTACTCCATTTTATTTATAGCTGTAGTCTATAGTAATGGAATAATTATTTTAGTTCGTTTTTAACTGTCACGTAAAATTAATCAATAACTATCTATATTTGCAGTTCCTAATTTTGCTGTGATAGATTAGAGGAAAGGTAGTTAGTCAACAACACCTACCGCCAACTCTTGGGCTCCTTTTTTTCAACGAATACTGGAATTGACAGTCCAACTATAACTCACCCACGGCTGAAAGGGCGAGTACGTTTAGTGACGTAGTATAAGAATCCGCAACCCTCAAGTTGCGAAGCGAGCAATCTAACCATGCAAGGTCAATAATGTTTTGTTTAATGTGTTTTATAGCTTATAAACTTTTCACGTGAATTTCAATGTAGCTGAAATATGGTATAAAAGGCACTAGAACAACATTTATAAATTATCTACGTATTTTCAGAACTTGCAAAACCAGTCGGTATTTTTATTGTAAATTTTTTGTGATATAACATTATAAGGTGTTTACAAATAGATGGCGCCACCATCGATAATCTTTATTATTTCTAATCTTATTGCAATTAAATCTAATCTAATATAATTCTAATGCCAGGACTCCCCTTTATTAATGAACTGGGTATGGGGATACAGGTTTGTTTGTTTTTTAAATCTAGAATTAATATCGGTCTGAGTTTAATCTTATGGAAATGTAAATTTAAAAATTGTAAGACTGATATCAGTCCATCTGAGGTATTTCCTTACGTTATGTTTGAACGTATAAGCAACATGTCAGCGATAAATAAAATGTACAGACAGGAAAAGAACCAGACCAGTCTTTCGTGTTCTGTGTTCACGTAGTTGAAATAAAGGTTTATTCAAATAGAAAGCTTATGGATAATAAAGTGATTAGAAATAAATTCGACAGTAAAACCCATCAGGCATTTGTATATCCTCTATTTACATTTTGCGACAAAAGCAAAACTTTCAAAAAGGCCCTAACTCCTTACTAATTTAACTCCGAAATATTACGTATCATTAAATATGATTCTGACCCGGGCGTAGTAAAGTCATTAATGTACCGGACTATGATCTCAAGGTTCATGGTTCACGTTCAGTTATCGCAAAACCGCGTTTTGTACATTTGCTTGAATATCAGACAAGAGGCCTAACACGCAGTCGAAAGTTTTTACGTTCAGAGTTGCATTATAACCTTGTAATGGAGTTTTAAATTTCAGAGCTGGCGATCCACGTTCGAATTGATGTGACACCACAAGACATTTCATGTACTTTAAGCTGCGGGTACACTAAAAGAGTGACAGTCAATACATAAGCGACAGTGGTAAGATGCTTCTTACTAAATCCCTATCTGTGACCAATAGTGTAAAATTAAGGACGGGAGCAGATACACTTAGTAGTTTTATCTTAAATACAAAATAAAAGACATATCACAGTAGGGAAAGTGTAGAACACAAGCAAATATTAAACCTTACTGATTTAAGAAGTTATCGTTTATATACAGTTATATTTCTGCATGCACATAGCGAAACCTTACTGATTTAAGAAGTTATCGTTTATATAGTTATATTTCTGCATGCACATAGCGAAACCTTACTGATTTAAGAAGTTATCGTTTATATAGTTATATTTCTGCATGCACATAGCGAAACCTTACTGATTTAAGAAGTTATCGTTTATACAGTTATATTTCTGCATGCACATAGCGAAACCTTACTGATTTAAGAAGTTATCGTTTATATAGTTATATTTCTGCATGCACATAGCGAAACCTTACTGATTTAAGAAGTTATCGTTTATATACAGTTATATTTCTGCATGCACATAGCGAAACCTTACTGATTTAAGAAGTTATCGTTTATATAGTTATATTTCTGCATGCACATAGCGAAACCTTACTGATTTAAGAAGTTATCGTTTATACAGTTATATTTCTGCATGCACATAGCGAAACCTTACTGATTTAAGAAGTTATCGTTTATATAGTTATATTTCTGCATGCACATAGCGAAACCTTACTGATTTAAGAAGTTATCGTTTATATAGTTATATTTCTGCATGCACATAGCGAAACCTTACTGATTTAAGAAGTTATCGTTTATACAGTTATATTTCTGCATGCACATAGCGAAACCTTACTGATTTAAGAAGTTATCGTTTATATAGTTATATTTCTGCATGCACATAGCGAAACCTTACTGATTTAAGAAGTTATCGTTTATATACAGTTATATTTCTGCATGCACATAGCGAAACCTTACTGATTTAAGAAGTTATCGTTTATATAGTTATATTTCTGCATGCACATAGCGAAACCTTACTGATTTAAGAAGTTATCGTTTATATACAGTTATATTTCTGCATGCACATAGCGAAACCTTACTGATTTAAGAAGTTATCGTTTATATAGTTATATTTCTGCATGCACATAGCGAAACCTTACTGATTTAAGAAGTTATCGTTTATATACAGTTATATTTCTGCATGCACATAGCGAAACCTTACTGATTTAAGAAGTTATCGTTTATATACAGTTATATTTCTGCATGCACATAGCGAAACCTTACTGATTTAAGAAGTTATCGTTTATATAGTTATATTTCTGCATGCACATAGCGATATTGAGAAAGAAACTATTATGTACATAAAGACTATGACAAGACCAGATAAGGCTTGTAGACTATACTTTGTACCACAGACTAAAATAACCTAATATGTGTATATCCTTTGTTTACTTAAGCATTTATTTCGAGAAGCAGCGATTCACTGAAGTATTACATTACTTGATAAATACACCTAAGAATTAACTGACCACTTACACATACACTACATTACACACATCCTCAGTATAACAGTAATACCGTATTTTAGGCCTTGTAAGACGCTATACCGTGGAAAATGCACCCTAATTTTGGAAAAACAATTCCAAGCAAAAATATATGGACTCAGCAACCAACACCTTGATGTAATCTTGACGTTTTTCAATCTACTGAGTAAATACAGTCAAATACATCATATTATTCACAATATACCGACAATATTAGTTAAATTGAATGTTTTATGTTTTTTAAAATACATGTAATTGGTAAGTAATGAATTATCACCTGTATGAGAGGCCATTTTGAGTAGACCCTAAGCTAACCTCTTGTCTTAACCCATCACTTTTAAGGTATTTTTAAACAAAGTGCGTCTTACAAGGCGTAAAATAGGCACCGTATTGTTTATTTTTCCAAGCAACCAACATGCGAAACACATACCAACTTTTTAACCCCGCTTTTAAGAAGTTTTTAACCAAAACTTTAAACCTGAATTGTTTACGTATTTCTTTTGTACAACGTAATTTATATAAATACATTCAGTAAATATGTCCAACAATTGTAACTCTGCACATAGCAACAAATAAATCTCCAACCATAGCAAACACGTAGAAAAATGATACATATTGTTCCGTTGATAAAGAGGGTTAATCGTATTTATTCTGAATGATTTTCTTATACTTCTACAAATGTCTTGTTGCTGCAGGTACGAACTGTGACACCACAGGCAACATGTTTAGAGATCGTATATTTCATCTCGGGCGATTCCTAAACAATTCGATAGAATTCTCGTCACGAGAACATTTGATGCCAAGGAACCCAGATTTTGTGAAATAAAGTTTGGAGACGACTTGTAAGAAACATTATTACAAATATACCTGACAATGAATGGCAAAAGCTTGTCTGATATACATCTTTAATAAAAAGACGGTTTGTATGGGCAGTGAAAGAAACCTTAAATGTACCTAATGATGACTGGCAAAAGGTTGTCTAACATACAACTGTAATAAAACGTTTTTCGTTACCCAATCAAGCTATCGCACGAGTGGGGACAACTGTATTCCTCAACACTACAGTTTGGGAAAGTTTCTTTCCTTTTAAAACTAAATCCCTGTCACTAAAGTTTTAATTTCTTTTTTTTTTCGGTTTTCAAACCGTCTCCAAACGTTATTTTACAGTGAATTCCGAGCTTAAAATATTAGTGAATTGGGAAAGTTAAAGGTTAAACGGCCAAAGGTCACAACATTTTAACTAAAGGAGCCTTCAGTGTTCTCTATAGGAGTGGGGCTCGAACAGCGTGTTTAGAACAACAAGAGCTTTGACATTACAACACAAACGAAATCGGAACATCGTCCACATCCAGTCCTCTGCTAGGACAGCAATAAATCTACAGATTTACAACGTTAAAATCTGGGGTTCGATTCCCCTCGATGGACACAGCAGATAGGCCAATGTGGCCTTGATTATAAAAAAAAACACACGTTCATTCTCATCCATATAGTGAAGGATACGGTTACAAGTCTCTACCCTCTCCACAAGAAAGTGGTGCCTAGTGTCATTGTATAACAAATCAATATTTGAAGCTAGCACGTTTGCTGCAACCAGTAGTATTAATAATTCCTACCATAATGCCAACCACACTTTTTACTTACCCCAATTGCCCAATATTTATATTGGTAACTATGTTATGTTTAATTAACTCATTAACGCCAATTGAAATATGTGATCCACTGGTGTGTCACGTGGTTCATAACTACAAGTCGATTGTGACCCATCGGTGGGGCACACGGCAGCGAATGATTTATTGAAACTTCAAACGTTTTCCAGCTACCTCCCGAAGTAAACTGCATTTTTCCTGAGAAAGATAGCAGATTAAACCCAATTAGATCCCATACCTGACAAATACCGCAAAATATTTGAATGAAACTTTGTGCTTTTTTAATCTGTTTAATCGTGATTTGAAACCCAACTCCTAACTACTTGCAAGAAAAGGTCTGTTGTAAAGTGCTGGGTGAAATACAGGGTGTTCGGAAAGTTATTGTGCAGTTTTGTAATCATATTTTATTTAGTCTATTTCAAGCCAGCAACTGATACCAATCTTTAGAAACAAAATAAAAAGGATCCAGGCCTGTATTGATGCCAACAGGGGTCACTTTCAACATTGTTTATAATTGTCATTCATATTTACCTCCTGTATTCTATATTGAAACATGTCTGTTAATAAATATATAAGTGCACAGTGACTTTCCAAACACCCTGTTGTAAGTATCCACTGAACGACTGACATCAGAGAAAGTTGTTCGCAGGCAGCGCGGAACTAGAAAAAAATATTTTTATGTGTATCGTACGACTAACACTTATTTCAAAATTCTGTTTCCTGTAAACATGGAGCTATTGTAAAACATCATACAATTGTTTGTTTTTACAGAACCAACATACTACAGCATTCGATTTAGCGATCATCTAGGTAAATTCTTTTACAAAATTATTTCGATCCTGTTTACATTTCAATAGAGTTCTAAACGATTATATTTAACGTCATACATTGAAAGGCACGTAAATACATATTCAGGATTTTATGCACACTTACGTAGTAAATAATGGAATTGTGATACCAACATTCCAAACAATTTAGTTATTCAAAACATGCTTTTAAAATAAGAAAAAATAGTCACAAATCTAAAATCTATAAAAAAAATCACAACAATCATTTGTTTGTTGTTAAGCACAAAACCAAACCATGTGCTGTGCCCACCAAAGGTATCGAAAACTTAGCATTTAACGCTGGAAACATGCAGATTTGTCACTAAGCCTAACATTAAGGAAGAGTAAACAGAGCTAACGTCCTCTCTCAGAACTACTTATTAAATAAATAATTACTTATAATATTTACACTTCTGATTACAGCCACCAACTATTTACTATCAGGGACAGAAATGGGGGTATATTATTTCATAATGATAAAATTAGTCAACAACTGGAGTTACAGGAAATTAGTCACACAGTATGTAAACCCACTTCCAACTACCACATCAACAAGTGATTTAACGCTAGCCTGTGTTAATGAGCAAACTGGGAACAGTACTGTACTAGTTCGCCTTAAATTCATAGCAACACACTCGTAAGTCCAAGAAAAAAGGATAATAGAATTAAAACAACAATTTATGTCTAAGTCACTGATATGAAATAGAAACGTTAAAACACAGTCATTCTCTTGTAATAAACAACTGTATCATGAACTGTCGTGGATTCTTGACTAGCTAACACTAAGTTCCGGCTTTAAATGATGAACAAAGTTACGTTTTTATTAGAAGCTAAATACAAGTTTTTAAAAATTGTTATATCCACACTGCTTGTTGCGAAGCTCATCAGCGAAAAGAAATCTGTCGTATAACAATTAAAACGTTGGTCCATTCCAAATAATAAATTAGGCCTAATGCCATAATATCACTAACAAACTTAAGTTACTATTCGGGAGAACTAAAAAGGGATTTAAAATCCCACGAATATTACGGTAATTTTCATTTTGATGTACTTGACTCTGTTAATTGTATACATTTTAAAAAAGAAACACCTAAATGTTTTGGTAGTTTTATTCTTGATGTTAGAAAAACACGTAGGTTCAAGAAGTCTTGACAGAAATGAAACAGAAACCCTATAACTCGAGCACTTTCGAAAGATGGACTTTTCTTCTTTAGGACTAAACTGGAAATGGTGGTGTGATTGAAGGAGTGGTATATATAGAGGGAGTTCAGTGACATAATGAAGATCACCCGGTTTTCCAGGAAATGTTTATTTCTCTATGTACTATTGTAAGCGTCTTTTTTCCGATGCGATGTAACTGATGACGAGAGTATATGTGAAATGATGTTACAGATATTTTAGTTTAGAAATAGATAAATATTTGTATATTTAAAACTTTGCTTAGATGTTTATGTAAAATAAAGGTGACACCTGGAGACTGACTGAAAAAGATGTTATGCTAATCGATTTAAGAAAACAGGTATGAAAAATTATCTTAAACAATTATCTTCTCATTTCAAGAAAAAATAAGCAAAGAACAAAGTTTTCTTTTTCTGAGATAATTTAAACCAATGGTCGGAGATCATTGATTCCAGGATCTACGCCCTTTCAGCCGTGGGGGCGTTATAATGTGACGTCACCTACCATTCGTTGGTAAAAGAGTAGCCCAAGAGTTGGCGGTGGGTGGTAATGACTAGCTGCCTTCCCTCTAGTCTTACACTGCTAAATTAGGGACGGCTAGCACAGATAGCCCTCGAGTAGCTTTGTGCGAAATTCCAAAACAAACCCTCTAGTCTTACACTGCAAAATAGAGACGGAAAACGCATATAGCCCTCTGGCAGCTTTGCACGAAATTCAAAAAACAAACAATCTTCATTGATTCTACAAGGTTGAACAGTGTTTAGATCAGAAATCCAATGAGCTTCTTTTATTTCTCTATCTGCTTTAGTTTTAAATCTTGTTTCAATGCCAATGAGAGTAGCGTCGTTAATAGAATGACCATGTTGATAAAAGTGTTGAGCAACACGAAGATCTTTATTGGTGCTAACAGAAGATTTATGGTTGTTGAAACGTTCTCTAACGTTACATTTATTATTTTTTATTTAAACTTACTTAATTTCACAATAAACTATTTCTTTAATTTCAACCCGTTTGGTGACGTTAGGAACCTCTTAAATTATTCTGAATAGCACTGTTAGTTAACTGTACAGGAAAACTATTTGTAAAGCAAAACACTTAATAATTTGTATTTATTCATGAAACCTGGAAAAGGTACTATCTATATTATAGCCCCGCTGAATTAGATTATATACTTGGTTATTCTTAAATTTAAAATATAAAAAATACTATTATAATGAAAATATTGCCCATTAAACATTAGTTATGGTAACAACGCTTGGTCTCAAAACTTCTACCTATGTTAACTATCTTAGTATTTAAAAACGGTATCTGGTATTTGGAAGCCTCGTGGTGATGGGTGCTACTACCTAATTGCCCTCCCTCTGGTAACTTTGTTTTTAAATTTCGCGCAAAGCTACACTAGGGCTATATGCGCTTTCCGTCCCTAATTTTGCAGGGAAGGCAGTTATTCATCACCACTAATCGCCAACTCTTGGGCTACTCTTTTACCAACGAATAGTGGGATTGATCGTGACATTGTAACATCCCCATGGCTGAAAGGGCGAGCATGTTTGGTGTCACGGTGATTCGAACCCGCGATCCTCGGATTACGAATCGAGTGCCTTAACCACCTGGCGATGCCGGGCCCTCTAGTAAGTAGTTTAAAATTAGGGGTGATTACACCTCAACATCACAACCATTGATCTGGTCATTTTGTGAAAATGGGCTTAAAGTGGCATTCATGTTGAAAATTCCAATTACATTCCCATAACTATGCAAGACTACCTCCAATTAATTCAGGCTTTGGTCAGCTGCATCCTGTTAATCTAGTACTTACAATTAAGACCAATGCAGGTCAAAATCAGACACATCCTATTCATCTGATACTTACAAATACGACTAAAGACGGTCAAGATCGGACACATCTTATTCATCTGGTACTTACAACTATGACTAAAGAAGGTCAAGATCGGACACGTCTTATTCATCCGGTACTTACAACTATGACTAAAGAAGGTCAAGATCGGACACATCTTATTCATCTGGTACTTACAACTACGACTAAAGAAGGTCAAGATCGGACACATCTTATTCATCTGGTACTTACAACTACGACTAAAGAAGGTCAAGATCGGACACATCTTATTCATCCGATACTTACAACTATGACTAAAAAAGGTCAAGATCGGACACATCTTATTCATCTGGTACTTACAACTATGACTAAAGAAGGTCAAGATCGGACACATCTTATTCATCCGGTACTTACAACTATGACTAAAGAAGGTCAAGATCTGAGACATCTTATTCATCCGGTACTTACAACTAAGATTAGTGCAGGTCAAGATCGGACACATCTTATTCATCTGGTACTTACAACTACGATTAGTGCAGGTCAAGATCAGACACATCCTATTCATCCGGTACTTACAACTAAGATTTCACAGAGGTTTGGAGATGTTCAGTTATTATATATGTGTACCATATACGGAATTAATTGAATCAACAGAAAAAAATCTTCAAAACATATAGTATCAATACTTTTATTAACAAAATAACTTTTTATATCCATAAATTGACCTATTATTTTCAATCTATAGGCTAGTTCTGCGCATCTCAAAAGAATATATAAATAACACAACACCTTTTTCCCCACATATTTCAAACTGGTGTAATACTAACAAAACAAGTACATCACGATTACCTGATACATGTCCTGTATTATTTGCAGTAAACCCTCGTTAATCCGGATATCGAAAATCTGGATTAATCATGAACCAGATAATATTTCTTACACACAAATCTTCACAACAGGAAATTTAATTATAATCCCCGTACGTTCCGAATCTGAAGTTACTTATCATAACAAACATGTTTTTTTTTTTTTTGGGGAATAGATACACGTTTCAGTAACCCATACAAGCCTTACAAATAGAAATATATTAGAACAGGAAACGAGGTGACAATTCCTGACCACTAAAGACCTGCACCTTCAGTGGGTACTGGTTCACTAAAATTTTCCTGAGAGAAACCATCACAGTAGCTGTGTGTATAATATATATTAGGAATATCAAAGTCATGATAACAAGAGGCTGTTTATATAAGAAAGAAAACATGCACTGAGTAGACTGTATTCTGTAAATAAGCCATCGGTAAGAGCAAAATGATGGTTTACGTGAAGATGAAGAAACACATTATCTGCCACTTTAATGATGTAATTCCTTCAGTTATTGATGACATGCGAAATAATAAACTGCTAAGTTTATCATACACATAATTTTGTTTTGTTTACTGGTTACGTGTCAACCATTACTACTTTCCACCATTCAGTTTATTGACTGATAATGTGTGCTTCTAATAGAGTATCCATTACACTGAAACTACTTTATTTGAATATCCATATAGTACTGTGCCAGTGTTAAGACGACGTCATAAATTAGACTTCAGGCTACTTTCAAAGAACAATGGAAGGTAAATTTCAGGTGAAACATCAAATTTTATTAATCTTCATATTTAGTTAAACAGAAACTCAAGCACATCTACTGTTAATATTTTCTGTGTCCTCCTTTTGTTTTCATAATTGCAAACAGTCTTTCGGGCATTGTTGCAACATAATTAATCTGTGGAAACCATTACATCATTTAAGTAACTCCAGCAGCTTCTTTCATAGCTAAGTAATTTCTGCATAAGTTGGGCAAGTGTTTGTGGTCATTATCTTGGTAGCAGAATCTTTCACCAATAATACGCAAACCACTGGTTATAACATGACGAACCAGTATTTGGTGGTACTTATTCTGATCCATTATTCCATTTTTCGGCAGAAAACAAACACCCCTAATTATCACACTACCTCTCTCATACTTTATGGTAGGTGCTATACATTGAGGTAAGTATCTTTCACCTTTCTTCTTCCGAACTTCAAACTTGGATTTACCCACCCATAAAACCCTTTCCCAATCATCAACAGTGCAGTTTTGTACTTTCTAGCGAACTTCAATTTCTTGACAACACCTGGAGATCGAAGTGAAGGTTTTTAATTGCTGCACATCTAAATATCCCATCTTCGTTCAGTATTCTTGATACTGTAGATCTAGACACATTTCTGTCATTTGGTACATGGTTGTTTATCTCATGCTTGAGATCTTCCTTTTGTCCTGAAAGCTACATAAACATATACTTAACATAAGTATCATTAAGTTTACATGTTCTGCTGCTTCTTATCCTGTTTTCACTTTCACCTGTATCGGTCTCACGATTTATGGTGTACTTAACAGTGTTTGGGGATCATTTCAAGTCTGCAGTAATTTATCAGAGTCCAACCAGCATCATGTAAAGCTTTTATGCTCTCTACTCTACTGACAAAACTTAATTTATAGTGTTAAACACTATTTTTATTCATGTTTATTTGTACAATACTATTAAATTGACTTCTTCTACCATATACCGGTATCGTATGTTGGCTCCTTGCTATCTTCTTTCCATACAGTTAAGACACTGCATGGGGTACCATCATAGTTGTTTCATATTCTAACTTTGATCATTATGTTCATTCAAGCAGAACCCTTATGACATGCCCTTGGTACAAGTATATGGAAATTCTAACGAATGATCAGTATCCTCACCCTAGCTCATCCAGTTGTCAACACGGATCAGTGGAGTATTACCATAGTGTTAAAATTTATATTTTGTAATGGCATGTAGGAATTAGTCTTATAAAATGGAAAGATTGACAAACTATTATCTTGTCCCAACACATTTGCACAGTATTGCACATCCAGACAGTCAAGAAGAACTACTTCATTACAATTGTGTTGCAATTAAGAAGTTTCATTTAATTTCAAACATCTATGTGTTTTAAAAATCACGTCACTAAGTCTATACAGTTAAACTGTAACTTCACAATTCACAGGTTTCTTTTTAGAAGCACTGTTTTTGGAAACTCGTCCCTCAGATATATATGCTTTATTCTTGAGGCACTGTTCTTTTTAAATGACACTATACTGAGATTTTTCAACATATCCTGATAGGAAGTAAATCGCATAAGCTTTATGAAGCTTTACTTTTGACAAGTTCCTTTCGGTTGTACCAACAAAATGATGTGTATTGCAACCTAGACATTTAAAAAAAAACTTTGTAGAGTGTACAGTAATACTTGTAGTGAGGGGATACTAAAGTGAATTTCATATCAAGTTGTAGTTGTCATGCCTGAAAAACCATTATCTGTTACCAGCAAAAGCAAATCATTAGAATGTGACATTGCCTAGGATGTTCTAGTTTTCAGTGTGCAACTCATATCATTCAGGAATAAAAGAGAGGACGACAATTATAACAGAATTTTGTGTGGAAACATTTTGTTCTTTTATAGTTTTGTTGTCTTATATTCTTAATTTAAGTAAATCCTCTTATGTGGAGCTCCGATCTTTTGTGTCGTAAATGCAAGGAGCAATCCCAGTTACTTTCCTAATTCAACTGCAGGGATCTTTATACTTGCAAATCCTCTTTCTTAAAATTCCTTGATATATTTATAGTTAGGGGTGAGGAGAAATGAACAGTCTGGAAAATGTTTATATCACATCATCTCGTTTCCTGTTTTGCCGATAAAATAAAAAAAACAAACAATTGCAACTAAAACCTTTATTTGTTAATCTGATTGACTATACTTTATGTCTGACAGTGAGCATAATTTTTGTCTTCTTGATACTGTTGTAAAAGATTATGAAATTATTAAATATGGCGCCTCTGGCCTTTGGTTCTGAGTTGTCATCTAATCACAGACAGTGACTTCACTATGAGGCCTCTAATATATCCTCCAAAACATTTTCCCATTTATTTATGGGAACAACAATAAAGAAAAGACATTCTGTGAATTAGAAGAAGACAATGTATTCACAGAAGAATTTCATACATCAGGAAAACCTGACCAGTTCATATCCTATAATTTTTATATTTTATATCTGAATACTTCACCTTAATATTTGCTTTTCAACCCCACAATTTTTATTGTTAAAAGATAATATTTTATTTATCAGAATAATTTAATGTCCGCCCTCGTCAAATTCGTTATCCAGATGTTGTAAGTCCAAGATATTGCTGTAAAACCCTTCTGTTAGGTACATATATAGCACCTTATTATCGTCAGACATGAAAAAAAAAACTGCAGAAACTGTGAGTTTAACACAAAGTATAAATAATTCCTCTTCAGATTAATGCAAATTGCATAGCTGAAATGTAAGATAGTATAGTTGCAGTTATCTTTGATAGCCCCGAAACTAAGAAACGCCAATTCCTTTGTGCCATTGATTTCTCAATCAAGGGATCACCATAACTACAGTAAAACTGAGTAATTAACTACCCAATCTCCTGTAGACATTTCACTATGAAGCACTGCTCGATTCCTTGGAACGCAAGGGTTTCAACTCCCTTTAAATGATCATCACCAAAAATCAGCTTACCATCAATGCTATCACACATCTTCATCCAGCTTCTTATGAACTTCCATCATCTCCATCCTCAATAGTTATGTCCACAGTGATGTACAGCTTTAGTTCTCAATGCTTTCAATGCTCTCACACACGTCATTTGAATGCTGTTACTCGCTGCTTGATAACCTGAGTTGTCGAAAACTGAGTTACTTCTCTTCTATAGGCATGTATCATAGTAACAATGAGCTTTCATGACCAAACTTGTTTCTTCACAGGCTTATTACAGCGACCCTTCTGTCATAAGACAGCCTTTCTTGGCTGCTAACATACAAGTCTGTCCTGACTTGGACTGGTAGTTAAGTTGCTTGACTCACAATTTGTAAGCAGAGAGTTCGAATCCTGTAACCGAAAATGCTCACCCTTTCAGCCATGTGGACATTATGATATGACAGTCAAGTCCACGTTTTTAAAATTAAATACGGGAAAACTCGTATATGTCAACTAAAGTAGACCTTAACCACTCTGTATGTTCCTGTAAACACTGTAGCACATCTTCTCTAGCAGTGAAACATGCATCATGCCCAGCTGTATTTCTTGGTCTGTTTGGTCAGGATTAACAAACATTGCAAGCATACACTTGATAATCTATATTACTCATTCTATCAAACCATACAACACAGTGATACAGTGAAGTGCATAACTTCAACATCTTAAACGAGTCATCAAGTACTTTGATGTTGAAATAAGCCTTTGACCTGTATGAAAATTTTCAGGTGTTACAAATAGTGCTAGAATTGTTCAGCAAACATATTCATGACAAATTAGCTAAATTATTAACCAATTGATAAATTGGTTTAATAATAAAGGTACGCAATAGTATCAGCGTTAAAGTAATAAATTATGACTTGGTGGTATAAGTATTAAAAACGTTAGATTAGCGCCCCCAGCGGCATGTCTGTGGACTTACACCGCTAGAATCTGGGTTTCAAAACCAGTGATTGGCAGAGCACAGATATAGCTTTGTGCTTAATTACAAACACATAAGTGTTAGATTAGACTTAGTGAGTGTAAGGCGACTTTAGCTATAATTTATCTTATGGTTAGTTGTAAAACAGGCTAAATATATTCTATCACAGCATAAATATCATCTAAAGACTAGTTACTTGTCATTTATTTTAAAGATAAATTTAATTACTTTAGTGAAAAGACAAAGTAGTGATAAAATACTGTAGCATATTTAACTCTGTCGTTAGGCTTAACAAAGTTAACTGTATTTAGTGAGAATTATTCTTTATCAGGCTCTAATGGTTGAGAGAAGTATAGGTGTGGTGTTAAACACTCACAGTTTGTGAGGTGCAATAGATGCGAAGAGTGGGTTTTATTTCAGAACTCGGGACTGAAATACACTTGTAATGAACCCAGTAATGAAGATATGCAACTTATGTGTAGAGCTTGCAGGTTGAAAGAAAATCAGTGATGACGAGAAACCCACTTGTTGAGGTTGAAAGAAAACTTTGAAGTTTTCCTAACCAGAGTAGAGGCGATAGAACAATAGAATAGCATAACAGCAGGGTTCCAAGAGAAACTTAAGGTTTACACAGTAGCTAATAATGACTTTCAAAAGGTTAGAAACAGTACTAATTGGACTAGAAATAGTGGATTTAACTGTAATAAGCAGGTTTTGTTAAATAAAGCATTTCGGCTTTCAGTTTATGCACGTTGGAAATATCAAAGCTAATAACAGCGAGATTGAATCCATTGTGGTTTTTGTCTTTTACACAGAATATGTTACAAACAATCAGACGAAACTGATGAAATTAATGTGAAACTTAACAATGAGACACAGAATTCATGTGTTAATTTGACTGAAATTATCGGATATTTTAATTTCAGACATATAGATTGCGAAATGGCAGAATGAAATCATTAGTGTGTGTGTGTATGTGTGTGTGTTCTTCTTAAAGCAAAGCCACAACGGGCTATCTGCTGTATCCACCGAGGGGAATCGAACCCCTGATTTTAACATTGTAAATCCGAAGACTTACCGCTGTCCCAGCGAGGGAGAAAATCATGAGAGGGACAGGTTTTGAAACTGTTCTGGGTGATTTTATTCGCCATTGGTTATGGAACATACTCGGAAAAGTGCTATTTTTACTTTACTTGTGAATTCTAATACGGTTGGTTAGTTTATTTGGTTCTGAATTTCGCGCAAAACTACACGAGGACTATCTGCGCCAGCCGTCCCTAATTTAGCAGTGTAAGACGAGAGGGAAGGCAACTAGTCATAATCACCCACTGCCGACTCTTGAGCTACTCTTTTACTAATGAATAGTGGGATTGACCGAAACATTATAACGCCCCGACGGCTGAAAGGGCGAGCATGTTTAGTACAACGGTGATTCGAACCCGCGACCCTCAGATTACAAGTCGAGTGCCTTAACCACTTGGCCATTCTAATACAGAAATGGTTGATAGTGTAAAGAATGTGGAACACCTAGGTGCAAGTGAACACTGCTCAATTAAATTTGATGGTTTGCTGCATATGGAGAAAATAAATAATGAGGTGTTGGTTCCTTATCTGAAAAAACAAATAAAAAACTGATACTAAAAGGATAAGTTAAGAATTATCTCTTGTTACTTGGGCAAATGAAGTGATTGAAATGCTGATCAAATGAAGAAAGGTTTTAATTTTCTTTTAAATATCAAGATAGTTTTATTTGTTTACTTCAGAACTCAGCTAGAAGGGGTCAATCTGCTGCGTCTACTGCAGAGATGCGAACCCCCGGTTTTAGCTTTGGCAGTCTCTAAACTTAGCGCTGTCCCACAATAAACTGAAGATAAGCATCTTTCTTATTGATATAAAAGAATGGTGGTTGCAAGAAAGAAAATCCAAGTTGGCTCACACACACACTACAATTTTATATATTTAAAATGTTTAAATTACTGGTATGATCGGAGAATTTCCGTTAATTGAGAAGCGAATCCGGGAGAACAAAAAGTGAGGATGTATCTTCCATTTCCTCTGTTTTAATAGTTATTTAGTTTAAAATGCGATAGCCAATTTTTGTTTCGCTGTTTTTCTTTGAAATCTTTTTTTTTTTTTGTTATTTAACTTAAACTAATGTCTTGTTTTTGTTTTGAATTTCGCTCAAAGCTACTCGAGGGCTATCTGCACTAACCGTTCCTAATTTAGTAGTGTAAGACTAGAGGGAAGGCAGCTAGTCATCACCAGCCACCGCCAACTCTTAGGCTACTCTTTTACCAACGAATAGTGGGATTGACCGTCACATTATAACGCCTCCACGGCTGAAAGGGCGAGCATATATGGTGCAACCGGGATTCGAACCCGCGACTCTCAGATTACGAGTCGAACGCCTTAACCCACCTGGCCATGCCGGGCCTAAACTAATGTCTGCGTCTCACGCTGAAATTTAACGTTTGTTGATATTCAATAATTCTGCGACTGTCTTGTTGCAATTGTATAATGGATACACAGCAAATTTGCTTACTATAATACTGTTATGAAGGATTGAATAATAATTTGTCGTAATAAAGTAAATCGATGCAAAATACGTTTGACACATTAAAAAAAATGTTTTTCAAAGCTTAAAACGTTATCTTAATAAAAAAAGTCTTGGAGTTCGTGTGGGCCTTTTTCCAATCAGAAAATGAAAAAAAAAGACCCTCTTCATTGTATTATACAGCAAAATGTAATAGTATAAGTGAAATTATACTGCGCCTGGTCCAGTTTGGTTGAAAAACCTTACTAGCCACGACATTTTAAGTAGCGATTCATATTGCCAAAAATAAAGTTAAATACATCTTTTTAAATCCGGAAACAATTTATCTGAAATAGATTCCTAAGTAATCTGTATGTGTATGCGTGTGTGTTTATATGTACAGCCATAAAACACTGTTGGTGACGTCAGTAGTGATTACACGGTAATCCGCGACCTTCCTGTGCAGCAGAATATTACGATAAACCAATTCTGACAACACTGAAGGACTTGCAACCTTAACATAACGTTCATGCACGTTGCTAAAATTCCCAGTTCATGCAGAATAATTTAAGTTGTATTGTGAAATGTATAAACTTTAGAAAAATATTTAAAAACTGTGAAATTCAAATACTCGGGCCATCTGTGAGTTAGTTTAACAAAATATTATGCTTCTTAAGTTAAATAATAGGTGATACCATTTGGTAAATGTCTCTTTTGAAGATTTATATATGTAAAAACGGCTGGTTTGGGTCGAGAAAATTTTTTATGCAGAGGAGCAAACAACGTTTCGACCTTCTTTGGTCGTCGTCAGGTTCACAAAGAAAGAGGTAACTGACCGATAGTTGACCACATGTTTAAAGGGGGTTGTGCAACTGAGTGTAGTAATGTAGAGGGCGTGCTCAGATGTTTGATTATATTTATTAATATAGGCATAAAGGTGTTCCTTTGTATTGATTTATTTTGTGCTTGAGTTGTTGTATAAGTAAGACTTCGTTAATTTTGCGTTTGTTTATGTTTGTTTCTTTATTTAGTATTTGGGTGTTTTTACACAGTATAGACCTTAGTTTCGTGCATAGTTTTTGAATAAATTTGGTATTAACTGGAATGTCATATTTTGTTTCTAGTTTTACCAAATGTTGGTTATTTTTCTGCTGATGTCGGAAATATATGGTATGCAGCAGTATATGGTTTCGTGATTTTTTCATTCGTGAGATATATTTACTTTTGTTAGTTGATTTTGCTTTCTGTCTAGGTGTGTGCGTATAATGTTTTTTTCTACGGTTTGTGGAGGAAACTTATTGATGTTGATGAAGTATTGTTTCATTTTGTCTAGTCCGACAATTAAACACAGACGAGATACATCTACTTAATAAAGGACTCAACTTCGCAATACCACCTAGGTACATTCCAACCTTAGAAATTAAAACATGTTTAGAACACCTAGCCAGGAGACCTGTGATACTTTCCACAGAAAACAACCGCAAACAATCAACAGAAAGAAGACAACTTCGACAACTTTATTGACTTCCAACAGCCAAACTTCCCAGAAAAAAAAATTAAAAATTTATATTTTCCAGAAACACCTAAAAACAACATCTTAAACGATTTTTTCAAAGAATTTTCTCACAAAACCGTCAACATAATTTCATAAAACAGAAAGCTACAAAACAATCTTACAAAAAGAGACATTAATTCCATTAAAATCCTAAAACAAGACAAAAACATAAAAATTCTAAAAACAGATAAAGAAAACGCTATAGTCATAATATAGTCATAATGTAAAAGAGTTGCCCAAGAGTTGGCGGTGGTGGTGATGACTAGCTGCTTTCCCTCTAGTTTTACACTGCAAAATTAGGGACAGCTAGCGCAGATAGCCCTCGTACAGCTTTGCACGAAATTAAAAAAAAAAACAACCAAACTACCAACTCATGGACTACTCTTTTACCAACAAATAGTTGGATTGACCGTAACATTATAACGTCCTCACAGCTGAAAGGGCGAACATGTTTGATGTGACGGGGATTCGAACCCGCGGATTACGAGTCAAGTACCTTAACCACCTGACCATGCTGGGCCTGAAAAGTACTTCACAATAAAATTGAAAGAAATTTCAGCCTTACCCATTGTCTTGGAGAATATGATATGATTACGTATATACATCTAAAATACCTTAAACAGTACTAAACACGTCACACACATACATACATTTAAAATAAATGAATTATTCTACTATTGTATGAGACAGCGTTCCAATAGTAGCTTATCGGTACGTAAATGTATAGAGAGATAAAAGCAAAGTAGCAGTTCATTTTGATTATAGTACACAAAAATACGTAGTATCACCTTCACAGTTGCTCAACAATAGAAGTAGGTGTTATGTCAGGTAAAGCGAATTCATATCTATTAGTGTCGAAATAAATAAGACGAAATATCACAGTTCACAGTGAACACCATATCAGAGAATACACAGTTTTCAATGCTCCACAATACAGTACTAAGTCACCATATTAGTTTCTTACCTGTAATGATTAAACATACAATATGATGAACCTCACGTGGGTAGTACCAGTGTCCTTACACAGAGCACGTGCATCTATTTCTATCAAATAAGCCAGGCCCATACTTGGATACAAGCAATTTTTACTCCTGTTCAACTTGGTAGCATCCTTAAAACATTACCAATTAACTATAGCACTACGTGACTGAGTTGGTTGTTGCCATTAGCTAACAGTTTTGTTCCTTTTTAACCCACAAATCTTAATATACGAATTGGTTTAGCGATGAAATTTACACTTACACACTTTATAGAAGCGACTTAATTACTAGTTCTTGAAAAACACAAAATTACATAATCCAAAACAACAACTGATTCTTTCAAAGCGTACTTATCTTACTGTTCAGTCTTTGGTAACTTAAAAAAACGTTTTTGAAGTCGTAGATGTTGCGGAGTTGTAAGACAATCAAACCAGAAAATAACCTTTCTCTATCTCACCAATTTTATTTAACAACTTAATCAATACAAAGAAAAACAGTTTATGTCATTTCTATCTCATTTATCAATAATATCAGAGTTATGATATAGAAAGTACAAAATATTCTGGCCTTTATATATGTCATGGTTTTCGTATGATGGCCTCATAGGCTGCATCAGGACCGTTAACCACCCGGTGAATATTAAAAATAAATAACAAAGCTGTTAATACAACTCATTTTAGTACCTACGAGAATTAACTGCTTAATGTTCTAAACTTTATTTGTATTATTTAGTGTTTAATACCACTAACATTTTAAAAAGCTGTTACATTTTTGATCAACGATTAGTGTGCAACCTTGATAAGCGTAAGGAGGCGAATACAATATAATGAATTACTTGGCAGATTGTTTTGGTAGGATAATTACGATGAATGCTAAAACTACTCAGGCCTGAACACTTCTGGTCTGTGTCTGTTATTCAGCGTAAGAAATATAATTATATAACAATTACTAAAAGTATATAACACTTAATACTTTAGTTTTGTGTAAGGAGAGTTATACAATACAACAAATGCTACAATAGCATAACACTGAATACTTTTTACTTCGTATCTGTTAATTATCGTAATGAAAAAGAAACTGCTGTAGATTAGGTTTGCTGTAAAATGGGTGGGTGGGTTTGGCATTTTATGGCGCCAAGCAACTAGGCTATCTGAGTCTTGTTGTATAATGCTATGACTAGTATGAATATATATATATATAATACAAAAAATGTATCATAATAGCTACACTAAATAATCCTTCTGAGCTCCTTATACCGGTATTTCTGATTTCCAAAATGCCATCTAGAAGCTGGAAAATACTATTTCTAAGTCGTTTTATATATTGTTATTTCCGTTAAATACCATTCACCAGCCTAAGCCTACAAAAAATATAGCTTTAACCCCTATATTACGTTTCATTCTTGAGTTTTATGAGATACCATTAATTTTATTAACAACAATAAAATGTTTTTGGTATCGTTATTGTTTTGATATTTCTTAGTCGAAAGTATATATGGTAATACTAACACTGAAGTCAGCATTTTTAGGCTATATAGCAACCATGGAATAAAAATGTTTTACTCTAGTTATTTGTGTTCAAGAAAATTCAACTTTAACTTACCTTTTTCCCTAAGGGCCAAAGAAATAGGTAACAGCATCAAAGCATACAATAAAATACAACGTCTGAACAGAGCTAGTCCAAGATACATCACTGTTCGTGAAATACAGTTTTAAAGTAAACACAAGTACTAATTACTTGGGTCTTTCCCACAAATGACCTATTATTCTGCAACTTAAAACAACGCATCAACATGTACATTAAATACTTCAGATAACAATACGTAGCACGTTCGTAACCAACGATAAATTTCCATCTATCCGAACTGACTCGAATGATAACTGTCAAGGGATCTGATTGGTTGATATTCTGACAAAAAAAAAAGGAACTCTGTTGAAAGTAGGCATGAATCACATAAGTTTCCTTTCTAAGTGAAAATTTAATTTTAATTTTGAACGAATACTTTTACCTTAAAATTCTAGAGTGAGAAACACAGAGAAAAACATTTCAAATAATCTTTCCTTTTCTTTCACCAAAAGAGAGTAACCCTAACAAATTGTACTGAATATATAGAAAGAATCTGTCGTTATGATCAACTTTGAATTGGCCCGGCATGGCCAAGCGCGTTAAGGCGTGCGACTCGTAATCTGAGGGTCGCGGGTTCGCATCCCTGTCGCGCCAAACATGCTCGCCCTTTCAGCCGTGGAGGCGTTATAATGTGATGGTCAACCCCACTATTCGTTGGTAAAAGAGTAGCCCAAGAGTTGGCGGTGGGTGGTGATGACTAGCTGCCTTCCCTCTAGTCTTACATTGCTAAATTAGGGACGACTAGCACAGATAGCCCTCGAGTAGCTTTGTGCGAAATTCCAAAAACAAACAAACAAGCTTTGTGCGAAATTCAAAAACAAACAAACAAATCAAATTTGAAATTTATTTATTTTTAAAACCTTTAAAATATAAGTATATTCTAAAGAAAATATTTTAATCCCATAAATATAATATTTTAGTTTTTGATGTTGCTGTATTGTTTTCTGTTTGCAGATAAGCATGAAACTACCTAAAGAAACTGTCTGTGCTGTGCCCATTGCAGGTATTGAAACTCGCTTTTTAGCGTTGTAAGTCTATTGTGCTACTGGTGGACAATTTTATAGAATAAAACACAGCACCAAGTAGCAATTTCTTAATACAAAATATCAAAAGGAAAATCACACCAATTATAAAAGATTAACTAAAGTGCAATACAAATGATAATTGCAAATATAAGACGAAACTGAATTCCGTAATAGCTTCTTCAATAGTTCATTTAAGATTGACTCTCAATCAGTGTTTTACTGAGTATATTTTTCATACAAAAAAGTTGCATTGCTATTTCGACCTTCATTTCATATCAAACACTTACGATTAGAATCGTATGGCATCTCTCTGATAACGATCCGAAATTTAAGCTCACTGGCAACAGCACGTTATCAGATCTTGCTCTTGGATGTATATTTCCCAAAAAGTTGAGACAGGTAAATCACAAAGAAAGAGATTTGATAGTGGTCGCTGTTAACACAGTTAAAACAACAACAACACAAAAAATACAATATAATGGGCCAGTGTCGTAAGTACAAAAGATGCTGAAACCTCATAAAAAGTAATTGGCCCCCTATATTCATTTTCCTATAATTATAGGCACAATTCTGGCTGATTAATAAAATCAACTTAAATAAATAATGTAGCAACACTTTAATTGAAATGAATTAAATTGCATATCTCTCCCACTGTCGGAACTTTTTAAGTTTATCAGGCCCTTTGGGACCCCTTTTGGCTTGCACATCTCCACAATAATTATGGTATACTTACGCCATTGTAATGGGCTAGTGATCAGATGTTCTCTAAAGTAAAAAACGTAAAATAACAATAGATAATTAGAACTATAATGGAGAAATACTCTTGTTAGTCCTTATGGTCTCCCTCTGTTAGGTAATATAAGTAAAAGTAAAACCACTGAATAAAAATAACCCCAAGTTAAAGCTAAGAATCTATCACTACAAGGCAAAATGCGCTAAACCTGTAAAGCGCTTACTCGGAATTCACTAACAAAATAGCTTTACTCAAAATCCACTCTAATAAAAACGGAGCAAACACTCTACTAACAACGATATGCGTCTAATTAAAATGAAGCAAGCTATAAAAATCGTTTGACTAAAGCGAACGTAAATAAATACTTAAGCACTAGTGAGAGACTTGTGCTCACTCTCAACAAAGATGAAAAGTGTACTAAAATCTAACACTGCACGAGATCTTTAGTTCATCCTTGTAAAACAGAACAAAAAATACAGGGCTTAGTGTGGCTAAATAGTTAGGGCGCATACAGGGCTCAGCGTGGCTAGATGGTTAGGGCGCTCAACGCGTAATTTAAGGGTCGCGGGATCGAATCCTCGTCACACCAACCATGCTCGTCTTTTCAGCCATGAGGCATTATAATATTACGATGAATCCCACTATCCGTTGGTAAAAGAGTAGCCCAAGAGTTGGCGGTGGGTGATGATGACTAACTTCCTTCCCAAACCAAATCCTTAACCGAGTTCGAAATGTAAAGAAAACAATCGTTAATAACTCATTCGAGTGACTCTCTGTCCAATCAGGAAACTATATAAAACAAAATCATTTTTACTATTTTCCATTATTTACCTAAATAAGTGAAACATATGTAATATATATTCATACTACAGTCTAAGTTCTCTCCCACCTTTCTTATCAGACTGACTGGTAGTCACTAATTCGAGAACAATTAAAAACAAAAACCGAGATCAGACTTTACCCACAGTAGTCAATAAGTCAAATTAACTCAAATTTTGTCCATACATCACTTGTCTGTCAATATTTACAACCAAACACTAACATACTAAACAACACTGTACAATACATATATTACAAGTCATACTCAACCTCTTTAGTACAGGAGGGTTTAATAAACCATGATCACAACTAAAATTACAATATATATAAATATGACAGTTGAAGGAAAATAGTCTTTGACACCAAAACCTTTTAAACAGTTTTTATGAAAAAAAGTAGCTAAACTCATGAGCACTTCAGATATTTAAGAAATCCAGTGTTAAAATTAGGGGATTGCATCGTATTTGAACATATCTCGTCGAATGCGATCTAAAAATACATAGTTTTACATATTTTTTGTTATCTAATGGAAGATATAACAAATTAACAACATTTTCAAGGAGGGCCACTTTTTTTCCACTCCCTGTATGTCATAAGCATGTCGAGAAAAATATTTAAATCTGCTGATGAAGGTATCTTACGTAACAAATAAAACATCTTAGGACCACCTGAAGTAGGCTTCAGCTTTAGTTAAGGCAGACATGGGTGAGCACTATCATGAAAATAAAAATTGGCCACAAAACATTGATAATACGATAGATGGCAGCCCAAGTAAGCTTCGTATCACTATTATTGTCAGGACCAGTCTTGACCATGGTTTTGTAATCTTTATAGGGACTGTTAAGAAATTTTCTCTACTCACAGTTTTCCTGTCATTTGTTTCTACTGTAAAACAGGTTCATTACAGCAGATTCTGATATTTAGCTAAACATCAATACAATCAATACATCACCTACATATACCAGGCATCTCTACCATTGTAGACCTTCAGATGCTAGCTTATTCAGCCTTTTAAATGTAGCCATAACATCGTACAGTCTGAAGGACATGACTAAAAACTAAAAAAAAAATAAAAAAATAGAAAGTACTAAAAGCAGTTTTGGCTCTGCTTTCACCATTCAGTTCAAACTGCCAGTATTTAGGAGCCAGGTCGAAATTACTAAACCATTAGATACCTTTCAACATGTCCAGAAATTCATCTGTCAGTAGCAATGAGAAGGCATTCCATCATGGCCTTTACACAGAACAACTCATAAAACAGCCTGGCAACTACCACTGAAGTTGATTATGCACTCTCAGAGGGCTGGATGATCACGTCCTTTAACATTCTAGTTATCTTATTTTGTAAATCTCAAGGAAAGCCAGAAAGTTTGTTGTTTAACAGGACTTATGTGGCCTGTATCTATGCAATGGTGAGTAATGATTGTTTAACCCACTTGGTTGTTAGATCCAACAGATACCCTGGCAAGCTTAACCAACAAATCTCCGAGACTCAGATTTTTACATTTTCTCTATTAAATGCTAAAAAGTTTTTTATTTTTATTTTCCATTTTCTTATTTTCTTCTTTCGAAGCTCTACTCAAATAAGTGGTTGAGTCTAACAACGCAAAATGCATATTTTTTCTTCATGTTCATTGGTCTTAAGATTTTGGCTAGCAGTGTACATAAGTGACTCATTGACCCTCACTAAATTGAAGCTAGTATAAGACCCAATGCCCACCAAAACTGAATTCGCCTGTTACACAAGCAAAATTTATTTAGTTTCCATAATACATACATCCCTAGTATACAATTTTAGAACAAAGGTCTTCATCCTACGGCTCATAAACCCCAAATACATTAAGAAATATGACTTTTCATCCACATCAAGTTTACAACCATTTATCAGAATAAAGTGCATTTACTGGCAAGAGTGCTTCGCACCCAGATTTTAGAAATTCCTATGTCTACCAGGAACTCTATAGCCCCACCAGAAATATACACAAGCACATACCAAGCATCACCCCATTCAGACAAAAATGAATTGACCACAACCTCGTTCAATACAAACTTTGGTACCGTCCTGATTTAGAAATCAAACTCTACTTCTACTGCTTCGTCATCTGAATTTGAAACTGTCTCAACTCTTCAAAATTTAAAAACATGTATATGAAAAATAAGTTGTTCAGTTTACACTTAAAATTAAGTGACGTATGTGCTCACTAATAGAACTCTCCCAGACTGTCCAGCATGCACACTATTACTGTGCCTCAAGGATTGGCATCAGTGGGACTACATCAGTTCATAGGTGTATGGTGAGACATGATTATTAAAATTTACAGTTTTCAAATTGGACAAAAACTGACCACATAGTCAGCAGAAACTCCATAGTTAATGACATTACTGTTTCTTGTGTAGTTGACAGTTCTGCTACAAATCCTATTTTTTTCTTTTTTGCCCATCACTGGATCCATTTTTTAGAACAGAACCCAACCAATTTTCATTTAATTGCTTCAACACTCATTTGCCATGTCTGTAACTTTGCTAATTTATGGCATGTCGTCATAAATCACCATTTCCTCAGATACTATGTTCAACTTGCAACTTGTGCAGCCACTATAGATGCAATTTGGGTGGAATCTTTTAACGGCTCTTACTGAAATAAGTCCATCTATCAAGTCCCAAGATGCTATGACATCACTCTAAAACGGTTTGAATGTTGACAATAACAGTAGTGATGGTGGTAGTAGCTTTCCACTATAACAAAATGTTAAGAACAAGATCTAAAACTTCAGAGAATAAGAAATGCTGCATAATTTGATATAATAATAAAATATAGTCAGTTCGTGTTCATGACTATTGCTGGTAAGGTAGTGTTTATCACTCCAAAGCCCTGTGTTCTTTGACTGCTTATAATTCACAGTGATATCCATTACCATTTTATATATTGCATATTTAGATACAGCAGATTCTGGGCTCTTCAAAGGTATATGCAAGAAAAATTACTGGGATTGTTTGTTTTTGCCCTGCTGTCAAAAACACTATTTAACCTTTGGTTGAGGAAAGGACCCTGTGTTAAATTATTCGATGAAAATAATTCAACATCTAGCTCGTGTATCAGTAACAAATTAATTTTCCTCTCACTAATGTTTCTTTGCAAGCTTATACACTTCGTAAAGTGTTGTAGATATACATTTACAGCCAAGCTATCTGTGCTACACTAACATAAAAATAAACTTACTTGTGAAAAGTAACTCAGTATACACGATAACTAACACAGGTACAAACAATGTAGAGATACAGATTCATTTTACCAGCTAAAAATCATCTATCTTCTTAATTCTTAACTGCAAGCTAACTCGTTTACTTTTACACATAATCTAATTTTTGTTCTATATATTTCATAAAGCTATTCATTCCTCACTATTTCCGAATATTTTAGAGCTAACTTGATCTTAGCATAATGCGCCCTCTAGCATTTAAATTATAACTTTTAATTTCGATTTTAGGCTTTAATTATTATTACTATCCTGTGATTTCGTAATTATTTATGAGTTTTATTTTATATAGGTTTTAACTTTCAACCTGAAGTCTCGGTGTTACAGTTTGTTGTCTTCAATTAGTATAATAATTAAAGGCCGTCATGCGTGTCATCTATGGGAAATGATTATACGACTGTTAGGGAACTGGACTTTTTTAAAGTTTTTGTGTGGGTGTGATGGTAAATTAGAATTTCTCTTATACTGGGGAAATAAGAAACAGATTTCTACTTGTTCGTTTATCTTGTGTTGACGTTCCTTGTAATTCCAACAACCAGTTAAAATATCAAATAAAAGTCCTTGTTGACGAGAAATCCACTTGAAGTAAAAATGTATCTTCAGGTTAACCTGAAGATGACTTATGAAGGTTGAAACGATGTTTTTCGCTTTATTAATAAAAGTATTAATATTCACACCAGCCGTTCTGAGATTAGTCAAACAGAAGTTTGTTTGTTTCGAATTTCGCGCAAAGCTATATGAGGGCTATCTGCAATAGCCATTCCTTTACTAGCAGTGAAAGACTAGAGGGTAGGCGTTTAGTCAACACCACCTACCAACTCTTTTTGGTTACTTTTTTTAAAACCAGCGAACAATGGTATTGACCATCAAATTATAATGCACCCTGGGCCGAAAGGATGAGCACGTCTGGTGGGATGGGTACTTGAGCCCGAGGCCCACAAATTGTAACTTCAGCACTCTAATCACCTAGACGTGCTAGCCCATAGAAAAGTGTAACTAACCAGTATGTGAGGAAAGACAGTTTGATCTGTGAATAATGTTTGTGTTAATTATTCACTTGTGTTTTATTTCTTTTACTGTCCGAGTTTTTGCTTCCCATGAATCTATATAATTACAGATTTTATGATTAGCTTAATTTTTATTGAACTTAAATATCACATGAATATTATTCTTTAACTTCAATTTTTAAATATTCACTGTAGCAAGTTGTTGTTTTTGACAGAATATTTTTATCAGTGTATACTCTTAAACTTCAAATCTTGACAGTTTTCCCATTTTGGTGGTGAAAAAGTTAAAAAATGTACATAAACATATTTTAGTAATTGTTACTTATATTTATACAATATACTTTATATTCTGACACATTTTAAATACAAAATACAAGAGACCACTTGGCACCTGAAGAATGTTCATGCATCCCTCCTGAGAGAAATTAATAGTACCTGAAGAATGTTCATGCACCCCTCATCAGAGAAATTAATAGTACCTGAAGAATGTTCATGCACCCCTCATCAGAGAAATTAATAGTACCTGAAGAATGTTCATGCACCCCTCCTCAGAGAAATTAATAGTACCTGAAGTATGTTCATGCACCCCTCCTCAGAGAAATTAATAGTACCTGAAGAATGTTCATGCACCCCTCCTCAGAGAAATTAATAGTACCTGAAGAATGTTCATCCACCTCTCCTCAGAGAAATTAATAGTACCTGAAGAATGTTCATGCACCCCTCCTCAGAGAAATTAATAGTACCTGAAGAATGTTCATGCACCTCTCCTGAGAGAAATTAATAGTTTAATTTCCCCCTTCATTTTTCAGGAAATCACTGATTTGTCTCTCAAGACCCAGCATGACGAGGTGATTAGGGGGTTCAACTAATAATATGTGGATTGTGAGTTTAAATCCCCATTCCATCAAATCTGCACACCCTTTCAACAGTGGGGGTGTTATAATGTGATGATCAATCTCACTAATCATTGGTGAAAGAGTAACTCATGAGTTGGCAGGGTGTGGTAATGGCTAGTTGCCTTCCCTCTAGGTTTTTATACCACAAATCTGTCACATGCAACTTTCTTTGCATGTGGGGGGGAACAGGGGTATACAAAGCCAAGTTTTATTACAAGTCTTATCAGAGTTGTTCATTTCAGAAAACATTAAAAGGCATTAATTTCATTTTACCCTGACTTTTATACAAAACATATAAAAAAGTATACTCTGATTGTGAGTAGAAATTATTCTTTATTTATTAAAAAATACAGTTGATAGCTGAGAAATTTGTGTACACTTGTAGCTGTATTTATTATATCAAAATCTAACATTTTTGTTGAAAAGATCTTACCAACAAAAAGCAATCCAAGATTATAAACAGTACTAGTAATATTAGCAACAAATGGAAAACATGCTTCATACCAGGTTTAGTTCATATTAAATGCATAATTCATGTTACAATATATGAGACTAAAGGTCGTTAATGAATGGTAGCATTTATCTCAACATGCAAAAACCAAACAGTAATGTAATAACAATTAATTGGACCACTTGATAAGTTTTTGTCAGACTATTGTGTGATCTCCAGCTGGTCGATATATAAAGCTGTGTACTCTGAACACATCTTGATTGTTATTATAATCAGAATAGTTTCCTAATTAATACCACTCTGAATCTAGGAAACAGCTGTTCTACTTGTTTCCTTGCTTTTTCTTTTACTACCAGTATTATATGAGCTTTTAAACTGATGCATGTCATGATTCTACTTGAAAAGGGATTTGTAGTTTCATATGGTTTTGTGACATCAAAATGACTTTTTTGTGTTAGTTTTGTGCAGTTCAATCATTTTATCAAAATATATACATTCTTTCGTACTGTAAGAAATTTGTAAATATTAGATATTCCAATATTATTTTCCATCAGAAAGAAAAAAGCTAGTAGTTTAGAATATCTAGAAATCAGATGAAACATACGAGTCTTTGGTTAACTTGAGATACAATTAAAACATATACATTAAACATAACTTTCAAAACATTTAGAAAGATTGTGACTTCAGATTGATGAATTTAATGTAAAGCATTTCAAACTTGCAAGAGAGTTACTCTAGACCAGGGGTTCTTAACCAGGGGTGCCCGCACCCCTAGGGGGTGCGAAGATGATTCCCATGAATAATTAAAGCAAATCTATATTTTTACATAAGAGTATGCTTTATATTTCTCCTAAGAAGAAACATTTTTGCTTCAGCAGTGTTCCGAGATAAAGTTAAACCTAAACCTGATTTCCTAATGAAGTGGTAAAGTTGCATCAGATTCCAATACAGGGTAAACAAACGGGTATGTCATTTGGATAGACGAGGAAGGGACGCGTACAGGACACGTGCGCAACACGGAGAGAGAGGGAGGTTATCATCACGTCTCAGTCCACACCACCCATCCGTGTCATCAACACGTGAGTTATGGTCTCCCTGTTTCAATGTTATTTTTTTTTTCTGATACATAACAGTAGGGTGGAAGATTGGTTATGTATTATTTCAGATTTTGCTTTCTACACATTTATTTAAATGAGCGATGGGTTGTTTACATAACATACATCATCACTGTAGCAGTGTAGCCGTTACAATATTTTCATAGAATGTATTGTCATGCCTACAAATCTACTGATTAAACCAGGTATTTCAGTCTCTCCATCACATATTTTAGAGATAATTCATAAAGAAAAAGAAAACACCTACACATGAATGTGTTTCTTTTCCAGATTTGTCTGCAGTATGTCGAAGAAACAAAAGTGGAATGACGAATATGTCAAGTTTGGTTTCACCTGTACTACAGAGAAGGATGGGACACAACGTCCACAGTGTATCCTGTGCAGCACACTCTTCTCCAATGCGAACTTGAAGCCATCAAAGCTTGATGAACATTTCAAGAACAAACATGGTGGCAGGGATGCAGGAAATGACATTGTGACATTAAGGGTCAAAAGAGCTAGGTTTGATCAGGTTGGCACATTGCCGACTTATGGATTTTCGCCAACAGAGAAACCTTTACTGCGTGCTTCTTATGAAGTTGCATACCAGATTGCTAAATCAAAGAAACCCCATACAATTGGTGAGGAACTGATCAAGCCATGTGCCCTTGAAATGGCAAAGATTGTTCTCGGCAAGGAAGCTGAGAAGAAACTCCAACAAGTGTCTTTGTCAAATGATGTAATCCATAACTGAATCATCGACATGAGTGTTGACAACCTGGAACAAGTTGTAGCTGACATCAAGGCTAGTCCAGTTAAGATTAGCCTACAAGTGGATGAATCAACAGATGTATCCAACTGTTGTCAGCTATTGGCAGTAGTTCGTTACGTGAAGGAGAAAAAAGTGGAAGAAAGTTTCCTTTTCTGTCAGTCCTTAAAGACAACTGCACAAGCTATAGATGTGCTTAACAAAATACAAGAATTTTTATCAAGAAACGAACTTCACCTTGACAAAATTGGTTCAATATGTACAGATGGTGCACCAGCAATGCTGGGCAATCGTTCTGGGTTTGCTGCATTAATGAGGAAAGAAGTTCCTAATCTGAAAATCACTCACTGCTTTCTTCATCGTCACTCTCTTGCAGCAAAGACATTGCCCCCAGATCTCAAGAAAACTCTGGATATTTGTGTCAAGGTTGTAAACTTTATTCGCAGCTGAGCTTTGAATCATCGATTGTTTCAGTCACTTTGTGAGGAAATGGGTCAGGAACACACTGTTCTTTTGTACCACACTGAAGTGAGGTGGTTGTCACGTGGTCGTGTGCTGTTTCGTGTGTTTGAACTGAGAGGAGAAATTCATCAGTTTCTCCGTGAAAGGGTACAAGAACTGGCTATATATTTCAAAGAACCTAGTTTTGTTCAGATGCTTGCCTATTTGGCTAATGTGTTTTTAGCTCTCAATGAATGCAATCTCTCTCTGCAAGGAAGGGGACTCAACATTGTGACTGCAAGTGCAAAATTGGCTGAATTCAAAGAAAAACTTGTCTTGTGGATAAAGCGTGTGAAGATGGGGAATTTGGCAAATTTCCCCTGCCTGGAAGAGACAGTCACAGAAAATTCTACCCTGCATCCAGACTTTGTTGCAAAGTTGTTGAACATATGCAGATGCTGCACTTCATTTGAGGGTTACTTCTCGTGTGGAGAGCTGCAAACCTATGACAACTGGATCCTGAATCCTTTCATGCAGAATTTGGAAGATGTCAGCGGCATCAAGGAAGATCTCATCGACCTTAGACACAATCGTGAAATCCAAATGGAGTTCACCAATAGTCAGCTGGAACACTTCTGGGCTTCTCAGCTGGAAGCATACCCTGCATTAGCGAAGAAAGCTCTTGAAGTGCTGGTACCATTTGCAACTACTTACTTGTGTGAACAAGGATTTTCTTGTCTACTTCACATCCAAACAAAATGCAGAAATCGGCAGAATTCTGAACATGACATGCGAGTGGCACTCAGTACAAAGACGCCAAGATTTGATGCCATCATAGAGAAAAAACAGCAGCAACGAAGTCACTAAGTTTACTGTGCATTACAGGCTAAATAAAAACATCATTAACAAAATTGAAATTAATTTTTCATTATGTACCCTGAATTTTGTCTTGAAAAAGGTATGCTGTATGTATGAAGATTAAAAAAAATTTTGATTACATCAACTTTGTATTTTTAGCTTTTTTTATATTTAAGTTTCCAGGGGGTGCGAGAAATTATTACTGATTTGAAAGGGGTGCAAACACTGAAAAAGGTTAAGAACCACTGCTCTAGACTAATGGATTCTATGAAATATATTTCAAATCCAAAGAAGGAACACCTATTCTAAATTGATGAATAACATGAAACACACTACAAACCATGGTGTGTTTACAAAAAGTGTTATTAACTGGTTAAAAAATAGTGTCAAAACTGACAACTTGCACAAAATACTTTTCCAAGTTTTTAAAACTGTGGCATTTTAAAGAAGTTGACTCCAAGAAATATGAACAGCCTATTACAAGTTTACAATAATAATGAGAGTTGTAGCAAATAAAATTGTGCTTTAAAAAGTGTAATATTTTTTTCCTTTTGTAATGAACTGGGATCTGTAACTATTTAAAATCTTAAGAAAGTTACAAGGCTCTGTCATAGTTACTTTAGTTATTATGGTTTTAGGTAATTTGTTACTGTATTTGTATATATTAATATTAGACTGACTTACAAAAACAAGTAGCCCTTAGAATTCACCTACTTGCAAATTACTTACTTAGTAATTTTATTATTACATATAATTCTGTTAATGTTGCATTATGTGGTCATGATCTGTTAACAACGTTTCAGCAAAACCCAAACAATTTTTTTAAATGCTGGCTCCAATTATTCATTTCAGCAATGGTTAAAAATAAATATGAAAAGTACATTAACAGACATTTATACCACTATGAACTTGCCAATCAACTGAATCATATAAAAATCTAAATACACATACGTATATACATATATATGCAGAAATTATGTAATACATTACAATAAAAGTTTTGTCCTTATGAAATAAACTGTTTACACCTTGTTAGTTTCTACTACTAAAGTGTAACTTATCTAAAAAAGTTGGCACACATAGGTGCTTGCTTCCAAGTCTTATTTCAAATGATGAGTTAAAACAAAAAAAATCTCGATTTAGAAGTCTTTACTAAGTCAAGAGGGAAGGAAGAAGTCTGTAACTCCGGACTAACGTTGATAGGAAGAACCACCAGAGTTGTCTAGCAGCAGCTGACCGCATCATCAGAATCCTCCAAAGGCCCAAGAGAAAAATGAAGTTAACTAGCTGACTAGCAAGGTATAACCTATGAATAAATAAAACATGTTATCATCAACTAAAAACTATTCAAATGCAGAACTACAAAATAAGGTACTCTTTGTAACATCAAATATACCAAGTGTAAATGACAGCATATTGTAAGATATGGGTATTAGGCCTGTTATATTTTTAAATACTATACTCTTTATTCAGTCTCTTATAGATTTTCAAAAATTAAAAGAAGGTATAATAATAGTATTCCAATCACAATATATTTGACATAGTCATTGCTAATGATGTCTAACACTATTGTCTTATGACAAATGTCATTAATCATAATTACACTTTACCTGCTTGTGAAAAAAAGAGAAAAGAGTTCACACCAAAACAATATTCTGAACTAATCTATAATTTACAGAATACACTATGTTAATATTCTGAACTAATCTATAATTTACAGAATACACTATGTTAATATTCTGAACTAATCTATAATTTACAGAATACACTATGTTAATATTCTGAACTAATCTATAATTTACAGAATACACTATGTTAATATTCTGAACTAATCTATAATTTACAGAATACACTATGTTAATAATCCGAACTAATCTATAATTTACAGAATACACTATGTTAATATTCTGAACTAATCTATAATTTACATAATACACTATGTTAATATTCTGAACTAATCTATAATTTACAGAATACACTATGTTAATATTCTGAACTAATCTATAATTTACAGAATACACTATGTTAATATTCTGAACTAATCTATAATTTACAGAATACACTATGTTAATATTCTGAACTAATCTGTAATTTACAGAATACACTATGTTAATATTCTGAACTAATCTATAACTTACAGAATACACTATGTTAATATTCTGAACTAATCTATAACTTACAAAATACACTATGTTAATATTCTGAACTAATCTGTAATTTACAGAATACACTATGTTAATATTCTGAATTCTAATTTACTACACTATAACTAATCTGTAATTTACAGAATACACTATGTTAATATTCTGAACTAATCTTACAGAATACACTATGTTAATATTCTGAACTAATCTATAACTTACAAAATACACTATGTTAATATTCTGAACTAATCTATAACTTACAGAATACACTATGTTAATATTCTGAACTAATCTATAACTTACAGAATACACTATGTTAATATTCTGAACTAATCTATAATTTACAGAATACACTATGTTAATATTCTGAACTAATCTATAATTTACAGAATACACTATGTTAATATTCTGAACTAATCTGTAATTTACAGAATACACTATGTTAATATTCTGAACTAATCTACAACTTACAGAATACACTATGTTAATATTCTGAACTAATCTGTAATTTACAGAATACACTATGTTAATATTCTGAACTAATCTACAACTTACAGAATACACTATGTTAATATTCTGAACTAATCTGTAATTTACAGAATACACTATGTTAATATTCTGAACTAATCTATAACTTACAGAATATACTATGTTAATATTCTGAACTAATCTATAACTTATAGAATACACTATGTTAATATTCTGAACTAATCTATAACTTACAGAATACACTATGTTAATATTCTGAACTAATCTGTAATTTACAGAATACACTATGTTAATATTCTGAACTAATCTATAATTTACAGAAAACACTATGTTAATATTCTGAACTAATCTATAACTTACAGAATACACTATGTTAATATTCTGAACTAATCTATAACTTACAAAATACACTATGTTAATATTCTGAACTAATCTATAACTTACAGAATACACTATGTTAATATTCTGAACTAATCTATAACTTACAGAATACACTATGTTAATATTCTGAACTAATCTATAATTTACAGAATACACTATGTTAATATTCTGAACTAATCTATAATTTACAGAATACACTATGTTAATATTCTGAACTAATCTGTAATTTACAGAATACACTATGTTAATAGAATACACTATGTTGAATTCTGAACTAATCTACAACTTACAGAATACACTATGTTAATATTCTGAACTAATCTGTAATTTACAGAATACACTATGTTAATATTCTGAACTAATCTACAACTTACAGAATACACTATGTTAATATTCTGAACTAATCTGTAATTTACAGAATACACTATGTTAATATTCTGAACTAATCTACAACTTACAGAATACACTATGTTAATATTCTGAACTAATCTGTAATTTACAGAATACACTATGTTAATATTCTGAACTAATCTACAACTTACAGAATACACTATGTTAATATTCTGAACTAATCTGAACTAATTTACAGAATACACTATGTTAATATTCTGAACTAATCTATAACTGAACTATGTTAATATTCTGAATAATCTATACAGAATACACTATGTTATATTCTGACACTATGTTAATATTCTGAACTAATCTGTTACACTATGTTAATATTCTGAACTAATCTATAACTTACAGAATACACTATGTTAATATTCTGAACTAATCTATAACTAGAATACAGTTAATACACTAATGTTAATAATACACTATGTTAATATTCTGAACTAATCTGTAATTTACAGAATACACTATGTTAACATTCTGAACTAATCTACAACTTACAGAATACACTATGTTAATATCCTGAACTAATCTACAACTTACAGAATACACTATGTTAATATCCTGAACTAATCTATAACTTACAGAATACACACACACACTGACATTTTTAGGTCCAAACACATTCTATTTCACTATGAATTACACAGGTCTGACTTTTATTTTATATCTGTCATAAGAAGAAAACTTTCTTTAGTGATAGAAGTTTTTCTTAAAATTTTGAAATAATAATGAAATAAATGAATACAATTTTAAAGCATCAGATTATACTTTTATTTGACAAAATGTGTGTACTATTAAGAAACAAGCTGAAGAAATGCATTTTTTACCTTCTAAGACTCTTTCTAGCAGCTGGAAGTGTAGAGGGATCCTCTTTTAATAAGTATTTCCTAGATCCCAGTACATAGTCTTCAAAGTATTTTGGCCAGTCAAGATTTTTAATAGAAAAGTCAAAAGTCTAACAGATGGATGAAAATTTAGCATATTAACAATATAAATAATATAATAAATATCAAAATGTTTGTCACAAGTTATAAATGTTTAAAACATAACTTCTGATGGTTTAATGTCATAATACAACTGGGATGATTCCTGCTGCTTCACACTGTAAAATTAACTTCTTCATTCTAAGAAATGGCTCCTATATAATAATATTGTATATTCACATAAATATTCTTATTGTAAAAGATTTACAACAAAAAGTTTTTACTCAATTCTAAGTCATTGTTATTAAAAACTTACCCTTTTTTCTAATACATAACAACCATAGATATACATAGATAAGTTTGCCATATTTTGTATGCTTTACATTTGTTTGCTATATGCATAGATAAGTTTTAATATAACAAATCACTCATTATTCAGTTGTTTACAATAATTACTAGATAAATAAACATTTACTTCTCTGTCCTTCCCAACCAGCTGTTTATACAAAGTCTGAACATTGCTACTGTGGAACACCCATTCATGAGTTGTAAAGTACTCTAAACAGTTTATAGCCCGGTTGAGACGACAATACAACTGCACCATTCTGGAATAGAAACCATATTCATTTACTTATTAACTAAAAATACCAATTAATAATCAAAAAATGAGTGTCATGAAGAAATGAGTTTGAAAAATAATCTAGTTGCAAGAAATTTCTAAAATTTTCATTTTAATAATGATATTGATCAGTTTTTATTTGGTTCTTCAGTTAACGTGTTATTCAAATCTACAATGGCTCACAAACACCATGTTATTAATTATCATAATAAATTGGTATAATTAAGTAATTTATTTTTAGGAGAACCTACCATGGTTCGATAGAACATTGAGGCATCTTCTTCAGATATGAAAATATATATTGTATGCCCCCACCCCCCAGGAAAATAAATCACTTTAATATGCTTGGAAATCATTGTTTGCCAATTTATTATAGCATTGACATAATGTAAATCCATATTCAAGTTATAATTTCGAGAAAATCAACTGATACAAATTTTTTGTTGCCAATATATATATTTAAAAAAATGATAAAATATTTTGCTTCTAATTTAAGCATTTGAACGATGAAATGTTCAGTTCAAGTCTGCATTAATTGATTTTATTTCTTTTACTGTACGTTTTCAAAGTTAAATTCAATACAAAAAGATACAAGAGAACAAAAAATCACTTCACCAATTGCAACATTTTAATATATACGAGTTGTATTTCATTCCTTCAGAAAAGGAAATATAGTATTAGAATGATGTAAAAACCTATTATCATGAATTGAACTGTTATAACCAATTTAATAAGGAAAAGACCTGAAACTCAACTGAGCCTCATCTGTGTAGTGTAAGGTACCTATAAGTAATGTACATAATATATGTATTCAAGGTGTCTACTACCAATAGCTCTTGAAATGTAATTATTTTTTGTTATAATACTATGTATATAATCAGTGGTGTCGAGAAAACCCACTTGTAGAGAAATATACATGTAAAAACGGCTTGTTTGAGTCTACGTAAAAACTTTTCTCAACCCAAACAAGCCGTTTTTTCTTATATATAATACTATCTATATGCTATTATTATTACTAATATGAGCTTCACAGTATTAACTATACACATTATAGGTAAAGTACAGTTTGACCAATACTAAAATCATAATATCTCTTTGGTTTCTTTTTCAATATAATACAATACGTTACTTCAACCCTAAACTGCACATTATAATTAATTACATTGTATTAAAATGAGTCACATGACAACTATTGCAGATAGGAAATAGTAGGCTTCATAACTATATTTCAAAATGGCATTTCATTAGTAGTGTGATGCCATTAAAACAACTGATTACTTTGAGAAGCATGTGTAATTGCCCTTACTGATACAAAACATTCACGCACACACACACTCAGATCATAAAGATGTGTTTAAATTATTAATTAAGAATTTAGAAGGTGAAGATATTCCTCATACTTAACAGCATTTACAAGCAAAGGAAAATGCATCAGTTAGGGTACCAGAACCATTCAGAAAGAGACTTGCAACAAACCCCTAACCATAGTAAGTGTGCAGAATCTTGCAACAAGTGAAAACCTGTAAACACAAAGGTCAGTGGCAAAATATATCCACTAGCCTCAAACTTTTATTTTATACAAATATAATTGTTAAACAATTGCATCATATTTGCTTTTATATGACAGGTTTTAATATGCAACCTTTTTGCACTGTATTTTTTTCAAAAGAGAATTTTTCAGTTTCAGAAAAAAATTGGCAAGAAAATAAATTTATCAATAAAATAAAAGGAACTTGAGTTTTTCATTGTTTATGCTTTGCTGAATAATCAGTTTTCAATGATAATTGAATTAATAAAAACTGTTCAGTAATATAATACTTAACACTGGATGCCAATCAAAGTATCAACAATGGACAGACAGCACACAGACTATCATGAAAACAATTACAGGTGGTTGCAATAAATACATCAATGAGAAAATAACAGTATACTTCAAGAACTACACAACAAATTAACATAAACATTTCTTTTTATCACCTTCTGTCAACTAAGATAACCAATTTCTATACTGATGAGTGCATAACCACAGATGATTTTGATGTTCCATACAAATTTACATGCTAAAAGGCTGATGAACATACCTTTCTAGTCCTGGACTGCAATATTTGGAAATAACAAGTATTCATTATATAATACAGTTTATAAGTACAGAAAAAATAATTACACAAAACTCTGGAAAGCTTTACAGCACTGGAGTTTTCTACAATTCCGAAAATATTTTAGCATGTCTGTTTATGTACATAATTCTGTATCTAGGACATGTAGAAACATTTCTGATCTAACTATTTCATTAAATTTCAAAAGGTTTTGATAAATAACCAAGTAATTGTTTTTGGGAATTTCTATTCACAAATTCAGTTTAAAGAATTGTAACTGCAATAAGTTTTCCAAAGTTTCTAAAAGCACAGATAGAATTTAGTTTCACAAGAAATTACATTTACTAAATATGCACTGTAGGCAGAAAAGAATCACAAAACTATTGCCAAAAGTATCACAAAGGATAACATTTGATAGAAATTATCATTTGAATTACAATACACATATATGAAAGGGTGTATAATACTTATAAGTGTCAATTTCATATCTATTGTAAACTTTTCATATCACTTCTGGTATACCAGAGCCTTTATAAATACAACTAACTAAAATCCCAAATACACTAGAATACTATGTCAGATTAATCGGTTTCAGAATTCAGTATGTCATGCAGACACCATATAACTAAGTATAACTTAATATAAGTTTTATTAATAAAGGAAAGAAACTGTAAAATTAGGAAATTATTAATGATATTTTCTGCTTTGTATTTTATTTGAATTTTATGAATTATTTGTTTTGGGCTGGCTTGGGAGCAAGATCTCACAAGATATAATTTTTTAAACTGTAAGCCCTGAGCCTGATTTCTCTGTGTTTACCATATAACACAGTACCATTTAGTTGCTTTTCAGAAATAAAACCAACTTAATGGATATAATAAAGTTTGACCTCACTGTGGGTATTACAACCATTAAAAAGGACTGTCTATGTTGTGGTAATAGTTTTGATGTTGCCAAGGTAACTTCAGTGTTGGAAATAGACTTTTCACCATGAAAAAATAAAATTTAACTGGAGATAAAGTTTTGCAACTGATGTTCTGAATAATTTGATGGTCATAGCTAAAGAAAGGGAAGACAAGGCTTCTAAAAGTTGACCATGACATAAAGAGGATAGGGGTGGAGAAGACTGAAGTATGAATATTAATTTTTTTCTATTTTACTTAACTTGTCAATAATACAGTATCAACATTAGCTTTGTTTTTTAGTATATTTTATATGATCCAAAGTTTTATTTTGCTAATGGTTAATTTTCATTATCTTCTTTTGATCATTCAAATATGGATCAATTCCATTCCACTTTAACATATTTGTAATGAAGTTTTTAAACTTTGACATTTTAAAATTTCCAAGGACTAACTTTTTAATGCATATATATATTCCATGAAATGCATAATATTTCTGCCAGTGTTCTCAAAAGAGCTGGGTAATGAAGCATATAATTATGTGGTCATCTAACAGTTTCATGTGCAGTGCTGTAAATTTCATTGCACACAATAATTGGTACTAGTTGTACATTTTATTCAGAAAGTGTCCATAAAAGTGACATGTTTACAAAACATGACTTAGATTACATTTATTATACCACAATTCATGAAATTCATAGTAATTATTAATTACATTATGTAACAAAATTTTTACTTTTTTTTTGTTCCTGAGTAGAAAGTGTTATTTCCCAATTGCTTATGCCTAAAGTAAATGGAAAAGACCTATTTTTCTCTTCAAACTTTGCTTTTGTGACCTGGGTAATGAAATTTTCAAATTTACCCATTTTCTAGAACATTCCAGGTAGATTCAGTGCTGAGTAGCTGATAAAGAATTTTCAAGAACTTTCTAGAATGTTGCAGAACTTACAAGAATTTTGAAAAATGTTATAGAACTTATGAGAATTTTCAAGAATGTTGTAGAAATTATGAGAAATTTCAAGAACCTTTTAGAATTTTCTAGAACTTTCCATAGAAATATATATGCAGGGGCTCATCACTCACCACTTCAGTTTAGTACCAGCTGCCTAAATGAACACATACACCTATCTGATTTCATCCGAGATGGCATAAAGAAGCTGCAAGCATTCTCCAGATGCATTCTGCTACGTATATAGCAATTTATCAAGACAAGAGTGAAAAAGTACTCTGTGACAGCATCTGCTAAAATGTGTGAAACCTACAAGACATATAAAACCTGAGCACATCATTATACCTGTGAACACTGAAAAAAACTCTAGAAGGTAAGATGGACAATTTTTGCTTGCTTGAATAGCAAGATTTTATAGTTAACAAATTTTAAACCTTTTAAAATTTAAACGTCTTTTTTAATTTCCAATAGTGTAGAAAAAATATCACAAAATATTTTCCATGAACCTCTTACACATTAATTGTGGATGAAACAAATTTATTCTTCAGAATAACAATTTTGTTTTGCTCTTTTGCAGGATGGTACACAGAGGAAAAGAGAGCCATGAAGTTTGCTATTTCAAGAATTTGGCATGAACTCAGTGACCACTCAAATAATTGCTACTTCTTCATGGTGGACCCTTCCAAACATCGGGCTGGCAAGAATGCATCTGCTATCATGTATCCAGACCTTCCATCATCCATCACCCCAGTGCCACACTGCCCTGAGCTCCCTGTACCAACTCCACCAGAGAGAAAGCAGCCATCCTCAGAAGAGAGCAGCAAATCAGAAGAGGAGGTAGACATTAAAGATTCAGATTACAACTTCGGAGATGCAGTTGGTGAGAGTAATTCATACTACCCGGACCAAAGAGACCTCAATGACTTGATCAGAGATCCTGGTTTAACAGAGTTGAATGCCAAGCTTTTGACCTCTAGGCTCAAGGAGTGAGATTTGTTGGATGAAAGTGTGCAAGTCACAAGTGAGAAAAAGCATCACCAACATTTTTCAAGCTTCTTCACTCGTCAAGATAGGATCTATTTCTGTCACAATGTATCTGGTATGTGTGAGGCAATTTGAATCGCCTGTAACCTGAATTGATAGCTTTATTGATAGCTCATCCAGAAACCTCAAAGCTGTGCTGCTCCATAATGGGAATAAGTATCCATCTCTTCCTCTGGCTCATTCAGCGCACCTCGAAGAGGAATACAACAGTGTCAAGACCTTGCTAGAAGCCTTGAAGTATGACTGGGTGGTTATTGGAGACTTCAAAATGGTGACATTCCTGATGGGTCTCCAAGGAGGCTTTACCAAGTTTCCCTATTATCTTTGCCTTTGGGACAGCAGGGACACTGCAGTACACTACAACAGGAAGCACTGGCCACAACAGACCCTGAGTCTGTTCCCTGCAGAGTTCCCTGCAGGGAGGCACAATGTCAAATGTGAGCCACTAATGGACCTCCAGAAGGTGTTGTTCCCACTATTGCACACAAAATTGGGTATTATAAAACAATTTGTCACAACTCTTGATAAGGAGTCTGCAGCCTTCAAGTATCTTTGAGACTTCTTACCTAAGCTGTCTGAGGCAAAGGTCAAAGCTGGAGTTTTTGTTGGACCACAAATAAAGAAGATCCTGGAATGCACAGAATTCCCCAAGAAGCTCAGTAGGAAGGAGGAAAAAGCTTGTAAAACCAGTAACAGTGGTTTAGGGCTTCTTGGGAAATCACAAAGCCAAAAATTATGTGAAATTGGTTGAGGCTCTGGTGAAGAACTACAGCAAAATGGGCTGCAGAATGTCCCTGAAAGACCATATCCTTGACACTCATCTTGATAAATTCAAGATAAACATGGGAGCATACTCAGAGGAGCAAGGTGAGTGCTCCACCAAGATATACTGGACTTTGAATGCCACTACCAAGGAGCGTATAATGAAAACATGATGGGAGACTATATTTGGGGGCTGATATGTGAAAGTGACTTACATTACAGTCGCAAATCTCGAAAAACTACTCACTTCTAAACATTTTTGTATAACTTTAGTATAAATACATGTAAATCTTGATTCATATGTTGTTTTATTCAGACCTTATGTAATTCAAAATGTGCAAATTTGCCCGTTTTTACATAGAAAATAGGTTAATTTCTAAATTTCATTATCCAGGTCACAAAAGCAAAGTTTGATGGGAATCATGGCCATTTTGCAACATAAGCAATTAAGAAATAACACATACTATCCAGTAACATGTGTTACATAGTGTTATTATTTGTTCTCTACATCCAAGATTACAATTCAGTGAAGTCAATGACATCATTCTTTGAGCTCTATTCTGTTGCTATTTCGCAAACATTACATGATTGAGAACTTTAGATCAGATAATTCAATGGTCATAGTTTTAGTCGTCTAAGTTGTCAATCTCTAAGCCAACTTGTGAAACTACAGAAGTTCTTTTTAAAATTATCCAAAGGGGAGAAGAAAAGTAATAACTAATAGCATTTTTTACTTTCATTACATATAACATAATGATATTTCAGGAATAAAAACAACAAAGAAAGCTCTAGTTCACATTTCCATTGCAATACTTGTTATTTTTCAATAATTAGAAAAGAAACACACAAAAAAGCTATTTCAAATATGCAAATTTTGGAAAATATCTCACAAAAAATGTGCCATTGTGATATGAGCTACAGAAAAGTAACATACGCTAATTTAAGTACAAAATTTAAGGAAAAACTTGATAAATATTTGAATATTAGGGGGTGGCTTTGAGTGTCTTATTTTTATCTTAGAGTTTAGTCTGGTGTATAGCACAGCCTAGATGGACAAACAGATCCCTTATTGATCTTAAATTATATGTAAATATTACATTATCTCAATGTCATTATCATATACTAAAACTAGTCAGCTTTTATAAAATAAGCATAGTAGAATCTAAATTTATAATTTGATTTTAAATACCTTGGCATATCTTGTATTGCCAACTTCTTATAAAATACTCAAATTTAAAAAACATCTTAACCCTATTGATACAGGCCATGAGTCAAAGTTCATGTCATTGTGTTTGTTGACTTGCATTGAAAATTTTACTGAACTACTATTTTATGAATTCATGTTTGTTATCAAATTATAGATTATAATTCAAATTTTGGTATTATATATATATATATATATATATATTAATTAATTAATTTTTCAATTTAAAAATAATTACTAAAAGAACAAATATCCATGTTAATTTTGGTGAGTCACAGAGTATGTTGAATGCAACAATGGTTTAAATTAGATGTTCATAGTGTGAAAATACAAAATCTATAGTTTTGAACAAATTAAGAACTGAAATTACTGATATTAATGAGCTATAACATAAAATATGTAATTCTTTTCTATTTGCTGTGATATCACTCATGTACAAAATCAAACCCATTGGTCCCACTCACTTATTTCCATTTCTGGAAACAGTCAGTTACATACATTTACTTGATTATATGGTATGTGAATAACCAAATGAAAGCTCACAATGCTTCCTTTATGGATTTTTCAGCCATTTTCATGTGTTAGGACACAATCTTGTTCTTTTGAAACAAGATTTCAAGGAGGTAGGTTGAGTCTTTAATCTACTTAAAATTTCATATTTTCTTCGATCAAAATACAACTTTGTTACAAAACTTCATAAATTATAATGAAACTTTATGGTATGAATATCGTAATTTATCATTTTCTGATTATTTAAATATATATACACACAACCTAAAAATAATTATTTCATTTTACATCCTCCAAGTGCAAGATTTCTTAAGGTTTAGCAAACTACTAAAAGCAGTAACCAAGTACAAAGGTCATGACAAAAAGAGATAATTGATTGCTTTATTCCTTTATTTACTGTTCTGTGTTTTAAGAAAAATAAGTTTAAGAGCTTGTTTGTAAATAGTAATAAATTATATACATATATAATGTATAATAATTGATATGTGACTGTATTTTACAAAATACTTATCCACTAAAACATGGCCAAGAAAGGTCACTTTGTAAAGACTAAAGGTCAGTGTTATATTACTGGATATGGTGACTTCAGTGTACGTGTGATGCATTGTTGTAACTTCTGTACTGTCAGCCAGGCGTAACTGGAAAGTCAGTATATTAAAAAATAAGAATAAATATAAATGTATAATATTATGAGTTCAAGCTATTTTGACTAAACATCTGTGTTTTCATGTTATAATCTGTAGTCACTCTAGAACGAAAAAGGTGTAATTTATATTTATTCCCTAATTTCTAACACTGGTTACGAGGTCAGTCAAACTGACAGACCCCATATAGTTAGGGTAGAGAAAATAACAGCCAAAACATAAAATTTTACTGAAAAGAAACATTTGAAATGTAGTTAGAAGATTTTAAATATTAAACAAATAATACTTGATATTTTGGGGACAGAGAATAGTTTTTTAATCATGACATGAAAATCACCTTGCCCTTGGACTAGTAACAAAACAGATTTGATATTTTAACAGACTGATCTGCAGTAAAAATACTTCATTAAAAAATCTGATCTTTTCTGCACAAAAGACTTGAAATCGTTACTAGGAGTCTACCACATTTCTTGAAGATATACATACAACATTAAAAGTTATGTTATAAATATTTTACGCTTGCAAATGTGTGTATGAACTAATTTATTTTATATCAAGTCTGTTGTGAAAGGGTTAACTCATACGAACATTCTAGTACGCTACTTTGTTCTCTCTGAATGGAACTTTAAACTTCACATTCTGTTGGTTAAGGATCAGTTGTTCTGTCATTTAGGGCCAAAGAAATTTATAAGTGTTGCAAGATCAAAAGTTCATCAAATCATCATATTTAAATCTACAAAAAATGTCTGCCCTTTAGCCAAACACATTGTTTGCTATAAAAAATGACTATTTCCAACATAACATTATTGAGGGACAACACCCTGCTATTTGTTCTATTTTACTTAACAAAAACATTTAGATCTTGGTAAGTAAAATGCTTTAAGTTCCCAACCAATTAGAAAAAAAAATTCAGGTGCAAAGATTTTGAGAAATAAATACAGTAGCAGAAATTTCCAATAACAATTAACTATAGACTGACATTGTCCTTTTCTAACAGTTAAACAAAAATTAGATTTAACAAAATCTCTCTGTTTGTGTGAACTCAAACTTTTGTAATAAAATTATTGAGAGAGAGATATAGCTTTATTAATAAAAGGTCTCATTAGAGTACTACTGAAGTTGCTTGGAAAGGTGCCATATAAACATTATGCTCAAATTGTAATTTAAAAAAAAAAAGAGAGGAAAGAGCAACATTCTACTATTTTAAAGACAAGCTTATGTAAGAGATGTAAAAAATCATAATGTTACTGCTAATTAAAATAAAATGTTTTGAATTTTGCATCAGACAGAACAAAATGTCATACCAGGTCATGATAGTAATCTCTCTCATGTAACATTGGCATACCTTGGTTTTCGGCCCATCAATCGTGCAGCAAAGTCAAGCAAGTGAGCTGGGATCTGGTGGTGAATAAATACATAAATCTGGTTCCAGATTCGATTGCTCTTGAAACTACCACCAGGGTACCGTAAAACTTCTCTGCTTGGGTGTGTATATACTAATGAAAAGATAATGGACTCGACTTCTTTCCATGAGAGCCGGTTCTGGGAGCCAGAAGTACAGTTGTAAATCATGATGTTATTTGGTCTGCATGGGACAAACAGAAATGGTATAGTTGTAAGGAACCTTTAAATACAGTTCCTGAATAAATTGAAACTTATCTTTCAAGGCTTGCAAAAAAAAAAGAGATTATTACCTATAACAACATCAATATGTTTTTAATCTTAAAACTCATGCCACAGTTTTCAAAATTTATATACAAATCGTTACATTGTAATGAGATGTATAGTTTTACATATTAATAGATGTCTAAAATTATGGAAGATGTTTTCATGACTTTACTGAGAGATGTCTGGGATTTTAAAGAGAGACATCTAATACCTTAATAAAATATGGCTCCATGATTTAGATGGAAGGCACTGATATCTTGGAGAGAATGCTGTTGCACCTGTGATACAGTGTATTTCTTATTCAATGTAAGCAAAATTAGAATTTAAAAATATAGTTTCTAAAATATTTAAAATTATCTTTAGAGAGCTGAAAAATTAGTACAAGGTATTACCTATAGTAATAGGTGTCTTTACCTCAAAATCCATGTCACTGTTTACAAAATGTACAGATGTACCATGACAATGTGTTCACATATTTCCAAACATTTTATCTCTGACATATCAGGCAAAACTCAAGACTTTAAAGACTTGCATATGCAATAATATTTCACCTTTCCCTCATAATTCTACCAAATTAACATCCCTTTAACTTGTAGTCTGATTATATTGGCTATTAAAAACATTAGAACATACTTACTTCAAACAATAACTATACAAACTTGATCTTAGAACAAAGACAATGTAACTTGATAGCATACAATAAAATCTTATGTTTTACTTATAAAAGAATAGTTGATTTATCCTATCATCAAATACAATGAATGAATACAATTATCACCAAATAAACAATCACAGATTTGAACAACCTACAAAGATTTTGTTACAATAAACATCAGTAGTTGCTACAGCTAAACATCATGGTTTGCACCAGCTTATATTCAGATGTTAGATATAATTTATGGGTGCTCACAATTTTTCCAGTCTTTTCTGGGACTGTATCCACCTTGTTTTAGCACCAGATCAGTGATTACCACACTATGGTGCACTGATGGATATAACAATAAATATGTATGGATCCGAACTATTAACAACAGTGGCTGGGCATTTTCCCATTCTACTAACATAGCATATTTGTTGCAATTAATAGCCACAACACTTATTAATTCTGTAGCAATGCCTCAAAGGACTTCACAGTTCACTTGACTAAATTTATGTTCCATTTACAAATGAACAAAATTATAAAGAAAGTTAATTTAAATAACTGTTAATAAAGTTATCCATAGTTTAGTGAGAAATAATCTGCTGTGGCAGGCTGTAAAACAATTATGTATTTACCTTATATAGGTCGCTAAATGCACCTTGAATGTTGTCATTGCAAACATCATATTTCCCAAAGTTTACTTTTCTAGGAAAATATTGAAAATCTTTATGGCATTCAGTACCTTATGAAGAGTGATCCCTGTGTGGTAAAGATGTTATGAGCTGCACACCAAATGGATCAAATATTGGAATGATTAAAAACGAAAGGATGATAAAAGATAAAACATCATATTAATAGTAATGTTTTAAAAACTTGTTTTGTGCACAAAAAATAGCTCACTAACAGATATGAGGCTTAGGGACCAAGGAATGCAGTTTTAGTGTTCATCATTAAAATATCACAAACTATAGCCTATACAACAATATAGTTAAGTAGCCCAAGCTTTACATTATGTTCCATAGAATAGATTAACATTACAAGGAACCTGGTGTTTGACTACATCACATTAATATTTGTTATATCCAAAACTGGCACATAAGTGTTTGATCACACAAACATAATCATAATATTAGGTCAGAAAGTATTGCTAACAACACAGATAATATTAAATGCCAACTATTAAAAATTTATGCTGCACCACTGAACCAGTAATGCAAACTATTCGAATTACAACATCTCAGACTGAGTTCATTTTGCAGGAATGTTTTATTTTTATACAAATACAAGCACAAATATTTTGGTTGGTATCTCCAATGCTAACAAAGCTACGTAATGTAGGAACATCATAGTGTCAAAAATTTCTGTAATATACGTCACATATTTAGACAATTATTTTATCTATTTGGTTAAAGTTTTCATCATTACCGAATATGAATGAAGTGATTATAACTATGAAAGTACTTTAACAGAAATTTTGCACTTCAGTACAAGTTTTTGATTCTATGTTACTGTAAATTGTTTCTACGTCTTACTTTGTGAATTTACATTAAAAGATCTACTGGTCAACGTGTAAAACAAAATAATAAGTTTTAGTCCAGGAAATAATACCCTCAAACACAGATGGGCACAGAAATTAAGGAACGGTTTATTTCTTTAAAAAAACCTAGTTCAGTTAACCTTGTATCACTCTTTTCAAGGTCATTAGAAGTAACATATTCTTCATGTGATAGACTTTTGTTACACTACTAGCATACAATGTTTTATTTTTATAATGGCTAAAATAGCTGAATTGAGACATTATTTGAGTGTAGCATACAGATAAGTAAGTTTATACCTTATGTTGTTCAGCTAACACGCTAAGAAAGCCATATACCTGAGTTAGATCAAATATCGAAAAGTAGTCTATGTATCACATATAGCTTTGTTATCTGAAAGTAAATACAGATGACATAGCTTAATTACCAACTTCTCCATTTAATGGCAAGAAAATGTAATCTCTGTTAGTATAACAATAAAACCACCTCATTACACAGAGTAAGTGATGAAACTCAAATGAATAAACCATCATACTAATAACATGTTTATATTAACTGAACCACCTCATACACAGAGTAAGTGATGAAACTCAAATGAATAAACGATCATACTAATAACATGTTTATATTAACCGTAATATTGTTTTTTTATTCTAAATGCTGATGTATCATCAACTAAAGGTGAAAATTTCCACCAAAGAGTAACGACATCTAATCTCTAATAATTAGGCTAAATATAGGATATGTTTAAAGTTTCTGCTCTCCCCAGTTTTGAGAGGATTGAACTTTGCTGATATCTTAGATATTAATCTGAAATTTTGCACAACTGTTCTTCTTGTGTTATTCTAATTACCCATTGAGTAAGATAAGAAAATGAAGCAGTCTGGTAGCACTAGCTAAGTGGGCTTGGAATGTCCCTAATATCTGAATTAATATTACATCAAACAATAATTATTGTAGTTATATTAAATTAAACATAACCCATAACATTATGCCACAAATATTTATTACCAGTGTTGATTGCCATTATACAGGGTGTATGGAAAGTCACTGTGCACTTATATATTTATTAACAGACATGTTTCAATATAGAATACAGGAGGTAAATTTGAATGACAATTATAAACAATGCTGAAAGTGACTCCCGGCTTGGATCCTTCTTATTTTGTTTCTAAACACCACTATCAGTTGCTGGCTTGAAATAGACTGAATGAATGCTGATTAGAAAACTGCACAGTGACTTTCCAAACATCCTGTATATTAAAGCAATTACTATGTCACATGATACACTTTAATCACAGGTATTCACAGACATTTTTCCAGAAGAGAGGAAACAAAGAAATGTGAAGTGAATAAAAAAAAGAATAATGTTTCTCATCTTCTAGGGAGGTAAGTGCCTCCCTTGTCCATCTGTGAATGCCTATGGCTTTAACACTAGCACTAGATAATATTAAACAATTAATTAATATGTGGAAAACTTAATAATGTTAAATTAAGTGTGTGCTGAACACACCACAGAATGATACCTTACCTTTTTGTTGCTGTAAACCATGCAACACTAACTATAAGTTTAATAACCACATCGACAGGTATGATATCAGCAGTACCGCCAAGGTCGACACAGCATTGATCTTAACACACCCTTCCCTGTCTGTAGTTAGAAAACACAAAACAGATAATAAGAAGCTTAAACTTCTATAAAAGATAAAGTAATTTTAACTACTTGGTTAATATATTAACACTTTTCTGAGTTAAAGTTGATACATTACCATAAATTTGTTAAAATATATAAATACATTAAGACAAGATGATGGTACCAACCTTTACTGTAACTGAAGATCAGTACTACAAACCCAACTAATGTTTAATAAAGTGAGTAAGGCATTTTTAAATAATTACAACAAAGTGGTTCTTTAAACTACTTCTGTATCATTGCTTTAGGAAAAACATCATTACACTGTTGTTGTTTTTCCAAACAAAAGATGACTTCTGTATCTTTGATCAAAGGAAACATTATCACATCACCAACTACTACACCATTGTAAAATATATTAAATATATGTTAACACAAAATAAAAATCCTTATCACTACATTTATTGCATGCATAAGAATTTAGATGTTGTTTAAAATTTGGTATGTTTAATAGAACTCGATACTAAGTTTCCATTGCTGGTCTACAACCATTTATAATTTTTTCACTTTTAGAAACCAAAATGTAGTCTTAGAATGAATGTAGTCAGAGAAAAATGAAAAACAATGGTGTAGTTATTACATGGCTTAAGTTAAACGTAATGTTGATACATTAACTATCAACAGTATACTAATGTAATTAACTGGAAGAAACAAAGTTTTACACATACAATTTACAATTTTTAATGAAAATTACAATCTGCAACTTTAAGAGATACTTCATATATTAATATTATTTACTCACTGCTACAATAAGACCTGTAGGTCCATTGAAATTATCAATCCAGCCCTGAAAGACAAAAAATTTGAGGGATTTATTACATAGTTTTCACATTTTTTCAAAATAACCTACATAAAAACACTGGTAGGTTTTTGAAACAATAACACCAGTTAAGCAACAGATAATGCAAGTCAAAATAATGTAAATGCATAAAAATGTCTGTTCTCATACATAAACACCATGTGCCTGCTTCTACAGATATGCACTGTCCGTATACAATCTTCCATAAATGCATGTGATTAGAAAAACAACATTTACCTATGAGAATATTTACATGATGTTGTCTTTCCACAATGACATGATTTTAGTAATGACCTTTGTAAAGATTTTATTCTGTTGCTTATTTGTGTGTTAACACCATGTAAAAGTACAGAAAACTTTTTAAAAAAAATTGTATTTGAAAAATACAAAACAATATCATTACAAAGGATGTGAAATATCAGTAGGATGCTCAGCCCTTAACTTAAAAATAATATCATTGCTCTTCCTTGTAATATGAGGGCATGTTGTAAGAGCATTCTTTCTTAATGCAAACTAGTCAGTCAGTCAATCTGGTTTAAATCATCAAGACAGGACATAAGTACTAACTGGAAGAGGTTCTTTCCATGCGGCTGCAACTATAGATGGTCGAACAATAGCCACAGGTAAACTTCCACACTCCTCCACCAGAAGATTTTCAGCAAGAGCTTTGGTGTAAGTGTACGTATTAGGGCGGTCTCCCAAAAGTTTAGGAGTGACTGATGAGTGACTGATGCTATCATATCTTCATCCATCCATCTAACACAAATTACAAGCAATTAGTTCTAAATAATCCATAATTTTGGTCTCAAAACAAAATTTCCTTTCCTTATACACCCTTTCAGCTGGAAATTAAGAACCATTACATACCTCTTTGATAATATATATTACTAGAATATAGACAGTTAACTATGAAACAATCAAAATAGCAAATTATCAACTTACAAATTCATAAAATTATGATTTAAAAATAAAGACATTAAATTATTTTTCCTTAAGTTATACCATCATAAGTATATAGAAAAGCTACTTTTAAGATCTCATGTTATTTAGATGTACATCAGTAAGTTCTAATTCTTTAATCTAGTCCAGTAAAGATACATTACAACTGAATAAAAAATAAGATGTATAATTATGAAACTTGGCTTCAAAACAAATTAATACCTCATAATATGTCCATCATAAATTATCTTCACTGCTATAATTTTATAATTACAGCTTTTCAACATACAATCTATAATACATTAAAAAAACCTACAATAAAAGAATTTAGAACAATAAAGTGTATTAACCCTTCAAAAGAATGCTTGGTTATCTTGGATGCATAGTTATTTCATGATACTAGCTTAACCAGATTACCGATATTGTTCATAACTTCAATAGCTGGGTTTTATTGCATCCGTGATGTGAGATATTTTTATTTCAGTAAACAACCAGTAATTGTTAGAAAGTCTCTAAACACTGTTTCAGAAAGTTTAAACTCAAATAAAATAGAAATTGCCATCATCCACGTTTGAACCATGTAAAATATAAGCTGTCTACACTGTCTGTTTTCAAATTATGAGAGAAAAATGTTCTATTGACCATACATAAGAGATCAGTGTCAAAGTGTACATGTCTCATGACCTTTTACATCTATCGTTCAACACAGTATCAAGTATTTGATGTCAGAGATATCAACTATTTATTTTACTTTTGTTGGTGATCTAGCAACACTTTATGGTAGAAAAGAGAAGTACTCTGTATAATATACAGAGGTCATGAAAAACCCTGTAAACATGGAGTTCAGAGGTTTTTTTAAATACAGAGTGTAACTGTAGAATGGGTAGATGCATTTTTATGGTTTACATGAACATCACAACTTGTCAGAGTCATTCAGAAGTTGACGATTCACAGATATACTTTGTGGAAACATATGTTTGTAATATATTTGTTTGTTTGTTCTTTGTTCACAACAGACTTGTAAATTACAGGACTGGTTCAATGGACCAACCATGTACACATTCAGTTAACTTAAACAAATGAGTATTCCTTTAACAAAGTTGATTGGAAAACAGAAGTTTCTGTAACTCTAAATCTTGCAGAATTCCAATAATATTACTCACTCTAAAGCATCAATAACTTTCTGAGGGTTTGCTGGAGGTGGGTAAACTACTTCATCTATTTCATTTCTGTCACAGTTACAATAGGCTGTAGAAACATGAATCAGTGCCTGAAACATATTTTAATCTCAGTAATTAAAGTAGGTTCATGAATTAGAAATTTCAATAGTGTGAAAAACGTAAGATACATGTAATAACAACAATAATTCCGAATGAAATTAACATCTCTGGGAATAAATTTGAATAAACGTATTTGTAATTAATAGCACAATTGACATTTAACAAACGAAAAAAAACATCAACTTATAAGTTGAAATAATATAACAGCATAAGTCAGATGATCCCTTCATGTCTGTAGGTTATTTTAAAAAAATTAATTTTATCCATTTTGTTTTGTTATTTCACAAGCAATAAAACTGCATAGTTATAATCCAAAAGACAAAACTTATTCACACACACACACAAATAAACTTGGTGCTGTTATTTCATTTACAGATACATACAACAATACACATACTTTTGGATCAGAGATTCATTTAAATTAAGTTCAATTTGATTTAAAATTAATCACATTTGCACAATAAATTTTACAAACTCAAATATAGTGGATGCATCCTAAATAAATAAGAAAAACTTATTGAAAACTTACAACCAGTTGAGGCATCTTGTGACAAAGTTCTACAAGTCTTCGTGTGCCTAAAATGTTCATTTCAACAGAGCATCTGAAAAACAACAGTTATAAATAAAAGTTGATTTCCATTTTGTAAAGCATGACAGTTTAAGTTTTTATCTCAAGAGATATAAATCGCTAATATATTAATTAAATAACTGGTTAAAAAAATTAGTGTAAAAGATTGATTAATCTAATAAAATTAATCAGGAAAAATACAACCATAATAACTACACACACCAAAACACAACATGAGTTATTAGACAAATTTGGCACGATATATTACAACCACACATTTCAAAATAACTGAAATAATAAATGCACAACTTTTATCCTATTTCTCATTCTTTTTAAAAGAAATATTTTGTCAGTACTGAAAAACTAGATTTTACTCTTTTGTTACACATCAATAGTTACATCAATCAGTAACCTAGTTTGACCCCTAATGGACAAATACATTAGTTTTGTGAATTAATCTACAATTTTTCTCCAGAACTATAGCATCAAATGTAGTTAGGTGCTTGATATCCTTAAAGTAATATTTACTGATATCATATAACTGGTATGCAAGTCATTTTGTTCACAAGTTTAATTCTAAATATTAACAGTATCAATAATTTATAATTAAATTTCCAAACTTTAAAAGCCCAGATAAAGAAGCACTTAATGTACCTTCCATGCCACTAAAACAAATAAATCATCAGTCTCTAGGTTATTAGTTTCCTTATGGTCAATATGTAGATATTAAACAGATTTTGATTCGATTTTCAAGTTTGTCAGATATCTATCTAACAGAATAGCTTTCAAAGACATAGAAATTAAAACTGTACATAAGGTAAGCCAATACAGTTTGATAATTAGAATTTTTTTAAATCCATGATGTACAAAAAAAGATTAGCTATTAATATTCAGAACTATGGTTCAATATTCTGACACAAGTTTACTTACTTAAGAGGTTCATCAAACTTAACAGTGGCTGCTGAATGAAAAACTACAGAAACATCACCTGCAAGGAGTGTCACGTCTGAAGAACATATACCAAGACCAGGAAGAGTTATGTCTCCATGGATAGGAACCAGCTTCAACAGCTGGTGTGGTTGGTTTTCTCTTATATCATCAAAAATCTACAAAGTTAAACCGTACATCGAGATACGTGAAAAACATCTGTTGAGTAAAACTTCATCACAATATCAAAAAACAATATTTCTTAGAAGATATGTACCTTTTACTATAAAAACATATATGTTAATACATTACACTTAGTTTCAAAAAGTTCAACTTTTACAAGAAAAAAAGGTCAACCGTTATTTTCCGATTGTCTACGCCATTTTGGAGATTTCTTCTTTTGGAAAATAAAACCATCATTATTATTTGCTTATACTTTGTATTTACGCTACAGCTAGGAACAACAGTTGGAACTTTTCTCAAAATATAAATAAAAATGGAATGCTTATGAAGGTTAGAATTCTAATTGCTTTTTTAAATAAATAAAGTTAACATTGTTATAAGTTTTCTAGTTTTAAAAAGTGTTTCTATAACTTTTATGACTAAATAATTTAATATTTAGTTCACAGTCACAGTAGCAAGGATGATCTGACTTTCCCTACTACAACTCAAGTGACATATGCAGTGGAAAACAATACATTAAAAACTAATAATTCAAAGCACCAGTTACCAAGAGAATTAAAATGTACTAAAAAAAGAAGACTGATAGCAGTGTTCCCTTTAAGCTGTACAGTCACACAACAACCAATCAAGTGAAATGAATTGTTTACATTTAAATAAGGTAAGGGTTGTCTCGTTTGCTGAAGCTATTAACTTATCTGTAAGGAAGGTTTTAAACGAGGACTAGGCAGTGATGAGGGCTATGAAAAACTAAATGTAAAAAGAAAAAAGGCAGAATATTTAGCACAGGATATTAACATAGAACTAGCTATATGAATAGGATTAATTGTTACTATTGTAATGGTAAAAGTATAAGAAGTAAAATAAATGACTTTAGAGTGCTGATAGGAATGGAGGATTTTGATGTAATGGGAAGAACTGAAACATGGTTAAACAGATGATTCTGATGACAAGAAATATTTTTGAAACACATGGTTACAGGTTATTTAATAAGGACAGAGTACTAGAGGAGGAAGGAGTTGCTTTACATGTAAAATGTGAATTACATCCTAATGAAGTTGAGGATGTCATAGATAACATCAAGGAGATTGAATCCATTTGGGTTTATAGTAGTAGATATAAAGGAAAAAGGCTCTTAGTGGGAAGTTGTTACAGACTACCAGATGACACTGCTGAAAATAGAGAACCTTGCAATTATATTGAGATTTCAGCTGTTAATGAAGCCATAAGTATGGGTGGCTTTAATAATAGACATAGATTGAAGGTGAAAGCTTTTTGTAAACTGTTCAGTGAGGCTTTCTTCACCAATTAGACAAGGAACCTGCTAAAAACAATGTTATTTTAAATTTATTGTTAACTTCCAATAAAGATATAATTAAGAGGGCAAAAATAAGAGAACATCTGGGTTCAAGTGATCATTGCTTCATTAGATTTGATGTTTTACTGCATATGGAGATAAGAAATAATGATATTTTGGTTACAAATTACAAAACAAATTTTAAAAGGATGCAATAATAATTATCTGTTGTGAATTTGCCAGTTGAGTTATTTGGAGACACTGATCAGATGTGGAATATTTTTGAATATTCAGGGTAAACACATTCCTTATAGAAAGAAAACAGTTGGTGCAAGTAAAAATAAAGACTTACAAAAAGTTTAAGAAAAAATTTTAAAAAGAAAGTATAATAAATTCAAGAAACTTAAACTGACTGGTATGACAGGAGATTTAGAAAGTTGGTGAAACAGAAAATTAGGACACCAAATTTAGAATTTTGCTGAATAATCGACATGGTTTCATTAAATGAAAATTCTTCCTTAAAAACCTCTTTTACATTCTTTGAAAAGGTTACTGCTTTTTTATGCAAGGGTGTGTCTAGATTTTCAGAAAACCTTTGACAAATTTCTACATAAAGGACTTGTAAAAATAATTATCTGTAGTTATGGGAGATAAGTTAGCAAACTAGATAGAAAAGTGGATGGATGGAAGAATGTATTAATGTTACAAGTGGAGCAGCTCAGAACTAAGTCATAGGGCCTCAGCTCTTTTTTATTTACATTAATGACATAGATAAGGGAATAGTTAATAAATTACTATAAATCTGAAGATATTATGGTCCTGGTTGTTGCTAGCTGTAAAAAGGTTGATGCTGATTTCCAACAAAATGTAAATAATTTCGTTAGTTGAGCAAGTAAATGGGTTTTAATTATAATAAATGCAAGATATGCATGTGGGTTACATAATTTGAATTATAAATATAATTTGGATGGGAATGACCTTAACAGTGTCATGAAAGAAAAGGATCTTGGTGCAATGGTTTTCAGTCTCCAAAGCCATTCAAGCAGTGCACTGTTGCTGGAGGTAGGGCAGATATGATTTTAAGTTGTATATACAGAAATATTAAGTACAAGTCTAGAGATATTATAATTTCATTGTACAGCTCACTGATTAGGTTACATTTGGAAGATTGTGTTCAGCCTTGGGCTCCTTATCTTGGAAAAGACACTTAAGTATTAAAAAGGTTTCCAAGAAAGGGTTACTAGAATGGTGCTTGGGATGAAGGGGTTGTCATACGAGGAGAAAGTGAAATATCTCAAACTGTTTTCTCTTAAAAAAGAAGAATTAGAGGGGACCTGATTAAGGTGTTTAAGATTGTAAATGTAATTGATAGTGTTGATGCACCATCTTTTTCCTCACTTAATAGTGGAAATAGTAGTACTTGAGGACAAAAATATAAATTTTGGCAGGGTAGGAATCTTTAACCAAGACAGTTCCATTTTCTAACAGGGTGGTTGTCCTTTGGAATGGGTTGCCTCTGGATGTTGTATAGGCAGTAAACTTAAACGACTTTAAGAAAAAGCTTGATAAGTATGTGAATGATAAAGGCTGGCCTTAAGATTTTTTTAAAAATTATTTTAATTAAGTTTAGAGGATGGAATAGTTGTAATAGACCAATAGGTTCCATGTTGTCCCAAAACATTATGTTACTATTCCAGCTGAGCACATCCTCAGTAATGGTGAGAAGTTTCAACACACTGATGGCCTTAATGTCCCTGGCAATGGTTAGGCTTAAAGCCCAAATAACCAACAGGTAGCATTGCAAAATGGCCTAATGATCCAATGAAGTCAATGGTCAAAAAATATCCCCCTCTGTACATTCCCTTGATACTGATGCACATAAAAAATTCGTTCCACACATAAGTAGAAACTAGTCACTTGGTTTATTTAACAATGGACAAGAATGTCATTTTTTTGTGATGGGAATTTCTGGGGAATTTTAATTATGACTGTGTTAATTTTCAAACAACATTGCAAAAATAAAATAATACATTTTATTGTAGAGTGACATCTGGGGGTCATAATGGGTGCTCCTGTGATGCACATTGCCTAGCTCTGTTTGGTCAAATAAACCTTGGGAGCCCCACTTTTAATTTGTCTCCTACACCTCTGTTGTTTAAACTTTCATGATAATTATGCAGAACAGTGGCAAACCTAAGCAGCAGATATTCATTTTGTCACAGTTGTGGTGTTTAATTACACATATAAAGCCACAACAAAGTATTAAAATTATTGCAATATGAAGTATTTTTTCTTTCCAAATTGACAATTAAAAGTTAAAAGGTTACTTAATTTATTCTCTGTGATACAGAACAGAAATATTTTTTCCCCAGATGATTTTTTTTTCTCTAAACGTCTGTTAATTAAATAATTTGAAACTAAAATACTCAACGTACTTTGGCATTAAGTAGTTCTTCCAGCCGTTCTCGTGGGTTTCGTCCTCCTTTGGATCGCAACAAAACATAAATAGTTTTTATTCCACCACAACATCGAAGTAATTTTTCCACCAATACCTAGAGAGAAAAAAAAAAGATACACACAGCAAAAGGAATACTTCTGTACTATCAAACAAGGTAATAAAAAATACAATTATTAGAATGTTTAGTGCTTATCAGACAAAGAATAATTATAAAAAAACAATAAATATAGAAAGTATATAATTTGACCAACTATTATACATATTTCATCCACCCAACCTGCCAATAAAACGTTTACTTCATTTGCAAAATAAACAAGTTTTGAAGCAAAAAATCTCAATTTTTAACCCTACTACTCAATGCATTACAAATGGTGATTTAATTAACCAATAAACCTTGTCAATATCATAACACTGTAATTTATATGTCTCAAGGAAACCTGTCATTTGATTGAAACTTAAACAGGTATTCTTGGTTGAAACAAGGAAGTTAAGCATTTAAAACATTCTTTTCAAACAAGTAGGCCTATTTCCCAATACTTTTTAAACAAACATACAAACTACTATTTCATGCTGAATATTTCAAACTTAACTTTACAATAACACTTTTATACGGATTTAATATTTCACATGCTTCTGTCCCATGACAACTAAGATAGGTCGTAATATGAACCACAAGGAAGCAATATTCGGGTTGTAATGATGCAGATAATGATAGCAATAACAAATAAGTGCATTAAACTATTTGCTGGAATTAGGTGAAGGTAGGTGTTAAAAAAAAAGTTACAAGCTAGCCTATGGTCAGGTTTGTGTGGTATTTACAAAAAGAAAACCATAAACATATTTATAAAATATCACAATTTTGGCAAATATGTTCATAAAAATGTTATCGTCATCTATCAGGAAAATATGAACGAATTGGGCAGATAAAGTATCTTTAACGTTAGTTTTATTAAAACAAATATGGCACAACATTCTATCACAATGTAGTTCCCACAAAGGTAACTGATAATTCATGAAACAGTTGTTAGTTGTTGTATAAAATAATTTTACCCAAATGTGGTTTCAGAAAATTGTTTCTAAAGTTTGGTAGTGTCAACATTCAAGTAAAAAATTTTGAAAAAAGTCTTGAATATGTATATTTTTTCAATTTCACTTTTGAAATAAACACATAAATAATTAAAATTCATATTCACATAATTCAAAATTTTATCTTAATTATTTACTTGTTGTTAAACACTACAAGTGCTGAACACTTACACGTATTTACTTGTGAAAGCACCATTTTTTAAATTGTTATTCAACTTCTACCTTGTAAAAGAAGTGTTGTTTGAAAACTTAGCTCAAGTTTAACTTATGCAGTTAATATTTCACCTTCATCTACTACTTCGCAGTTTATGGATATTGGGGCCCGTCATGGCCAGGTGGTTAATGCACTCGACTCATAATCCGAGAGCCGTGGGTTCGAATCCCCATTACACCAAATATGTTTGCTCTTTTGGCCGTAGGAGTGTTATAATGTGACGTTCAATCACACTATTCGCTGGGGGTGGGTAGTGATGACTAACTGCCTTCCATCTAATCTTACATTGCTAAATTAGGGACGGCTAGCGCAGATGGTCCTCGTGTTGCTTTGTGTGAAATCCAAAAAACAAACAAACTATCGGCTCGATATAGATGATTGTTAACTTCATGTTTGTCATGTCACATGTGAATACTAGAGCAGATACGATACGTATCTAAATGCAGAAGATTTACCAATTATTTGTTACAAAATTTAACAGTCCTAGCAATAAACTTGGACAGATTTATAATGCTAAGAGCTTTAAGTTATTTAAAGCACCATGCAACTGTAGATTCCTGTTACAATTTGAAGTAACTCGAAGGGAAAAAATGATACATTTGATTTATTCTGTATTTTTCATATGGTCACGAGGTTGGTCAAACTTGCCAAATTTGTTGTATATAGATAAATTGTATCGTATCGCTGTATTGCAATATCTCTGGCGAATACTATAATTATTTATTTATTGTGCTTATATACCTTTCACGCACAGCACATCAAAAGAAACGTTTCCGTGAAAATGACTGTCAAAGAGAAACTTTAAAAGCAATTAACTATTAATCCTAAAATCGGAATTTCATTCGTGCAGACAATAGTGGCAGTTTTTATCATCATAATATCTGGCAAGCTGTATTTAAAAAAAGCTAAATTTGCGTTTTTTTTAGCAACAAGATTGTATTAACAGATTACGTGCTTTGGTACTGATCAGATCAGATCTTGCACTGGTATAGCGAATTTTCTCTTGTTCAAAGTCGTCACGTAAACACGGCAATTTCTTTACAATCGACATACGACTTAAGAGTTTTAAAAACTAGAGGACACTGTAATAATAATTTTTCTGTTTTAGGGACTAATTATTTTACCCAGTCACCCATACACTCTCTAGCATATTTTTTGTCCATGTATTTAAATTTGTTTGTTTTAAATTTCGCGCAAAGCTACTCAAGGGCTATCTACACAAGCTGTCCCTAATTTAGCAGTGTAAAGACTAGAGGGAAGGCAGCTAGTCATCACCTCCCACCGCCAACTCTTGGACTACTCTTTTACTAACGAATAGTGGGATTGAACGTACATTATAACGCCCCACGGCTGAAAGAGCAAGCATGTTTGGTGCGATAGGGATTCGAACCCGCGACCCTCAGATTAAGAGTCGAGTGTCTTAACCATCTGGCCATGCCGGGCAAAGCGACATTGTGAAAACAGAAAGTTACGGCATTTCGTTACTTTCACTTACGAGTTTAATTTATCTTTAATAAAAACTTAACTCTTACTTCAGCACTATAGATGTAAACCTTTCCACTTTTATTTTAATCACAATGTGTTGAAGAAACTATGCCACACACGTGTTAACGTCTAAAAACCTGTAATTTAGTTACTTAATTATTTCCCTATTGGCAAATCAATTAAACAGATAGTCAGGCTCGATTTCACGATTTAAATAAGTCCTATTTCACGTTTTCTCCTTTTAATTGTCCGTTCTCATTTTGGTTCAACTCAATCGCTAGTACAGGCGGAAGAAGTTCCTAGATTTCGGCACTTTTTCTGCTATATAAAAATCCTTTAAGCAAGGAATTCCCACAACCAGATCAGGTATAGCGTATGTGTATGACACATCGTCTTCAACATCATTATCACGTCAAGTTAGGTAGGTTTCGTTTCGTTTGAATTTCGCGCAAAGCTACACGAAGACTATCTGCGCTAGCCGTCTCTAATTTGGCAGTGTAAGGCTACAGGAAAGGCAACTAGTCATCACCACCCACCGCCAACTCTTGGGCCACTCTTTTATCAACAAACAGAGTGATTCACAGTCATATTATAACGCCCCCACGCAGGGGCGTAGATCCTGGGGGGATGGGGGTATACATCCCCCTTCATTTTAGGTGGGGGATATGGTGCATACAATCATCCCCCCTACAGTTTGGTCTGTTGAATTGTTTTATTGCATCACAGGCCTACAAATTGTGTGTTTGTTCTTGTACATTTCGGCTACTGAAAAAGCCTACATCTAGGCCTAATTATATAATTCGATTGGTAAGAACACGAGAATCACATCTTTAATATAGGCGTGCTTCTAAGCTTTTCGATCGAAGCGATAGTTTGTATCAGTTAGTAGGCCTAAGTATACATGCAAGTATTGTGGCAACAAGATTACTCTGTGACTGCATGTTTACAGCTTTCAGGTTTACGTAATTAGAGATTACCAATTTGCAAATTGAACAGTCCACATAAGTGGTTGCAAAAATCATCCCCTCCATCGGGTGTAAAAAATCTACGCCCCTGCCCCCACGGCTGAAAGGGCAAACATGTTTGGTGTGACAGGGATTCGAACCGGCGACCCTCGGATTACGAGTCGAGTACCTTAATCATCTGGCCATGCCGAGCCAGCTAGATAGGATCCGAATAGAAAAACTGGGAACACTCCAGCGATCGAAGGCATTATTAACGCCTGTGAAAATTAAGTAAAAAATAATTGCAAAGTTATATTTCGGGATTATAAGTAAAAAAAAAAAAAAAAAACCTCCGTTAAAAGATGCTAAAGATACCATTTATCAGTAGGGAAAAGGGCGACTTTTCCTCAGAAGACGAACAGGGGTTTATATAATTCACATGGTCATTGTCTGTTTTAATATTTTATCCAAAGGTACCAATATATAGCATGTTCCTGAGAAACGAAATTTTATTTATATATTCAGGGTATTGACAAAAATGTGGCCTGCCTCCTTTGAAAATGTTGTTAATTTGTTAATTAACAAATGTTAATTATTTGTTAATAATTCTTTTATTATATAATAGAAAAATCTGTAAAACTATATGTTGTTGTTTTTTTAAACGCACTCGACGAGATCTGTTTAAATACGATCTTAAATCCTAATTTTAACACTGGCTTTTGTAAAACCAGAACTTTTCATGATCTTAGTTACATTTTCTCATAACAAATGTTGTGTACGTGCTGTCTATCTTCTTATTCCAGTTGGTCACAAAATAATCAAATTGGCTTTTTTTTTTCCTTTCCAGTTGTTTTCTGTCATTTTTATAGGTTTTTATGTAACTTCTTAAGTATCATAAGGGGCCCGACATGGCCAAGTGTGTTAAGGCGTTCGATTCGTAATCCGAGGGTCGCGGGTTCGATTCCCAGTCGCACCAAATATGCTCGCCCTTTCAGCCGTGGGAGCGTTATAATGTGACGGTCAATCCCGCTATTCGTTGGTAAAAGAGTAGCCCAAGAGTTGGCGGTGGGTGGTGATGACTAGCTATCTTATACCGCTAAATTAGGGACGGCTAGCACAGATAGCCTTCGAATAGCTTTGTGCGAAATTCCAAAACAAACAAACCTTCGTGATGGACGTTACCTATGCAAAGGCCACGATAATTAATTTTAAAAAATCACGTATTTTGAAACATTCTTAAAAAGAGTTTATCGGAAACGCTAATGAGCAGTTTCGCTGTAAAGCTCAATTAAAAATATGATTTATATTATAAGAGTTAAAATCAAACTGTTAAAATTAATTAATTTCAATTACTATACATGACCTATGCGTGAAAGTGAAAACATACACCTCACACCGTAATCCTTATTCTCACTACGATTAGAAAGTTTCATTGCAATGTCTCTTCAGTTTCTCTTGTAAAATTAAATGTTTATCTTTCCAAATACCAAAAACTCAGGCCTTCTCTTCATTCTTGAAAGCATTACTACAACTCTTACAAAGACACATGTCCTTCAATCAACACCAATACATCTTCACCCTCTAAAACAGGGGTCGGCAACCTCCTTCCGCACAGGGGCCAGAGGCTATGTCTGTGAGCGGATGGAGGGCCACATAAAGTTACATAGTTGAATTCTTTTTTAGGACCACCACGGGCCGGGTGGATGTAATATTTCGTTTAGGGACTGAGGGCTAGATCCAGCCCACTGGGTGTTAGTTGCCGATCCCTGCTCTAAAACAACCATACTGGTTTGTTTTGAATTAATAAAGACATGCATTAGATTAATACAGGCTATTTCGTATTATTTTATCTTGTGTTAAATTTATTATCATAATAAGTTATCTTCTTTTCTAAACACATACCTATATAACAGTCCTTTTGAATACGCTAGTTTAAAATATCATGTGCAAGTTTTATTGGTTTGTTTGAATATCGCGCAAAGCTACACGAGAGCTATCTGCCATAGCTGTCCCTAATTTAGCAGTGTAAGACTAGAGGACAGGCAGATAGTCATCACCACCCACCACCAACTCTTTTACCAACAAATAGTGGGATTGACCGTCACATTATAACGCCCCAACGGCTGAAATGGCGAGCATGTTTGGTGCGACGGGGATTCGAACTTGCGACCCTCAGATTACGAGTTGAGCGTTTTAACCAACTGGCCATGAGCTACTTACTCGTAAAGCAAAACATCACTAAGCCACTCTAATCAAACCTGTTTTTGCAAATTTTCACAAACTGTATGGATCTTGACACTTTTTTATGAAAAGCATATAGAGGAAAGTTTAGTTTATAAAAACAGATGACAGCTAAGTCAACATAGACTTAAAAAGAAAGTTAAGTTTCTGTTACAAAAATTAGGCTTTATCGATAATTTACTGACATAAAGTTGAAGATTCTCTGATTACTATTATACACAAGACACTGTTATTAGGCCTATTATATTTTTAAACACTAAATTTTTAATTTAGTCCCACAGGACTCGTTAACACGTGACTAAACTGCTAGGTTTTTGATACTCACTTAAATGTGTAATCCAAAATTACAAGTTATTTACATCTCAATCAATGCTTTTTGGAGCAAAGCCACACTGGGCTAAACGCTGTGCCAACCTCAAGGAATCGATGTATCTTACTCAGTTTTTATAACTTCTACATTCTTTTGATTAAGTCCAACACATATTAAAACTTTGATATCATGAGCATATTACGTTCATCTTGTTAAATTTAACTTATCCCATTACGTGGATCCTTGAATTAGGTGCGTCTTAAACTATTAGCACGTTCATGTCACTTATGTATCTGAAAACTAAATGTGTTACTGTACTTAACTCTACTATATAACATTAACCCAGAAAACAGTTTGTTAGGGTAGAGAACAAAGGGTGAAAGTAAACAGCCCTACTTGGTGTTCTGATATGCAAGCGTTCCTGCCACCATAAACCATGAAAACTGACAGGTATTTCGGTTTGAATATCTCTGGCCCCTTTGCTTGGAAACAGAGATAACCGGGCACCACCCCCTCAGTTGTTATATATATATATATATACAAAAGTCGAGTGTACCGGTTAAGGAAGCAGAAAGTATAGAAACAATAACTGCATATACCGTTCTCTTTCTTTTGTTATTTAACTTCTAACTACGTTCCATGCTTTGTAGAAGGTAGTTAATAATTTACTATCTTAACTGATTAAGTACTTGTGTCTTTATATTCAAAACCAAACATCTATTTAAAAAGATAAAATATGCTCTCTCATTGGGTATTATTTAAAAAAAAATGTCCGATATACATCGTTGGAGAGCTTACAATTACCATATCAAAAATAAGGTAACTGAACCAGCTAACACATGCACACACACTATATATATGTATACCAATTTTTCCAGACTTCATGTACACATTAAATATTTTGGATTAAATACAGAAAGTTAATCAAGGAAGTCAATAACTTCCTCTCGCCTCCGTTACTCACGTAAGTAGGTCAGTCAACAAGGTATCACGATCATTATCTAGGACGAAAGACTGGTGTTATAATACTTAGCGCAATTTGTAGAGAACGCGGTAATTATATTTTCTACTGGCAAGTCGAATGATGCCCTAGGGACATAAAATTCCTTTCTTTAGAATGTAAATGCCCGACAGTTATTTGGGTAACACTTTCACTTTGACAATAACGGCACTGTTGTTGTTAGTATTTAATCGTATGTCCTCTTAACTTGGGAAAAAATTATTTTAATTTAATAACTTCCAAGAGCTAAACAATAACACAGATAATTTGAACTTCAACTTTACTTTTACCATTACTGTTAAAATCTTTCACGTAGCTAAACATCACATCACATCTTCAACCAGTAAAGGCATCACACTTACACTAATCTCCTTTTACTTTAATTTTTGCGCGATTTAAATGAAGATTGTTTTAAAGCCTGTGAACTTGTGTCCAAATCTATTTCTCTTTGTTAGAATTAGTCGAAGTCAGAGAAAGTCAGTGAATCTGAGAATATCACACTATCACGAAGCCATAACGAAAAACCCAATGTTTTATGATACTTAACGAAGGTAATTAAAATTAAAATTATTCACCCTTGTGGTTTAAAGTTCACAACGAATTACTTCTTAAGACGTTTAAAAGCTACGCTCAAAGGGTTTGTTTGGTTGAGGCACAGAGTTGTGACTATCGCAGAAATATACCTCTGACATTTAGCTTTAGCCCTCATCCTTTCTATTTAACCGCCAAAGTGCGTGTTTGAGATGTCCAATAACACAGGAATAATACAAAATTACACCGTAAGCCACACAAACAATGCAACTCTTATAAAACAGTTTATCAATACATAGGTGTTTAACCATAGGTGTTTAGAGATAGAATTGCACGTTTTATCACAATAGCATTAATACAAAAATAAAAACTATATGACTTTACCTTTCCCATAAAACCCGTTGCTCCTGTGATAAGAACAGAGCGATCCTGATAAAACGCTGCAATAGGAGACGTGTCCTCTTCCGCCATTTTGAGATGCTGTTCCAGTCCCTGTCTCCTTTAAAAGACAAACACAGAAATATTAACACTTGTGTTACTGGCCATCTTTAGGTGAGAAAAAAATATTAACATGTAAATGTTAAAGAGTTATTCTTCAAGAAAGGTAAGGATTTTCATACTTAAAAGTTCCTGGTTACCTTAAAGAAACCCAAGCTTTCAGGTGTCTGCTACTGGATACCTTCACGGAACACAATAGTTATATGCATATATAACTGTTCATTTTAAACATGCAAAAGGCCTAATCATTAATCACGTATTATAATTTTATAGTCTAGAAATCAAAGCCTACGGCAAGCGTATTTGTTCAAAAGCGTAGAAAATGAGGTCGGCACCCTTAAGTGGGTCTTTTTTATACCCACAAAAGATGGTGCTCCTTGTGTCAGCACAATTAAGTTATCTATGTAACAAAAAAATATCTAAACACCCGATTACTAAGAATTAATTATTCAAAAGTTAAAACTTTAAAATGTTGATGATATAAAGCCAATAAAATTTCTTTTCTCACCTTAAGATATTATTGCTGATACAAGGTTATCAAATATTATTTGCCTTTATAATTTCATTACTGCGTTAACGATATAAAGCCAACATACTTCAATGTAGTCATCTTGAGAATTTATTACTGTGCTGATGATATAAAGCCAACATCATTTACTGTACTCACCTTGAGAATTTATTACTGTGTTGATGATATAAAACCAACATAATTATCTGTACTCACCTTCAGAATTTATCACTGTGTTGATGACATAAAGCTAATATAATATACTGTACTCACTTTGAGAATTTATTACTGTGTTGTTCATATAAAGCCAATATAATTTACTGTACTCACCTTGAGAATTTATTACAGTGTTGATGATATAAAACCAACATAATTTACTGTACTCACCTTGAGAATTTATTATTGTGTTGATGATATAAAGCCAACATACTTTAATGTACTCACTTTGAGAATTTATTACTGTGTTGTTGATATAAAGCCAATATAATTTACTGTACTCACCTTGAGAATTTATTACTGTGTTGATGATATAAAACCAACATAATTTACTGACTTTGAGAATTTATTAGTGTGTTGTTGATATAAAGCCACTATAATGTAATGTTAAATGTACTAAATTTATCCTTAATAAAAACATATCTCCGACACCCTCAGCCAGATCTTGTCCGTATAATATTTTAATAAATTGCATTATGAACGCATTGCCATCAGATATATATGTATAAAACTGAGTAACTAAGGTCATAAAATCGTCAGATACACTATATTTTATGATAGATCACTGAATTTTCTATTTCAAACTTTTGAAATGAAGCTGATGTTTATCGTTACATGAAGTTTTATATATATATAATATATATATGTTATTATATATATTTTTGTGTTATAAAATAACCAGAAAAAATAGAATTTTCAGATTGACACAAATACATGCGAAAATAAGTTATTTTTATTTTTCCAAACTCCCAGTGACACATGCATGTCTAGGAACTTACAACGATAGAAACAGTTTCGATATCTGTTGTGGGCAGAGCACATATAGTCCTTTGTGTAACTTTGTGCTTAACTATAAACAAACATTTCTGCAATATTTTATGCACAAGCTAAAATTGCATGTATTTTGTATATTAAGTTTTGTTTTTAGAATTCTTACCTCACATCATAGAACAGGCCAGGCGCTCGACTCCTAATCTGAGGGTCGCGGGTTCGAATCCCTGTTACATCAACATGATCACCCTCTCAGCTGTGGGGAAGTTGTAATGTGACGGTCAATCCTACTCATCGCTGGTAAAAGAGTAGCTCAAGAGTTGGCGGTGAGTGATGATGACTAGCTGCCTTCCCTTTAGTCTTACACTACTAAATTAGAGATGGCTAGCGCAGATAGTCCCCGTGTAGCTTAGTGCGAAATTAAAACAGTCATAGATGCATGCAAATGAATATTTCGACTTATTTCTGTTTCTTTTCCTATTTTTGGCGCAAAATTTATCACATTATGTTCGTTTGACTTATACTTTCCAACAAATATCTATACAGCTCCTATCTGATTTGATTTTTTACCAAAAAACATTTGACAGTCTGCATTCATCGTAAATTTTCTTCGAAGACATTTCATGTTGTTTAAGTCTCAAATTAACCAAGAATTACTCATACATACTATCTATATCAATAAACTAGTTTTGTTTTTGAATACTGTGTAAAGATACACGAGGACTATCTGCACTAGCCGTCCCTAATTTAGCAGTATAAGACTAAAGGGAAGGCAGCTAGTCATCACTACCCACCGTCAACTCTTGGGCTACTCTTTTACCAACAAATACTGGGATTGACCGTTATATTATAACGCTCCCCAGGCTGAAAGGGCGTGCATGTTTGTCGTGATGTAGATTCGAGCCCGCGATCCTCAGATTACGAATCGAGTGCCTTAACCGGGCCTCAATATGACAGTACAGTCTGTTGTATGTCCACGTAACTACTTCGCATGGTGTGGATGTATCGTCACCAAAACTGGCATGGAGATTCATTAGACTCACGCAGAAGTGCACATACGTTATCAATCTTGTGGTCGGAAATGCATGAAAACTTAGGGTTTTCCATTTTGAAGTTTTTATTGGCATTTTTTGCGCGTGCATGTGTGCGCGCGCGTTTTTTTATTATTTTTTAATTATAATTACACATTAGGTTAATAACATTTTATGTCCTAGGATAAACTTTCATTAATCACGAATTTACATAACTTCCGTCCAGCGAATAAGTACTCCAGCTAGTAATTAATAAACAAAAGAAAAGACAATTAACTTGGATTAGGTACAGTACAATTAATAAAAAAAAAATTAAATTTTAAGCAGGATTTAAATGATATGTAGACTTCTTTCAAAACCTTCCAACATGTTTTTACAATCCACTTTTACAAATACTATATAGATTTACTACAAAATCATTCATTTTTTTTCTGATCTGGATTAAAAAAAAACAGTTATCAAGGAATATTTTCCGCGCTCTATATTATTAACTTTTATTTAAAGTTAAATTATCTGAGATTTTAATACAGAAAAAATAAGTCAAGTTGCAATATGTTTTTAAATAAACAGCGTCTTTAAGTAGCCTTTAGAAATATTTCAAACCCCTAAATAACTTCCGAGTTTTACAATATTCATTTGTCCACTATTTCCATGAACAACCTTCAACCAGTACAAAAAAGCACTGGCAGGTCAAGTCTTTGATGAAGAAATGTATTTTTTATCACGAGATGGCGCTTCAATATACGTGTACAAAAATTAAGGCAAGCACTGACCTCTTTTAGGTCGGTTCCCCATTCGTTACAACTTTCTGTTGTTACGTTTACTTTACGTTCTCATCAACATCCGTACTCTAGGCATAAAATATTCGCTATCACTTATCCTTCTAGAAGCAGATTACTTGCAAGGAAAATGCTGCACTAAACAAAACACAACGCTACAAAAATATTACTTTAATTTTCGATTCTTACAACTTTCAGCCTACTAACAATAAATCAGCAACACAAAAATTACATACAGTGGTGTTGTGTTGTTGTTGTTTTTTTACAGTATAAATATGTTATAGATAACTGAACAACATACTAGTTCGATCTGCCTATGTTCTTGCGTAATCTTATATAACATAACGTATTATCAAAAACCACCATGTACAGCTAGACTGGAACTGGGTTTACTACGCTGGAATAGAATGCTTCACACGTTTTGATTAAACTTCGAGTAATGGGTAGAACAAACTCTAACAATGAACATCGATAATGTTAAATGTCACATATATATGTATAAACATGTGAATAGGCTTGAACATCGATAATGTTAAATGTCACATATATATGTATACACATGTGAATAGGCACAAACTAAGCTTGCAAAGACACAAAAACTTTTTCTAATAATAACAGTATCTTCCATGTTGAATTACGTGACACCCGATATTTAAATAAAAACAAAGTAATGCTGCATCATCTACTTTGTAACCTGGAAATTCTATTCGTGTGCCGATATAAGGTCAATATAGCTCAGTGTAGTCACCTTGAGAATTTATTACTGTGTTGATGATATAAAACCAACATACTTTAATGTACTCACCTTGAGAATTTATTACTGTGTTGACGATATAAAGCCAACATACTTTAATGTACTAACCTTGAAAATTTATTATTGTGTTGACGGTATAAAGCCAACATACTTTAATGTACTCACCTTGAGAATTTATTATTGTTTTGACGGTATAAAGCCAACATACTTTAATGTACTAACCTTGAGAATTTATTACTGTGTTGATAATATAAAACCAACATACTTTAATGTACTCACCTTGAGAATTTATTACTGTGTTGACGATATAAAGCCAACATACTTTAATGTACTAACCTTGAGAATTTATTATTGTGTTGATGGTATAAAACCAGCATACTATAATGTACTCACCTTGAGAATTTATTATTGTTTTGACGGTATAAAGCCAACATACTTTAATGTACTAACCTTGAGAATTTATTATTGTTTTGACGGTATAAAGCCAACATACTTTAATGTACTAACCTTGAGAATTTATTACTGTGCTGATGATATAAAGCAAATAAAATCTGTTTTCTCACCTTAAGATATTATTGGTGATACAGGTTATAAACTACTATTTGCATTTACGATTTTATTATTGCGTTGATGATATAAAGCTTATGTAACTTACTTTACATACCTTGAGAATTTATTACTGTGCTGATGATATAAAGTCAACATACTTTAATGTACTAATCTTGAGAATTTATTACTGTGCTGATGATATAAAGCCAACATACTTTAATGTACTAATCTTGAGAATTTATTACTGTGCTGATGATATAAAGCAAATAAAATCTGTTTTCTCACCTTAAAATATTATTGGTGATACAGGTTATAAACTACTATTTGCATTTACGATATTATTATTGCGTTGATGATATAAAGCTTATGTAACTTACTTCACATACCTTGTGATTTTATTACTGTGTTGAAGATATAAAGCGTGTGTAGTTTACTCTACTATATGTTTTGTATAAGGGAAGCAATTCTGGGCTCCAAGTTGGAAGCACAGTCGACAATCCAAGCGTTGACCCCCCCTCCTTCTCTACGTCATCCTCGATTATCGAAGGGCTGCCGACGACACAAGTTTAAATAATTATATAAGCTATATAGAAACACCAACACAGACACATTCTTCTCACGGAACATGTACATGATATGTTTGTTTGTTTTTTTTAATTTCGCGCAAAGCTACTCGAGGGCTAAATGCGCTAGCCGTCCCTAATTTAGCAGTATATGACTAGAGGGAAAGCAGCTAGTCATCACTACCCACTGCCAACTCTTGAGCTACTCTTTTACCAACGAATAGTGGGATTGAGCGTCACTTTATAACGCCCATACGGCTAAAAGGCCGAGCATATTTGGTGAGACGGGGATTCGAACCCGCGACCCTCGGATTACCAGTCGAACGCCTTAACCACCTGCCGGAAACAAAGCTAGTCAATGCCACACTCCGCCAACTCTTGGTGTACTCTAATCGAATAGTGGGAGTGAATGTTACATTATAGTATCCTTAGAGGCTGAAAGGGTGAGCATATTCCGTTATTGGATTGGAACCGCGACCCACAGATTGCATGTAAATCGAGCGCCATAACCATCAAGCCAACACAGCAAGGTCAAATTCTATATACAGGTGAGCATTGATCTTGGTGCTATTTTACAAAAAAAACTAAGGGCCTGTTTTACCCAATTCTGTTGCAACACAGGTGATTACACTAGAATATAACTGGTGATTTTAAGATACAATTTTAGAAGCAGTATATTGAAGTAACATTTAATTCTATAAGAGCACCTTTGTGAGGCGTATTTGTACGTAAGCACGGATAACCCATTGTGGTTTACGTATCTGTACGTAAGTTACACCTTCCTATAGTACAGTTTCAAATTTAGTTTTATTTTAAATTCACGTCTTTAAGTAAGGTTTTAATTTAAAAAAGGTACATATGTTACTGATCTTTTACAAATATCATTCTAGGGCTTTCACTTCTGTGGCAGATACCAATCTGAACAGTGTCTGTTTCCCCATTTGTTAATTGATTTGGATGACAACTTAAGTTGACCATGTGGGTTTACCGATGCGACAGTAAATGCCGTAAAGCAGAGCTGTCGCATTCCCTGGTGAGTAAACATTACGTCTGCAGATATAAAACGCTAAAATTCTGGGTTCAATTCCCCATGGTAGACAAGTGCAAATAACCCATTGTGTAACTAGCTATATACTAGAATATTCCTGTTTTGTTCAATTTCTTCATACTTATTAACTTGTTTCTTAACTGCAAACACAAATCAGTTTCTATTCTAATATTCAGCCAATAAGATTTTGTGAAATCCCTTGTTTTCCGAGATTTGTGTACCTGTGCGCATGTACAACCTAATCAGGTATATAAAAATTCTGAATATGCTGCAAATATGTTTATGATAACATTTTTTATTATTACAACACAATACATTCAAAAAAACATCCTACGAAGCTCGCCCTCAGTAAATGTACTGTTTACAACTAAATTTGATCACACGATACTCATAAAATACTATATCATAAATAATCCATAGTTTGAATGTTTAATTGTACGTATTAGTTCATAACTAGCAGGTTATAATAGAGGTTTCATAAATTTAACCAGTGTACCTAAAAACTCCCCGGTGGCACAACGATATGTCCACGGACTAATAACGCTAGAAACCTGATTTCGATACCCATAGTGGGCAGAGAACAGACAGCCCATCGATTGTAGGTTTATAGTCAAGCACAAAACTACATGGACTATGTGTGCTTACGCACCATGAGTATCGAAATCCGATTTATGGCGTTTTAAGTTCGATAGCCCATTGTGTAGATTTGTGCTTAATTGCAAACAATTATTATGAAAAGAATTATATATGTCTTAAACATACTTTATCTATACCAAGAGTCTTTGTGATATCCATTCTAATAATAATTTGTTTTGTGTCATCATTCAAAGCATCATTTAAATAAACTGAATAAAATACTCATAAATTTAAATATATTTCCCTCCCTCCTCCTCGTGGTTCAAAGGCAAGTCGGAAGGCTTATACTGTTAAAAAGCAAGTTTTTATAGCCAATTATGTAACTTTGTGCTGAACAATAAACAGTCAAAAGCCATATTCTTAGATCCTAGGAAGTGTGACAAACTAACTGGTAAACACTTGTATATCAGAAAGTGGACCGACTTGGCCACTGTGCTTGATATCACCGTTACTAACGACACATCGAATATTAGTGATGACGAGAAACCCACTTGAAATTAAAATGTATTTCAGGACGGCTGGTATGGGTATAAACACTTACACTAACAAAGCAGAGAACAACGTTTCGACCTTCTTAGGTCATCTTCTCTTTGTTAACAAGAAGATACGTTGTTCTCTGCTTTATTAGTAAAAAAAGTGTTAACACCCATACCAGCCGTCCTGAAATACATCTTGACACAATGAATAAATATATTCACCTAGGAAAAATTTTTGCCATAAACATAAAGATTAGGTATAATTAGTTCAAACATAGTTTCTTGTAATGTAAGATTCACACTGGTATAGAAATACAATACGTGTGCTACACAGGTGTGAAAGTAGGTTGATCAGAATACACGGAGCAGCTCATTTTAAAGCACGAACTTCATATGCATTGATTTTAAAGCATATATAATATATATAAATAAAATGGGATTAAAACCGTATCTTGTATTTTTATATTAAAAAAACAAAACGTACTGAGTACTCTTCAAATCATGGCATGCGTAACGGACCTGCAACTCGACTGTTTTGTTGTTAGCGGTTCCAACTATCACTTCACAGAGATAGTACGAATAACGGCACTTACTCATGTTTTGTCTGCTATCCAGTAACTTAGACGGCTTTAACGGTTTATCTTACATCGCGAATAATATTACTGTTATTCCATACTAAAAGCTCGACCTTTGAAGAATTTTCACTTCGTAAACTACTTTTCTATAGAAGTGACTTCACTGTAACAAACATAAAAGGTTCCCTAAATCGAATGTAATTTTTATTTTAAAGAAGGTATGACACAAATTTGTCGGATACTCGAACTAAAGCTACACAAAGGCTCTCTGCGTTAGACGTCACTAATTTGGTACTGATAAACTCGAGGGAATTCAACATCAGCACACACCGGTAACTCTTCGGGTACTTTAACTGAATAATGGAATTTAACCTTTACTCTTATAACGCACCCATGGTATTAAAGTAAATAACACGATTCTGTGACCCATGAATCCTCGGGTTCACAGTCAAGTACTACAGGCCATGCCTGGTCCCTTTCGTAGGCAATTGGGATAAAAATCCAAAAATCTAATATCTACACGTTTGGCCCGAGTCAAACCATCCTAATCTATACATATATAAATTTAGCAAGAGAAATCTCAGTTGTATTACAAGTTAAATCACCGATCACAGTATTTTTAAAGGAAATACTTACTTTCGACCCTGCAGATGATACTTGAGAGCTACTGATTGCTTGAAGTTATTGACCAGAGAAAATCAGATATACACAAAAATTACATTGGAAGGTAAAGTCCTCGTGTGCACCGTTTCTCTTTGTTTCACGGCTCTAACGAGAAGGACCACATTTATAGAACTTCAAGCGTATTAAACATGTTGTTTTTTTTTGTGTGTGTTTTTCTAAATTTGCACGTAACTGTTGATGATGTGAACCAGTTTTATTTGGGCTGTACGAGGAAATATGGTAGAGAATTAACTTTATTTCACACAAAGAAAAACAACGACAAGAGTAAACATGGAGAAGAAGGGCCGACAGCACATTAGAATGTCACAAACACATCACAGCTTTTGTATTTGTTTTAATGCTGAAGTCACTTGTATAACAATGACAGACTGCCGAAAGCACTTTTTGGCTAAATATAAGATATAAAAAACTTTCCAGCTTGTAAAAACTTTAAAGTTGATTATACATAGCATTAGGTACAAGGTTTCTAAAAAAACAGCGATTATTCGGACCCTTAGAACTTTCTAAGTATTATGTAGTAAATGTTTTAACCAAGAAATCGTAATTACGTAATACGCTGGCTTACAATTAAACGAGTTTAGCATATAGCTTAAGTGATTGAGCAACTGTTTTATTAGAAAAGTTCTAAAATCAATTACGTACGCAATATTGACTCTTTATATACGTGAGTAATTAGCTCACTCAAAACATCTATTATGAATAATTAGAATGTTTGTAAATATTTAAGTATGTTCACGTCAAGTAAATTGTATTAAGATTAGTGATTCATGCTACTTTTTTTCGTTAGCCAACCAACTGTACTGCAAGGTTACAGAATTTGAATATATTGCATTAAACAATTTTGAGGCCACACAACGCCGTTATAGTATATGTCGCGTCGTCCGGTCAGGCTTCATCTGGCGATCGTGAATCTAAACAATAACCCTGCAGCATAGTTTTCACTGTAAAAGGCAGCGTTGAAAGGCTTGTTACGTACAATGCACACCAATACTCTCTCCTTTGCTTCCATAATTCATCTAGTGTAGAGGGCGACAATTTCACAACGTCCGATTCCACAGAAATTAACAGGTGATTTGACCGGCATGTATTTATGCTGTTTGATTTAAAATCAATGGTTCAGTACAATATGCTCAACCGTCGGTATTAGTTAACATAAAAATAATAAAAGTCCACAAAGCATCAAAGCTTGGAAAATATGCACAAACTTTCATTTATTTATATTCAAATTTTAATTAAACAACTTTATAATTAATTATTTTGGTTACAAGCTACGTTTTGATAAAATTTCAACATCATATAAGTTCTAGTTTCTTAATTTTAAAAGGAAATCTAAATAAATCCTCACTCTTTACTTCTCTGTATCATGTAACGTTCATTCACTCAGAGTTTGCAATTCCAGGTCTTCTCTCTACTTTTATATAATGCAAGTCTCTTGTAAGTCACATACCTATGGTATAGATATTCATATCTGCACTCCTATATAATGTCTCTTGTAAATAACATACCTATAGTATAGATATTCATATCTGCACTCCTATAAAATGTCTCTTGTACGTCACATACCTACAGTATAGATATTCGTATCTGCACTCCTATAAAATGTCTCTTGTAAATCACATACCTATAGTATAGATCAGGGATGGTCACTGACCACGTAGTCAGATTGAGTTTAGGAATCAACTTTTTCCATCATTTACTTTTTTAACGCAAATTTCGTAATCAGCAACTGCACTGCCTCAGGTCATCGCTACTGTCGCGTGCTTCATCACTGCCACAGACTCCACCTATTTTGCAATGTCAGTCTGGTTTAGATGTTTGTTATCGAGTGTGCGTTATTTTGCATGCGCTTGCAACCATATTTTTAGTGTGCAACTTTCAAGTGTTTAAATATATTTTGTTTTTAATCCCATTGAATTTAATTGTCTGTTTTTGAATTTCGCGCAAAGCTATTCGAGGGCTATCTGCGCTAGCCGTCCCTAATTTTGCAGTGTAAGACGAGAGGGAAGGCAGCTAGTCATCACCACCCACCGCCAACTCTTGGGCTATTCTTTGGTAAAAGGTTCGCGACCCTCAGATTACTTTAATTTAATTGATTCTGGCATTACTGTCGAAAAGAGAATGGCACGTGACTGGTAAAACGTGAAACGAGAATTTAATGAAAGTTGGGAGTTGAAATTTGCAGTGATTGAAATAAATAATAAGCCAGTGTTGTCTTTTGTGTAACAAGGTTTTTAGGAATAATAAAATATGCAACCTTAAGCAACACTTTAACAGTTTTCACAACAAATTTAATGTAAAATTTCCAGTTGATAACAAAAATCATATGAATGAAATTAGCCTTCTGAAAGCACAACTTCATGAACAAAAGGGAGGCCTAAAAATGTTTTTATCCTCGATAGAACTAGTTACATTAGCTAGCTATAAAGTAGCTTGGATTCTAGTTTAAAAAAGAAATCACTTTTGAAGCTGAACTAGTAAAAGAAATATTTACTGTGGTCATTGAAACTCAGTTGGAGAAATACAATTCAAAAATAAAAGATGATAGTCTTCAAAAGGTAAATAATTTGCAATTAAGTCGAAGAACAATTGTCTGCAGAATGCTAGAGTTAGCAAAAGACAGAAAATCAGTTGCATTAACAATTAAAAGACTGTTTGCATTTTTCTTAAGCACTAAATGAGTCAACTGATGTTAGTGACACTGCACAGTTAATATTTTGGGTTCGATATGTAACTTGAGATCTTCAGATGAGGGAAGAAATGTTTGGCCTTTTTGGATTACGAGATCAAGCATGTGGAAAAAACATCTTTGAAATATTTTTTGAAATGTCAAAGAAAATTCAATTTGGATTTAAAAACAAAAACAAAACAGGTTTCTGTCACAACAGACGGTGCTCCCGCCATGACTGGGGCGAAATTAGGATTTGTTTATCTTTTAAAGCAGCATTTAGCTGAAAATAAAGTGAAATCCATACTGCCATCTTTCCATTGTATTATGCATCATGAAAATTTATGTGCTCAGATGTTTGAAAGTGATGAATTGAAAAATTTGATGGACATGGTTGTAAGAATTGTGAATTATATTAGAAGTGGAAGCTCTCTCATCCATCTACAGTTTGTTGAGTCTTTGAAGTAAAGCAATAACTGTACTTTTGAGGATTTTACTGATGTTGCAAATGTATGATGGTTAAGTAAAAGAAAAGTCGTAGAACGATTTACTTTCTTACTTCCTCAAATAAAAGAGTATCTTGTTGAACAGCCTGGCATGGCCAGGTGGTTAAGGCACTCGGCTCATAATCCGAGAGTCGCGGGTTCGAATCCCCGTCATACCAAACATGTTCGCCCTCCCAGCCGTGGGGGCGTTATAATGTTACGATTAATCCCACTATTCGTTGGTAAAAGAGTTGGCAGTGGGTGGTGATGACTAGCTGCCTTCCCTCTAGTCTTACACTGCTAAATTAGGGACAGCTAGTACAGATAGCCCTCGTGTAGCTTTGCGCGAAATTCAAAAACAAGCAAACAAAAACAATCTTGTTGAAAAAGGTAAGACTGAAAATTTCCCTGAAATCGAAACTTTGTCATGACAGTGTGATTTGCACTTTTTGTGCGACATGATGGCTAACTTGAGTAATTTGCATATGAAGCTTCAGGGAAGAGGTAAAATAATAAGTGAGCAGTCTATTCATGAATTTCAATTAAAGCTAAACCTCCTTGCGAAACAATTACAAAAGAATGATTTGATACATTTTGCAAAGTTTTCATTAGTCACAATTGTGGCCACTATGAAAAGTAAGTTCCCCACCCCTGGTATAGATATTCCTGTCTCTTCTCCTACATAATTTAAGGATCTCGTAAATCACACACCTATAATATAGATATTCCTTAGTTTTCTTTCTTTCTGAAGTTTTTCTTTTCTCTGGGTAACCTACCCCCCTCATCAAATTTCTCAGGCATAAGATTTACGGGTCTCGCTTCCCTGAAGGGCCATAGAGGCCGTTGGTTTCTAAATTATAAGGTAAGCATTATCTACAAACATTCAACTCACTCCAAAAAACATCATCAACCTTCTTCCGGCTCCCCCTCACTCCAGCTTTCCAAACTGAACCTTCAATGCCAAATTCAACATCTGTCCAAACACGAACTTCAATGGATAGCCTTACTCTTCCAATATGCAAAGGGACGAAGAAAAACAGAATATTTCTTATCGCCCCTGGTTCTCTCCTAAAGGTTCTGGTAAACTCCAGGCGATTTTCAAACCGAAGTACCTGTGTATGTGTTTTTCTTAAAGCAAAGTCACATCGGATTATATGCGGAGCCCACCAAGGGGAATCGAAACCCTGGTTTTAGCGTTGCAAATCCATACACTTACCACTCTACTAGCGGAGGGCCCGAAGTACCTGCTAAGTTTTCGTTTGTTTATTTGTTTTATATAAATACGCCAGACCTTCCTGTCTTTTAAAATATGTTAATAATTCTATCTGTGATTTGCTCTTTGATTATTTATAACCAAGACAAAGATAACATTTTAATTTACTGGACTTTTACGAATCATTCAGACAACAAATTTTGTAAAAAAAAGTCCTCAAATTTTTTTTGGTCGTGACATAGTAAACGTTGAAACATGAAGAATCCAGTCTATACCCTCTAAAAAGTTTCTCTTTTTTACCATTGTGGTGTTTATTTTAACCACCTACAGGGGACTTTTTGAAACCTAGTTAAATTCTAATACATTTAGTGCAATATTTTTTGTCAATATTTTATATTCAAGATGCAGTTTTGAATTTAAAAATAATACTTTTACATACATTGAACAACCCTACCAACAAGTAGAGTTAGATGTTAATAGCCAATCAGCGATCGAGTGAAAGATCCCACACATAAGCACTAAATGTTTTGTTTTCTCATTTGTATTTATTTTACTTATTATTATAAAAGTAACCAGAATGTGAACATTCAAAACGTAAGTCAGTTCAAAGAATTTAAATACAATTACAAAATTTACATGAAAAACTTTATTATTAATTAAGCTGTTTTATGTACTGTGTGTTTTCTTACACCAACGCCACATCAGGCTAGCTGCTGTGTACACTGAGAAGAATCGAACTCCTGACTTTCACGTTGTAAATCCGAGAACTTATGGATGTTATGCATGCTTCATGTATCACAGTTCAATACTTTGTTTACCATGACTCGAAATGTTCTCTCAACGGATAAATAATTGCTTTGTTAAGCTAGTTTATTAGCAGTTAGACGAAATTCAATGAAAAGTAGAAGAGTGAAGTTTAAACGCTTCGCTTCTTCTTTGTGGGTATTTGGGTATGTTGGATTTTAGATACCCAGGAGGATCAGGTGCAAAAGAGGTTTAAAGGAAAGAAGTTGTTTTGGTTTGTTTTGAAGTTCGCGCAAAACTACACGAGGGCTATCTATGGGATTGATCTTCACTTTACAACGCCCCCACGGCTGAAAGGGCGAGCATGCTTGGTGTGACGGAGATTCGAACCCGCGACCCTCAGATTACAAGTCCAGTGTCTTATCGCCTGGCAATGCCGGGCCTGAAAGAAGTTGTGAAAAGGTTAGAGACAGCAAGCTATTATAAAAAATAATTGTGTGTGTTAAACCTGGAGTCATTCTAAGGAGGTGGGTGGGGTATACCCTTGTTTTTATTTCATATTTTTCAATTTTCTCTGTAGTTAGTGTTACCGAAAAAAAACAACAACCCTGATTTTCATTTAGAATGTTCTAGAGGTTACGTAAGTGAAATGTGAAAAGTATGAGATGAAAAACGTATTTTCATTCTTAACACTGAAATAAACTTTCATTCATACCAGTCAGAGTTTGATAGCCAAACCGACTCAGTAAAATCAGTTGTATATCTCTAATAGAAATACTCTACTAAACATTCTGATGCTTATTCGAACAATATGGGCCAGCATGGCCAGGTAGTTAAGGCGCTCGACTCGTAATGTGAGGTTTACGGGTTCGAATTCCCGTCACACCAAATATGCTCGCCCTTTCAGCAGTAGTAGCGTTATAATGCTCGGTCAATCCCACTATCCTTTGGTAAAAGAATAGCCCAAGAGTTGGCGGTGAGTGGTGATGACTAGCTGCCTTCCTTCTAGTTTTACGCTGCTAAATAGGGACGGCTAGCGCAGATGATAGCCCTCGTGTAGCTTTGCGCGAAATTAAAAACAAACCAATCGAACAATATATTTTTATTGTTTACTGAAGGCTTGCCTAGATTCACTAAAGATACACTCAATAAATTCGAAATTATAGTAAGTATTGGTGGGTATAATTTAACAGATACAGATAGGGCTGGTTGAATCCACCAATAACGTGTCCCCAGTTGGAAAATTCCGTATAAACATCCACAGATGGTTTGGTTTGTTTTGAATTTCGCGCAAAGCTACACGAGGGCTATCTGTGCCAGCCGTCCCTAATTTAGCAGTGTGAAACTAGAGGAAAGGCAACTAGTCATTACCAGCCACCGTCGACTCTTGGGCTATTCTTTTACCAACGAATAGTGGGATTGACCGTCACATTATAACGCCCCACGACTAAAATAGCGAGCATGTTTGATGCGACAGGGACTCAAATCCGCGACCCCCGGATTACTGGTCGAGTGCCTTAATCACCTGGCCATGCCGGGCCATCCACAGTTGATCGACAAATATTGGAATATATACACGTGTGTGTGTGTACAACAATAGTTAATATGACAGGATAAATAACCTTACTAATAACATGTTGATAATGCTATATCTTGAAGAAGCTACAGATATCACTGCCGACGAAAGTAAGAAAGACTATAAGCCTTCATACTTACCGCTATGTCACTGTTGGCTGAAAGAACTTCCTCTCCTGTAATTTTATCTGTATTAATCCTAACACTATACCAACCTACCCCAGTAACAGAATAGAACATTTGAAGGCTTATAACGCTAAAATACGAGATTCTACACCTGTGGTGGGCACAACACAAACAGCCCATTATGTAGCTTCGCGTTGAACATCTTCTCTCTTGTTTTACGCGCATTTTTGCGCAAAAGAATGTCTACACTGTTCCCATCCGTAGAGGACCGGATTCTGAAATCTAGCATTACAAGTTGTCATCTTACAAAACTATGTCAACGGGGGCCATTTAAAAAATAGTTCTATATTTCGAAACAAGTCTCATTCAGAATTATTCTTTTCTGCACAAAAAATCATTTTATGTCTTTTGTAAACAGTAACGTATCATCTTATCGGAAAAGCTTGCAAATACGAACACTAAGTGCCAATGTGTGTTGTTGTTTTTAAAGATTTCCAAGGGTCTCTCACAAAAGTTCATTTTGATTACCTGCAACTAAAAAGTAATTTAATACTCCGCCCGAAGAAAAGCTAAGATTGCTCTCACCAACTTGATATTCTTAATAAATCAGTGTTGATGGGGGTCTTCTGTGTTGATGGAGGTCTTCTGAGGGTTCGTAAACACAGATAAGGGAATAAAAATAAGCATAAATAAGGCAAACATGAGGTAACTGTTCATTTGTTACTAAGTACAAAAGTTAAACAATGGACTGTGTTCTGCCCAACACGGGTATCGAAACCCGGTTTCTAGCGTTGTAAGTGCACAGAGCACTCTGGGTAAGAGTTTACTCCTCCTTTTCAAAATCTATAAGACCCCACGTTGAAATTAAATATACAGAACTTTCTAGAACTGGTCACTACAGATGCAAAAAAACAAAACAAAAAAAAAAAACCTCAATCCACGATGACGGACTAGGATGTCAAAATGAATTTCTATAAGCATAAGAAGTACAACCCAATTGTTTATCTTTGTTCCAGGTACAACTATTGGTCACGTGTCACGCATGAAAGTGTGAAACCACTTCGTTAGAAGATTGTAAAATTTAGAGAAATGTTTTTAAGTGTCCTTGTTATTTCTTCACTTCTTCCTTATGAGATGTCTTATTAGGCTTATATAAAATAGGCAGCATTTCTAGTTATGTAAATTTGCTCTAATTTCTCGGTTACGCTCTCGCTCTCGCCTGGAACCAGTTCGTTCTTTCAACTGGGGTTGGAAAGCTACAAATTATGTTAACATGTTTTCAAATTACTCTTTCTGCATTCCAAACCGTTTAATTGAAGAAAAAAAAAGCCTCAGTACTTAAACCGAAATGGAATTCCCTGTGTAATCAACATTAAAGTTTTAAAACTTAGCGTTTTTTCTTGACCTACAAATTATATTCTAAGCACGTTCTTAAAATGTAAGGCATTCCTTTTACGTTACATAATAGTACTGTGATTCATTATTGGTTTATATATTCAACTAACCAAACTGTGTTGATATCAGTAATCATGTGTATTGTACACACAAACATAACGTTTGATGTGAAATTATCATTTTTACTGCAAGAGTATTTCTTCAAATACAGGATTTCTAAAACGATACAAAATAAATCTAATCGCAGACTCCGAAATATATAAAGTCCACTTGTCGCAGGCCTAACATTATATTAGCCTTTGTTAAGTATGGTCTATATTAGACACTGAAACAAATTATCTCTGTAACTTGTGCTCGTTTTTGTCTTGTTCTTGAGCTAAACTTTATGCAAGCTTAATATTATCAATGAATAAAATTGTAATATAATTATGTGGCTAACTTTTATTAGGCCAGGTAGTTAGGTAATCTAAAGGTTGCAGGTTCGAGTCCCCGAAGGGGCGTTATGTTGTGGTGGCCAAACCCATTATTCGTTGGGAAACGAGTAGCTCAACGGTTACCGGTGGATGGTGATGAGTAGCTGCCTTCCCTCTAGTCTTACGCTAAAATCAGGGGTTCGATTCCCCTCGGTGGGCTGAGCAGATAGCCCTTTGTGGCTTTGTTATACGAAAAACACACACACACCCTCTAGTCTTAGACTGCAAAATTAGGGACACCTAGCGCAAACAGCTATCGTTGAACTTTGCGCGGAATTCCAAACAAACAAATAATTGTTAATATGTTGTACAAAGTGTTTATTAAAATATATATATATCGGTCTTTTTATCTACATCTGTTAAAATGAAGGAAAACCCACTGTCAGGACAGACGAGGACCGAGTATCATTACAATAAATACATGAACGTATACATGCACCACTAAAATAAAACATAATGTCAATTCCTCGCGATTTCTCGTATGCTCGCGGATCGTCAATTTTCACAAGAGATAAGAACTTGTAATCGATTCCGTTCCAAGTTACCAATAAATTATACACAAATTAATTAGATTTTTTTTATTCTTTGAAAATTCCAGTGTCGTGCACGGAGGATGGAGTTGGTGATTCAAGTCTCCACCTTTCTGCCCCAAAACTGCCTCTTTTCTCTGTTATAACAAAACGTCCACATGTAATAAAAGACGCGCCTGATATTTCCCTACGAGTATCAGAGCAGCCCGCAGTTTCCATTAACACCTCCAACCCACCCCATCACCCTAGAAAAAAAACGTTTTTCTTGCTACGGTTGAAAATCCATTTTTTCGACAACGAGCCCCTGACCATTCAAAGTTATTTTCACGTTACTGGTATATTGTATTTATTCTTGACTATGTGTGGTAGATATTTTAAACATAGCAGAGTTCACACTTACAAACTATCTTAATAACATCTGTACAAATATAAAAGTTTAGAACTACGAACACCCAACTTAAAACTGATGCCTTCATTCCATATTAGACTGTCTAGAAACCACAACTTTGATTTGACTTTATTGTAAATTTACTATTTTAGCATTTCTTATCCTAATAATCTGCGAAAAGAATACCCCCTTGCTTACGGCAAACTGTAAAACTTATCAACAGGAATTGAGTGCAAATGTTGATACCGATGATTTACCCTTTTTTCTTTTATTGTTGCAAATTTGTGAGTAATGCTTAAATACACACTTTTTTAATGCCAGGTTTGTAATGTTTTCCGTTATTTAACACGTTCGTGACAGGGGTTTAGTTTGAAGGGATACATGCCAAGAGACTTCTCTCCCTAACTGGGGTGTTCAGGAACATTCTTTTCGTCTTCAACCCTGCCCGTGGAATTTTAAGTTGACCACTGCGCAACGGAATCGTGACAAACAAATATTAGTGTTTTTGTCTCATATAAAGCTCAAAGCCACACAGTGGGCTATCTGTACTGTGCCCACCATGGGTATTAAAATCCGGTTTGTAGCACTGTAAGCGTGCAGACTTCCCGCTGAGTCACTAGGGTTGTCTCTACTTTGATTTGGTAATTATAGTTAATTAATGAGGCCTAATTCTGAGAATTTCAGCTACAGCTGACTGTGTTGATATTAGAACTTTATAATTTACATTCGTTAACCAGATCCTGGAGGGTTTAAATATATGTTAAGTTAAATCCATCCCATGTTGAGACAGCATATAGGATCCGGTTCAGAGCTCCAGTTTCAAGAGCACACACATATCAGAATGGTGGCACAACCTTCCGGACAAGACGTCATTCTATCGAAGGTTACTCCGCTGGTACAAAGTATACTGCTGGATAGATTGAAGTAGTCGGGTTAAAATGTCTCATTAAAGGAACAAAAACGTGTAACGAGCAAGTATCGAGTTCGTAACTTTCTTATTACGAGTCCAGAGCACTAGACACTGAGCCACGCTGACCCTAATTCCCATATCAGGTCATCCTATAAGTAATGTCCGAAAATGTAATACAGAAAGCGCATCATCATTTCTGTCTTTGAAAGAAAAGTAAGTATTGTATCTCTTGTTTTTGAAGTGTATTCTGTATTTATTATTATAAAAGTAAAGAAAATGTAAAAGTTATTGTTATTTGCCTTACTTTATCTAACTCAAAAACTTTAAGTTTTAAAGCCTTCTACAAAGACAGAAATTATGATGCACTTTGTCTTTGTAGAAGGCTTTAATAATTAAAATATGTAGTAGAACGTGTATAAAAATGTTTAGATAAATAAATGAAACTAACCCAACTCCACTTTTTCAGATCATTAATCAAATAAATCCTTATGAAGATAAATGTGTTGAGCATCACATTAGGCATATAATTCTTTACGAGTTTAAAAAAGGCAACAGTGCAGCAGAAACTACACGAAACATTCAAGGTGTTTATGTCGAAGGTGGTTTCAGACGTTCAGATCAGGTGACTACAGCTTAAGTGGTGCACCACGTTCAGGTCATCCTGTTGAGTTTAATGGTGACCTGCTGCTAGCTACACTTGATGAAGATTGTGTTGTAACAATTGAAGAACTAGCACAGAAGCTTAATTCAACCCATTCAACAGCTCACAGTCATCTGCAACAGCTTGAAAAGGTGTCAAAACTTGGAAAATGGGTCTCCCATGATTTGACAGAAGCCAACCTTAGAGCAAGAGTGCACATTTGCACTTCTCTACATTCTCGTGAACGTAACTCACTTTTTTCGGACAGATTAGTGACTGGAAATGAAAAATTGATGTTTTATAAAAATGTTAAGCGCCACAGACAATGGCTCAGTGCAGGTAAACTGACTAAAGCACAGCCCGAAATGGCCCTCCAACATAGGAAAGTATTGTTAAGTGTTTGGTGGGATATTGTTGGTGTGATCCACTTTGATTGCTGCCATTCAATGTAACGATTACATTAGATTTTATTGTCAACAGTTAGAGCACTTGGATGTTGCGTGAAAGAAAAAGAGGCCTGTTTTGATCAATCGTAAAGTTGTTGTGTTACACCAGGATAATGCACAGCCCCAAACAACAAGGATCACATCTTCAAAGGTTGAAGAGCTAGACTGGGATAAACTTCCACATCCTTCTTATTCTCCAGTCCTTGCTTCATCTGATTATCATCTATTCCAAAGTTTGCAGAACTATCTTGATGGAAAAGAGCTTGAAACACACGAAGATGTCAAAACTACCCTTTCCACATTCTTTTTTCTCCAAACCCCAAGAATTTTATAGCAGTGGCATTTAGAAGCTTGTGAATCGTTGACAGGAAGTAATTAATTGTAATAATAATAATAATGGAACATACATTACTGATTAAAGAACATTAAAAGCGTTTGAAATCCTTTCTTTTTCCTGAACCTAAAATCGGACATTATTTAAAGAATGACCTGATATATACGTGTTATTGGGCTGTGTAAATTATTCGAGTGTCGAATGTAAACAGTTCGAAATAACCTACCATAATAATAACAATGACAAACTATACTGTAAAACATATTCAAACTGAATTTGTCCGATAATAAAGTAATGCTCGTGCTTTGCAGACGGTGGGTACCGAACTTATGTTATGCTACAGTTTACCATTTTACTTGTACTCTCGTATGAGGCGTGATTTTTTAAAAATTTCGTTACGAAACGATTAAACAGTTTGCAGTGATAACAAACTATTGAGTTATGTGGTCTCGACGAAATCATTAGGCGACTAAACGTGAAAAGACAAACCTCTTACGCTACGTAGCAGTACAGTGATTCATTCATTACTGGTTTACGCAATCAGCTAACCAGACATTTCAAAGTAATAATGAGTTAATAGGCTATGTAATGTAAATAAGGCGATTACAGTTTAATGTAGTAATATAACATTAAGTTCTGTAATTCCATTGTGGTAATTATGAGTTAAAATGAAAACAATGGTTGGATGTTAAGTGCAATGCCATACAGTGGACTATCTGTATACCACGGCTATCGAAACCTAGTTTCAAGCGTTATAAACTGGGTTATGTAATCTCAGTGAAGTTATTAGACGGTTGTAAGGTGTTATAGTAGTAGGGTATATATGAACATAAAGAATTGCAATCAAAGGTGTTAACGTGGCCTTGAGCCCCGCCACTAGGTTTTTAGCCTCAATATAAAACCAATCATCCATAACTACAATAGTCGCTACGCGAGCATCTTTTTTTTAACACATGAGCCCTCCCATTATCCAAACCTTGTCTACACTCTTGCTGTTACATCGTTATGAAACATACATAAAAAACATTTATTAATTTCTAATGTGTAACTAAAGGCACGGCAAACAAACCAAAGCTATTAAAAAACGGTAATAATTTTGTTACAATAGTCTGTACGACGATTGAACCTAAAATATCATTTTTGTATACAAAGTACTTTAAAGTTTGTGACACGTTAAATTTGTGTCTAAACAAAAACAGTTAAGAGAAAAGAGAAATTTACCTACTCTACCGCTTTAATTTTCTTTTATTGTTCTATATTGTTTAACTTTATACAATGTGAGGGATAAGGTCTACTTTCTCTCTAGGTGGCCCGTCATGGCCAAGCATGTTAAGGCGTGTGACTCGTAATCTGAGGGTCGCGGGTTCGCATCCCGGTCGCGCCAAACATGCTCGCCCTTTCAGCCGTGGGGGCGTTATAATGTGACGGTCAATCCCACTATTCGTTGGTAAAAGAGTAGCCCAAGAGTTGGCGGTGGGTGGTGATGACTAGCTGCCTTCCCTCTAGTCTTACACTGCTAAATTAGGGACGGCTAGCACAGATGGCCCTCGAGTAGCTTTGTGCGAAATTCCAAAACAAACAATCTCTCTAGGTGCTATGGTAACTTCTTATCGAGATAATTGCGTGTATATACTAATACTTACACGAAAATTTTAATTTCAAAATAACACGAAGTCAGATTGTTTTTTTATAGGAATATTGCGGATGAACGACCTACAATTTCGTATGAAAATCTCTTTTACATCGTTTACAATTTAAAGGTTTACTTCAATGACATGATAGTTTACTTTAGACTTTGTAACCTACTGCTGGTGTGTCCTCGATAAACGTTAGTCGCTGTTAACTGGTCGTTGTTGATTTTAGTGTATTAAACTAAAGAATGGGGCTATATGCGCTCTGTTCACAGCGAAGGATCGAACCACGGATTTTAGCGTTGTATATCCCGAAACTTAGCGATGATCCAAGTTACTGGTATGTCTGTTATCTTCATTTCAGCAGCTTAACTTCTTATCGTAGAAATGCCTGATGGAGATTATCCAATAGTAGTAATGTATTTGACCTTATATCACAGTTTCACTAATAATTTAAAACATTACAACCGTTATCAATTTCATGAAACCGAAATGTCAGACAATGAATATTAGAAACGTTTATCGGTAACTAACTTTCTGACCAATAAGGGGCAATTGTTTGTTTGTTGGTAATTAAGCACAAAGCTACATTATAACTACCTGTGTTGTACCCACCAGGGATATCGAAACCTGAATTTTAACGTTACAAGTCCCCAAACTTACTTTTGTGCCACCGAAAATCTAATGGAAAACGTCTTCACTGTTTTAAACGTTTATTTAACAGGATTTTTTCCTGACAATCCTACCCCAAGAACAAAAAGAAAGTATCCTTAACACATTTATCGAAAATGAAAGTTAAAATAAATTATTCATTTAACACTAGCTTACTTTTATCTGTATCCATCTGATATACAGAACTAATTTTTTTAAGGTGTGTCGATTTAGCATGTTTTACATATCGTATCGGTATTTCGTCTCCACAAATCCATGACAAGAGCTGCAAAATGCCGCAAGGGGAACATGTGCTGAAAAAGAATTGTATACCGCAATGGGAGAGTCATGCGCTCTCTGGCGGGGAAGGGGGAATAACATCAAGTGTTTAGTTTTAAAAAATATACGTCCCATATTTCAATAGCTGATAACAGCGTGTAAGGAATTTTGAAAAAATTGTATTATATACAAAGCTGCAAGTTTCACAATTATCACTTCATTCGTAAACATTTTTTTAAACAGATGTTATAAACCGTGACTTGCATAATTCATTACCTCATTATTTGGTACAGCAAAGATTGCAAACTTTAGTTAACTGGAAGTTAAAGCAACACTTGTGCAATACATACACACAAATAGACTTTAGCAGAACATGCGGGAGGCACATCTCGTGGTGATTAAACACGGACCTACACAAAGGGCTATTTGTGCTCTGACCGCCACGAGTATACGTTCGCAAACACACCGCTATGCCACTATGGAGCACATATCATGTTATAGACTGGGACTAATGGTAATTTGATTAATCAGATTGAGTTCAGATTTAAATACTAGAGAAATAACAGATACTGGAAAAACCATAGGTACTGTGCTGAATAAAGAAGTTGGTCCAAGTTTAGTACACAAGTCTTGACCAAACTTCAACTCTTACTCCTGAAGATGGTGACGTAAGGACACCGAAACATCTAGTCATTTTAAGGATGGTTCTTGTTTTAATTAATTAGTTAGACGTTGTACTCTTTTTAACTGTTTATATGTATTTAGTTAATTGCTTCATACCAGCGGAACTCAAAATGATATGTGAAGTTAACATAATCTAACGACAACAACTATAGTTATGACCACTTCTCGTTAAACTGTAATGCGATACGCAGCTTGTTTATACCTTAATAGTATCTAGCTAACGAACACAGTTACATCAGGTTCAGCAATTCTTGATGAAGAGAAACACACTTGAAATAAAAATATATCTCAAAACGGCAGATATGGGTATTAACACTTTTATTGACAAGCAGAGAACAACGGTTGGCAAACCTGAAAATGACTTAGGAAGGTCGAAACGTTGTTTTCTGCTTATCAATAAAAGTGTTAATACCCATACCAGCCGTTAATGCATCAGATTCAGTCTTAAGCCGCCATATTCTAGGTCTAGTTCTACAGTTCTTAGAGTGAGCACAACTTTCTAGTAGAAAGAAATAATGCATGGATTAATTTCGGTGTCCAATAATTATTTGAGGTTTCATCTATAGCGTTAAATAGTGATAAAATAAAACAATTAAACATATAACGTCCAAACAAAAAACCCGGAGTTCATGGTCGTAGGATATTTTTTGACATCACTAACCGAGTACTAATATAAAATATAATGTGCCACATTTAAGACATCACTAACCAAGTGACAGTATAATAGATAATTTCAGACATCACTGATTAGCCAATTGACAATATAAAAGATGTGCCGTAATTTCAAACATCACTAATCAATTGACAAAATAAAACATATTTGCCATATATTCTTAAACGCGTTAATTTCAAACGCAATTAATTGAAATCATTACAAAACGAAACAAACGTGACAATAACTTATTCTTTTTGATTTTTCAATCACTTATTAATTTTCACCACGTACTACATTCAAGTTAGGAAAATAATGCTTTAAAACAGTTTTAATTTTATGTCATTTAGAGACATAAAAGTGCTCTTTTTTCTGCATCATCTGCATATTGGTGCATCATCGTGAGGTTGTTAATCATTGGTACAGTTTATATCTATTGACAGTAGCCTACTATTATGTGCCTGAATAGTAATAGTTTCCTCGATGTTTCTTCATTTTTGTACCGTTCTGTATGTCTATTATTTGTTAAATCAGTTACAAGACTGTGCTTGTATTTTGTATTTATGGTACGTCGACTAATGTTATCTATCGTCTTCCATAATTATAAACTATCAAGAAAACAAGCACCACTCTACCACCCATCATCCATGATGAGAGTTTGGTTTGGTTTGAATTTCACACAAAGCTACACGAGGGCTATCTGCGCTAGCCGTCCCTAATTTAGCAGTGTAAGACTAGAGGGAAGGCAGCTAGTCATCATCACCCACTGAAGACTCTTGGGCTACTCTTTTACCAACAAATAGTGGGATCGACCATCACATTATAACGTACTCACAGCTGAAAGGGCGAGAATGTTTGGTGTGACGGGAATTCGAACCCGCGACCCTCACATTACGAATCGAGTACCTTCACCACCTGGCCATAGCAGGCCCGCATGCTGAGGGATTGACTGTCAATTCACTCATCGTTTATTTAAAGTGCGGGGAATATTTCCCTGTATCGCATGGTTCGAATCCGATTCGTTAGCTTCAAAATCTACAACAGGGCTAACGCACGCCCAAAAATTGAAATCTAGAATTGTACTAAAGAGCTAACCCGCACCCCACAATAAGATTTCCTTCGTGAAAGTTAATGTAGAAAGTTTAAAATTTGTGTGGATGTGGAAAAAAGAGCGAGTACTTTGTACCTAGTGGTGAATATTTTGAAATAACAAAAATGTTGTAGAGTTGGATATTTATCAGTGCGAGACTGGTTTTAAAAACTGCAACAATTAGACATGGCGGAGTTAATATTCTTGTACACTAAACATAGAGAAACTGAAGTGGTTCATTGTTCTCTATTTCCCTTGAATACTTTATACTTTCAGGTTGACCGCCCCGATAATCTTCAAATTTTTTAGGTTATGTTTCTTCTTCACACGATAATTAAACATATCGTACCCATGTGCATAACTTGTTATATTATATAGTGTTAAAATGCTTTGTTAGAAAAAAAAACTGCCCACGAATACTTCTATTACATCAGGAAACAGATACGGTTCCACTGGGGTGTGCCAGCGTGTAAAACCGAAAATTATAGTAGAAACAAATAGATTAAAAACATATCTTTGCTAATTTTAATAACATTTGAGGCACTGATGGCGATTCTTGATGTAAATGAATCATCTTCACTTTAGTTTTGTAATTTTCACGATATGTTATTCCGCCATCATTTAAATCATTTTCAATATTATTTCTACCGTATCTCCACCTGGTTAATTTTCTACTATAATTACACCAGCTACCGATTTGTTGTTTTGTATCTCGATAACGCTCGACTAGCTTTTGCTTTATTACGATCATGTGTCTTCAACTTCGCTTGATCGGTTCTCACCTACCATTGGTTAGTAGTCGGTTATTTAATTAAAATTTTACTGCTGGCCCTATTCCCTTACATAGATCTGGTTATCACTCATCATATTTCACCCTACACACAAGCGCCTATTAGTATTACCAGGCCAACTTGGTTTCTAAGTGATAAGCTCATATCGAATGATAAATTCAGAAGGTTCCTAACAATCCCTAGCCATTCTATTATGTAAACTAAATTCAAGGCGTGAGAACGATTCACAGTTTGTAATAAACAGGTCATATCTGTAAAAAGTTAACACTACTATTTAACTCAGCTGTCTGAAATATGGCTTCTCTATGAAACCTTCTGCCTTTGTACAGTGAATAAAGATTTAATTTTATTTCAGTGAGGTGTACTCATTACCTAAACCAGGGGTTCCCAAACTTTTTAGACCTGCGGAGCTCTACATCAGAAAGAAAAATATTCCAGAGCTGTAATGAAAAAATCACTAAAAATAGAAATAATCGGTCACTAGCACCAGATAAAGTTCACTTCAAGGTTTTAGAATGTAAATTTGCTAAATGTATCAATATTTAAAGAAATATTTTGACTTCTACTTACTTGTTCACAAATTTCTGCTTGCAAAATTTATGTCAGTAAAAATACATTGTACTTATGTATTTATTAGTGGCTCGAATGAGCTTACCTTTGTTCACAAAGTAGTTCAATATTTGGAGTTATGGTTGATACCTGCAAGCGCAAATCATCTTTAATATTTAGCCTGTTTCTAAATTTGGTCTTTGTAGCTGTATACAGTGAAAATATTTGCTCACAAAGAAATGTTGTTGGAAAACGCATCAAAATTTTCAAAGCTCTGTTACTTACTTCAGTTACTTACTATGGCCATTTGAACCCAAAATTGTGTAATTTCTTCTTGCTGAAATTTTGTTTTTAGGGTGTAATCAGTTGAAATTTCTATAAACTGTTCTTTCTATTTCAAAGGCAAATCGTTGGTATTTGCAGAATCAACAAAGGGATTTTGAATCCATAGTAATTTTTTCTAAGTGAGGAGGGAATTACTCTCCAATAGTTCTAAACAAATCAGATATCTGCTGCAAGACTGAAACTTTTGCATATTCACTTAAGAAAAATTCATTCATAAATAAAAAAACCCACAGATTTTCGAATAAGTCAAGTTCTTCCATAAGTATACATCCACCCTAAAGTTTTAGGTTACGTTAAAGCACTTCCATTTTACTCTGAGCTTTGAAGTACGTTACCCTGGTATCCTGCATTGTAGCATTCAGTTCATTTAGATAGGCAAATATGTCAGAAAGGTAAACCACTTTCTGTAATAAGAATTTGCCCCTTAATTTGTATTCAAGTTCAAAATTGCATTCAGATAAAATAAAACCTATCTAATCACGTAATTAGAAAAACCGAGCAAGTACTTTTCCCCGAGAAAGCCACCAGACTTCAGTATGCAAACTTCCCATATCCTCACAGATTAAACTGAAGATCCTCGCATTGACTGGTCTTGATTTTACAAAATTAACTATTTTTATGACATCACCCAATACCTCTTTTAACTCTTCTGACATTCGTTTCATTGCAAATGCATGACGATGAAGACAGCAGTGGGTACTCTCGATGTCCGGATTTTTCTTTTTTATGCGTGTTACTGCGCCTGAAAATTTTCCAATTATAGCTGCAGCCCCATCAGTGCAAATACTTGAGCAAAGCTGCCATTGGATCTCATGTCCTTCCACAAATAAATCTATCAGTTTAAATTTTTCTTCCAATGTTGTTTGAGTAGGCAAAAGTTTGCAAATTATCATGTCTTCTTCAAAACTAGCTTCGTGAATATAGCGAACAAAGGCAAGCGACATCGCATAACATGCGACATCTGTTGATTCATCCATCTGTGTCGAAAACGTTGGACTCCCTTTTACTCTCCTTATTAACTCCGTTAATCAAACTGCTGACATATCCTTGATTCTTCGAAAACCGAGTTATCAGAAAGGGACACACAGTTAATGTTTTCAAAACATTCTCATCAATCGCGTACTCTACCAAATGTTTTGCGCATGGTTTTATTAATTATTCTGCAATTGTATAAGCTTAACCTGTTTTTGCAATAGGTAACTAACACAATATGAAGTAATAAGAGCACCTTTGTTGTCCTGATGGACAAATGAACGAATTGTGACTTTCCTTGCATCTATAACGCCCCCACGGCTGAAAGGGTGATCACACCAAGCATGTTTGCCATTTCAGCAGTGGGGACGTTATAATGGTACGGTCAATCCCGCTGTTCATTGGTAAAAGAGTAGCCCAAGAATTGGCGGTGAGTGGTGATGACTAGCTGCCTTCCCTCTAGTCTAACACTGCTAAATTAGGGGCGGCTAGCACAGATAGCCCTCGTGTAGCTTTGCGCGAAATTCAAAACAAACCAAACCAAAACTTGCATTTAATTGCAAACGCTTTCTTTTGTAATTCTCAGAAGTTGGATTTTTTAACTGAGAGTGTTTAGTTTCTAGATGCCGTTTTAACTTTGCTGGATACAAACTACTGTTACTCAACGCTGTTTCACATTCAACACACAACCCACTTAGTCCATCTTCATTACCTGTCCATGTGAAACCATATTCAATAAAACTTTCATCATACTTTAATTTCTTTTTGTTTCAGTACTTCTTGTATCATCGTGCATTGAAGTGCTTTCACACGACGATAACGCCGATGAATTCGTATTAGGCCTAGGAAGATTTTTACTCGTATCAAATTTATTACTGATAATCAGGCACTGAAACGTTATAAGGGTGACAACTAATTATTAATTTGTCTGAAAAGGTATTGTTATATCTTTGGCACTTCAAAAGTATTTTCACGGACACAAAATAGCTTCTTAGTAAAAACTCGTTCAAGTACTTGAGTTTTATCATCGCGCAATAACATGCTGACCTAAGATCAGTGTTGTCATAACGAAGTCAGAAATAAAGATTTGTAGAAAATAGGCTAAGCCGCTAGAATAACATATTTTTATAAAGGGAAAGGAACACCTATTATTTTTACAATTTTTATTTTTTAATAGAAATTAAGCCACATTTCAAAATATTAAGCTAGATCTGACGTGCGTCTAAATCTCGAACGAAATGAAACAATATGAAAATGACGTCATACGCTCACATGACCAAGTTTGTCTAATTAAACTACAACGAATCTAATCTAACCTAACAATTACCAATTATAATTGTCATAAATATAATTATACTTTATATAAATATATATTGAAATTGAAACAACTGATACTGCATCCCAATGTTTCAAATTTGAACAAGTTTCAGCTATAAAGTCATTTGTCATTTGGTTCGAGATTCAGCCGCTAATTCAGATCTGGCTTTTAAAAGACAGAGAGTTGGCATCACCATCTATGTTTAACAGATGTTTCGTACGAAAATTTCTAGGCTATCTCGCTGTCTCCAATGGCGCATGAAATCTTGAAATGGTGCCATATCTACTAGAAACCAGTGGTTTGTTTTAGAATTTTGCGCAAAGCTACTCGAGGGCTATCTGCGCTAGCCGTCCCTAATTTAGCAGTGTAAGACTAGAGAGAAGGCAGCTAGTCATCACCACCCACCGCCAACTCTTGGGCTACTCTTTTACCAACGAATAGTGGGATTGACCATCATATTATAACGCCCCCACGGCTGAAAAAGCGAGCATGTTTGGTGCGACGGGGATGCGAACCCGCGACCCTCGGATTACGAGTCGCACGCCTTAACTCACCTGGCCATGCCGGGCCTAGAAACCAGTGGTACCCACTGTCGAAGTTAAATTCAGATTGTATTAACACTTTCACCGCAAGAACTTCCCTAAGCTATATAAAATCGTCTGGCGTTAGGCAGAATAAAGTATCAAAAGGGCCCAGTAAACGATAAACGTATTATATTAAAGATATATTTTACTTTTTTGTACAGTGTATTCTGAGTCAATTTTACAGTTTTAGGAAAAAATATTAACATTTTAAAATTTCCTCGCGGAGCCCCAGATAACTATGGCGTAGCCCAAGGGCTCCGCGGAGCATAGTTTGAAAAACCATGATCTAAAGCCCAATGAAATTTCTAAGCAAATTCTCTTTCCAATACATATGACTTAACATCAAAATACTCCTGCGTTAATATACACAGATTGAAAAAATGGTACAAGTATATTTTATCATTACTCTGAAATCTTGTTCTAAGCATCTGGTCTATGTTTTGTGTGTATGTGTGTATTCTTATATCAAAATCATATCGGGCTATCTGCTGTGTCTACCGAGGGGAATAAAGCCTCTGATTTTAGCGTTGTAAATCCCCAGGGAGGGGCAGTCTATGTTTAAAAATTATTTTATATTATAATATTATAATTAAAAATTATATTTAAAATTAGAATTATAATACAATAAAAGTACTGATGAATGTCTAACAAAATTAGCAGAGAACGTTTATACACATGAAGCCATTTGTACACAAATGTTTTCAAGTAATGTTTAATGAACATTTTTTCTCTTTCTCTCTGTTCAAAAGGTTGTAGTTCAAACATTTTTTGGCGGTAAAAGGGCAGATGGATACGTAAGGGAGAAGTCAAAGGCAGGTAAATATAAACAGGCGTACTAGAATTTATCGTGAGTCTGTGAATTTTAGAAATAAAATGATGAAAAGGGAAAGTATGCAATTGCATAAGTTGAATACACAAATACAAGAATCCGAGTAAACACGTTTTATTTGAAGTGAAATACTAATAACAGACGTACTTGATATCTTTCAGTTGTCCTTCAGGTATGAGTGAACTTTCCTCCTGGAGTCAGCCTCTTTGATAAAACGCCTAAAAATATGAAATAAGGAGGTTTATTATGTACACAACAAACCTGAACAATATTATACCAGTAAGACTATTATACCGAACGTTCCTACTCAAAGTACACAATAGTGTCACGTTCGTAAATCTTTTATTGCAGTATAATATCGGGTGGAAATATAAATATACAAGTAACGGAAAAATATTCAAAAAATTTAAACTGCTCCTTTAGAGGTACTTGAGAGATTATTTATTAGATAAAATATATATTTCATAAATATCTATTAAAAAGTTTATTTGGTTCGTTTTGAATTTCCCCTAAAGGTACACGAGGGCTATCTTCGCAAGCCGTCCCTATTTTAGCAGTGTAAGACTATAGGGAAGGCAGCTAATAATCGCCACTCACCGCCAACTTCTGGGCTACTCTTTTACCAACGAATAGTGGGATTGACCGTCACATTATAATGCCCCAACGGGTGAAAGTACGAACATGTTTGGTGTGACGGGGATTCGAACTCGTGACCCTCATATTACGAGTCGAGCGCCTAAACCACCTGGCCATGCTGGACCTATTAAATAGTTTTAACCAACCATAACAATTTGATATCGAAAAAAACGAGATATACAATCTTTAATCAACGCATTGGAAGCACTGACGATTATAAAAACAGTAACGAAAAATTTTGGCGAAAACAAAAAGGGAAAACCTTAACATCTTCTGTGTCGGTTTTTCTAATTTATTTTGGAAATGAGTTTTAAAAAGTTTTTTTATTTCGTATTTTTATAGCTTATCGTAAAGCAGGATAACATGATAACTTATGGCAAATAACTAATTAATACGTAAAATTAATCGGGCAAATATTTTTTTTGAACACGCAGTTATCTCGGGCAAATCACAGACGGAATTTCAAAAAATCAACATGAAATCAGTAATGACCTAGTAGGAAATACATGTAGAAAAGTAATAACCAACTATTAAAAAAAAATGGAATATCTCGAAAACAGTTATAAACTAAATCTTATTTTTACAAAATGAAAATCATGAAAAAACAACAGTTTGTTTTTCGCCTAAAGCTATTCGAGGGCTAACTATACCTTATAATTTTAAACTTCTAAACTTGTGCAGTAACTCAATGCAGTCAAGTGTAAAAAGAACTGACGTGATAAGATAATTATCAAGAAACAGTTTCCAATTAATGATATTTTAGGTTTGGTTTTGAATTTCGCACAAAGCTACCCGAGGGCTATCTGTGCTAGCCGTCCCTAATTTTGCAATGTAAGACTAGAGAGAAGGCAGCTAGTCATCACCACCTACCGCCAACTCTTGGGCTACTCTTTTACCAACGAATAGTGGAATTAACCATGACATTATAACGTCCCCACGGCTGCAAGCATATTTGGTGCGACGGGAATTCGAATCCGCGACCCTCAGATTGAACAACAATAGAGGTTAAAGTCTACACTGAGAACGATGAGAAAATCCTGATGAAAAGTCCAGGCAGAAAACATCAGTGAACAAAGTCCTCATGGAAATATCTGGATATAAAATGATGGAGAAAATTATGTTTGTTTGTAGTTCAGCACAAAGCTATGCATTGAATTATTTGTGTTGTGTATTCACCACGGGTATCGAAACCCGGTTTCTAGCGTTTTAAGTCTGCAGACATACCGTTGTATCACGGGAAGACTCGTAATACACAAAAACAACCAAGTTTCAAAAACAGAATTAATAGTATGCAGACCAGAACATGCAAAGATTTTTTAAGGACTAAAAGAAAAAACAAACAGATGTAAACGTAACTAACAAAATGTTTTTCAAAATGGAATGAATAACAGCAACGAAAAACCCTGGCCATAAAAAAAACTGAACTGCAAACACAAACAACAGTGAAATAAACCATGAATATCAGACTAAATTACAAAAACAAAACGAAACAAAATTCTGAGAGATTAAAAACTACAGATCCTCAATACGACACACACTAACAGATTAATAAGAACTGATATTGGGTAAATGGTGATGATTTCACCTCTTATTACAACCATTTAAGTTACCAGTGGGAACCAGAATGGTCCCTATAACAACTCGTGCTGCAGTTTTTTTTTCTTAACTGATCCATTTCTACTACGCACTCGCGTTGCTGTTAGCCTAAAAGGCAGAATTAATACAAGATATAAAAAATTACAAACGACAAGGAGACGTGTAATTACTTCAAAGAAAACTACAAAAAATACATAGAAATTCAGTGAAACAGCGATTATACTGTCAAACCGTAAGGGTGGAATTTAATGTATTGTCCCGCAAAGAAACAGCACAAATAACCTCAACAAGCAGGTTATAAATATCTGATTATGTAGTTCATCCGACCCTCTTAAAAATGCACACCTTAGCATTTATTTTAAAAAAACCTACATATCATTGTTTTTATTTTTTATTATCTCTACTCCTTAGGGCTTCTGTGGAACAATACAACAATGACCATTCTTCAAAACATGTGAGTAACAAATATAAAAGGAAAATTATTATTGAGTATTGACACGAATTCTTATCAACGCACTCAACAAGAGACCAAGAAAAACGAGATTTCTTGGGGCTCTGTGTAAAGGTTTTGTTCCTGTGCGTCGCTCACTAACCAATAGTTGCACTTTAATATAAGCATACCCACGTATTCTACACATAAACAGTGATATCAATAATAAAAACAAAAATATTTATATTATTACAAATACAAACACAGAAGGTTTGGTATCTGTAAATCTTTGGAAAGCGAATTCGTAAATTATAATCTGAAATTGAGGTTGTAATAGTCTTAGATATTAAAGTTGATTTAACTTACAACTTCGATGTAATTAAATGATATTTCAGAGAAGAATGAAAAAAAAAAGCAACCTAAAGACGGAGCAACCTCTGTCCTAACGTACGTTTGAAAACACCATGACGTCAGCGTTCTTAATTAATTCGGTAAATTCATATCAGTCTATGGTTAAAATGTTATGAACAGGAAAAGGTAGAGTTCAAAGACGTCTAAGAATATGAAACGTATTCTATTATTATTTATATTATTTGTGTCATCTTTTCATTTGTCTGTCTCTGTGCAACTGGTTTCATTTCTAGAGGCACTGTCTTCATGTTCTTTCCACAGGCCTGCACCTGACACAAATTTTACACGTGCTAACTCGACAACATTCCTACTTTTTAACTTTCTGTTCAAGCTACATTCGAAAGTCCCACACAAATTATTTTGGGGTGAAAGTTTATGTATCATGTTATAATATAAGGAATTATACAAAGATCGTACTAATACAAATAATAACACATTGTTAAGTTAAATTTAAACTTTCAACTCCAAATAAATCAGATAAAAACACAATGTAAAAACTTTAACAGATATAGAAGGTAAAATCCGACTTACAAATAGATTTCATATATTTTATGAATGATGTATTACAAAAAGGTTAAATTATACAATCAAAACCTTATATCACGCTTTTAAGAGCCTATTTTTAACTTTTCCGCTTGACATATGATCAGAGCCGTCAAAACATATTTGACCTGTATAGCAACTGTAAGTTATATAAATCTTCTGATAGCATGCATCCCACTACTAGATTGAATTGACTTTGGCAGCACAAGAGCTGTTTTTAGCAGCTTCATTGCAAAACCTGCATGTCTAGCCAAGTATCTCCACTTTACAACACATTTCTGAACTACTGTCACTAATTTTACTAGTTTATAAAATATATGTAATGTAGGTATTAACTGTACGAAATGGTTCAAGCATGTCAAAAACTGAGAAAGTCCCAGTGAACGTAAACAGTTAGGAGATTGAACATTGTAGATATTAACAGAATTTCTCCTAGTTTTTGATGGACAAAGAGAAAGTAAGAGAATAGGAGAAATATTTCTAGTGCGCGCGAAAGTAGAACAGAAAAAGGTCTCCAGGCCTTCAAATGACAAAATCCCGACAACAGACAGACAATACATCAGAAAACTATTCCAAGCAAACGAGAAACTCGTTCGCTCAATGAGCATAGTTATATGTGAGAGATTCGTCGAGAAAGTTTTAGTATATGGCAGATTAGCGAAAAAATTCTACACACGTGACAAATTGCTAGGAGTAGTCTTATGATGGAAAATATTTGATAAGTTGGTTCTATTTCATGAGATTGATAAAAACGATACTAGCTTATGAGAGATTAGTAATGTGTGAGAGAATTTCCTTACACATGAAAACAAAGTTGTGTAAATACATTTTTAATTATTAATTTGTTTTGGTACTTTTTTTTTTTACAAAACGAATATGTTTTGATAGAAAGCGTCTTATAAATACAACAACAACAATATAAAGATGTTTAGGTACTCATTTACGTCACTCTTTTATCAAAATACAACATACCAAAACGTTCTTTTAAACTTCTCTGAGTATCTTTAATACAAAAATAATAACTCTTAATTAATTAATTTTACATTTCTTTCCAAAGTAGTAAATTTTACGAATATTTATTTACAGTCTACGATTCAAACATTTTTTGTTGAATTATTAAATTATTATCCCGTTAAATCTCGTGCATTTTCGCTTCAATTTTACAACAACAACAACATAAAAAAAACAGATGTTGAGTAACTAACTGCATTGCGAATGTGAAGAAAAACAGATGTAAACAGAGTAACTAATTAATATTAGGCTAATAAATTTGTATTTAAATGAAATTGCCATTTCATTTGACGAATGAATCAATTTAATGGCAATTTCATTTAAATACAAATTTATTAGCCTAATATTAAAAGTGCTCTCTGGAATTTCTTAAAAGAAAACACCTTAAACACTAGTTCTGTAACTTATTATATACGAATTGAAATACTTTAAAAAACAAGTGTTTTGTTGGAGAAAAGTTATCCACCAAAAGAGAAAAAACAGAGTAAAAGGAGAAAGTCACAATGCAGAACAGAGTAAAAGGAGAAAGTTACAATGCAGAACAGAGTAAAAGGAGAAAGTCACAATGCAGAACAGAGTAAAAGGAGAAAGTCACAATGCAGAACAGAGTAAAAGGACTTTGTTTTTGAATTTCGCGCAAAGCTAGACGAGGGCTATTTGTGCTAGCCTCCCTAATTTAACAGTGTAAGACTAAAGGAAGGCAGCTAGTCATCGCCACCACCGCCAACTCTTGGGCTACTCTTTAACCAACGGATAGTGGGATTGACCGTACCATTATAACGCTCCCACGGCTGAAAGGGCGAGCATGTTTGGTGCGATGGGGATTCGAACCCACGACCCTCAGATTACGAGTCGAACGCCTTTACCCACCTGGCCATGCCAGGCACAAATTGTTTAGTAATCAGACAGTAAAACACAAAAACAATAAGTACTTGGTAATTTATACGGGCTTTTAAGAAACGGATTCCAAAATTAAAAAACAAACAAACTCATAACTATTTTCAACAACCCATTCCTCATTGAACTTGCTATTTCAAACTGAAAGACACCTTATGGACTAATGGGCCAGTAGAGATTTGTATTTTTACCCAATTTAGGGACGTGGACCAGAGAAAGTCAACTAGTCTTAATCGTCATGGTCACAAGACACGAATAGCAAGAAGTGATAATGTTGTTTAGCTGCATATTACGGTCCGAACCTTGGACCTTACAATCCCCCCTTCAGACACACGAATCACCTGCACAAGGACAAGGATATATATATTATATAGATACATACACACAAATCTGTAGATACATTTCTACACTTCGATTCTAGTAAATCACTATTTAATAACATACTGGCTCTAAACAAATCACATTAAACACTGAAGTCATAACGACATTACGTACTTTAATTTCAAAAAACAATAAATGTTTCATTAAAGTATTATTTTGAGAAAAGGAAGAAGAAATAGGTTTTTGACCAATCAGATAGCAGTAAAGGTCATGACGCGTTTTTTAGCGCGTTTTATTTCCTGAACCGTGTTATCAACAATCCCGCTGCATTTTCATTTTTAAAGTTGTGTCATTAACAACAAAATTAATACAGAACATGTTTACTTCCTGGACCACATCTCGTTCAAATATTATGACGTGCTTAGCATGTTTTTTAGAAAAAACTTAAAGCTATACACCGGTCAATGCCTTGTACCAAAGAAGCATGCTCTTTACTGGCTAGTAATAAAACTGCCTTTCTACGACAGAAATATAAAATGTAGGCAAGATATTGCAACATTACTAAAATAAACGACAGAATCTGTACAACATAATGTAGCAATGAAGACCAATGTGTATTTTCTAGAGTGAACTGTAGCGAGGAAGAAACTACATTTTTATTTATCGGTCAGTGTTATTAATCATCCTGATGAATATTCTTCTTCCTTTTGGGGAGTTGTGACGATGAGGGAGAGAAAGAGAGAAAAAAAAAAAAAGATAACACGTTCACTTCCTGGATCAGGCCACGTTCGAATATATCACAATACACGTGCTACGAAGGTTTGAGTGCTGCTATGAAAATGTAGGTTATACACCACTCAATGCTTTGTGCCAATAAACATGCACATCACTGGCTTGTAGTAATTCCCTACTGCATAAATATAACATGTAAATAACATATTAAAGCTACCATTTCAAAAGGTTATTAAATTTAAAAAAAATACTTTAACCCTGCACAGATTAACACTGCATTAAGTTCCTTGTTAAATATGCATTATTTTTACCAAATTTCAGTTTCACTTACCCCCCTACCTCTTTTTTAAAAAGTCCACCTAGCCGGTAGAAAAAGGCTTAACTCCGACAAGTTAAGGGATTTACCAGCTTCGTTCAACAACGAATATTATTAAAACTTAATACGTCCAACAAACTTAAAAGTTGAAGTAATTAGTTCTACAGCAGTCTTTAGTCGATACTAAAACTCCGAGTGCTTTCTGCTTAAAGTAATATAGAAACAATTAAGAATGACAATATTCGCATTTTAGGTGAATTCTAGAAGTTTAAGCGCCTTAAGTATTACGTAAATAAACGATGACACTACTTACAGATTATCACTTGTCTTGCCAACGTTCCTTTCACAATATCAACAAGAAAAGTGTAAGTCTTCAATAAGTAAAATAACGTCTTCGCTTCCACCTGGTGACCGGTTTCTTGAATCATGTAGTGCCGAGTCCCTTAACTTAACAGCAAAACAAAAGTAGGGCAAAGTATGACGTTAGGTACTTACAGCTAGGAAGTGTGTCTTTGTGTGTTATACACACCCAATTACTTAGTTTCCAGCTTTAAAGAGTTTTAACGTAATAATCCACTCTGCTTTTGTTTTACTAATCACTACAGTATTAACACAAACTGTAATACGATTCACATAAATACTTCGAATTACTATTAAGTACAAAATTCAAGATTTTGTTTCTTGAATGAAATGTTTGGTCTTCAAACAGTTCTCAAACTTTAGTAACTCGAGGACCCCTTTTAATTTAAAACATTCTCGCGGACCCTCAAAATTTATCGGTTTTTTTTTGTTTCGATAAAAAAAACTAAATTATATGTACATGAAAAGTTGTATTCTAAAATTAAATGTTTTACTTCACATAAATTTAATTTTACAAACCATATATTTTTAAATATCTTTATAAAATTTCTGTTACGGCAAGTGGACTCCTTTGAGTATCCAAGAGAGCCCCAGTTTCAGACACTGCACTAAATGATTCAATTTTACAAAATTGAGAAGTTTTAAGGAAGTTTTAAAGATGTATTAAGTGCCCGTTCATTATGAACAATAGTGTTTCGGTACTTAGTGTTTATTGCAAATATGTAGCTGTATGCGTGTGTTTTTTAGTAGAGTTACTTATACAGAGATTGAACACGTTATAATAAAACTATTTTGGAACCTATCCACGTCATTACATCCCATGTCACCACATTGGGTAAAGCTCTATCTAACGTTCTTGACAACAGTCCTGCAACACAGTTTCCATTGCAAAAGGCTTAATCGTAAAGATGTCACGTCCGAAGCACACCACTCCTCCCTGCTTGCTTTTCGTAATTCTGTTTGTTTGTTTGTTTTTGAATTTCGCGCAAAGCTACACGACGGCTCTCTGCGCTAACCGTTCATAATTTAGCAGTGTAAGACTAGGGGAGGGGAGGTACTCACCACCACCCACTGCCGACTCTTTTACCAACGAATAGTGGGATTTACCATCACATCACATTATAACGGCTGAAAGAGAAGAGCATGTTTGGTGCAACGGAGATTCGAATCCGCAACCCTCAGATTACGAGTCGAGCGCCTTAACCACCTGACCTTGCCGGTCCTTCCGTAATTCTTCTAGTGTAAGAGGGCGATAATTTCTCATTGCCTGTTTCACAAGTCCTATCAAACAAAAATTTGTAAGTGCAGCGTCAGTGAGTTAATCGGTATGTCTTCATATGAAACAGCATAAATATCCACTTCATTCTCCAGCTGCTCGAGATATGGGAAGCATAACTGGAAGCCTTATTCTGTTGACCCCAATCTTTATTAGTCTTGTTTCCAGACACAGATTCTCCTTGATTATGTTGTGTACTGTCGCATGAAACCGATTTTTGCTACTGATATTTGTTTTCGTGAATCCTCGACTGTTACAAGATGCTACACTTTGCTTATCATAGCTGGAGTAGACTTTGCAGAAGTCTCTTACCGAATGGTCTTGGTGTTCAAAATTTGTTTATAATCTTTAATGTCATTAAGTACAAGGGACATCTTTAACTTCAAATATCCAACCATCCTGGAGAGAGATATTGCCTCTCCTGACCTAAGTTGGTAAAAATCAATTTGGACGAAAAGACATACATAAGAAAGAGACATTCAATATTGAAAACAAGCCTAGGGTCATGTTTACACGAAAACACGAAATCTATACAGCTTCACAATAAGCCCAAGGTTATATAGAAAGGAAAATTTGTAATATAATCATAAAGCGGTGCTCCATGTACAGGAACTGGTATAAACATTGAGATAAATGAATTGAGCACCCTAAAGCCAGAGAACTGACACAAATGTTGGCAAACACAACCTGAAAGCATAGATGGAGACGCAGGAATTTCAACAAATACTTGACCTATATACAAAAAAAAACTCTCAGAAGTTCTGATACTACAGAAATTAATTTCGACACGTCTCTTGTGCTTTCTTCAGTGTCACACTGTTTTCTGTGAATGTTTCTTACTGAGGCTTTGTGCTCTCTAACACTTCTATTCACAAATATTTCTTATGTCGTAAACTATTCGAAAAAATTCTTAGACACAAACATTCATACGCATTACGAGTTCAGTACATAATTAGTATTACAAGTTTTCACAAATAGCACTGGGTGTATAATGTTTATTTTAATTCCCGCAAAAACAGGAAGACGAAAACCGGGTCACAATTCTGGTTAGGCAATTAACTGTTATTTCGAAGAACTGGTTTTTGAAGATTTTCATTATAACGAGAAGCCCACTTGAAGTAAAAATGTATTCCAAAGACGGCGGGTATGGGTATTAACACTTTTACTAATAAAGCAGAGAACAACGTTTCGACCTTCTTAGGTCATCTTCAGGTTACCTGATACTGGAGAATGGAGGTTAAGACTGATAAAAGGTGTATCCCCACTGAAATGCGAGTCCTACTTCTTCAATCACCTCCTAAACCTGAGGTACATTTTATATCCCACACTACAGCTTGTACCATGGAATCTTTTTTATTTGTGCAGCGTTTTTTGTTTATTATTATTTAATTTATTTTTGTTTCGGCTTGTTATTACGTTACAACAAACTAATATAATTAGTTAGGTATTTGAACTTCATGTTTTTAACGCAATCTTTTGATATATATATATATATATATATATATATATTAACAAATACCTGACCTATATACTACAAACAAAAGAAAAATCTCTCGGGAGTTCTGATATTAGAGAAATTAGGTTCGACGCGTTTCGTGTCTTCTTCAGTGTCACGGTATTTTTTGGGAATATTTCTTAGTGTGGTTTTGTGCTCTCTAACACTACTACACATTATATATAAATTATATAGTTATTTCTTGTAAGATTAACGAGCTGTCAGTATAATAGGACAGAAAACAAAATACTTTTATTTCTTCTATTTTAAGCTATGTGTAATAAGTGAAGCTCAGGCCAATCGTTCACTTAGATTTATAAAACTAATGCTGCGAATACATAAATATACTTAAGGTTTGTAAATAAACAATCAAGCTTTAATTTTCTCAACAAGTTCTTGAGAGTCAATTAGCCATTAAAAAGTAACTAAAAAAGAAATATATTGACCAAAAATACTGCTTATATTTGGGCTTGGAGCACGTATCTGTTTGTAGAAAAAATAGCAAGTTCGTAAACAGAACCTACATTGTTATTTTTCATCTCCAATGCTTGGAAGTCACGTGGATAACTACAACTCCGCCCATGTCTTTATATATATATATATGTGTGTACATTTAAGAACGCGAAAGAACACGTGTTTGTTTGTTCTGAATTTCGCGCAAAGCTACACGAGGGCTATCTGTTCCTAATTTAGCAGTGTAAGATTAAAGGTTTGTTTGTTTGTTTTTTGGAATTTCGCACAAAGCTACTCGAGGGCTATCTGTGCTAGCCGTCCCTAATTTAGCAGTGTAAGATTAAAGGGAAGGCAGCTAGTCATCACCACCCACCGCCAACTCTTGGGCTACTCTTTTACTTACGAAAAGTTGGATTGATTGTAACTTTAAAACGCCCCCACGGCTGAAAGGGCGAGCATGTTTGGTGTGACGGGATTCGAACCTGCGACCCTCAGGTTACGAGTCGAGCGCCTTAACGTGTTCTGAACTGCACCCAACCAATATAATGTATTTGTCGTTTTTTAAAGTAGCAAACTGATAATGAATCACTAACTTACTGACATCAGTTTTCACTTTTCTGTGTAATCAGTTCCTTTCAAGGAAAACAACTTCGCAAAGTTTAGTTCAACTTATGAAAAAATTATTATTTGTTCACAAAGATTATAAGTTTATGAACAAAGAATTAGTTACGTAAAATAATTGGTATAGTGTTGAATATTATTAACATGAAAAAACTAATGCATTTATAAGGTGTACAAATGATAAAATTCAATTTGACCATACGACTCTAATACACGACCAGTCTTCTGCACTTGTAAGATAAGTATAGAAAATAAATGAATTATCACTACAGTATACCTCTAGAGTGACTGTAGTCACAAATAATTCCTAACTAGATATGGGAACTGCTGTCATAGCCACACTATTTCCATAATTTTACTACTTTAGAGAACTATATCTCTACGTTGTACCTTTAATGTATACTGCAGATAAAACAACAACAGAATAAACATTAACTTATGAAATTGAATCTGTGTATAATAGCACTACCTGTTGTATGTTCATGTAACTATGTCGCAGGTTCATGACAGATCTTCACCAATATTGGTATGGAAATTCATTGAATCCGAATGGAGATACAAGCAAATTAGCGATTTCACATTTTAGCGCTTTACAGTTCTTATTAGCGTTTTTTTTTGTTTTTTTTACAATTACATATATGGTAAGTAACTTTTCCTGTCCTAAGATAACCTTTCATTAATGATGAATTTACATAACTTCCGTCCAGGGGACAGGTACTCCAGCTATCTACTACATGAGACACAAGTCGAAGAACGTAAAACTCGATCTCTTTGTTTATAATCATTAGACACCAGTACTTCCAAAAAAGGAGGCTTAAACGTTATCTACAACTAAAATAAGGCTGACGTAATCTCCAAGTCTTTATAAACCTTCACACAGTCGATATGACTAGAAAACTCATAAAACCATCTAGTGAGAATGGTTCTAGACAAATTTTAACAAGCATAAGATTCAGATCAAAACAGTCTACTACAGGTTAGCTAGCGTGTGCGCCGAAATACGGGAAACGGATTTACTATTACATATGTATTTTAATATCTATGTTTGTTTCAGTTTTATATATGTATGAATATATATACACAAATATATTTAGAAACGCTCGTAACTTATATTGTTAAATGCGCATTGCGAAAATCCTGTTTATTCTCTAAATACGTAGAATACTTACGAATGTAAGAATCAAGAATATATGTTTTACGAAAGCGCTGGCGCGTCTTGAAAATATTGTGGCCAACTGAACTTTCAAGAAACTCGCCTTAAAGCTTACAAAAGGTAACCAACGCAACGCGAAGAGACAGTTTGATATTTTTGGTTTGCTACAGTTAGTACACTATAAACCTCGGAAGCGATAACGGTGATTAACGCTTATCAATCGGGAAACTACAAATGTTTGACCAGGAACGTTTATAGATTTGGAACAGTATTGCTACGAGGGCATTAGATATTTTCGTTGGGGAAAAAACTCACTTGTGAAGAAACTAGCTGACTTCCCATCAAGTGAAGTATACCTGTATATCAATATATAATTAATTTGCTCATCGTGAACCATCGATAAAATATTCAGTTCCAGGCCAAGTAGAATACTCAACATTGTTTGTATGTTTGTAAAACTTCCATTTATAAAAAGTTTATTTGTAATAACCGTTATAATAAATTGTATTATTGTTTATATATTCAAATAAATGTGTTAAGAAAGAAAATTGTGTATCAATTTTGTTAGCAAATATCATAAGTTTGATATAGATCGATATTCAATTCACTTAAATTAAAATTTTAGGTTATTTGAAATCGTAATACGTAACATAATAAATTGGAAACTTGTCCGAGATAAATTATAATATGTAATGTAATAAATTGAGGGCCCGTGCCCGTGATTTGAATCAGACACAAAATTCGATTTAAACTAAAAGACAAATATTAATTTACTTTATATTTATCAGTGCCAACAAGATTTGATATCTGATTATCAAGGTTTTCTTGAATCACCCACCCTCTAAAAACTATAAAAATATAGTAAAAAATAATTGCTCGAAAGTGCCAAAACTTAGAATCAAAGGTTAAAAAATCAATAAAAAAAGATTAACTAAATAATATATTGTTGAAAAACCAGTGTTGTGTGAGAAAGCAACAAACTGATGAACTGCAACCAATCATTAAAACGCAAAGAAATCGCTGAAAGAGAAAATAAACGTCTCGAAGCCTAACAAGAACGCGCTCGTATTGAAGCCGAAAAAGGAAAAAAAAACAAGCTGGCATGGTGTGGTAGTTCATATGTCTATATATTTCGAAGAGTTTCTAACAATAACCTGGTTGCTAAGTAGAATGTTAAGGTAAATATACTTAATCGTCGTTTGGAAGTGAAGCTCCCACTACGGAACAAAGAAACAATATTTTGTTATATATATACAGCACATCAAAATATAGATACTGGTGCGTTAACTGTGACCTAAATGGCCCTATATGCTGTTCATAATAACATACTGGTTATATATAGTTCTAAAGCATAGCTACTTATATCTCAGTTTGAATGAAAGTGGCACAACAGGTTTGTTTGTAGTTAAACACATAGCTACAAAATGGGTTATATGTGCTCTGCGCACCACTGGTATCGAAATCCCGTTCCTAGTGTTGTAAGTCCGCACACATACTGCTGTACCACTGGAAGGTTCATGGTTCAAAATAAACTTAAATTCCAAAAATAAAATTAACAGAATTCAGACCACAAAATGCAAAGATTTTTGAGGGCGAAAACAAAAGGCTGTAAACATAGAGACGTGACAATATAATGTAAAATCGTGACTACATGTATGACAATAAGGATCTTGTGTGTACAGGATAAATGTTTCTGATATTTGAGTATCATACATAAATTAGAAAATCTACAAATCTCACAAGCAACTTAAATATATCAGCCAGGTAAGCTCAGCGTTGCGTATGTTAGGTAGAATGGCCTAGTTTCGTGTCAATGACCTTACTCGATACTTAATAAATACGCGTGGTTAGCCCTGAAGCAAGAAATAACTGGAATCTTCTTTCGCGTGCATGAATTTAACGTTCGTAAGCAACAAAGGTCATGGGTGATGCTTGGAAGATTTATCATCAAACACTCACATTGACCTTTCTAAGAATTATTTTCAAACTAACTTTCAAATATAAAATTAAGCACACAAGAAGCTTACAAGAATGACTTGTCTATAAAAGTAATTCACACCAATAATGATAGTTCCCATGCATATAAAAAAATGTTTCAAAACATCCAACACTTCTTCAAGAGAGATTAACCTAAAGATAAACTATACTGTGTATTATGAAATGTAAAACACAACATAATGTATAAATTTACTAGTTGTAGATAAAAATATGCCTTCAGTTTGTTTAACTGAATACCTTACTTTCAGAGCATTAAATATACGCCTTCTAACGAAATCTAACATCTGGGGTAATATTCACCAAATCAAAATAAAACTTTGATTACCGATGTTTGACAAATGAAAAAGTTAAAATATCTGATATTGCAGCATGTTACTACTATATAGTCTGAACAATAAATCATTATATTTAATTTGTTAATCTACAAATTATTATATGTGTGTGTGTGTGTGTGTGCGATTAAACTCAAAGCTACACAATGAGCTGTCTGTGCTCTACCCACCACGGGTATAGGAACTCGGACTTGAACTTTGCAAGTTCGCAGGCACGTCGCTGTGCCACTGGGAGAGGGTTATCTGTGGTATTTCATGAGGTTTTGATATACATTCATCTAATTTACTAACACCTGAATGATATTTCTGTTGAAAGAAAAAAAATTACGATCGGTCTTCACACACACAATCCCCAGTGGTTCAGCGGTAAGCCTGATGGCTTATATCGCTAAAAACCGAGTTTCGATATTCGTGGTGGACATACCACAGATAACCCATTGCGTGGCTTTGTGCTCAACTGCAAACAAACAAATAGAATCATTTGTCAAGAAAATGCAAAGTAAGGTGAGATTGTGAATTGTCCTACCAATCAATACCACTGAGATTACGAGTTTTCCTTCAACGCTATATATCACTACTATTTGTGCATACAAAATAAACGATATATGGTGTAGCATTCTGCCTTGTTGCATTCCATGTGTATGACATCTCGTGCTTTCGAAAAGTAATGTCTGAACAAAGTGGGGTGAAAATTACTGAATTCTTGGTACATTTTGTACTGTACGGAGATACTAAAGAAAATACTATTAAAGCCAGTTTAATTATTATTTGCTTCAAAGTAGAATTTATAAATTATATCTTGTTCTAAATGAATTAACCGTATACTTCTTGTCCCATCCTGTATATCCTTATTATGTCTTGTTTGTTTCTTTTTTTAGAGGAAAAAAAAATCTATCACGTCAGCTGCTGTTACACAATAAAAATTACAGGTCTAAAATTAAAATTAAATACTTTTTTAAAGAATAAACTGTAGTAAAAACTGGCTATTCTAGTTGTATATGATATTGGTAAGAACACTGTGCATTTCCGTAACTCATTAGATAGTTCCGTGCTGCACGGTAATAGAACCGATGAGCGTTTAGAAAATGACAATGTAATCTAACTCACACGTGAGTCCAAGTAAGTAAATCTTATAATAAATAATTGTTTTCATACCAACCAATCTAAAGGTGTTCGTTGCTTTTTACATACTCGGGCCATTTAAATCATGTATAATCATAATTAACGTCACCTTTAATATAATTTAAGCATATCACTTTCTTACACATAAACACTCAAATAAAAACTAAAAATCATAAAATGAGCATAGTTAAACGTACCATAGTAACTGGCCTACAAACAGAGTTGTAAGGGAACGAAAATATATATATATATTTATACAACACGTGTTTTAGTCACGCGTTTATTACCAGTGAGCGCGTGGATTAAATACGTATTGTATATACAGATGCATAAAATAGTGAAATCTGTCAAATACCATCACCACAGAAGACTCATTCGTGAAACCAAAAAACAATGTTTAAAGGAGAAATAGACATTACTTCAAAGCCTCTCGCTTTGTTTTCACTTCTACTTACAAAGTAATTACATGTCTAAAAAGGAAACTGACAAAGACCCGCGAGGCATTTACGGTCATGTTTAAATGTTGTACCTTTACTGGTAAATATGCGATAAAGAAATAACATTGTACTTTTTCTATTAGGTCTTAATGCTTTCAATAAGTAAACTTATAATGTTATTCTACAACCTAATATCAGGGCTTTTCAAAAATTTTGATAACCTTTCAATACATTATTGTACGATTACTAAAATATATTTATATATGATTTGTTTACGTCCACTGAAAGGCGCATGCGCATTTTAAGAGGACACACTAAGCATTATTATAATAAATGTACTCTGAGTGACACCAACATCTGCAACGAATCCTTATAAAAATAAACTTTTCATTAAAAAAATAACTCGTAAAATAAATCAATCAGATAATAGTTTACAATATTACTCACAATAAGCGTCAGAGTTTAGAAAATATTTTGATTTGAAAATTTACAATATTTCCTTTATTGTTGTTTCTTATTAAACACAAAGATATATAAAGGACTATCTGTTCTCTGCCCACCACGAGTATCGAAACTCGGGTTCTAGTGGTTTAAGTCCGCCCGTAGATATGATGCTGTGCCACTTCGAAGAAATATGTTTTGTTTTTTGGCAAAGCCACATCGGGCTATCTGCTGAGCCCACCGAGGAGAATCAAACTCCTGATTGTAAATCCGTAGACTTACCGCTGTACTAGCGGGGGACGCAATTCGAAGAATAAAATCAAAAATGAAAGTTTAAATCCGGAAAATTACACAAAGTTCAGAGGATTTGATTGGTGGTATTTTGTGTAAATAAGACAAGAAAACATATATTTGATTATAAAATTACTTTATACAAAATCTTTAAGATAATTACAACGCTAAAATCAGGGGTTCGATTCCCCTCGGTGGGCTGAGCAGATAGCCTTTGTGGCTTTGCTAAAAGAAAAACACACACAAAACACACTTTAAGATAACGAAGGAGAAGTGAAGAAAGAAAACAGAGAAGTTGAAATGTTTAAAAATTAAGCAAAGAATGAAATAAAAATTGATTGTTTAAAACTCAAGTAAAAAGTGAAATGGAGAACTTAGGCTGTAAATACAGAATATGGAATATTAGAAGACTTGAATAAAAACAAAATAGTTCCAAGACACGAATAGCTTCCGGGTCGTATCAGTAATCTTAATCTCCTAAACCTATTTATAGCCTATTTGAAGAATAGTATCACCTCAGCTAGTTATGCCAATCACATCAGGCAAACCTATATTCCACTCGTTGTATTGTACTATGTGGCTGTTCCTCACACGTGCAGCTTGATAGCTATTTGGACTTAAGTGGCCAATGAAAAGAGAGAGACAGTCTACACTGGCGATAACTAGACACAAGTTTTAGGTCGTTTCTTACATTCAGTGTTGAACCTAATATAGTTGTTCAGTTAATTTAAAATGACATAAAGGTACAGTACTTCATAAAAACTAACCACAGCTTTCATTTACTTAATACTGAATCAAATTCCGCGACAAAATTGACGTGTTACGAGTGCCCCGTATTATTATTATGATCTCAGAACTGAAAACTGTTGTTTTAAAGCCGCACAACGCTATGACGCTATATCTGAACAAAGACAAAAACATCCCAAATACTCCGTAAACGTCGAATCTGCGTTTGACCCTTTTTATCTTCGTGTTGCTCCACTACGCGCAGCAAATGCAGTTGGCCAATGTTTTCTGTACATTCGAATGGAGAAAAATAAAGTTCTCCGCGACGAGAAACGGAGGCGAAGCGGGAAGAACGTGACCAATACTGAAAATCTACATATATACAGGATAAAAACTGCGCAAAGTTGAGATTCGCGTAATAAAAACGTTTTTCCAGTACCATACACATAAGCAACAGTTTCATTATTGTATAATATACACTGAAGACCAGCAAAAAATTAGAATAAGCACTTTACATAATCAAAGTCAGATTTAATTTGTAAGACAATATGATGTTCCAATGCAAGTACAAACTAGAATGTATTAATAATATTTGCATGAACAAGTAATGATTCTAAATACACGTTAATTGAAAACTGAAAGGATTGTTTGTTTGTTTTGAATTTCGTGCAAAGCTACTCGTGGGCTACATGCGCTAGCCGTCCCTAATTTAGCAGTGTAAGACTAGAGAGAAGGCAGCTAGTCATCATCACCAACCGCCAACTCTTGGGCTACTCTTTTACCAACGAATAGTGGGATTGACGGTTACATTATAACGCTCCCACGGCTGAAAGGGCGAGCATGTTTAATGTGACGGAGATTCGAACCCGTGACCCTCAGATTACAAGTCGAGTGCCTTAACCACCTGGCCATGCCGGGCCTAAACTGAAAGGAAGAAAACTCTGTATATATTAAAAAGGTGACATTATATAAATAGATGTTTACATAGGAGAAGTGGTTCTAGAGAATAAGGTGCTCCTTTAGTAACTGGAGTAATTAAAATCAGCCTTAATAAGAATCAGTAAAAGACTAGCACTCAGCTAATTTGGTAGAGAACGCAACAGGTCTTAGATTCAAGTACGAGGCAAGGAAATATATGTCGTGGCAAAAAAAAACCCCAAAAAGAAACGCAAACCTACAGCCTTCTAGTATTGTTTGTCAGATGATTTCTCCAGCCTTCTAGTATTGTTTGTCAGATGATTTCTCCAGCCTTCTAGTATTGTTTGTCAGATGATTTCTCGTGCCTATTATACAGTTTTCTGCTCTTTGGCGGATTTTTTTTTTCATCTATGAACATACTTCAACTAACCTGGAGAGCTCCTCTTTATCCCAATCCCAACATCTCTTTTCCAGGAAAGCAGAGCCTAAGTCTCAGTTCATCAAGCTGCCTGGAACTTACTTTCGCGGCACCAGCTGTCCACTGTTGTCAGGTTGGTCAGGATTTTGATTAGTGATTGTGTTGAAAATCCTAGGACTTGTCGAACTGTGGTTGTTCAACAGCACAGATGATGACTTTTGGTAAAAGAGCTTCCTTTCATAGTCTTACAAGACAAGAATTGTATTTAATGCAGAATAAACTGTACACATTTAATGAGCAATTTACAGTGAGTCACTTATTAAGAGTGTTGTCTCCTTTTCAAAACATATGGTGAGCTCTAAGTAGCTTATTAACACCCATCACTAAAGATGGTCTTGTCCATTTTTGTGAAAGTTGAAAAGGTTACAGAATAAAATCCCGATCAAACCTTAACTGCCGGAAAAAATTATAAAATGGAGATGAGAAAATAAATCGGTTCAATCAAAATTGGTGGAAAAAAATCCTCCATTTTATTAGATGTCTTCTTAGAACCGAAAACGAAACAAACTTGGCAAAAGGGTAAACCTTTTGATGGGAAGAAATAAAGACAGCTTTTTGACGTTAATTAATAAAAAAAATGATGACATAAAGAACTAAAACGATATATTAATTATTCAGGGACCACAACTGAGATAATTCCATAATATGCCATTAGGAAAGTGAGGCACTGATTATAACAGAAATCCAACCAAAAAACACAAGTTATCACTATCAAAATATAAGCTATGAAGAAATGGTTGACTAAATTATATAACTGTTGAAGTTTCTGGGAAAAGATGTCAGAGAAACTGGCCCAAAGTGTTTAACATGTTAATTTCGTTGTCTCCAAAGCGCTTAATTTTCTAATGAGGTGCTTGGAAAAGCACACGATAGATAGGAAATACTTTTTAAAGGTCTTGTTCGTGACGTCACGAAATTTCCTGTTTTATTCATTGCAACCATATTAGATGTCAAACAATTGACAGTACGCAACATGAGATTCGGTAAAACTATGTCCTGCCAGTAG